>NC_140579.1:836062213-836662213 GCF_964204655.1 Triturus cristatus | reverse complement strand
CGCACAACTGTGTCCACAGACCTATTTAGAATAGCAACAGTCATGCGCAGAGGTCAGGGATCATGTGGAGTGTCCTGTGCTGGGAGTCCCAGGTATGTGTAGACATGTGGCAGAACCATGTCCTGCATGCTTGAGTCAGGTGGATGTGGCGAATGGTGGGCCAGCCAAAGTTGGATGCATGGAGATGGCACAATAGGGTGTTGGATCACAGTGCCACAAGGTTGTGTTGTGGGTGTGGGCTGCATCCTGAGGGTGTGCGTGGATTGAGAAGGTCATCCTGCAGCTGGCAGTGATCCACTCCCCCCATCTCTGTTTGACGTTGATGTGGCCTGGTCGCCGGATGTAGTAGCAGAGCTGTGCAGATGCACCCTGGATGTGGCCAAGTATCATGGGATTTCTATCGCACATGTCCGTAGAGTGAAGGGTAGGAGTAGACACGGATGTCATAGTTGACCTGGGGGATGGTCTCCCTCTTGCCTAGAGGTGGATGGAACTGGGGATCTAGTGCATGATGCAGAGTGTGCTGCCGCATGAGTACAGATGCTTCTGATCAGCATAGCACATGTCAGCAAGCAATCCATGATGGACACCAGCTCGTTTGCGTGGACACTGGGTGCCCTTGCAGCAGGGCCTGCAGCAGCATGCGCCATGTCAAGGAAACAATGCCACAAGTAGCACACAAAGACAAGGATCTCAGGAAGGAACCATGCAAAAGGTGCATGTCAAGGAAGGAATGTCTGGTTCAACATGGCACACACACACACAATGGATTCACATGCGGCACAGTGGCCGTCGTGGAGACTGACAGGCCACAAAACCTACACAGCCATGGACATCATGCACAATACAGACTCTAATCCCTGACAAACAGCTTGCATCTTGCTACTCTACACATAGACTCATATGCACCATCTCTGAGAACAATGCCAGACATGCCGCATGCACATTGGCAACAGACCACCATTGACAGAGATGAGGCACCTTGGAGGCAGAGGGACACCTTTATTACTCATGTGTGTCGGAATGCCAATGCAACTCTGTCTACACATACACAGGTCATGTGGATGAAGACGTGGGACCAACACTGGCACCCCCCTTAGCACCACATATGCTGGAAATCCATGGCACTGGCACACAAGTGACGGGTGACAGGTAAACACCCCCTGCTGCTCACGGAGAGCCTGCTATACACCATTGAGCCCCTAATGGGGAATTCACACACCATGTCAACCCGGTGCAACCCTTATGTTTCCGAGGCCAGTGTCACACACATTGATGGCTCCATCACAATCCCATTACAGATGACTGTCACCAAGTCTGACCATCAATTCAGGTGAATTTCGCTCCAGGTCATGTGCCCCATGGTGATTCTACATGTATGCCAAGTAACCAAACATGAACAGGAGCAGTGCACACACATTCAAAACAAATACCACTCCCAAAAAGCCGTGCTGCATCCCTTACCCGAAGGAGATTTTCTAACTTGTCCGTGCATGTAACGCTGAATCAGCACATGTGGCTGTGATCATGAGGAATAGCAGGAGCACAACAATGCCACCAGCAGACAGCATGCGCAAGTACCTGTGGATGGGAGACACACCAGAAGTCAGCCAAAAGAAGTACATCCGCATGCATGTGCATGTACTCGACGCGTATTAGGTTGTCAACATGCTAGGTGACAATGATGACTCAGGAAAGACATTCTTCTATTGCACCATCACTCGAGTGACACATACAAACACACCTCAGACTCACTTGGAAGACATGCAGATGGACACACACATTGCAACACATGCCACACACAGCCCAATGCGTGCACACTCAGACACTGGAACTCACCACTAAGCAAAGAAGTCGCGTATGAGCCGATTCCGCATGTCCTCCGCCGCCTCCTCCTCCTCCACATCACTTGCCTCGTGCCCAAGCCCTTCATCCTCCACGGGTGGATGGTCCTGCTCATCTGGATCCAGGATGAGTGGCACAGCTTTCTCCACTGCCATGTTGTGCAGCATGCAGCACACGAGGAATATCTTGCAGACCTTCACCGGTGCATATGGGAGTGCACCACCGGTCTTGTGGAGGCAACGGAATCGGCTCTTCAGGAGGCCAAACGTCCTCTCTATCACTCGCCTGGTCCACCCATGGGCGTTGTTGTAGCGGTGATCGGCAGCCGTTCTGGGGTTGCGGAGAGGCGTGATCAGCCATGGCATGTTGGGATAGCCAGCGTCCCCTACATGGATACATCATGGACAAGAGTGGGTCAGAGAAGCAGTAAGACAGGAAGATGACGTTAAATACAGGACTGGCAGAGTATACCCACCAACAATGCATGCTCGTTCGTTGTGCAGCTGCAGCATCATTTCAGGCACCCTGCTACGCCTCATGATGTACGCATCGTGTGCTGATCCTGGAAAACGAGCACAGACATGTGAAATCACCATGTTGGCAAGACACACCGCAAGGGCATTAATGGAGTGGTAATGCTTGCGGTTACGGAAGGCTACCTCCTGTGCCTGTGGTGGTACCAAAGCCACATGTGTTCCATCTATGGACCCACTGACAAGGGGCATCCCTCCCAGGGCATAGAACTCACGCTTGACAGCTGTCAACTGCTCAGGAGTTGGGAATTTTATGAACTCATCAAGGTGCTCCAACATGGCCTCTAAAAAATCATGCAGAGCACGGCTCAACATGGTTTGGGACATCCCACCCACATGGGCAATGGTATGTTGAAAGGTACCCGTGGCCAAGAAATGTAGGGCTGCCATCACCTTCACCTTGGGTGTCAGTGCACCAGGATACCTGTGTAGCGGTTGGAGGTGTGCTGCCAGCCGTGTCGTCAAGTCCTCAATCAAACGTTGGGGGAAGCGGTAGCGGCGTATACAGTCATTTTCCCGCATGTCACCCAAGTCCGGAATTGGTCGAGGGAGAGGCGGAGCCCTGCAGTGAATTAGAAGGGACAACAAAGAGTGAGTACAGTACACCACCAATGTCAATGTACTCAGCACATGGTCAACAGGCAATACACATATGCTACATACAGAGTCAGGTCTGTGCAATATGCCCTGGACACGTATGGCAGCCATGTGACACTCCTACCAAGAGACAGCTCCAAACGTTTATTCTCAACCTCATAATGCCATGCCATTAAACTAGCTGTGGGCCAGTGTAAGTGAGCAGGCAGACGCATTACAGGAGTGACAGACAACCAAATATGTGCAGAGTAAGGATGTTCATTGTACAGACAGGTTGCGGAACACTAGAGGCACAGGTCACATGTACTAGAAAAATGACACACCACACACCTTGCCATTAAGGAGTACATTTCAAGAATGATCCCACATACATTGAGAGTATGCAGATATGTCCTTGTTGTGAAACTCTGTGTCGATGCATACACACACACCTTACGTCGGATTCCACATGTGGCGTGGTATGCGTAACACTGTGCCATGGCCATCTACACACAGACACATGTTGGTTGCAGCAACTGCAGATGCAGTTGACCAAACACCTACAGCAAGCCCATGGGAACACACGACACATACATGACATAGTCACATCGTGCAATGCGGGTAGTCACATGTCAGGTGTGAAAACCCCTGTAGCTGGCATCAGGGGACAGTTGCGTGTGTTGTTGACTGTGCCATGGCGGTGACGCTTTTCACAAGTGTTCTGTACTACATGCACACATGTCAAAGGAGTGAAGGGGATGTCTGGCACATACTCCACCATCACACATGACACCTGTACACATCTCATCATACATCTATTGCCTTCACAACTCAGGAGTAATGTGCCACATTACAGCCTGACACACCTGTGCCCGACACATGTAGTACTGCACAGACAATGCCTTGATTTCCAGCCTTGGACATGTATGTCAGCTCTATTCCTTTCTGTGTGCTGCCTGTCACCACTGTCAGGTGTGAAATGCACCGTACATGCGCTCTGAGGGCGTGTGTACATTCCCCATTACTATGGGAGTGCTGCCGTAGGCCTACCCATAGTGAAACGGCCCGTACACGCGTGTGTACGGGGCGTATCACTATGGGTACGCATACGCGAGCAAAGCCATAGTGAAACGGCCCGTACACGCGCATGTACGGGGCGTATCACTATGGGTACGCATACGCGAGCAAAGCCATAGTGACACGGCCCATACACGCGCGTGTACGGGGCGTATCACTATGGGTACGCATACGCGAGCAAAGCCCTAGTGAAACGGCCCGTACACGCGCGTGTATGGGGCGTATCACTATGGGTACGCATACGCAAGCACAGCCATAGTGAAACGGGCCGTACACGCGCGTGTACGGGGCGTATCACTATGGGTACACATACGCGAGCAAAGCCATAGTGAAACGGCCTGTACACGCGCGTGTACGGCCGGTTTCACTATGGCTTTGCTCGCGTATGCGTACCCATAGTGATACGCCCCGTACACGCGCGTGTACGGCCCATTTCTATGCATGTGGGGTGCCCTAGGGCCCTGGAACTCACCGTACCTGTGTGTGAATGTCCAAATTACATAGGGGACACATGAGGGACAAGTATAAAGCCCTACATGCATGCTGGTTGTCATGGAGACCGAGTTTAAAGTTTGAATTTTTTTCATCAGGTGCCCAGCTAAAGTCGGTTTGAAAGAATCTACATTGTTGCAAAGTGGCTGTTGAGTTGACATCATGCTCAATAAAAAAAAAGAGAAAAGCCACTGACTGTGGTAGGTTTAAAGGGATTGGAGGAAACATAGGATGCAAATGTGAGTGACCAATCACTCTGTAATCCTGTGAATGGAACAGGGCAGCAAGATAGATATAAGGCAGCCAGGTCCCATGAGAGAGCACTTGCCTGCACATCCTTTGATTCAACTACACTGCTGCTGCTCGTGAATCCTCTGGCACCATGTCCAGGTCTGAGGAGAGGGCCCAGCCTTTCACCCAGGAGGAGAACCAAGCCCTGCTGGATATGATCCTCCCACAGTACCCCATGCTGTACGGTCGACCAGGGGTTCAGGTGAGTGCTGAGTCCACTAGCAAAGACTGCGCCCCTTTTTTGTGACTGTGACTTCTGCCATTGTGTCCAGGTGTAACACACATGCAATGTACTGTAGGGTGGGTCCCGGGTGGGGGAATGCCTAATGTCTCCCAGCCAGAGCATGCTGTAGTGCATGTCTGCTCTCCTCACTTGCATTGTGTGTACTGTGACAATCACTGCATGTGGCATTACACATTCTGCCTGTCTAATCCTCCTGGGAATGTTGTTACTACAGTCCTCATGTGAATCTGTGGTCCCCCCAGTGTGACAGGTGGCAGTACCCACAGATGTATGTTTGTTTAGTGTACATGTGCTGAGAGTGTCCAAAAGATGTGTTTGTCCCCTGGACATTGGTGTGTGTGTGTGTAAGTCCCCTGTCATGTGGGTGAGTGCATATGTGGAGTGTAGCACCCCAGCTGCATGAGGGATGGATATACCCTGCCCATCTGATGGGAGCAGGGAGCAGTGCTGTGTGTCTGCGGTGATGGGCCAGCCCCACACCTGTGACACCCCCCAGTCTAGTGGCACATGTGCAGAGTGAGGTGTGTAGCTGCAGTTGTCAATGGCAGGTGATTGTCCTGTGGCTGTGTGTGTCTGTGTACTCTGCTGAGGGCGCTTCAGTGGCCTGTGGCATGTGACTGCTTTGAGGTGCTGCACATAATCCTGGTGTCACTTGTGATGCACAGTGTGAGCCTGGATGATTGATTGTGTCGTACCCCTCATGCCACCTGTGTACTCTACAATGCCACCTAGTGCTTTTTGCCTTCCACAGAGGAAAGTGTCCCTATGACACAGGTGTAATGAGTTTGATGCATTCTATGCCCTGTTGAAACCAGCCAAATTGTTCTAATGTGTGTCTCTGTGACATGTCGCAGGTGTATTGATGTTGTCTCACTTTTTCACCCTCACAGGTAGGCGCCTGTGCCAAGGAGCAGATCTGGAAGGACGCCGTCAGTGCCGTGAGACAGACGGATGGTCGGAAGCGGCACCTAGCCCAGGTGAGCAAACGCTGGCAGGATATCCGGTGCTGGACGTGGAGGATCGCACGGGTCCTGCTGGGGGACTCACCTGTAAGCCAAAAGAACCATGGGCGCCGCCGTCTGACCCACATCCACAAGCGTATGCTGGCGGTCGTCTTCCCTGACATGGACAGGGGCTTACGGGAAAAGCAGCAGCAGGAGGGGGGTAGGTACATGTGTGTTTGTTGTGTGTCACCAGCATTTGTAAGTGCACAGTTGCATGGATACACTGCCAGGATTTACATGTGCAGTGCAGTTCCTGGTCCCCAAAGTGTAGCGGTGCTGTCCTTCCTCCCTTCCCCTCCTTGGCATGTGTACCCTGGTCTGTGTGTAGTCACAATTGCACAAGGTTATCTAGGCTGCCAGTTTATCGATGTGCCCAATGTGTGCAGCTTCATGTGTGGGGGTGGTGTGTAACAGGTTTTGGGACCTTGCCTGTGCCCTGTCCAGTTCAGTACTTGTGGGGTCCATGTCAGTTGTCACTGATGCTGAGTCCAGACATAGGAGTGTGTCTCTAAAGTGTATTGCTTTACAGCATGCATGTCCTATTTTGTGGCCTGTGACATGATGTGCATGAGTGTGAGATATGCAGAGTGCAGGGATGGTGGCTTGTGTTGCAGTCAGTACCATTCAGGAACGTGGAGTAGTGTGGCCACTACCGTCCCCTGGGGCATCTTTTCCTAGGTATCATGTGTGTAATCCAAAAATCTCGACGATCCCTGTGTCTCCAGCATAGGTTGTTCTCTGTGCCATTGTACCCTGGCACCATTTGTGTCTACGTAAACTCGGCTACATGTGTCCACTGTACAGGCTGACCAAATGTCCCTTGTTCATACTCACGGGGGCCAGTGCCTGTGTGTAATGGTAAAATGATCTGATGATGGCCATTTGTAGATGATGTATTTGTACGGGCGCACCAGGGGTATTTTGTGTCCAATCAGGATTTCTTGCAGGCCATGTGTTTTTATTCCAGACTAAGAGATGTAAGTGCTTCCTGTGTCTCAATAAATTGTCTCATGTAGGGGGTGGTTGGTGCGGCCAAGGCCTACATGTCTAGACCTGAAGTCTCCTTGCTAGGTCTGGCCAGTGTGTGATGTTTGTGTGGACATACACTCAAGGTGCAGTGACCCTTTAATGTTGGGCATGTTTTTAAGTATTGCCTTTGCAGCATGTGCCTACAGTTAATAGACATGGTTCCTGCTCATCCCTTTTTACGCCAATGCTGTGTGCTGCACATGCTGTGCTGGATTGTCCCCAGTGCCTGGCTCCTCTGTCCAAATCCATATCATGTTATTTGCTATTGTGTCATGCTCTCCATAGTTGTTCAGTGGCATGGTGGGTCAACCAACTGTGTGTTGCAGGGCCTACATATGTGCCTTGTATTGTAGATGTTACCCATGTTGCTTTTCAGGCTATGCACTGTGACCTATGTGGATTTGACTCATGTGACATATGTATACAGGTGTCTGATTATTTCCTGTCTCTTCACCTTGCTCACAGCATCGTCGGGGGACAACGAGGGAGACACTGGCACGGACCGTGAGGAGGGATCGAGCACCAGTGCCATCAGTGCAGAGTTGTCTGGCACATCGAGTGGCACGGAGGCCGACGGGAGTGCAGCGGAGGACCTGTCCAGTCAATCCACCACCGACTATGACGCAGACGGGTCCGAGGCTGAGCACTCCGAGGGGGCGGAGGCTGGTCCCACAGCTGACACCAGCACTCCATCACTACCCGCCCCCTCCATTCCGATCACCGGCCTCCCACTTGCTCGTGTCCCTTCCCGCCGTGCTCGGTCAGCACGTGTCTCCTTCTTGCCAGGCACCGCACCCCCTGCCCCTGTCTCCACTGCTGCCACCAATGCCGAGTCTGTGGACATCCTGCGGCAGTTGCGGGTTGGTCAGACTGCGACGCTTAATGTCCTCCATGGCCACAGCCAAGTGCTGAACCAGATGGAGGCATACTTGGAGGGCATTTCAGCCGCGCAGTCTGACCAACGCAACTTGCTGAGGTCCATCGACTCGACACTGACTGCAGCAGTGGGTCTCCTGCAGCGCTACGTCCCACCCCCTACCCCTGCCCCATACACACTTCCCACTCCCATGCCTGTCCCACGTACACCCAGACGTCAGCATGCACGCACACCACCAGACACAGGCACCACACCAGCAGGGCAGGGCAAGCGCACACCTCCTGGCACGCACATACAGGGTGAGGTAGGCACACCCTCTGGGGGGGGCAAACGTAAGTCACGCAGCCAGAGTGGGAGTCCGCATTCCGCAAAATCCACTCCCTCCAAATCCACTCCCCTCAGCTCTCCTGGCCACGAATCCAGCAAGGATTCCTTCATGGCCGCTCTGTCCCTGAGCCCAACAGTGACACCACCCAGCAAGCGGGCAAAGGAGTCCCCGGTCAGGGTAGTTGAGTGCCCCCCCCTGTCCACACCCTCCCCCAGTGGCGCTGCGACCCATTCCTCCGCCCCCCCCTCCTTGGGGCCTGTGGTTCCTTCGGGTGCAGGGGATACACTGGGGGACCTTGCTGACGTGTGCAGCGCCATCCTCACCACCTCCTTTGGTGCTGCCCCACCCCCTGTGGTGGAGTCCTCCGTCCCTGCACCCACAACGCCTGCCCTTGCCCCTCCTGTCCCTGCGGTGCCTGGTCCTTCCCCCCCACATGATGCCCCCCCCCCTGTGGAAGACAGGGTTGTCTGAACCGTGCAGGCAAGCTAGGGGACACGCGTCCCACTGTGTCCCCCATCCAGCTGTGACTCATGGACTGCCGTATGGGCTTTGTAAATATTGAACATTATCCACACACACTTTATTTGAAAATGCTGAATAAAGCCTTTTTTTTTCCTTAGGACACTACTGCTTTTGTGGTATTGCTGTTGGTGGGGCTGCTACATGATTTTGGGTGGTGATCATGTGTTGGGTGTGTGGGAAATGTACTAGTGTGCTGGTCATAGGGGGTATCCTGGTATCTGTGTGCCATCACAAGGTGTTAGCTAAGTTTCTCTGTTCATGTAAGCAGTTAAGGCATGGTGAAATTGTCCCAAGGTGTGTTCCTTCCTCTGTGTACCCTGACACCTTCCCTGCAGGGTGTTCCCAATATGTTGCGCTGAGCTGTGTCTACATTAGCTGGGTGTGTGACGGACCCCTTCAACTTTGGCCATGCATGCAGAGCGATGTCTCCAGCTGCATCATTCGTGGCATCCTTGGTGATCACTGTACTTGTGTATGTAGTCTGTTGACATGACTTCATGTGGACATGTTCCCTTTTAGGCTGTATGCATGTGTGTACTCCCAGCCTCGCACACATGTGTTACATGTACTGCAGGGTCTTTGTGCACCTGACTGACAATTGTGGCAATTGGATCTGTGGGTACTCCACCCTTTTTTTTCCATGGGCACTGCTGGGGGCCTCTGCACCCACCCCTCCTGTGTCTGGGCACTGCTGGGAGGACTCTGCACACACCCCTCCTGCGTCTGGGCACTGCTGGCGGGACTGCACACACACCTCATGCGTCTGGGCACTGCTGGGGGGACTCTACACCCACCCCTCCTGTGTCTGGGCACTGCTGGGAGGACTCTGCACCCAGCCCTCCTGCGTCTGGGCACTGCTGGGAGGACTCTGCACCCACCCCTCCTGGGTCTGGGCACTGCTGGAAGTGATAGGCACCCACCCCTCCTGTGTCTGGGCACCGCTGGGAGGACTCTGCACCCACCCCTCCTGTGTCTGGGCAGTGCTGGGAGGACTCTGCACACACCCCTCCTGCGTCTGGGCACTGCTGGAAGTGATAGGCACCCACCCCTCCTGTGTCTGGGCACTGCTGGAAGTGATAGGCACCCACCCCTCCTGTGTCTGGGCACTGCTGGGAGGACTCTGCACACACCCCTCCTGTGTCTGGGCACTGCTGGGAGGACTCTGCACCCACGCCTCCTGCGTCTGGGCACTGCTGGGGGACTCTACACCCACCCCTCCTGTGTCTGGGCACTGCTGGGAGGACTCTGCACCCAGCCCTCCTGCGTCTGGGCACTGCTGGGAGACCTCTGCACCCACCCCTCCTGTGTCTGGGCACTGCTGGAAGTGATAGGCACCCACCCCTCCTGTGTCTGGGCACTGCTGAGAGGACTCTGCACCCACCCCTCCTGTGTCTGGGCAGTGCTGGGAGGACTCTGCACACACCCCTCCTGCGTCTGGGCACTGCTGGGGGGACTCTACACCCACCCCTCCTGTGTCTGGGCACTGCTGGGAGGACTCTGCACCCACCCCTCCTGCGTCTGGGCACTGCTGGGAGGACTCTGCACCCACCCCTCCTGCGTCTGGGCACTGCTGGGAGGACTCTGCACCCACCCCTCCTGTGTCTGGCCATGTACGCTCCATACATACACGGGTGGGGGTACGGTCCGTACATGCACTGTTGGGGTGTTGGTACGCGCCGTACATGCACAGGTGGGGGTGCGCTCCATGCATACACGGGTGGGGGTACGGTCCGTACATACACTGTTGGGGTGGGGGTACGCTCCATACGTACGCGGGTGTGGGTACGCTCCATGCATACACGGGTGGGGGTACGGTCCGTACATACACTGTTGGGGTGGGGGTACGCTCCATACGTACGCGGGTGTGGGTACGCTTCATGCATACACGGGTGGGGGTACGGTCCGTACATACACTGTTGAGGTGGGGGCACGCTCCATACGTACGCGGGTGTGGGTACGCTCCATGCATACACGGGTGGGGGTACGGTCCGTACATACACTGTTGGGGTGGGGGTACGCTCCATATGTACGCGGGTGTGGGTACGCTCCATGCATACACGGGTGGGGGTACGGTCCGTACATACACTGTTGGGGTGGGGGTACGCTCCATACATACGCGGGTGTGGGTATGCTCCATGCATACACGGGTGGGGGTACGGTCCGTACATACACTGTTGGGGTGGGGGTACGCTCCATGCGTACGCGGGAATGGGTATGCTCCATGCATATACGGGTGGGGGTACGGTCCGTACATCCTCGGGTGGGGGTACGCTCCACTACGGTCCGTACATACACTGTTGGGGTGGGGGTACGCTCCATACGTACGCGGGTGTGGGTACGGTCCCTACATACATGGGTGGGGGTACGGTCCGTACATGCACTGTTGGGGTGTTGGTACGCGCCGTACATGCACGGGTGGGGGTGTGGCCCGTACCCATGCCTTTGGAACATGGGTACGGGCCGTACCGCCATTATTGGGGTGACGTAGGGGTGGGCGTGGTACGACTCGTACCCACGCTCTTAAGACGTGGGTACGGTACGTACCGGACTTGTTGTGTTGCCGGTTCGCGTGTACATCCACTTCCGTTGCTGGACACGCCCCCACCCCCTCGAAGTGACCAGGCCCTGAAGGTCAGGTATGTCCAGGGCATGTATGCATTGTGACTTGGGTGGGGGTTTTGTGTCCTGCCCCTGCCCCCACCCCTTTGCCCCTGGGTGTTGTTCTGACCTTCTGCGGCGTCTGCGTCGGTTCCTGTAGAGCAGGTGGGCTGCTATGAGGGCTGGGATGACACGTAGGTTCGGGTCCATGGCTGTCCGTCGCGTACAGGTGCTCCTTGCGTGTGTCGTCCTGATTTCCCCGGCAGTTTTTGGCAGCCGGAGAATTTTATCCGTGCGGGGTGACATCGGTGCGGTTCGTACTTCCTGGTTCATGAAACGCTGCCTGAAAGCGTCCCGACGTCACGTCGGCGCTTTCCCCGGATCACATTTGTATGTATATTATCGTCGGTCGGTGTTTTGTACGACTCGTACGGAAATGGTGTTTCCGTGCGAATCGTACTTCCATGTTTGTAATGTTTTTTTCCCAGGTACGAGTCGGACGGAGAAAACGCTCCGACCGACGGTTCGTACCTGGTTTTTCCAGGATCAGAATCGGCACCTTACTGTCTGGTGTCTTAGAAGATCGATTCCTCAGGCATCAGATTCCGACAAAGTACAAAAACCTTGCATATATTTATGCTTGGTTGGGTGACCTAGCCTGGCTTCCTTTGCAACTACTTGTTTACATAGATTAGGGAAACATGAACCATTGGTGTAGTGTAATCAACAATCGATTCTGGGTCAGAGGGATTTCATCACTGCCTGAAGATCTCTGGACTTTCTCCCTCTCTCTTTTTCTTTCTCTTTTTCTATCACGCTCTCTCCCTCTTCTTTGTCCCTGCCCAATTTTTCTTGTAGGCGTATCACTCATCACAAATTTGGTAGAGAATCTGAGGGAAAAAGGTTGATTTGCTTTGGTTAGTGCTGGTTACTGTTGTAATTTCTCCCACTTGGTACAGGCCATGCACCCCCAACCCTTTCACACCTTTGGTTCAGTCGTGGAATGTTGGTTGGAAGGCCACCTTAGAATGTTGACGAGGTAGCCTTCACTGAGATTCTGTATAGCCTGCATGACCTACAAGCTGAGGATGTCGTTGTGATTATACTTAATAAAGAGATTTACAACTTCACCTGCGTTACCCTTCACTACATTTTGGCGACGAGTGACAAGGGAGACCGTGGCAGGGACGGTGTGGCATCCTCCCCTGTGGATTTTGAGCTTGGATCGGTTATTCACAATGTCAAGAGTCCATTCATCGCCTTGGTGACCGTGTTTCTGCCTGTTACCGTTCGACCGATGTTCGACTGTACCTGAGCACTGAAAGTTTCACCTTTGAAATTGACTAAGCTACTCTCCGCCTCGAAGAATTGGTGTCAATCGTTTTCAGCGCTCTCAGCGGACTGCAGCCGGTGCGGGTCCGACCCGTTGTGAACGCAAGGAGAACTGAGAAGTGTCGACCTACGGCTGGTTCTGCAGGGAACATACAACGGAAGGTACGGAGGATCAGCTGATTCAGTTAGTGGTGAACTGTGTTCGGGGTGGCGGGTTTGCGCATTGACATTCACAGTATATGCGAAACCTGTGCGGGCAGTGTGGTTATCCATCGGTCACGGCGAGGATTTAACGGCGTGCTCGATGAGTGTTTAAGTAAGGCTGGGTTCACTCACATCATACCATCGGTCACGGCGAGGAGTGAACTGTGTGCACGACAGAGGCGAAATTAAAGTTGGTGTTTACTCACATTTCATCGAGAGGGAACTGGGATTGCAGCCGGCAGCGGGACTTCAACGCGTCGTGAGGAAATCCTGTCAGCTGGCAGTGAAGCGCGTGAACTGTGTGCACGATAGAGGCTAAATTAAGTTTGTTTTTACTCACATTTCGTCGAGAGGGAACTGGGAGTGCAGCCGGCAGCGGGAGTTCAACGCGACGTGAGGTAATCCTGTCAGCTGGTAGTGAAGCGCCTCCCTCGCTCCTGTAGGCGGGGTCTGAATAACTTTCACCGGCATAAAAAGGGGACTTGAACTAATGTAATAATCGGTTACAGTGCAAGTTCAGACTTTATATTCAGCATTCATCTGTAAAGGGAGTGTGGGTTTCACTGTTTAGTTTTATTTAGCAGCACATTTCATACCTTGGTGGTATTGGGCAGTGGAACTAGATGCTTTAACCCTCTATTAGCGCACAATTCCCGGTTCCTTGCCGGTTAATGTTTTTCCACATCATCGCATGGGGCATTGCTCACGGCTCTTTTGCAGGTATATGTAAGTGAGAAGGTACAATTCAAGCAATTCAAACCCAGTGTATTTCTTGGCATTTTCAGTTCACGCACATTGGAACATGGCAGGAGCAGGGATGAGTCAACCACCCCCATTTCTTAATGAGTTAGGGGAACCTGATATACCATGGAGGAGATGGGTTGGGATTTTCAAATCCTATTTAATCGCCATTGGGGGCGGGAACTTTTCCAATATAAGGAAGCAGCATATTTTATTACACAACTTAGGAGTGCAAGGTAGGAAAGTGTATGAGGATGTCACAGGGAGACTAGTTGAGGATGAACCTTTGGAGGAGGATGAAGGAGTGGATGTGTATGAGTACACTTTACGGAAGTTGGGGGAGCACTTCAAGGTAAAAATTAATGTGGTCTTGGAGAGACACAAATTTTTCAAACGTAGTCAGAAGAAAGATGAAAAAGTCTCATCGTACATAGCTGTGTTAAGAGGCATGTCAGCCACCTGTGAGTTTGGGGCCCTTACAGATTCGCTTATAAGGGACCAATTGGTGAGGTGCACCAATGATGGGAAAGTGCAAGAGGAGCTGCTCACTAGAAACCCTGATCTGGAGGAAGCCATTAGTATAGCCAAGGGGTTAGAACACACAGCACAGTGCATGAAGGAGATGAAAATTGGAGAGGCAGTGAAGGAAAGTGCAGTACACAAGGAGGCGTCTGTCACTGAAGCTGTGTGCGTGGTGGAGCAAAAACATAAAGAGGTGGTAAATAAGAAGACTAATAGCTTACAATGCTTTAGATGTGGTAGCCATAATCACTTAGCGAACAACTGGAAGTGTCCTGCAAGAAATATTGTATGTAGGAAGTGCAACAAAAGAGGGCATTTCTCGAAAGTTTGCAATGTGTTTACACCTAAAGTGCATATGGTTGAAAGCAATGAGATGGGCGAAGACACAGAAAAAAGCTATATTTTTCAAATTGGGGGGGAGAGCAAGGATGACAACACTATATATCCCACATGTGAGATAAAGTTGGATGATGTGGGGATAAAGGTTTATGCGGATTCTTGCTCGCCATTTACCCTAGTAGAAAAGAGAGTATTTGATGAAAAGTTTGGTAATCATGGCATGAAGTTAGAAAGTCCTGACATTTCCCCTTCAGGTTATAATAAGATCCCCATACCACTAGAGGGCATGGTGAAGATGAGGATCTCATTTAAAGACAGGTACACAGTGGGGAAGGTATACATTGCAAAGGAGGGATCCAGCCTGCTGGGTTGGAAACACCAGAAAGAGCTGGGTATTAAACTAGATCCCAACAATAGAGAACAGGTATTGCTTATGGAAACACAAGGGGATAGTGCAGGACTCATCAAGAACTACCCTGAAGTTTTCAGTGAGGAGCTGGGGTTGCTCAAGAACTATATGCACAAAATCGTACTGAAAGGAGAGGTAAAGCCTGTAATTCACAGAACAAGATCAGTACCTTTGTTAATGAGAGAACCACTGAGGAAGGAGTTGGAGAAATTGGTGAGACAAGGTGTCATTAAGGAGATTGAGAGCTCAGCATGGTTGGCGCCCATAGTCATCACGACAAAGGACAGTGGTAAGAGCATTAGGCTCTGCGTGGACTTGAGAGCTCTTAATAGTAGCATAGTGGTGGACAGACACCCCTTGCCCAAAATACATGAAATGTTGAGCACTTTGCAGGGAGCGAAAGTGTTTAGTGTCTTGGACCTATCATCCGCGTACCATCAAATAAGACTGCACCCAGAATCACAGCCGTTGACGGCCTTCACGACTCCTTTTGGCAATTTCAAGTTCCTGAGAATGCCGTTTGGTCTGGCATCGGCAGCATCGGCATTCCAAAGAGCCATGCAGCATGTACTAAAGGATTGCCAGAAGTGCATGTGCTTTCAGGACGATATACTGATTTATGGCACTAGTGAGGAGGAGCACAAAATTAATGCCGAAAAGGTCCTAGGAAGATTGAAGGAGGTCGGATTCACAACAAAGGAGAGCAAATGCAAGGTGGGGGTCACATCAGTGGAATATTTGGGTCACATAATATCAGAGGAAGGCATCAAACCCAAGTACAGCTTGGTGGAAGCAGTGAGGTGTGCGCCTACACCGAAGAACAAAGAAGATGTGATTTCATTCCTAGGTCTAGCGGAATATATGGCAAAGTTCATTAAAAATTTTGCCATGATGGCCCAACCTTTGAGAGAAATGCTTAAAAGTAAGTGCGAGTTCACCTGGGAGAAAGAACAGGAAGAGGCAATAAGAAAGATAAAAGAAGCCATTGCCACGGCCCCGTACATTGGAAATTTTGATGTAAAGAAAGACACTATGATTACCACGGATGCTAGCAACAAAGGAATAGGGGCGATGCTGTCACAAAGAACAGGGGAAGGAGTGAAGGTGGTGGCGTTTGCTTCAAGGTCCTTGACAGCGGCAGAGACTAATTATTCAACTATTGAGAAGGAAGCATTGGCGGTTTATTGGTCAATCAAGCACTTCAATTTCTATGTGTGGGGCATGCCATTTGAAGTATACACGGACCACAAACCACTTGTGGGGTTGTTTGCAAAGAAAGACTTGGAGAACGTAACGCCAAGGATTGCTAAATGGATCCTAGGACTGCAAGGTTTCAACTACAAAGTTGAATTTGTCCCAGGACAGCAAAATAAAGTGGCAGACTTCCTTTCAAGATCACCTATGGAAACACCGTCAGAAAAGGAAATGGTGTTGGAGGTGAAGATCCCCGCGGTGGCAAGAGAAGAATGGGATCAGCACATGGACCAGGACAGGATCCTTGGTGAGGTGAAAAGGCTAGTGACGACAGGATGGCCCGACAGGTGCAGGGACCTGCCAGAAAACATTCAACCGTTCTGGAATGTAAAGAATGATTTGTCCATTGAGGGAAGATTACTGCTCAAGTCAGGAAAAATCGTACCTCCGGAGGGGTTAAGGTCAAAAATAATCGATCTCACCCATGAGGGTCATATGGGCAGGAGCATGTGCAAGGCACGCCTGAGAGCGGATTACTGGTTCCCAGGAATGGATCAGTTAATGGAGGACAAGGTGAAAGACTGTTTCGCGTGTAGCATGAGTGACAAGTCAAGAAGCATAAGGCACGCTCCACTCATTCCTGTAGAAATCCCAATGGTACCATGGGACAAGTTGGGACTTGACATAACGGGGCCTATTCGGGCCAAAGGACCACAGGAGTGGTATCTTTTGGTAATCATTGACTACTATTCGAACTGGATAACGTGTAAATTTGTGAATTCCATCAACACCAGGTCACTGATAGAGTTCATGAGCGAATTATTCTCTAAAGAAGGAATTCCTGCATCCCTAGTCACTGACAATGGGGTACAGTTTGTGTCGGAGGAGATGAGAGAGTTCCTGGAGGACATGTCCATTACTCATGTGCGCACTCCCCTTTATTGCCCTAAAGCCAACGGGAAGGTGGAGAGAGCAAACAGAATGCTAAAAGAATGCATACAACTGGCGAACAACTCAGGGGTGGCTATTGAACCTGCCATTAGAGACATGCTCTGGGCTTACCACACAACACCCAGTCTCTCAACGGGTCATACCCCCTTTGAACTGTTGAGGGGAAGGAAGGCAGGATCGAAATTGTCCCCGAATTGGTTGTGTCCAAAAGAGTTGGGGGAGATCGACAAGGAGGAGTTAAGAAACAGAACGAGGGCCCGACAAGGGAAATACCAGGAGTGGTATGACAGGAAATGGGGGGTCAAGGAGAGATCCTTTCATCCAGGACAAATGGTGCACATCAGGAAACCTGAGGTCATGAGAAAAATGGGGGGAAAATATTACCCTCAGGGAAGAATTAAGGAGGTCCAGAGAAACGTGGTTGTCATGGAGGATGGGAAGAAATGGAGCATGGACAGGGTGGCCGGGGATGTGAGAGAAAGGCCCCGGGGCGAGTGCAGCAGGGGACAAGGTAACGAAGAGAGGGTGGATCTGGCACAACAGAGGAGAGGGGTCCGACAAAAGAACGCTCCAAGCTGGCACCAGTACTATAACATGGGGAGGAGGTAGTCTTCACTCCCCTTTTCCCTTGGTGTCCCCCAAGGGCCTCAGGAACTTTCAGTTTGTTTGTGTTGTTTCATTTCCTTCCTAGGTTCAAGCTGACCTGGTGGCCATCGTTGGTATGGGGGGAAGATGTGTTGTAATTTCTCCCACTTGGTACAGGCCATGCACCCCCATCCCTTTCACACCTTTGGTTCAGTCGTGGAATGTTGGTTGGAAGGCCACCTTAGAATGTTGACGAGGTAGCCTTCACTGAGATTCTGTATAGCCTGCATGACCTACAAGCTGAGGATGTCGTTGTGATTATACTTAATAAAGAGATTTACAACTTCACCTGCGTGACCCTTCACTACAGTTACATTCCCTACGTACATGACAGCAGCCAACTCTTAAATCCTGTGAAACTATGATAAAATGCCAGTTGAAGAAAAGATATGCTTTTCTCACCGTGTTTCTTTAAACGGACGCAACAGCATGTCAAGAACAACCACCTGCTGCACTCCAAAATTCTAGATCCCTAGAAATTATTTTAACTACGTCGGTGATTTGTTATGTTTCGCCTGCACATCGCTTGCGCTGTGCTTGTAAAATCCATTGTCTTTAATATAAATCTTAAAAGGGGCATACATCTCACCCTCACTTTTCATTTGCTTGTGTGCTTGCCATTTACTTTTCCTCCATTCCCATTGGTTGTCGCATGCCAATTCTAGTTGTTCTTCCTGTGTTTTTCTTATCAGTAGCCCATTGCCCAAGTACTCTGTTGGAAATGGTCCTTGATAGGGTACTTTCCCTTTTTTGATATTGTCCCTCCTGGTTTCTTGCTGATCTACGTGCTAGCCTTAGGGCTTTGAGTGGTTTGACACTGCTATTCAGTGCCAAAGCGTTGTGCTTGTCATATAAATGTTGGTGATTGGTATATACATGATTGGATGATTTGAGTTAGCTGTAAGTCCTTCTCCAGCAGGAAGCCATATACCTAGGGCATGTAACTCAAATGCTACTCCCTGGACCTTCAGAACTGGTTGTGCCACCCACAGAGGTAGCTCTTCAAACATACCACAGACTTGCCATTGCGGAGCCTGTGTGTGCAGGTTACGGTTACTCAGCTTGGTTTCTTAAAGCTACTTGCCAAAGTTCTGCATGTCTCTTGCTACATATGAGTACTCCGTCGGGGCAGGGTGTGGTGTAGGGAAGAGGGAGGGCATGTGCACGTGTGCACTACATGCCCTTGTTGTGAATAATATCAGATGGTGTGTTCAGTACTGTGAGGCCTGCTTCTCGCACTGATTGACATGAGGGAGCTGTGGAAAGGCTATTGATCTGTATTTCCTATGTACAGAAGAGTAGCAGTATGGTGTTTGGTATCAATGGATTAGTAATGTCAAAACTTCTCCGGTAGTGAGAGCAGATTTGACATTACTAATGTGGAAATGCCATTTGGGGGAAAATGGCCATTTCTATGCTCGTGGTTCTATGTGTGTCTGTCAGTCTGTCTCCAATCCACATCTGGGTGCTGGGGGGACAGCTACATATGTGCATTTCTGATAGACGGCCATGTACTAGGAATTGCAGACCTCTGACTCTGGAGGACCTTCCTGAGACGGATAAGAGGGGGTGGAATTGGCACCTGCATTCTAAGGGGCAGGGTCCTGGCCCCACTAAAGATAATAATCAAGCCTCCCAGGGTAGGATGGCAGACAGGGCTATATTTAGAAGGGTCCTGTGCATTTCAAAGGTGTCTTTTTGAACTGACCTCATCTTCAAAGGCCATTGTGGGTATAACTACTGAGGCTCTGACCTCAGGAGTTTAGAGATGCTTTTGGGATTGGAACCACACTACACTGGTTCGATGCTGGGACATCGACAAGAGGAACCTTTGGGGCAGGAGGGACTGCAACTGAATTATCCACATACTTGTGGTGGCCTGTTGTGCTCCAAGAAGGAGACTATCACTTGATGGATTTTGCCTAAATGTTGCTGGCCTGCAGCTAATTGCCAACTGTTGTGGCCCGGGTCCCTGAGCACTCTCCAAGGGCCGGTTGGCTGGCCTCCTGTCCACAAAATCCCAGTACTCATATTCATCCACTTTTGTCAAACTTTTTTTTTGTCCTCCGCCCTATAAACTCCCCAGTGCTGCACGCATTTCAAGCGTGCTTGTTTGTTTGTCCGACACATGCATGGTAGGTTTGTCAGCTGCATGGTTTTGAGGACTCTCAGGAAGCACAGAAATACATCCGGACTGTGTTGTGTGTTTTTTATTGACATAATGGCTGTTGTGTTCGTAAGGTTGCTACATCAGCTCCCCCTCCCTCCTCCATGGACCTGTTTTTGCTTTTCTCATCTGTGTCTTCTGCATTGCTTTCCATTTAATTTTCACGTCATCAGCGCCCTAAACCGCCACATGTTGACCTGACAGTGATTGTATTTGCTTGTGCTTACCGGCCCGAACCCTGTGACAGACGCACTCTGTGATAAGCTTCCTCCACTCTACAAAATATCAACCCCTGTTTCTTTATTTGTGTCTCGAATTCAGGTACTTAGCAACTGAGGGTGGATTATATAATTATCTTTACAATTCAGCATCAATGTACCACATACTATGTGACAAACTCACTCTACCAATTCTAAAATTGCCGGGTTTCACCATCAAAACTGATAATAGCTCGAGACTCCCAATATGTAAACTAAGCTATGACGTTCAGCCTATCACTTGTGCCTAACCTCAGACCCAATTATGGACCACGGTGTGGAATGGCCATCGGCATGGTGGTATAGTTCATTCCTTCACATCTGTGTTCGTTTGCTGCACTCCGGTGCCAGTTTGGAAGATTGGTGATGTCTTGTTTGGTCTGGTTCATGAACATTAAACTACTCTGCTCTCTAGCCGATTCAGCAGAGTATCTTGCACTCCCCCGTGATGCAATGGAGTCCATATGACCTGAAATACAGGTTCAAAGTAGGCAGGCATTTGGACACCTTATTTTCTACCAATATCAATTGAGCATTTGGCTGCAACATACGCTTCATGGCTCTGGTTTGGATATGTGGGCTTGAGTTGTGGACAGCTACAATTGTGATCATCAGGTGAGTGGAGATGTGTACCCCTTCCAGAGTGTTGCTTTGAAGTTGGAAGTCCTTTATTCATTTATTCAGATTTTTAGGTGTCACTTGCACAGCGATTGCGCTATGCTTATTAGGTTTCTTCTGCACATCGCTTGCGGAGTGCTTGTGAAATCTCATGTATTTAAAATTAGTTACCAGTGGCCAGTTCCCATGTCACTCACGTTTCCTTGCTTCCTATTGGTTAGGGCCTCCTCCTTGTCTTCATCTTCCTACTGGGCTTTGAGTCTTCATCCTGCTGCGGAGCATGGACCAAGTACTATGTCCGATGGCATGTCCTTCCGCTGCAGGCTCCTTCACACTTTAAAAAAACCAAAAAACTTTTCAGCCCCTTTACCCATGCCCGCCTCCCTCTGTGCATGATCTCAATACTCCCCTCTCCTCCCTGTCATGTTAGCCTCACTCCCTATGATTTTATTTTTACCTCGCCATCCTTCTGCCGCTTTTTGCTACTTCTTGTCTTAAATTACTGATGTATTTTAATCTAATTTGTATGAAAATATTTAAATAAATACACCTATAAATTGAAATACATTTTTATATTACGAATATTTGTCAAACGAAGAGTTACTAAATTGATTCTAGAGTAAAGATTTTCATTGAGTGCTCTGAAAATGATGATAGAACAAGATGCCCACTGTCCCGGCTTTATTCCATTGAGATGTAGCCCTGCTGAAGCAACGCCTCTTTCTATGGCAATTGTGGGCCATCCTGTGTTGGGTGTGAAGGGTCAGCGATGGTTATGGGGTACTCTTATGACTGAGAAAATAGAGTTATTGTCAGTGCCAGTGGGATGAATGTTCGTCGGAGACGCGACAGTGGCAGCCATGGAGTGCCTGAGGTACAGAATGGTGTCATAATGCTTTTAGGAGGGATACAATGCCCATCAGTGCAGCAGTCTTCCTGAAACACTGAACGCACCCCTCATGCACTGCAATAACGTAGGTTTGCTGTTGCAGGACAGTTATATCTTATATCGTACAGTCTTCACAGAAGAGCAACAAATTCCTCTGCAGCACAGCTTTTCCTATAGCAGTCATACTCACCAACCCACCCTTCCAAGCAACACACTATTGCCTTCACCAAGTCCTCTCTAAAACACACCAGAAAGCTGTTTTCAAAGTAATGCAAGGTGCTGTTGGTGGTGGTATTGGTGGTGGTGGTATTGGTGGTGGTGGTATTGGCAGTGGTAGTGGTATTGGTGGTGGTATTGGTGGTGGTGGTGGTGGTATTGGTGGTGGTGGTATTGGTGGAGGTGGTGGTATTGGTGGTGTTGTTAGTAAAACAGGCTTTTGAAAACAACCCGTCAGGTGGCTTTAGTACAGATGACATGTAACACAGATGTGCTGTTGTCAGCTTCAGCCCATTAGCACAGGATTATGTGCTACCTGGAATTAACATGACTTAATTCACTAATCATTTCTTAATCCATTTTACTTGGGGTGGGGGGTTGAAACAGACACGAGATAATGCCGGGTTAAAGTGATTGAAAGCAGGGGCCCGTGTTACTGGGGCGGCCATGCTGCTTAAAAAAACACAAGCGGTTTCAGCTGAAGCAGTGCATGTCCGGCCTGCAGTAAGAGAAACTCAATAAAGTAAATAGTGCTTACAGACTAAATAACAGGTCCTGTGTAACACCCGAAGTAAAAGGGACAGTCACCATGGGATGGTACAAATGAAGACAAGGCCGTACTAAGGAGGGACTAACAAGCCTATTAACGAATCCGAAGGCGGCATTTATGAAAGACAATGACACAAGCCAATGAAAAATATGGGAAGAGAGTGGACGCAGCTTCTCTCCCATACTCTATTACAGCAGTCTTACAGAGCAAGCAATGCATGCGCGCTGCCGCTAGGCTCGACCTAAAAATGACAATATAATCAAGAAACACTATTAGAAAATGTGTTGCATTATGCCACATAGTTTGCCTTTTCGTGCCTCATAATTTAATCAACCTGCTGTAAAATGTTGCCCTGTCCTGCTACATAATTTCAGTGACCTTACCCATGTCCCATCCTTCTTGCATGTCTAGTCTTTCCTTTTCCGTGCACTTTCTTCTCTCCCATGTCTCACTCCTTCCCCTCCAAGATTTCCCTTTCTCTCTCTGATACGTCTATAACCTGTATCGTTTTCCCGCCCTGCCTCTTACTATGCACCGTCCATTTTACTGGCTCCTGCTATCTTTTTCTCTCTATCTTGTCTTTTCCTCTCCCTTTGACCCGCTGATCATGGCCTCCTTGAAAAAATAGGGTCGGGGCATGCATTCTCTCCCTCTCTCACACACAATGCCCTAGGAAATGCAACTCACTCATTGCATGACGTACAAGCCTCAGTGTACAACACTGGAATAATTAGATCTGATTTCTCCTGTGACCTATCGCTCCCCAGCGTGACTGAGTTTCCAGTCACACTGAGCACGATCAGAGTGACAGCAGGCAGCAGATGTGAGTATGTGCGTGCTATTTTCAATGTAGTGTGTGCGCCTTTATTTAAAAAGCACCATGCTGGCTGCTTTCTACTGAGGTGTACAAGTGGGGCTACTCGGGATGTAATTTCAACAAAAGCAGTGCCTTTCATGTAAGTTGTGCAAAAAGAAGTGCACCCCTCACTATGGCACCAATTACCGTGCACTGCATGGAGAGCAGCGAGGCTGGCACTGGGGGACTGACGGACAGGATAGGCTAAGAGAGGCTTGGGGCGAGCTGTAATGGCGCAGTGTCGCAGCAGCTGTAATACATAGAGATCCCACAACGCTTCTACCTTTGTGGCCTCTCAACTGACCACACCCATTTATTCGCGGGCTTTCCATTCACATAATGACACTAACCTAAGACCAAACCGCCATATTTACGTCCCTGGGGTATCTCCCTAATTTCCCCCTCCCTTAGGGCGTCCTACATGGTGTTGCCTAGAATATCTCAACACTACATTCCTCCTTTACCGTGGGTTTGAAAATGGCAACAAAACAGTAACAACAGTGCAACCACAATGACATCAGAAATAGAATACCCAGCCGGGTTACTGGGACTGTTCACAGGGCCAGGATCCTGGACCCATTGTTAATTCAATCAGTCAGAAATTCAGCGTAATGCTGGGATGGCTCTGGATTGGGCCTCAGATGGTATCATCCTCTGCCACTCCCAGCAGAGGCGGTGGGTGATGACCTCTTGGTATCAGAGTGGATGGCGGCTACTTGGCCCATCACACCAGGCATCTGGATTGGACTCGGGGATAGTGGCGGTTCCTCCGCTAAAGCGTAGGAGCGTAGCCTCACTGCTATAGCAGTGTTGAAAAAAAAAAGAAAATGATAATGACAAGACGTTATCATTTTCTTTTTCATTCGGGAGTGGGTGGGGCAGGCTCCCTGATGCCAGAGCAGGGGAGGAGTGGTTTGCACTCCTCTAAGTGCACACAGGGCCGGCTTTAGGGCGGTGCGACTGGTGCCACCGCACCGGGTGCTGGCTTCCTGGGGGCGCCGTGTTTGAAAGTTTATTATGCTTTTGAAGCACCTGCTGCTGCGTTTCTTTCCCCCGGCAATTACCAGGCCCCACATAAATGTCAAGATAACTCGTGTGATTAATTATCTTCCTGGAGAGAGATGAGCATTTTGTATAGTTGAGGTTTTGACTTAGGTGAAGTTAGTGCAGAGGGTTAATATGCCTGCTGCAAAGAACGTGTACCAAGTAGATTACAGAGTGTTATGATGTAAACAGATCAGCAGGTTGCTGCTTTCAAAAGAGACATCTTTTTTGTTACTTGCAATTTATAACTTAAAGTCCTAATATAGAAAAGTGCGCTATTAACTTTCATCTTGAACTGCATACACACTGCAAAGTATACATTATTAGAACATTGATTAATGTTGCAAAAAGGGTTAATTTGGCTAGAAATCGATTCTTATTATTAAAGAAAACTCCCAACTATGCTGTTTCTTTTTCGACTCTGAGTTTGTGCTTCTCCACACCAAGCACTCTTAAACTATACTGCCTACCAGTATTGATGACATGAGACTCTTACACTTTTAGGGGCATATTAGCAAGGGCTGGAGATATAATTATCGCCGCTTTAGCGTCCGTTTTCGGGCGATAAGCAGCAATAATTATATCGCAATATCATCAAGGACACGCTAGCGCGTGTTTCTTTGATGTAGAGCCCGTTTTTTCACAGCCTCGCATCGCTAATGAGATGCAAAGGAGGCGTGGCTGTGAAAATAACACATGAAAATATGTGGATGTGCAGCGATAAAAAAAATCGCGCTACCTCACACTTAACGCTGCAATTTAATGTCTGTTAAATTCCAGACTGAGGCATACTAATAATGGTAGGTGGAGGGTCGTATCAGCAATGTTATCACTGTTTTGCATGGAAAAACGCTGGAAAACCAGCGATGTTCCATGGTAAACACCGCTATCTGTGAAATATTATCGCCATAGCGCTATGTATTGTAAATATAGCATTATCATGGCGATAATTTTTAGCGATAGCCGGCGATAATAATTCTACCGCTATGTGGGGCCAGTTAATATGCCCCCTAGTCCTTTGGCTTATGTAACATTTCCTATACACTGATTTACACAGGTATGATTGATTGTCTCTGTGTAATGTGTGTGTGATGCAAAGTGCTCGGACACCCTACACTGGTATGAGTGGCACTATATAACTAATTCAATGCATCTGAGAGAGTGTGGTTATGGAGACTTGGGGGCATATTATCAAAGACGGCGTTAAAAATTATCGCTGGTTTAGCGGCAGAAAACTGCCACTAATGCGGTGATAATGGGCTTGATAATATGCCCTTGAGAATTATTTAGAAGTCCATGCTCTGGTGTGAACATGGGCTTCTATTGGAATTCTCCAGGGCATATTATCAAGCCCATTATCGCCGCTTTAGCGGCAGTTTTCTGCCGCTAAACCGGCGATAATTTTAACGCCGTCCTTGAAAATATACCCCCGAGTCACTGTTAAAGGGTGCTAGTGAGAGAATCCGTGGTGGAGGTGGTCATTGGGGGGGCGTCAACAAACATTGTCGCACAGGGCGCCACCAGCACTAAAGCCGGCCCTGAGTGCACATGACGATTTGGCTGCCCCCATAGGGCCAGCTAAATCGTCATGCGCACTCGGCATATTGGGCTGTGTTGTACAGTCCCGTGGAGAACATGCCCAGTCTCCCCAAGCACTACCTGAGTGTCCAAACAGGAAGCTCAGGTCAATCACGAGGCTACTCTTGCAGCGTCGTGATTGAGCCGGGGGCCCGGAAGCCTGAGTGCTTCCAGCAGTGGAGAAGAGGTGTGCGGCGGAGAAGGTAGGTTTTTAATTTTGTATTTTTGTTTAATACCACCCCCTGCCCCACCACCCCTGTTCTGAGCGAGCCCCCAATGTTCAGGGAAGGTGCTGTCAACTGAGGTGAGGGTGACCTTGGCATACTGGCAGTGCCTCCTGGGGCATGATTGAACTCTTTCTTTGTCGTCGGCTATGCTATCCACTGACCCGTCATCCAATGGGTCACATTCCTCCGACCCAAGACCAGGAGGCAAAGGGGCTTTTTTGAACTGAGATACATTACGGGTAACGCTCTCTGCTTTTCTCACGGCAGTCACCATAGTGCCTTTTATCTCGGTGACAGTTCAGGGGTCAGTCTCAAAGGCCAGGCGGAATTTACCCCCTGGGTGATGATCTCTTGCAAGAACTTTATCTCCAAGCCGCAAGGTGATTTGTTTGGCTCGCCACTAAAGAGTAGTCATTGTTTTGGGCTCACTTGGACTCAGAGCAATTTGGAGGGTTCGGTTGGTCTGTCCACACAGGATGATGGGGAATGGTGTCTGTCAGTATTTGTCCAAAACATAACTTTCGTGGGGTTATGCCGGTTGTTCAGTGAGCTGTGAGCCAGTATTCTCACAGGAAGTCATATATAACATGCTCAGTGATGGTATTCTCCGCCACTGCGATGCGGATCACTTTAGTTAGGATTCTCACCAGACGCCCCACCTCTCCATTGGCCTGGGGACACCAGGTTGAAATGCGGCAGTGTTTGGTAGCTCAGGAGAAAAGGTACTCAGCCCATTCATAGCCATTGAAGGGAGGCTGTTATATGTGCGTATCTCCCCAAGCAGACCATTGGTGGTCATCAGCTTCTCCATTTTTGGGATAATTTCTGACACCGCCGTAGTTGGAACTACTTCCACTTCCAGATACCAGGAATAGTCATCCACGACAATGAGCATGTGGGAGCGTCAGGAAGACTCCCAATGTCTGCACTGACACACTGCCATGGAGCAGTCGGGTCTTCTTTGGTGATGATGAGCGCCAGAGGGTCAGGTTGGCTGGTGGCCTGGCAGGCTGGGCAACCCCGTACGATTTCTTCCACTCTCTGGTCCAGGCCTGGAAACCAGACCTTGCTCTGCAGCCTGTTATTTGACTTAATGATTCCTTGGTGTGCTGCATGGACCAGGAGGACAGCTTTTTGCCTTAAACTATTTGGGAGCACTAGTCATGGGCCCCTCATCAAGCAACCTTCATCGGTGATGGACAGTTACCGGTGGATGTTGTTCAACGACAGGAGTGTTAGCTTTGCACCCGTGGTGCAGTAGGCGGCCGGCAGCGAAGGGGTTCCACCACTATGCAAACATATTCTTCTGTCTCGAGGGCATCTGCTGACTCTGGGGGAGTGGCTGGGTGAGCATGGTGGGATAGAAAGTCTGCCAGATTGCGAGTGCCGGGTCAGTACTCCACAGCAAAGTTGAATTCTCAATCCTTGGAGGGCACTTGGGTGAGGACCCCCCAAACAAAGGGACTATGAGTTTGTGATCCGTGACTACAGTGAACAGGTGCCCTAAAAGATAGATATAGAGGTGTCTGCATCCCCACAAAATGGCGATTACTTCTTGTTCCATATGGGAGTAGCGCTGTTTGGTTGGTGTGAGTGTCCGGCTAGCATAAGCGATGGGTACCCATTCGCCACATTCCTTACTTTGGGACTTCACAGATCCTAGTCCAATAGAGCTGGTGTCCACGACCAGTTGAGAGTATTTCCAGGGATCAAAGTACAACAGGGTGGTGTCAGCGGATAAGGCAGCCTTAGTTTGAAGGCTTCCTCTTGCTCTTCTCCCCAGACCCAGGGGTTAGTGGATTTAGTAAGTTCCCTGACTGGCTTGGTGAGGTCAGAAAGATTTTGCATGAAGCACCCACAGTATGTAACCATACCTAGGAAGGTACGGAGGCTTGACACAGCGGAGGGGGCCAGTGCATTTTGAATGTCACTCACTTTGTCTGGGTCAGGGACAATCCCTCGGTGGGGTAATATGTACGCAAAGAAACTGATATCACTCCTCAGGAAGTCACATTTCTCCATATGAAGGGCTAGACCATGCTCTTTGAGCCTGACAAAACTGCTGTGAGGGGAGTGATTTGCTCCTCAAGTGTTGTGGCATGTACCAGAATGTCATCACTCACGTTTAGTACTCCTTGGAGGCCATGCAGAACTTTGGCTGCACTGGAAATTCCAATATTCAAACAAGTGTACCTCCAGAGGATTGCATGCATGGAGAACGTGGTGATTGGGCGTGAGTCAGGGTGTAGTGGTATCTGATGGTAACCAGATCCAAGGTCCATCTTGGAGAACCATTTTGACCCTGAAAGCTCGCCAATAATGTCATTGATGGTGGGTGTGAGATGACACTCCATTTAATGGCTAGATTGGGTATTCTCATGCCCACGAACATGCGTACGGAGTCTGGCTGCTTGGGTTTGTCGCCACCACAATGGGAAAGACCCATGGGTTTGGGCCTCTCACCCTTTCAATCAGGCCAGCGTTTTCTAGGAGTTTCAGTTTCTTCTCCACCTTGGGGCGGAGGTAGAAGAAAATCCGGCGGTGTTGAAGTGCCACCAGGGCCACCGTGTCATCAATGTGTAGGTGGACAGCCACGCCAAGCAGAGCAAAGTAATGCAGGAGCAGGTCAAGTTGATTGGCCTGTATGTTGAAGGGGAATCAGACCAAGTTGAGCTCCTGGGCCATCTGACAGCTGAGGAGAAACGACTTGTATATAGCGCCCGAATCACCCCGTAAGGGGTATCTCCGCGCTTAGGACGATATGCTACAGCCAAACCAGAGGGCCTCAGAAAAGATTGGTTTTTAAAACCTTCCTGAAGTGAGGAAGGCTCTGGCAGTGCCGAAGCTGGCGGAGGAGTTCGTTCCAGAAAGTCGAGGCAAAGTGAGTGAATGCTTTGTTACCCCTGCGAGTCTTTTTAATTCTCGGAGTGCAAAGGAGTAGCTTGGATCCTGATCGGAGTGGCCGAGAGGGAATGTACTTGGTCAGTTTGTCAGACAGGTAGAAAGGCCCCAAACCATTGAGGGCTTTAAAAACAATGCAGCCAATCTTACATTTCACCCGCTTTCTTACAGGGAGCCAGTGAAGTTTGTTAAGGAGTGGAATGGAGGCCGTTCGGGGAGGGGCATTTGCTACTAGTCGGGCTGCCATATTCTGGACTACTTGTAACTTGTTTAAGGAAGTCTCGTTGACTGAGGCCAACAGTGCATTACAGTAGTTCAGATGGCTTAACACTAGGGCTTGCATCAGTGTTTTTTGCATGGAGGATGGTAACAGAGGAAATACTCTTCTGAGTAGGCTGAGTGAGTGTGGTGGTAGCGGCGTGAGCTTCGAGCATAAGATTCTGGTCAACCCGGATCAATTCCTAAATTTGTGACCACTTCTTTTGGAGAGGGGGCCGTGCCCAGCTCCTCCGGCCACCACCTGGGAGTCCAGCTTATGGCTGCACCTCCAAACAACATGATCTCCCGATTTCTCGGCGTTCAGTTGAAGGAAGTTGGTCCTCATCCAGGCGGCAATGGTCTTCATGCCCTCTAAAAAGATGAGTTGTGTGTCAGGACTGGATTTATCAAAGGTGAGAAGGAGCTGGGTGTCGTCCGCATAGGTGATGGGACTGAACCCTAGGTTCCTCATTAGTTTAGCCAAGGGAGTAACATAAATTTTGAAGAGGGTAGGCTCAAACAGGAGCCCTGCGGTACTCCCTTGGTAACTTTCGCGGTTTTAGATCTAAAGGAGCTCAATGTGACTGTCTGGGTTCTATCTGTTAGAAAGTCTGACAGCCATTTTAGTGCAACCCCCTGTACACCCAATGCCCTGAAGTCGCTCCAGTAGGATATGGTGCAAAATGGTGTCAAACGCCGCCGATAGGCCAAACAGCACCAAAAGTGCCGCCTGACCATTGTCCAGGGCCATTCTGATGTTTTCAGTTACCTCTATCAAGGCTGACTCGGTACTGTGCTTGGCACGGAAACCTGACTGGGAGACATCCAGGCAGTGCGAGGTTTCAACAAAATCGGACAGATGTCTGTTTATATACTTTTCAAGAAGCTTGCTCTGAAGGGGGACCAGAGAAATGGGCCGATAATTGGACAGCTCGGTAGCGGGGGCCTTTAGGTTTTTATGAATGGGTATGACTTGAGCTGCTTTCCATTCAGGGGGGAGTCTGCCAACCCTCAAGGAACTATTTAGAATGGTGCAGATGGGTGTAGCTAGCTGTTTAGATAGACTGTAGGAGATCTTTGCGGGGATTACATCTAGGGGGGATCCAGATTTAACTATGGTTAGGAGAGATTCAACCTCTACCGGGGTGAGTGAGGGAAAGCAGTGGAGATGCGAGGTGTTAATGGGGGAGACAGGGTGTACTGTAGTGGGGTAAGAAGGAATTCCATTGGATGTGATAATTTTAAGGTAAATGACTTCGATTTTCGGGGTTAGAAGGGAAGCTATATTGTCGCACAGCGACTGTGAGGGAGTCTCTGCAGTGTCGCATGCCCTAGGGTTTGTGTAGGTCTTCAGGATCTGGTAAAGGGTCCTAGAGTTGTTCCCAGCTTGCTGTAGCTGATTTGCGATATGTAGCCTACGTGCGGATTTTAGATTTTTATGATAAGAGGATAGTGCGGCTTTATATCTCTCTTTGTCTTGTACACTGTGCGAGTGTCGCCATTTCTGTTCCAATTTTTTACATTGGCTCTTTCCAGTCCGGAGGGTAGGGGAATACCAGCTAGTGGGAGTGTGTTTGGGAGGGTGGGTCTGTGGTTTCATCGGAGCTACATTATCTATAGTGGATTGTACAATGAAATTGAAATGAGCTAGCTGTTCTTCTACACTATGTGTGTTAGTATCAAAATTCCAAGAGCAAAAAGGGATCAGGAATTGATCAGGCTTCAGTTTGTGCCATGGTCTGTACCAGCACGTGGCGTGGGATATAGGGGTGGAGAAATTAATGGGACTTATGAGTTGGAAATTCACCAGAGAATGGTCAGACCAAGTCAGAAGACAGGTTTCCCCACAGATGATGTTCAAGGAATTGGTTAGGATAAGATCTAGAGTGTGCCCTGCAGAATGGGTAGGGAAGTTGTTGATCTTCAAGAGATCAATTGTGGCTAGGTCTCCTAGGTAAGCTGTGGCATCAGGATTGGAGGCATTCTCACTGTGGATATTAAAATCCCCCAGGAGTAGGAAGTTTTGGGTAGAGATAACATGGGGGAAATGAATTCCATCAGTTGGTTAGTAAAACCTTGTAACGGGCCAGTGGGTCTATAAAAGAGAGCCCCTTTCCAGCTATGTTATGGGTGCAGGTCGAGTCTGAAAACTAGGCATTCTATTGCGTCCATACATATCTGATCTAAAATAGAGATAGATATGGACTCCTTATATATTAAGGCTATGCCGCCCCCCGCTCGTCCTGGCCTATCTAGTTTTTGAATTCGATAGCCGTCCGGGAGTGCCACCGTAATAGTGGGGTTTAAGGAGGGTTTGATCCAAGTTTCGGTAAGAAACCCGATGTGTGGATCGTTTTCAGTCAGGAGATCCCATATGCTTACAGCATGTTTAGGGAGGGATCTGACATTGGCTAAGAAGCAGTTCCAGCCTATGTTGTTGGGCTGGGGCTGGACACGACCTTGTGAGTTATTCCCATAGGACCCAAATCCTTTAATCAGGTCTGGGGGCATACCGTGAGGCAGAGTATGTTGAGGAGCAATGCTCTGAAATCTACACATCCTGCATGAAAAAGGGCCTTCTAGTAAGGTGTGTGAGTGTGTTAAATGCCCACAGGGGCTATGCCTGATCATTAATAGTTCATCCCGTATATAGGAGCAACGAAAGCTCAAGGGGTTGGGCGTGTCTGGGGGATAACTAGCAGGGGTCCCAGCCAGGCGCAGACGGGCGCAGACGGGCTTGCCTTAGGCACGCCCACTGCACGCGTTCGCTGCGCGTCGAGCCAGGCATCAACTAAAATAGGGAATCTGGCCTCTAGACCGCTACCCTTCATTTCCAGTCTCCGCCGGAAATGCCCCTGGTCTCTTCCTTCAGCGCAACCTCCCTCCACTCAAATGGGCAAGTCCGCGGTGGACCGGGGAGGAGCACTTGGATCACGACAGAGAGGTAAGAGAAGTGATGAATGAAATGAAATAGGAGTGGTATGCAGTTTAAAATCAATTTTTAAAAACAGCGTATCATAAAGTGCTAATGTGCATAAAATCTACTGTCTCTGCTGCTCAGACTGGATCCACTGTCTCTGCTGCTCAGGCTTGATCTTTGAACTCTTCTGCTCAGGCTGGATCTGTCTCTGCTGCTCTGATTGGATCCACTGTCTCTGCTGCTCAGGCTGGTGTTGCTGGGAGAGAGTCTTGTCTTTGTCTGGTGTTGCTCCGGTGGATGCAGCCTTATATAGCTGATCACTCATGCAGGTCACGTGACCCCAGCTCCGGAGGGCCAGAGTTAACTAGTGGTCATTGCACGCAGCCCAGTTAGGCCTGGGGGAGGAACAGGGAGGGCCAAGGCTTGTTAGTGCTCTCTATGAGTAATACGGGGCTTAATATGTATAGGTGGGGGCTCCAATGAGGCTTTGGCGAAGGTTTGGTTCCTGTTTAGCATGGTTTTCCCATGGACTGCTGAGCCAATGCAATCCTCTCCTTTCCAGTGCGTTTCAAAGGAATTATAAAGGGAACACTTCGTCTTTATCAATTGAAGCTGGTTTTTCTTCAACTCAGATCCACAAAAATGGCAGTTAAAGTTGGATTCTGGAATAGGTGAAAAACAGGCAGCAATAAGGTCAAGTTCAAGACGTCAAGCATAGATAGTCTCATGCCAGATACTCATGACCTCAATTATATATTGATTTCCTGACACTGTTCTATGGGGTTACTTAGCTTGAGGAATATGCGGAGAGCTCTCCTCATATTCATGCAGTGATATTGTGATATCACTGCATGGAACATCATGGGACGTGCATAGTCTATTCAGTCACTCCATATATATTCCTAGAGCATATACCCCGGGTGCAAAGTGATAGACAATCAAGCAGGTATAATTTTCAGGGGTTTCAGATGTTTAGAAAATCTGACCCTATCATTCATGGTATTTGTTGGAAGGTGGGTTATTGGTAGGGACAAATGTAGGTCTGCCACTGGCAATAAGGCCACTAACACATGATAGGACCCAGCATAGGTCTTAGAAAATTATTCCTATGCTCAACCCTTGGTAACGTGGCTGCGAGCAGACAGGCTTAACTTCAAAGACAGGTATGTAAAGCATTCAAAAACACCATTTCAGTAAATAATTAAGACACAATACAAAATAAAAATCCAACACCAATTTATAAACATATGTAATATTTGTATCTTTTAAATGACACCAAAACGAAAAAAATCCACTGTAGGGAACCAGAGATATGAATTTTTAAAGATTAGTCACTTTCGAGTGCTTAGAAACCAACAGTGCCCCTTTTAGTCATTTTGTTTTCTCTGACAGGGACACACCTTTAGAAACGGTTCTGGAGAATATCTTACCACTGTGTAGCCTTCTCCAGCAGGCTAGGTCCAGCTAGAACTCCTTCCTGAACTTCTGCTTGCGGGTCCCAAAGTATCCATCACACAGTCCAAGGTTCTGGAATCTCCAAGATGGTCCTTGAAAGTGTGAAACTTCAATTCCGCAATCCACTTAAACAAAACCCTTTCAAATCCACCGGTTCTCCAGGCTGGGGATTCTTTGTGGGGATGTCCAGGTGAGCTCTGTTAACCTGTAGCTTGCAGAGAGTCTACTTCTTAGTCCTTTTGTAGCAAGGTAATCCACAGGGCTGCAATGTTCAGATGGTGCAGTTTTCAGAGGTCAGGCCTTAGAAGTCTTTGCACAGCAGAACTTCGCAGCAGGGCACGTCTTGCTTCAGTAAGTTTCAAGCAGCAGATCTGAAGGGCTCTGCCCCTCTCAGATACTTAATCAAAATTCTCTGGTTCAAGCCACAGGTCACTTCTGACCAATGAAAGCAGGGTAACTCCTCATAGTTATGACCACATCCGGTAGAGTGTGGCATTATGTTGTCCCAGAGTACATAATTCTTCCAAATCCATAATAGCTGATTTTCCAGCAAGGAGGTAAGAGCTGGCTAAACACACCCCCTGGGATGGCTTATTTCCATGGACTCTCCCCCTACCATCTGCACATACCTTCCTTAAGCCTAGCCCTGACTCTGGGTCAAGAGTGTCAAAGTGAAACTGAAACCCAGGCCTCCCCTCTGTCTTTGAAGAGCATAGTTTACGACTCCACCTCCTGGCCTGGCATACCTATAGACCAGCACACTGCCTTCCCAGCAGAGTGGTTCTTTATCACCTCTTCAAAGCAGCCTGGCTAATCCACTCAACTCTGACCAATCAGGGCAGACCACTGGAAGGCTGAATTTGGACTACAAACAAGAAAGTCTTATAACTTCTTGTATGTACACATTAGGAGAAATTCAACAATATAATATTGTTGGATTTACTACTACCATTCTGGGAAGTCTTTGAATGGTCCGGCTAGTCCTCTCCTATCAATTTTTATTAATCATTAACTTCCTACCATGTTAACCTATGGGCCATGGGGTTTGCAATGGGGAAAATGACTTGGGCCAGTCTTCTGGCACCAGGGCTTATAAAAACATATTTTATAAGTATTTCCCTAATTTCTACAGGACCCCCCACCCCCTGTGCAACTAGGGGAGACTTTAGGGGTTCTGAATCTGTAGAAGTATTGCAGATTCTCCTTTTACGAAGTTTCTAGTATCAAAGTCGAATTTGACCAGCAATTTACTGTTTCAAAGCAGTCCTGGCACCCAGTGCTGCTTTTAAACTGACCTCAGGCTTCAGCACTGCACACATGCTAGTGCAGAAAAAGCTGCTGGCCTCTAAACTGCCATACCCCAGGGTACTGGGGATTTCTAGGTAGTTTCAATCCCCTGCCCTATTATATACTAGGGGCTTATGGGGTAGGTCATGCCAATTACAGGGGTACCCCACCATACCAGAGTGTACCCTAGTGTATGTTGGGTGTTTTAACTGTATTCTAATGTGTTCCTTTCAGCTTGGCACTGGCCCTGGACCTGGTTAGGCAGAGCCCAGGGTCAGTCAGAGTCAGTTACCACCAGTTCCAGTCAGCAAAAAGTTGGGAGGTGCCCAGGGCACAGGATGACTTTGCAACAGTATTGAATCATTTATGTCAAATAATCAAACCGAAGGGGAGGTCTGTGCTCCATTAACAGGTGGCAGGTTAACGTAGTTATCTACATACTTAGTTTATTTTTCCCATTTGATGGTGGGCATGAGTTGGAACTCTCAAAATATACAGCGAGTAATGTAGAAGGCTGGTCAAGGACTTAACCTACAGTAGGTAATCTAGAATGCTGGTCAGTGCCCTATTTACAGCAAGTATGGGCCACTTAACAGACGGAGCCTTTGTCTCATCGACCCCAGTTGTGATTACTATTCTATGGAAACAGAAACATACTTCCTGAAAGTTATAATTTCATGCCCAGTCTGTTGTAAATCCGCCTAGTGATTTGTCATAGCCTGCATCTCACGGCAGGTCAATCAGTATGAATAAAGGGTCGATTTAGGAGTTCAATAAGCGAAACAGTTTAAGTCACTTAATTGCTACCTCACTACAACTAAGAGTAGGTTTTAACTGCATGATGGACGCCCTCTTTTCCACTCAGGCCGAAATTGTGGTTGTGTGGAAGTAAGGCTGCCACGCAATAGCGGAGGGCAGCACAGGTAACCCGAGCCCACGATTGTTCACATTGCATGAGTGTACGATTATTCATATTGGGTTAAAAACATAGCTCTGTCATTGTAGGGGCATTTTGTATGCACATTATTGGGCGTGGTTTCCACCATGGCCTCACGCCTTAGCTCCAGCAAACGACTCCCAGATTGGTATTTGAGTCCCTAGCCAGTGTGGTGTCAAAGTGAGGCGGCAGAGGATGATTTTTACCTTAGGCATACCGGTCCACAATTGGACCCAGATAACAAAGATGAGAGTAAGTACAGCACAGTGATTTGAGTCGATGCTGTGCTCAACAGGTTTTTCAGGTATATCAGTTACAGCGGGGATTCCCCTACGTGAATCAGTGGTTTCATACGCTCAGCAGCTTGGTTAGCAGGCAGGTTGAAGAGTACCCAGTGGTGAAACCAGTAGGTAGCTCAAGTCTCATACCTGAGTGTATTCAATACGACTGTATGTCTAGCAAGGCCAGTGCTTTTACTGGCGGGCCGCAGTAGATCACCGGTGACCACGGTTAAAAGGCACTCAGCGCACAGGGGTCACAATATAGTGCCCCATGGTTAACATGTCCATTGTCCTGTGGAGGCAATAGGAGCCTGGGTAGGATTGAAGAGAACTGTATAGAGTGTGCCCACTGCGACTAGTTGGCAGGCAGTGGAGATCTGTTATAATCTATTTAGACAGTTGGAGAAAAACAATATTTCAAATAACTTAGGACACTATATGCAGCACTGGTTGATTGCCTGGATTATCATGATGAGGCTAATTCCTAGAACAGGTCTGGGGCTACCCAGAGCTGCTGCTTTGGCAGTCGGTCAGACCAAGAGTACTCTGATAGGGCATACCGTGTCAGCCAAGGATTTTTTCCCTTGTTTAATAAGTGGTTTGGCTGTGCTGTCTGTACACTGCTGTCTTTTCCTATGTATAGGGAGGTTGTGCACCTTGCCGACTTTTGCCAGGATAGTGTTTGTCCAACAAATGCTTCGGTGCCACAGGGGCAGTCGGTGAGACCAAGAGGACTTTGAGTGGGCATGCTGTGTCGGCCAATGAGCCTTGATTCATTTGACAAGCGGATGGCTTTGGTGTTCAGGGTGCATACTGGTAGTTTTACCCTAGGTATAGGGAAGCTCAGTATTCTTCTGGTTTTGTCAGGTGAGTGTTGGTGGGGGGCGAGATCGCCAGTGACCTCTTCACCCTATGGCAGAGTCGCTTGCAGCAGGCAAACAGGAATTGGACTCTTTTACCAGACTGACCCCTTGGCAGCATGATGTTTTGTGTGGACACCGGGCAGGCAGGAGGGGGGACTGTTCTGCTGGTGGTCCTGGATGCTTCTGACCTATCCCGCAATGTCTGTAGTGGAACTTTGGGGATTAGCCTGTGGACAGGTAGGGACGGTGCATTGTGCGGTGCCCTGCTGTATGTGTTCTAATGGTACCTCCTCTGGGATGGAGGGGATGTGGTGATGTTGTTACTGAAGTCTGTCATCCGTAGGTTTACTTTGCCAAATTGTTTAATGATGCCCTACGTAGAGGGCCTTGTAGATGTATTACGATTAGGGCCTTCTGGCACAATGTATTCTGCGTACTGTGCAGGCCAATGCAATATGTGCTGACACTAAATGAAATGTGTTATTTGTTTGTAATATTTCTATCTGAGTGTTCTTCTTTGTTGCAGCTACATTACTATGATTTTTTTAACTATTGAACAAAATCTAAATTGTTACTCTGATGCTGTTTAATAAAACGTTACACCTTGGTTTGAACCATCATAATTGTATTTTCCTTCTTGGGGTAGAGGGATGATTTGTGGAGGCAGCGAATTACACGTTGTGTGCGCAAAATGCACAGTCTCCCCCCTATAATTAGCGGCAGGGGCGCCATAAGTCGTGCCACGGGCGGCAGGCTGCAATAGGGGCCCGTCATTTATATCTACACTACTGGTGTGACATCACAATGCATACCGTGGGTCAGGGGGTATTTAAGGTCGCGTGCACCAGGAGTGGCCCTCTTGATGACAGTTCACATTGGATTTTTGGCGATGACCATGACCGGATGTTCCCTGTGCCTGCGACGACGATGATCCAACGTTCCTCGAGGCCAACTTGCTCCAGCGCCAGCGCAGTGACGATCGGACCGCGGACCTTCCTGCATCGGTGGAATCGGTGGATCGGATCTCCAGTGGTGGTGATTTCTGCATCAGCGACGCTCGTGGCTTCTTCCGAGCACCAGAGAAGGCCTGAGGACTGACCCCCGTGATCCCTGCCAAGCAGCCAGCCAGCAAGTCGACCTGGTAAGCGCCATTTTCTATCCTTAGTGATAGATGGGCCCTGCTTTCTTGATTTACTTATCCTGTATGTCGATTTTTGCTTAATTGCTTGCTTAAACTGCTGCAGCTTGATTTTCTTTTTTATAATCTGATTACAATGCATTATTGATGCTCTCTGTTTGACTTATTTTTATTCAGATTTCTTCAGATTGCAAGTTCTCATTTATGCACTCTGCTTGACTGATTTTACTTTCAGACTGCAATTTATGTGCTCTGCCTGATTGATTTTTATTCAGATTGCATTTATCACCTATGCGCTCTGCTTGATTGATTTTTACCCTGATTGCATTTTATCATTTATGCGCTCTGCTTCACTGATTTTACATTCACATTGCAATTTACGTGCTCTGTCTGATTGATTCATATCCAGATTGCAATTTATCATCTATGTGCTCTGCTTGATTGATTTTTACTCAGATTGCATTTTACCAGCTATGCTCTCTGCTTGATTAATTAATTTTGTACTGAGACTCATCATTTATGCACCCTGCGTGATTGCTTGAAACTCTTTCGAGCCCCGATTCTCGGCGGGATACTCGTGGTCCGACCTGCTCCGCCCTCTCTCCCAGGACTGAGAGTCCATACCCTGTGCGGCTGAACCCCAAAAGCTCGGCCCTTGCCCTCTAGCTCCCCCCACCAAGCAGCACCAACCATGGAGTCCGACGTCACGGCTCAACCAGACAACACCGAAGACGACATGGAATGGAAGATCAAGGCAAAGAGAGGACGTGAATCGTACCCTAACTCGCCAGAAAAAGCATCAAAGCTTGCCCGCGCACCCCCCACACACAACACGATTCCAACCTCAAACCGCTACCTGGTTCTCCAGAGCGCCCAGGACAATGACGCCCAGGACAACACGGCATCTGAACCCGGGACCTCTTCAGGTCCGCCAAAGCGACAACGGATCCCTCCCATCATCCTGAAGAACTTAGCCACCCACAAGGACCTCGTGGAGCTACTGGACGAACACTGCATCTCCCCCTTCACAATCAAGCCCCGGCAGGACCATGCCAAGATCATGTTCACCACACCGGACGACTACAGGAGCGTGACCAGCATGCTTACAGACCAGAAAATGGAGTACCACACCTTCTCACTGACCACTGCAAAAGCTCAGCGCTTTGTAATACGCGGGCTCCCGGCAAACGCATCCCTTGGGCACATCACTGAGGACTTATCGGAACTTGGACTTCCAGTCAAAAATATAACGCAGATCGTCTCTCCAGCGGACAAGAACAAGAAGTTTCCCCTCTTTGTGGTAACCCTGTCGGCAAGCAAGGATGGGAAGCCAGCAGACCTCTCATCAGTCACACGGCTCTGCAGTTGCACTGTCACCACAGAAGCACCTAGAGGGAAACGAGGACCGGTCATGTGCTACAACTGCCAGCGCTTGGGGCACACCTCTGCTTTTTGCCACCAGAAGCCAAAGTGCGTACGCTGTGGAGGCGAGCACACCTCTAACCAATGCACTAGGAACCGTGAAACCGAACCAGCAATATGTGCTAACTGCACAGGACCCCACCCAGCAAGCTATTGCGGCTGTCCCTACCTGCAGAAGGCAAAGAAGGATGGACCGCGCAAACCACCCCAACCACAAAAGACTTCCCCACACTCAACTGCAACAGACCAGGGACAAAGGAAGAGTTACAAACCCACATTGGCACACAGGATACCAACTGGCAATCCAACCAACAGCCATAGCGACGCACGTGTGGATGGAAGAACATACGCAGAAGTAACAGGACCCAAACAGAACAGACCACCACCACCGCCACCAACACCACCACGACCACCTGCCCCAGCACCATCCTGTGAAATAGGCTCAGCCATCAACTGGCAGGAACTCATCACGAAGATTGCGAAAACAGTCACAGACATGAACATCCACCCTTTGGTGACAATGGTGGCGAATCTCATCGTCGGACTTTTCCACGGTGAAGAAAACACACACAATGGCAGTAAAATCTAAAGGAAACACCCTCTTCTTGATGTGGAATGCTAACAGCATTCAGAAGAAAACTGCAGAACTTCTGCACCTGATGGAAACCATGGATGTGAGCATAGCGCTTATCTCCGAGACCCATTTCCAAGGAAGCCAGAAGCTCAACCTAGCAAACCACAGGGTGTACGGCACAGATCGCACCACCGGAGCCAAGGGCGGAGGAACAGCGGTGATTGTCAGCACAAAAGTGAAGCACCACGAGATCTCACTACCACCAGTGGGGAGCATTGAAGCAACTGGCATACAGATCCAGACATCTGCAGGCCCCCTATGGCTGATTGCCGCCTACTCACCCCCAGGCAAGCTAAGCCCGAAGGACGTGGATGCTTTATTGGACCCCCGCATCCCAACATTAATTGGCGGAGACCTAAATGCCAAGCACCAGTGCTGGAACTCTTGCGTGGTAAACAGCAAAGGACACGCTCTACTTGCCCACTCAAAGAAGGAGGACTTTGTAGTGGCTGGCCCAACTCAACCAACACACTACACAGGCTCTGCACTGCATAAACCGGACATTCTGGACATCGTCGTCATGCAGAATCTCTCCCAGTCTATGGAGCTGGAAACCTTAACTGCACTGACGTCCGACCACAACCCAGTGTTGATCACAGTTGGCGACGTGCTTGAAGACCAACAACAGGGCACCAGACACAACTACAAGAAGGCAGACTGGAGCTTATACAAGAGAAGCCTGGAGGAGACACTGGCCCCTGGCCCTCTACGCTGCATTGAAGACATTGACCAGGTGGTCCACCACTTCACAGCTGCAGTCCACACTGCCATCGAGCGCAGAGTTCCTGAGCAGAAACTCCAACGCTGTTCTATCTACGACCTCCCGAAGGGCATCAAGCAGTCGATTGCTGACAAGAACAGAGCCCGGAGAGAGTGGCAAAGGAATCGCACCCCCGACCTGCTGAAGAAATACAACGAGCTGACAAGACAGCTGAAGATGCAAATAAGCCAGCACAGAGGTGAAAAGTGGGAAGCAGCTATGGCTAACTTAAAGGACTCAGACAACTCTCTCTGGAGAATGACCCGACGCTTGACTGGGAAGAAGGAACCAAACCCACCGATACAAGGGAAGACTCACTTGGCATGCAGCAACAGGGACAAGGCTGAGGTCTTTGCTGACACGTTGGAGGCATCCTTCAGGCCTAACCAGGCTAGCAAACTGGCAGCAGAAGTTGAGCAAGAGGTCGCTAAGCACCACCGGGAGCACCCACCAGAAACCGAAGCTGCAAACATTGAGGAATGCTCCACAGGCGAGTTATCAGCCCTGGTAAAGACACTAAAAAATGGCAAGTCACCAGGAAAAGACAGAATAGTCAACCATGCCATCAAGATGCTCCCAGATGCCGCAGTGGATCACCTCGCTGAGATATTCAACGCCTGTATGCAGCACCAGTATTTCCCTAATGCCTGGAAAGAAGCAAGAGTCATCGTATTCCCCAAGGCTGGGAAACCACTACGAGATCCTGCAAATTACCGCCCTATAAGTCTGCTATCTGGCCTATCAAAGCTCTTCGAAAAAGTTATCCTTGCCCGTCTTGTGGACTTTGCGACAAGCAAAAACCTCCTCGCCAAAGAACAGTTTGGGTTCCGGAAAGACCACTCGACCAATCACCAACTCCTCAGAGTTGTCGACATCATCAGCCATGGATTCAACATCAACAAGTCCACTGGAGTAGTCTTTCTGGATGTAGCCAAAGCGTTCGACCGAGTATGGCATGAGGGACTGCTTTGCAAACTCATCAACCTCAAGTTTCCAAGTTACCTGATTAAACTGCTGTCTAGCTACCTGTCAAAACGGACCTTTCACGTGGCGGTACGAGACGAATGCTCAACGCCACGCCCAATCCTTGCTGGAGTGCCCCAGGGATCAATCCTAGGACCATTCCTCTTCAACATATTCACAAACGACATCCCCACGGACCTAAAGAAGACTGATCTGGCTCTTTACGCCGATGATGCAGCAGTCATCTCCCAATCCTTCAGCGAACAGGAAGTGGCCAAGAACCTTGAGGCATCACTCAGCAGACTCTCCGAATGGTACAGCGACTGGCAGATCACCCTGAACACTAGCAAAACCACAGCAACACTATTCATCAGGAAGCTGAACAGAAAACACCCAGCGATCCTCCTCAACGGGGACGAGATCAAATGGGAAAACAGCAGCTCCTACCTGGGGGTGACTCTGGACTCTAAACTCACATGGAGAAACCACATAGAGAAGACCTGCCAGAAAGCAGCAACAAAACTGTCTGCATTATACCCACTCCTGAAGACCAAGTCGATGCCCTTGCAGAGCAAGGTGCGAGTAATCACCGCAATAATTCGACCAACCATGATGTACGCTGCACCAGTTTGGAGTGGCTGCCGCCCGCAACATCGGCAAGACCTGCAGAGACTACAGAGCAAGGCCTTACGGATTGCAGCAGGTGCTCCAATCTTCACAAGAACAGCAGACCTCCACAGAGACCTAGGCGTTGAGATGTTGGACGACCATCTCCGTAAACTCAACAGGACATTCTACAAAGGACTGGATCAAAAAGATAACCCACTGATCAGGAAACTTGCAGACATTTCAACAAGCCCATTTGACCGCTACCCGAGGCCCATCGAAGCGCAAAACTTGTGAAACTGAAACAGCAACACAGCAACCAAAAACTCTTCACTGCCTGAGGGCAAATCGCCCCGGCAGGTACCCGAAAATCATCACTGTTGGAAGGCAACCGCCACGGCAGCCATCAAAAGCTCATCACACCCAGAAGACATTTGGCAGACGAATACAAGACTCTGCGATAAAACTTGCTGACACTTCCGCAAACCAAATTGACCGCAACCCGCGGCCTATCACAGCTCTGACCTTGTGATCCAACCTCAACTGTGACAAAGCGTCACACATCAAGAAGACAACCGAAACAGCGACTAAAAAACTCAAAATGAATGTGGAGTAATGAGGCTATCGCCTCGGTATCCAAAAACTCACCACTGTCAGATGAAATCTGACAGGCGAAAACAAGACACACGGAGTGGCCCTCTTTTCCACTTCACTGCATCTTGGAGACCCAGAGGGAATTGTGTACCCACCCTGGAGAACGACAAAGTCACTGGCAGCAGATAAATGGGGGATACACAAGAATTGGACTATTTTACTGGACTGACACCCTGGCTTGGGTGATGTTTTTTGCGGGCACCGGGCAGGCAGATGGGCGGACTAACCTGCTGGTGGTCCCGGAACCTTCTGCCTTACCCTGCAATGTCTGGAGGGGAACTTTGGGGTATTTTCCTGTGGACAGTTACCCCCGCAGTGACGGTATGTTATGTGGTGCCCAGGTGTATGTGTTCCAATGGTACCCCTCTCGGATGGAGGGGATATTGTTTCTGAAGTCTGCCAGCCTTAGGTTTACTTTGCCAAATAGTTTACAGATGCCCTAGGTAGAGGGCCTGGGAGATGTATCGCAATTGGGTCCTTCTGGCGCAATGTAGTCTGCCTACTCTGCAGGCCAATGCAAAATTAGGTGATACTAAAAGAAATGTGTTCTTTGTTTGTGATATTTCTATTTGAGTGTTCTTCTTTGTTGCAGCTGCATTACTATGATTTTGTGACTGCTGAAAACCTGGACACGTTTCGGGACTCTTTTGAGCCCCCATGAAGGCGTGGTGGGCGGGGGGTGACACATCCTAGCACCCCAAGTGAAATTCCACCCCAGCAAGAAGGTACCCGGGCTCTAATGGTCACAACCAATGTCAGACGAAATGTTTATGCACTGTATTCTTGCGTGCCTGTCTGCTATCTCTTCACCTCTTAGCTCTCATGCTCCTTTCTATTTCCCTTTCTTTCTGGAATATTAACACAGGTAGGGTAAGCACAGAAGTTTATAGACAAAAGCAATTTGATGTCGCAATGCAAACCCTGTTACAGAACTACTAATGTGTTCCTGTTTCTTTTTTTCTTTAAGTGTGTAATAAAACTTGTTGAAATAAAATTTTCATTCTGATGCTGTATTATAAAAGGCTATGCCTTGGTTTGAACCATAAGAACTGTATTTTCCTTCTTGGGGTGGGGGGGGGTGGTGAGGGATGATTTGTGGGGGAAGCGACTTGCACGTTGTGAGCACACTATATAGCACCGGTAAAAACATCTTGTGCCACTGCCAACTTTGCAACCACCACAGTTCACTGTGTAGGGGTCGCAGTGCGCAACCACCTTGTCTCAGTGTGCACAGACATCCGTAGTCTCTGAGCTGCTACACCTAAGCCAGTCATGCGGGATGTGCCTGGAAAAACAACAGACGGTACCAGTACCACGTGGTGTTTGTTTATGTTTTCAGCCAGTGACGTGACACCGGATCCAAGAGGCATGATCTGGCAGTTCACAACTTTTTTTTTTAAGGCAGCTGCTCTACTCCAGTGGGAATATAAAAACAAGCATTAAAAATGCAATAGGTCTTCCCTTTGATTAAGTTAAAGCCATTTGCTTTGCTATACAATACCATTAGCAAAGCAAATGGCTTTAACTTAATCAAAAGAGACCTATTGCATTTTCAATGCTTGTTCTTTATTATTGTATAGGAGAGCACCTTGAAATACATGAGTCCAGAATGTGCTCGGTACAAATACCTCTTGCCTGCATGATTTAAAATATTATTCATGTTTCTCCAAACGCAATAAGAATCTAGGCCCCGCAGGATGTACGTGACCTCTGACTTGCCTCTTAGTTCACTAATGGCATCCTCGTGAGGGTGGAGAAACGCATAATGTTTCTAAGTTCAAATTTTAAAACTATCGCTTTAATAAATACCTCTCAATACATTGATATTATCGGATGCACTAAGGTGAAACGCTTCCACATGCTGCAGCAATGGAAGCTACGCCCCTGCTAGTGCATGGTAAAGATATATGTGCAGCTGCACGTGGGAGAAGGCGAGTGGCTCTGTAGGGGTGTTCTATGGTATTGGGAGGTGTGGAAGCTCGGAGAGACGGATGTAAAACTCTGGGTAGGGTAAAGACTTGGGCTGGCACCACTTTCATTGCACTGTGCAATGCACTGAGATAACAAGCACCAGCATACACATTGCACGAATAGAGCCACTGGTCGTGCAATGCACTTGCCCTGCTTTAATCTCCAAGCTGAGCACAGCACCAATGGCAGAGCCCGATAAACAGCAGACCAATGAAAAAACTGCAATGTGCTAGCGGTGCGAAGCAGCCTTCGGGGCACATATGTGCGCAGGGGAGCCCTGGGGAAAGGCTAGGGTGAAGATAAGGGCATCTTTATCTGGTTTTCTTTGAACCTCGCGCCCCTCCCTTCTTTCCAAGAAATGATAACTGATCAAACCTCATTACCTCCTCGTTAGTCATCCTCGCCACATGACTAACGAAGTGAGCTTCAGCTCCACAACAGAACCCTCCAAAGCAAAAGTTAGCCTCCCATGCCTCCCATCCCTTCCCAATATGGCCGACCCCTACCCCTATGGCCACTACAAGAGGTGGGCCGGCCCATCCCCAAAGCCTGTTATTTTTGTACTGCACACATCTCTCCAGAGTGCGTCAGGTAAGTGGTGCCTGCTGTGGCAGGTACGTGGGTCTCGGGTTGGAGGTCCTGCTCTAGTGGACCCTAGGGGCTTGGACTCTGTTTGTTTCCCCCTGCTTATGGCCCCCGGTATGTTTGCTTAGGCGTTGGATTAAGGTTTCCCTTGATTCCTCCTTCGAGCCGGTTAGGCTCTGCTTTAGCGAGCTGTGGGTTTTTCAGGGGGGGGCGGGGATGCGTGGGGGTCGTTCTTTCCGTGCCCTTTTCTGTGTTTCCCTGGGTGCCCTTTTCCCTCTCGAGTTTAGGGGATGTTTGACGCATGGCTACGTTACTTCTATGTCTCGCTGTGACTCCCCCCTTCTTGAGGTACTTTTTTGGGTCCTGCTTTCCGGGTCCCATTGTACTTAATTACGGGTTAAATTCCTGTTGATTTCGCCGCCCGCCTTTCCTTGACGTGCGGGCGGCGGCTGTACGGCGATGTCCGTGTGTAGGTGAATTAGTTCATTCCTCATCTGCCTACCTGTCTTATTCCTCCCGCCGGTCTCTGGATCGGGCGGTGGCTTCACACTGCTGATTTCGGCCCGAGCCGTGATTCGCGGCATTGCGCCTCCCGCTTCAGCGCGGGGGCAGGCGGCGGCTCTGCGGGGTTTGTGCCCGGCGCTGCGGGGTCCATGTTTGTGTGCCGCTGCAGCCCGCCTTCCCGTCCGGGTGCCGAGGCGGGCGGCGGCTGGGGGGCCTGGCTTACCTGCCTTCCGGGGATTCTCCGGTTTTAATGGAGTCAGTCTCGGTGTGGTTTCTGCTCTGGGCCTTCCAGCTTGGGACTCCCCGTGCCGTTTCTTTTACGGGACTACGTGGCAGCGTTGCTTCATGCGCGCTGTTGGTACGTCATTTTTCCCGCTATGGGGCCGGCTCGTTGTCCCGGGGGCAGGGTTTGGTTTGTCCCGCGCTGGCTCTCCCAGGTGTTTTCTCCCGCCTTCTTCTCTGTCTACTTTAGGAGCCGGGGATTTCATTTTCGTTTCACTGGCTTGGTGTACTGGCAGTACTGGAGTTCTTACTTGTGTTTTGTCATGGAACGTGGGGATGTCCCGGTTGGGGAGGACCTGCCCCCCCAGGTTCCTTCTGAGACGATCACCCTGCAGTCCATTGAGGATATGATTCGGCTGAGGCTGCTTTTGCGCAGCGCTCGGGGCAAGGTCCCTCCTCTCCAAAACGTCCTCGCTTGGATCCATCTTCAGTTTCTGACGCTGAGGGGGAGGAGGAGGATCTCCGGGGGTGCTATGTGCAGGGTCAGGATTTGCGGGATGTTCTTCTTCACATTAAGCAGAACTTGGCTTTTCTGGCTCCGGCGGCTTCGGACCTTTCGGAGGACTTTTTCTTACAGTATCAGCGTAAGGAACCGGAGTCTCTGCCTCTTCATTCCTCCGTAAAAAGGGTATTGCAGGGGGAATGGATGGTGGTTGACAAGCAGACCTTCCCGAGGTACCTGGCGAAGCGCTATACCATCCAGGACTTTGCCAAGGAGTACCCTTCCTCTGTCAAGGTGGACTCTCTTTCCTCACAGGGTTCCATCATTTCCAAGGATGCCTCGCCCTCGGACCCTGTTGACAGGCGGGTGGAGGCCGCGGCCAAGCGTGCTTATTCGGCCGCCAATTTTTCCATTCGTGCCTCTGCCTACCTGTCTTACACGGTGCAGTTCTTATTGAAGGATTTCCAGTCCTTGGCGGAACTGCGGGACCAGGGGGTGGATGTGGTGCCTACCCTGGCGCTTATGGAGCAGCAGACTCGGCTCCTGTCTGACATCGCTTTCGACACCTTGGGGGCTTCTGCTGCTGCTGGGGGTGCTGCTATTCAGGCCAGGCGCCAGATTTGGTTGCGCAACTGGAAGGCTGAGGCTGCCCAAAAGGCCTTGCTGATGAGGATTCCCTTTTCCAGACCTATGCTTTTCGGGTCTTCCCTGGAGGACATAGTCAAGAAGTCAGCTGTAGACCGGAAGCTGCTGGCTCCCCTTCGATCGTCCAGGGCCCGCTTTCCGGGTCCCAAGAGGGCGTTTTCCACCTCATCCGCGCCCAAGTGGAGTGCGCCCTTTCGATGTAGGGGTCGCGGCCAGGGCGCCCCCTTCTTCTCCAAATCCCGGTCTCAGCCTGCTGCTTCCACCTCCGCTCCCAAGTCCTGACTGTCTTCTGGCCCCGCCGGGTGGTCTCCCGGTGGGCGGCCATCTCCGCCACTTCCTTTGAGCTTGGGAGTCCTCTGTCTCGGACCTTTGGGTTCTTCGGTTCGTGAGGGAGGGTCTCTCCATCTCCTTCAGTTCTCCTCCTCCGGGCGCCTTCCGCGCTACCCCACTGCCTTCCTCTCCGGTCAAACGGGCGGCATTGCTCGCTGGCATCCAGGACCTACTTGTGAAGGGGGACATCCGGCCTGTTCCACCGTCTCAGCGGGGCCTCGGCGTTTACTCCATTCTGTTCCTGGTAAGAAAGGTGTCTGGGGAGTTTCGGCCTGTTTTGGACTTGAAACAGGTGAATTCGTTCATTCCTCACGCTAAGTTCAAAATGCTTTCTCTGCAGGAGATTCTACCGCTGCTGGTCCAGGGGGAGGTGGTGGCTTCTCTGGACCTGTTCGATGCCTACCTCCATGTGCCGGTTCACCTGTCTTCTCAGCCCTTCCTCCGATTCAGCGTGGGTTCCTGCCACTATCAGTTCCAGGTACTCCCTTTTGGTTTGTCTTCTGCCCCGAGGGTGTTCACCAAGGTTCTGGCGCCCTTGGTGGGCGTTCTTCATCGGGAGGGTATCAGGGTCTTTCCCTACCTGGATGACTGGTTAATCTCTGCTTCTTCTTTTTCGAAGGGGAGGCTTCACGTCCAGAGGGTCTGCGAGGTCCTTTCTGCCCATGGATTCCTGATCAACCTGCGGAAGTCCCACCTCGATCCCACCCAGGACTTGATCTTCATTGGGGGCCGGTTGGACATGCTTCAGGGGAAAGTGTTTTTGCCCCTCGATCGCCGCAATGTCTTGTGGCGGGTTCTGGGGGCTCTTCTGGGGCGGGAGTCTGCTCCTGTGAGTCTGTGGTTGAGGGTTCAGGGGTTAATTTCTGCCACCATCAATGTTCTCCCCTGGGCTCGCCTTCATCTGTACCCCTTGGTCAATCACCTGCTGTCTCTTTGGGACCCCCGCTCGGAGGATTACGAGGTTCTGGTTCCAGTTTCTCCCCAGATCTGGTCCGACCTGGGCTGGTGGCTTGTGGAGTCCCATCTCTCGGAAGGTCTTCCCTTTATGATCTGCCCGTCCCGGGTGGTCACGACCGATGCCAGTCACTTGGGCTGGGGGGCGACCTTGGGGTCCTGGTCGGTTCATGGTCAATGGGGTCCTCTTCTGTCCCGCTGCTCCTCCAACTACCGCGAGTTGATGGCGGTCTTGCTGGCTTGCCAGGACTTTGCTCCCTCTCTCCGGGGTAATCATGTTCTGGTTCGGACAGACAACCAGGTGGTGAGGTGTTACATCAACCACCAGGGGGGTTGCCGGATGCGCTCCCTGTGGTTGCTGTCCCGGAAGCTGTTGTCCTGGGCGGAGGGTGCGGTCTTTTCTCTCAGGGCTGTCTATCTCCTGGGGTCGGAGAATGTGGTGGCGGACCGTCTCAGTCAGGTGTTCATGCCATTGAGTGCCCTCTCCCTGTCGCCAGCGGTTTTTCGGCTTCTGGTGGGCCTGTTTGGCCTTCCCCTGGTGGACTTGTTCGCGGAGTCGGACAATGCCCTCCTGCCCTGCTCCTGCGCTCTCCATCCATGTCCGGGGGTCTGGAGGGTGGATGCTCTGTCCTTCCCGTGGCCTCGGGGTCTCCTTTATGCCTTCCCTCCTTTTCCCTTGATTCCTCGGGTCCTTTGCAAGATCCGTTTGGACCGGGCCCTTGTGCTCTTGGTGGTTCTCGGTTGGGTGCGCCTCTCCTGGTATCCTCTCCTGGGCGAACTGGCGATTCGGTCTTGCTGGCCGATTCCGGATCACCCGTTCCCCTTGCGGGGCCCTCTTCTTCCCGGGGCGGTGTTACGCCGGCTCCATCTGCAGGCTTGGCTGTTGAGAGGGTGACCTTGTTGGCCCAGGGGTGTTCCCCGGGGGTGGTTGCTTTATTGCAGGGGTCCCGGAGGTCTTCGACCTTGATGTCCTATTCTCGTCACTGGTCCTCTTTTTCCCGTTGGTGCAACCTGCTGGGTTCTGACCCTGTGTCGGTGGATCCCATGAGGGTTCTGGATTTCTTGGCGGAGGGTTTTTCCCTCGGGTTAGCTACCTCCACTCTGAGGGCTCAGTGGGCTGCACTGCGGGTCTTCCGCAGTCCAGACCTGGACCTCCTGGATTTTTTGGTGGCCCGCTTGCTGCACAGCTTTTCTCTGAGGCGGCCTCAGGCTGTTTGCCTTTCTCCGCCTTGGGACCTGCCTTTGGTTCTGCGGGCTCTGCAGGGTCCCCCCTTTGAGCCTCTTCAGTCGGTGGATCCGAAGTTCCTCACCTTCAAGGTGGTTTTCTTGGTCGCCATTGTCTCGGCTGGCCGCATGGGCGAACTGGGGTCCTTTCTTCGGTCTCTCCCCTTCTTGAGGGTCCTGCCGGACCGGCTGGTCCTGCGCCATGATCCCCGCTTTCTGCCTAAAATTCCCTCCCTGGCTAACCGCTCTCGTGAGGTGTCCTTACCTCCCTTTTTCCCTTCGGTGGGTGTCCCCCTGTCCTTATTGGATGTCCGCCGTGCGGTGGAAATTTACTTGGATCGCACCTCCTCTTTTTGTCAGTGTGACAGCTTGTTTGTGACCTTTGGACCGGTGCGTTCGGGGCACAAGCCATCGGTTTCTACTCTCAGTCGCTGGCTGAAGCAGGCTATCCTGCTGGCTTACGGCTCCCAGGGGTCTGACCTTCTGGGGTCTGTCCAGGGGCGTTCTACCCGGGGTGTCTCGGTGTCTTGGGCCTCGTTTAAGGGTGTGTCCACTGAGGAGATTTGCCGGGCGGCTACGTGGTCCTCTCCCCACATGTTCATGGAGCACTACCGGGTGGTCCTGGGTGGCTCTCCTCCTGGGGATTTTGCGGGGGCTGTTCTGAGTGCGGGTTCTGCCGCCTCTTGATTTCTCCTTGGTTGGGCTGTGTTTATTCTGTGGTTTTCATTGCACGTTGGATTAAAGTGTTTTGTTACCCTTTTATCGCCTTGGTGGTGTTTTGTTTTTTATGCCATGAAGCCATTTGGCTTGGGTATGTGCTCACTTCGTTAGTCATGTGGCGAGGATGACTAACTAGGAGGTAATGCCCCGATTACTTAACGGTAATCTTCATTACTCCGAGTTAGTCTTCCTCGCCACATGAGTTCCCGTCCCTCCCTCCCAGTCTGGCTATCGGCTTCATGTTTGGCTTGGTAGTTTCAGGCTTTGGGGATGGGCCGGCCCACCTCTTGTAGTGGCCATAGGGGTAGGGGTCGGCCATATTGGGAAGGGATGGGAGGCATGGGAGGCTAACTTTTGCTTTGGAGGGTTCTGTTGTGGAGCTGAAGCTCACTTCGTTAGTCATGTGGCGAGGAAGACTAACTCGGAGTAATGAAGATTACCGGTAAGTAATCGGGGCATTTCTCACCCTTCCTCCGTAGCCCCGGTAGGGCAAACCCAGCCTTTCAGCCGTCCCTGCAAGGCTCACAAAACACGCATCCAATTCCTATTAGTAACGGCTTCTGTCTTTCGAGATTCAAGATACTGTATGTTGTGTGGACTTTACAAAAAATCAACATAACGCTAATTTAAATCACACGCACAGACAAGGGCGCGCAAAGTTGCAGCCTTTTGACACCCGATTGCTCTTCGGTTTAGCAAGTGGATGCAGTCAGACAGGCGGTGGCTGGTTGCTGTAGTAACCGGAGAGCGCTCACAATGTTGGTGCAGAGAGCTCAGGTATGGTATCACACCTGCAGGGGCTGAGCCTTACATCCTTTTAAGGGATTTTTTTTTTTTTTTTTTTAAATAACAAAAATGAATAAAGTGCTACAATGCCACTGAGATGGAGTTGTTGCACTCTACAAGTGCTGCTCATGAATCAAGAACCCCAAATACATTAATACGTGCATCCAGCATACAGTTGGGTAATGATATGATGGGTACATTCACATTCTTTCCCTTGTGACCAGGGTAATCTTTGTAGTAACGGCAGAAATGCAGCCCATAGAAAGAAGACAGGAGGTGCAGCAGGCCTCACTCACTTTCATGTCACGAACCGGGGTTCAAGGACCCCACTCACAAGATGGCAGACGTCAAGGAGGGGTCATTTCTGAATGGTGCACATTGCATAATGAGCCATCAGGGTCGGAGATGGGGTGAGATCTTGCGGGGTCTGAGACCTCCTAGAAAACGCAGTGGGCCATAGAACAGAGTTGGAGAGACACGGGTAGGGTGTGCGGTGAGTTGGAGGATGCACAACATTCTTGTTCGTTTACAGTCAGATATATATTTTTTGGGCAACTGATCAACTAAAAGAAGAGGGCTAAGGAAACATTATACTGTGTGTCGTTATTATACTGTGTGTTGTGCCAGCAATCGGAGCTGTTTAACTAGGAGTCACGCGCTCCAATCCCAGCTTCCCTATGACCACCAGCTTGATCTTGGGTAAATACATTCATCCGCTGATAACTCGGTTTCAATACCTGCAGGGTTAGTCTGAGACAGAAAATTGTCCGTGGCATTGAAATAAAAGTGCTCCCATTAGAGAATTAAGCAAAAAAAAAATTCCCATAGTTACAAAACGGGGCAGTTTTGAGCGCGTAAAGATATGCTGTATATAAGTTGTTTGCAAGCTTTGGGAGACTGTGTATTTGTGTTTGCTACAGGCAATGTTTGTGCCAGAAGCTCTGGTCTGACACGTCAATGTATGGCAGAGTTTTGTGGCTGTTTGTGGGCCTTTTTATGGCCTAGTCGGCCAGTTTTACTGCTGATTTCCCTAACATTACCACAAACATTTCGGAGATCGCGAAATGATTCCTCGCATCTGCATTTGACGTCATTTAAGGGCATCTCTGTTTTCGCCCAAAAGCCCTCCGTTACAGATATTAAATATTAATAATGTTTTCTTTTATGGTGAAAACCATGTACAGTCTGACTTTTTTGGCCTTCTGGTACAAACTGAACGGGGGTCTGGCGCTTGCTTCGCATTTCGCAAAGTGACTGCTTGCTCTGATAAGGGGAAAGGCAGAGCGGAGTGTGGGATCCAAGCTTACTAGATTTACCTTTCTGCAGCCGGTGTTTTAGTGCGCTCCTATGACAACCAGGAGATGTTTCCAAAAGGCAGTCACAGTCCAAATGATGGGGCATAAAACACACCAGGCACGCTCTGGACACAAGGCGTTCGTCAGCTTGATATACGCGTTACAGGCATTTCCAATAGATAAGTTTTTCTCTCTGCTTAACGGCAAGGCAGGTGATCAATTCTCAACTTTCTCTGTGCAGACACCGTGGGATGAGCTAGATGTGAGGCAAACGGTGGTCAGCCCGGCTGAAACACCTGAGCGAGGGGCTGGGAACCCGCCCTAACACCGAGCCCGCACCACACAACCAGATCGCGAGAGATAAAAGATGGCAAAATGGCAGCAGCGGTCCGTGGAGGGAGTTCCGTGGGGCGGAAAGGTGGGGCGGGGGAGGGGCAGGGTGGGGGGTACTAAACACCGGAACATGGATAATTGAAGGAAAGTAAACAATTAAATAAATAAAACGAATTTCGTAGCGCGCCCTGCATCACAAAATGCGGTGCAGCGCGCGCTACGAAATTCAGGGGATCTGTGTTTATGCGTGACTAATGCACTTTTAATGTAGTCAGCAGCACTAAAATGTGTTAATCTAACCCCTGATGCATGGTACTTGGCAGGGCTGTCTAAAGAGTTAAGAGTGGCATTCACTAATTCAGTAGATCTTCAAATGGTGGGGGAGAGGTCCCAGGATATTTACTGGGCCAAGATTTGTGTGCCTGTATGACACAGAACCGATCACTCGTCACACACTGGCCCCATCTCCATCCACAGGGATCAGTTTATCTCTACCGGGCAGACAGAAGGATTTGAGAAGCAAACATTATCGGTCATTACTTTTCCCCCTATCCTTGTCACAATGTGTCCAGAAATGCCATGCCAACTCGCAGTCTACTATTAGGTGTGGCCTAGAGACAGCTTAACCCCTTCAGTGCCCGCCCCTTTCCCCGCCCTGTGCCGGCCGTTTCATTAGCGGGCGGGGTTTATGACGAGCTGGTCTCGTCATGGGCACAGCGCCACCGCGGCCCATGACGAGACCAGCTCGTCATGGGCATTGAAGAGGTTAAGCCAGTTTCATGCTTTCAAAAAAACTCTTGCACCATAAACATACATATGCTATACACACTGAGCCTGTTGGTTAGCCCTCTTTATCCAACTGATTCTGTTCAAGTCAGGGCTTTAAGTGGGATGGATCCTACCCGGCCAGTCATTAAAACTGTCTGACGGTTCATGTGCTTCACAAACAAAAACACTGATCTCTTTTCGACAATGACTGTAAACACCCCTAAGGTTATTCATATGAGCAATGCAGTCCCTTACCCGGCCAGTCATTAAAACTGTCTGACGGTTCATGTGCTTCACAAACAAAAACACTGATCTCTTTTCGACAATGACTGTAAACATCCGTAAGGTTATTCATATGAGCAATGCAGTCCCTTACCCGGCCAGTCATTAAAACTGTCTGACGGTTCATGTGCTTCACAAACAAAAACACTGATCTCTTTTCGACAATGACTGTAAACACCCGTAAGGTTATTCATATGAGCAATGCAGTCCCTGTTTACACTTTATGTTTTACTTCATCTTGTATTCCCTAAGAGTATTTGCTTTGTCCAAATGTTGTGCCTGTGTAGTTAGGTTGAGGCACTGTCTGGTTGCTGAAGATACATTGTTGCCTTACCAAGAACATACAAGGTATTGTAGTCATTGGTTGGCTTTTCTGTCGCTGTTATTTGCCTGCTTCTTATTTAATGGCGTTTCTTGTACCAGCTGCCATGGAGAATAGCCTCTTTACCATCTCCTTGAATCACTTGCTTCTAAGTCTCCACTGCTTGCTTTTGGGAAACAACCTTTTAATTTTTTATTTGCGTTCTATATGAGAATGCAGGTATTTAGTTGGCTTCCACGTGTGCTTTTCTCTGTCTGATTACCCCCACCTGCACTGGTGTTGCTCTCTCTCCCCTGTGAGCGTATCCCCCTTCTCTCCACGTTGCTCTCTTTTGCCTGTGTGTGTTTATATTTGCCCCGTGTTCTCTCACTCACGTTGCTTCTCCCCCACCCGTTGTGTTGCTTCTTCTCCCGCCCAGGGTGCCTCACCCTCTCTCCTTCTGCTCCTGCAACCTGCTCATTGGTTGTAGTTTTTTTAAGGCATTATTGATTTACATTTTTTTTAAGTGAACTTGTGCTATTTTTTTTTCAACTATACCAATCCATCAGAGAACGGTAAACAAAAACAAAAAAGATGCCTCTTTCATTTTGTATATGCATGAATCCATGTGGAATGCATGCACATGCCTACAAAATGATGCATACACCACATCATGCTTTCTTTTATAATGCCAAAAGAACAATTGATGGACAGAATGCAGGACAATGTCATCCATTCACCCCAGTACAGAGATCTGGGCCTAAATCCATCGTTTTTTTGCTCACCGTGCCTTTCCAGTTTGGACTCAGCCATATGCAAATCAGTCTTGACCCTGCACCCAATGGGTACAGTCCAGCCCGAAATGCCAGGCCTTGTCCTCCCTGGACTGGAAACAAGCATCCTAGGACCGGTTTCGGGCTTTCAGCTCTCATCAGCCAGGATAGCTTGACTCCAGTGGCATGGAGAGCATGGGACCCACGTCTGGGCATACCCATCCCACTCGGGATGACGAATGCAAAAAAGAACAATTGATGGACAGAATGCAGAGCAATGTCATACATTCACCCCAGTACAGAGATATGGGCCTAAATCCATTGTTTTGTTGCTCACCATGCCTTTCCAGTTTGGACACAGCCATATGCAAATCAGTCTTGACCCTGCGCCCAATGGGTACAGTCCAGCCCGAACTGCCAGGCCAGGTCCTCCCTGGACTGGAAACAAGCATCCTAGGACCTGTTTCGGGCTTTCAGCCCTCATCAGCCAGGATAGCTTGACACCGGTGGCATGGAGAGCACGGGACCCACGTCTGGGCTTACCCGTCCCACTCGGCGTGACGAATGCAAAAAGAACAATTGATGGACAGAATGCAGAACAATGTCATACATTCACCCCAGTACAGAGATCTGGGCCTAAATCCATCGTTTTTTTGCTCACCATGCCTTTCCAGTTTGGACCCAGCCATATGCAAATCAGTTTGACCCTGTGCCCAATGGGTACAGTACAGCCCGAACTGCCAGGCCAGGTCCTCCCTGGACTGGAAACAAGCATCCTAGGACCGGTTTCGGGCTTTCAGCCCTCATCAGCCAGGATAGCTTGACTCCAGTGGCATGGAGAGCACGGGACCCACGTCTGGGCATACCCATCCCACTCGGGGTGACGAATGCAAAAAGAACAATTGATGGACAAAATGCAGAACAATGTCATACATTCACTCCTGTCCAGAGATCTGGGCCTAAATCCATCGTTTTTGTGCTCACCATGCCTTTCCAGTGTGGACCCAGCCATATGCAAATCAGTCTTAACCATGCGCCCAATGGGTACAGTCCAGGCCGAACTGCCAGGCCAGGTCCTCCCTGGACTGGAAACAAGCATCCTAGGACCGGTTTCGGGATTTTAGCCCTCATCAGCCAGGATAGCTTGACTCCAGTGGCATGGAGAGCACAGGACCCATGTCTGGGCATACCCGTCCCATTCGGGGTGATAAATGCAAAAAGAACAATTGATGGACAGAATGCAGAACAATGTCATACATTCACCCCAGTACAGAGATCTGGGCCTAAATCCATTGTTTTTTTGCTCACCATGCCTTTCCAGTTTGGACCCAGCCATATGCAAATCAGTCTTGACCCTGGCCAGGTCCTCCCTACGAGACAGTGAAGTACGAATAATGCAAAAATGATAAGCATCGTCCATGATACAAGAGTCGCATAGGTTACATCAATGAGATAAAGACCAGCTTAAACGGGTAGAGTTCAAGTAAAGAGCAATAGAATATCGCTAGGCTGCTGGCCTGTATATGCACTGAGAGAGTTTATGGAAGGAATTGGCCCATTAGATAAGTCTTAGCTTCCTTTTTGAATCTCGACAAAGATGTTATTCTTCTGATGTTTAGGGGCAGCGAGTTCCAGTTTCTAGGTGAAGCCCCAGAGAAAGCTCTGTTGTATGTTTTTTTCTTCTGGAAGAGGGGTGGTTTCAACATAAAATCCCAGGCACATCGGGAGTGCCTGCCTCCTCCGGATACCACAATTCTATGAGCAAGATACGAGGGTGAATTACAGTGTAACGCTTTGTGTGTGATGCAGGCCAATTTGAGTTGGATTCTGGCTTCGTAGGGAAGCCGGTTCACTGCCTTCAGGTGCAGTGAGATGTGGCCGAAAGAAAGACAAGCTTTTAGAGGAGCCGTTGAGATCTTGTGTAGGCCAGAGAGGGTTGGGCATCTTTATTCGATCCTAGAGATCTGCCATTTTAAGGTCTGACGTATCTAGGAATGGTTTTAGTTTTCTCAGGTAGATCAGGTGAAACCTGTCATTTTTAGCCAGTGTGTTGATGTGGGCTCGCATGTTCAGGTTCTTGTCCAGTGCAATTCCTAGTGATTTGGCTGAGTCCACTATGCTCGGGGTGCAGTTCAGCGCTGTGATCGATTTGGTCCATTCAAGTATCTCAGTGAAACTTTTAGGAGGGGAGATTAGTAAGAATTTGTTTTTTGCGCATTAAGTTTCAGCTGGCTGCTAGCAAGCCATTGTACAGTCCACTTTAGAGCCTCATTCATTGTTTTGATCTCCTCTTGGGATGACATTTTGATGTAGATCTGTGTGTCGTCTGCATACATGTAGAAAGAGATGTTGGCGATACGCAGTAATTCAATTAACCGTTCCAGATAAAGGTTAAAAAGAGTTGGGGAGAGAGTTGAGCCTTGTGGGACTCCGATTGTAATCGGAGAAGGAGAGGGTAGATTTCAATTAATTAAGAATCTTTCGGAGTGGTTCTGTAAGAAAGATTTAAACCATTTGGGAAAGGCTCCCCCTAATCCCATCCTATTTTCAAGACTTTATAGCAACTTCTCATGGTTAATTGTGTCGAACGCTGATGATAGGTCCAACAGAATGAAGAGACACGTTTTGCCTTGGTCTAGAGCTTGAAGGGCGTCATCTATTATATGGAGAATAGTAGTTTTGGTACTGTGGTCTGGCTTGAAACCAGATTGGCATTCGTCTAGCAGATTGAATTTGGCAATGTGTTGGCTAAGTTGTTGTTGCACACACTTCTCAAGTACTTTCGCTAGTAGAGGAATATTAGATATTGGTCTGAAATTGTATGGTTCAGCAGGATACAGTGTAGTTTTTTTTAAAATGGCGATGACTTGACCAGCTTTTAGAGAGTCGGTATGGACCCTTGCATTAGGGAAGCGTTGATTATTGTAGTCCAGATGGGTATGATAAATTGGTTGATTGCGGACAGGAAGTTGGAGGGGAGTGGGTCACTGAAGTGGTTATTCGGTTTTATGGACTATAGGATTTTCGAGATGTTGAGGTTGTCCTATAAATTGAAGGTTGTCCAGTGAGCTTTGTTTTTGGGTACTGCGTGGCGGGAGTGTGTGGAAACGTTGATTAGTGTCACGGAAGGATGTGACCGGACAATAGCGAGCAAATTCAGCTCTTTTTCCAAAGAGTTGATTTTGGCTGAAAAGAAGGAGCAGAACTCATCACAGGTTATTAGGGGTTTTGTGGTTTCTTTAGAGGTTATGAGGTTATTGCCAGTTTATTTGATAGCTGTTTTCCCGTTTCAAAGAGCTAACGAGGTCTCCAGTTCCAATCTAAAGAATTCTTTTTTTGATTTGAGAATGCCTTTGTTGTACGCATTTCTGGTCTGGTCTGAGACGTTTTAGCTAGGGGGAGGAGGGGTGTTGTCTCCATTTCCTTACGGTTAGTCAGAGATTTCTCCTTTCATTGTTTATGGACCCATTGAACCAGGGATTTTTGTCTTTAACCTGAATTCTTTTCAGTTTTAATGGGGCTAGTGTGTCAATTATATCAGACATTGATGAGTTGTAGTGCTCTGTAAGTTCGCTGACATTTGATAGCTTGGGGGGTAGGGTGGGATCCTTTTCGCAACGTGCTGCCAGCTTATCACAGTCTAGACTTTTTGTGTCCCTAATCCATAATTTCAGTTTCACTGCGCTGATCTTTTATTATGTATGCCCGGTATTAGGAAGGTAATAGCGTGGTGGTCTGACCAGTTGCAAGGAGCAATTGATGTTAGCCTGACCGCCTTTTCCTTTGAGATGATCCAATCCAGCGTGCAGCCATTCGTATGAGTTGGTAGAGTGCAGGCTTGAGTAAGTGTTTGGTCTGCTAGGGAATCTTTAAGGATGTTGACCTGAATGTCTTAATGTCGTTCCAATGAGGATTAAAGTCTCCTAGGAATATATCATTGGAGTGGGGGGAGGCATTTGCTGTAATGATTTCCATGAGGTGGTCGATGAATGGGTCATTCTTACCTGAGGGGTGATAGAAGGTGTGCAATTTGCACACTTGGCTAGAGTCGTTACTTATGGAGAGTGCAAGATATTCACAGGAGTCAAGAAGATCAAAGTGAAGTGGGTAATGGAAATTTCGGAACGGTAGACAGGCAGCCAAACAGTGCTGTGGCACACAGGAAAAAATTGCCTTGAGGCAGAAGCTTCTTCTTCTGGGTGGCATAGTCCACATAGCACACAATTGGCGAATTTCAGGGCCACCCACATTTTCAGTCCATTCATGGGCACCCTAGAGTGGGCACCAAAGGTTCACAGTGTTCTTCAATGATGTGAACCGCTCGGGCACAATTCAAAAAATGCCAGGTCAACGCCTATCTCTTCTTCCAGGGTGGAGGCTGATCAGACATTCTGAGGGTAGTGCAGCAACAGCAGGGATGATAACGGGATTCACTTGGGCAAACTTCAGCAGTCTTGTGTATACTCCTCTCTTGTTCAGTGACCGGTTCGGAGTCGGGAGCACACCAGTGATGGTCTTCTTTAGTCTCTGGTGGACATACTACAGCATCAGGGTCAACTGCTCTTGTCCATACCAACAGTCCACTCCTCCTGCAGTCTGCTCACTCCTTCTCTCTTAGTTCAGACATGAATTTCTAGGCATTCCAGGATAGGGTAAGCTGTGTTCTTCAAGATCAGACTGCAGATTTTGTCCCTTCACCTTTGGAAAGTTAGCTGTCAGACAGCTGCCAGCTCTGATTGTGCAGTAGTCCGCTGGGTACTCTGTGGTCCTTAAATCTCTTAGGTCAAAGATAACTTGGAAGTGGAACAACAAGTGGGTCAACAACTCCCACTATTATGCATAGACAGCAGACAGGCTGCACTTTAAGAACCGTTTTTGGCCAGTTCTTGTTCTTGTTTCATGTGTCCTTATTAGCCAGACTCAGCCTTTGTCTTGAGTGATCACAGCAGAGTCATCTTCAAGCTGGAGAACCCACCAAAGAAGCACAAAAACCTGAGTGGACAGCACTGTAATAGCTACACCTAACAGTGATCAGGAAGAGATACAAAAGGCTATCCCTTTTCAAAATACTTTTAATTTCATGCTCTGACACCAGGAACTGCATTCCCATCCACAAGTACTACTATTCACCAAATGGCAGTTTCCAGGAAGACTAATCAGCAGCCATCTGCATCAAATGATTTAATCGAAATTCTAAGAGGAAGCCTGTATCCTCCTTCCCCACTTTACTATCTGAGTCCCCTCTCTCCATTGTCATTATTGTTAGCAATACACATCCACTGTCTGGGAAAGTAGCCCTAGCTTCATATTGTGCACAGAAACAGACCAGGGCTCCCAAATTAGGACCTGCAGCCCTGTGCCACTCTGATTCACTCATACCATCATACACAGTACAACGTGCTTATTGCACACCACGTGCATCCATCCATGAGCTTGAGATCTCAGCCATAGGATCTGAGTTCATTACTAGCAGCAGAAATTTACATGAGTGGGCAAGTAGGCCTCCACTTGTGGTGCAGATGAAAATTTCTGGTCACACTATGATCAGTACAAAACATAGAATGTTGCCACCACTGTGCAACGCAAAATTCGACTTCCTGCACCATCTGTATTATGTCAGTATCTCCACCTCACTTTTCACTCTTACTCACTTCTTCTGGTTATCCCTTGCTCCTCGACAGTAGGATTCTGTTGGTTTACAATTCTGTCCCTTGATACAAGGAGACTTACAGTGTGTTTGCTCAGACTTCTCCCTAACTCAATTGTTTACTGTTTTTAATCATGTATATGGAATCGCTACTTTCTAACTTTTATCTTGATTTCTCCTTTTTTCCCCCCCTTCTTCAATTAAGCTACTCAGGTTAAATTGAACAGGCTTTACTAATGTTGTCCTGATGATGATCCTAATATTTTGCTTGTAGGATCGAAACGCCGTCGACACTTGTACACACCCTATATGTTCCTAACGATACTAAGTTTTATACATAAGGGTGTCGCATGTCATGTTTGTTAAGTTCACTTTTCATTCTCTGCCAGTTGTAACAAACGTTTTTTGGCTGAACCTTTTTTGTTGTTTATGTTTTTCTCCCTAAATAACTGTACGGGACACAGGCTTGTGTCCTACTTTGAGAATTCTCTTTGTAACTGTTGCCTAATTACTATATCAGTAAAATTCATGACCACTGTCCGGCTGGACAAGTCTTTAAAAAGAAGCACTGATTGGGTCCTTATTGATTCTCTTCTCTATTTTAACTTGCTCCTAGGGACCTTTTTGTTGTCTATAATTACATGATTCCCATGGTCCCTGGTCGACCTTATATGGGTGCTCTTGTTGTCAATCAAATACCACTGTGCTACAAGCATGAACCGTGACGGGGACAGTAGTCCTTCTTTACTATTGAGGGCTCACTTGGTGCGCCCCACCAGGTCCAGGACAAGTCTATGACCAAACTGTTGTCAAAGACAGGCCTAGGCCTAAGCATACACACTTGATTAGCATAAGGTTGAGACCAAAATCTAACAAGCATTTACAATGCAATGGTCTCGGCAATATTATAGGTAGAGCTATTGGTATTGCTCATTATTTTTTTATTTTTTTTGTATCCCTACATAAATGGGATTGTCATTTCCATTGGCATTAGCTTTTTTTTTGCATATGTGATACCTATTGCATTAGCAGAGAGAGAGTGAGATAGTGAGATAGAGAGAGAGAGTGAGGTATTTAAATAGAGAGTGAGGTAGTGAGAGAGAGTGAGGTAGATAGAGAGTGAGGTAGTGAGATAGAGAGTGAGGTAGATAGAGAGTGAGGTAGTGAGAGAGTGAGGTAGTGAGAGAGTGAGGTAGTGAGGGAGAGGGATGTTGTGAGGTAGTGATATATAAGCATAGAGTGATGTTGTGATGCAGTGAGATAGAGAGAGGTAGTGAAAGAGAGAGTGAAAGTGAGTTAGTGAGATAGAAAGAGTGAGGTAGTGAGATAGAGAGTGATTGAGGTAGTGAGTGAGAGAGAGTGAAGTTGTGAGGTTGTGAGCTAGAGAGTGAGGTAGTGATGTTTTGAGAGAGAGAAGTTGTGAGGTAGTGAGATAGAGTGGAGTAGTGAGGTAGAGAGAGTTATGTAGTGAGAAAGAGTGAGGTAGTGAAACAGGGATGTAGTGAGGGAGAGGGATGTTGTGAGGTAGTGAGATGTAAGCAGAGTGGTGTTGTGATGTAGTGAGATAGAGAGAGGTAGTGAAAGAGACAATGAAAGTGAGTTAGTGAGATGTTGCAGAGTTCTGATCCCGTGATGAGGAGCACACACGCTGCTGAACTTGGCTCCGGTGGGATTATAACTTTTGCTTGTTTTCGTGTGCAGTGTTTGTGCAAGGTAAGTTTGCACATTCCCGCTGGAGCAGTTTAAGGCAGCAGGCATGAACCTTGGATACTTTGTGTTTCTGACACTTTAAGCTTCACATTTCGAGCCAGGTGGAGAGGATTGTTCAAATTTAGAAGGACACCTAAAAATTCTAAAATCTACAGACCTGCAAGAGCTGGTATCCATTTGCAAGAGAGGAGAAAAGTCGAGCAATGGCCTACGATTGGATTTTCGCTAAAAACTGAAGTATCATAAACGAAAATAATAAAAAGTAAAAGAAATGTGGTCAGCAGAGAGGAGCTGGAATGGCATACGTCAGTATGATAGCTGAGCTCTTGACTACCATTGATTTAGGTTTTAGAGCAATATGAATCGAAAATACAAGCCTGATAAATGACACAACGATTCTGAAAGTTTAAATGTCCGCACTCCAATTAAACTGAAGGGCAATCTTGGAAAAGAAGATATCGGTGTAAGTTATTTTTAAAACTACATTGATTTACTCGCTCGAAACTGACACGCTACCAACATAACGTGGATGGCACACTGGGTTAAGTTCGCTGCTAAAACACGAGTTTCTTTGGGTCACAAGTTCCAGCCATATCAAGGACCACCCATCCGTCTTAGTTTGGTAAATGGGAGAACAAATGCATTGGGTAATAGCACTCCATTATTTACAGCACTCAAACGGTAATAAAGCAGTATGGAGCGCTATATGAAAAACAAGTTAACATTAGATATAGCTTACACCACGCAGGAGCCAGCGTGGGAGTCTGTAACCAACACCATCTCCGGCGGGATCACTGCGAGTCCGGGGAAATGCAAGCTCCGGAGGCACAAGGGGGAAAGGCGTCCAAAGCACGGTGCGGATCCCTGCTCGTCGAACTGGAGCCTGCCCCGGCAGCGCCGCCACCAGCACAACAACACGGCGCTGGACGGATGGATCCTCACGGCCAGACGACAGCAAAAAAATGGCGGATGGAAGCTTCTAAATTTTTTCGGATTCGGGGGCGTGTTCCTGCTGTTCGAAAAAGGGCGTGGCTAAAAAGTGGAAAGAACAGCACGGAACACTCCCCCGAATCTGAAAAAGACGGAGCCTATTTGGTGGGACGGCTCTCTCCTCCAATGGCTGGCCTCCGTTTAGGAAGCCAGCCAATGGAGGAGAGCCAAAAAGAGAGGCGGGCTGAAGAGCCACTCTCAGAAACATAAGATCTCCGGACTTCCGGTTCTGCCTTCGGCAGACCGGATGGTCCCTCGACCTAAAAACCAGGGTACCAGATAAGTGCAGTAGGGCATGCAGGTCAGGGAACACGACTGTACACAATGCAGGAGATATTTCTGTCCCAACACATATGTATGACACTTACTAATGGCCTTTTTAGGTTTCACCTACAAGACAGCCTCATGCAGACAATGCCAAAAATGTACAGGAGGTTTAGAACTCACCCATTGCTTTCCATTGGTAGGCTTTATTGTTACTCTCACATGCTTGCTTCTTATTTGATCGCTTGCCTACCTCTTCTGGGGGCATATCAACAAGGGCTTTATCTCTGCTTTTTTGGCTTTAAAAGCCAAAAAAGCAGAGATAAAACTAGCACCCTATCAACAACAGGGTGCTAACATGCAAATTTTATTCTATGCTTCCCCTTGCATCTCTAATGAGATGCAAAGGGGGTGTTCCAGAGTAAAATAATAGGAGAAATGTCGCTAAGCGACATTTCTCCTATCATCAAGAATATCGCTAACCCTGTTAGAGACAAAAAAAGCAGCGCTAACCGCGGTTAACACTGCTTTTTTACGTCTGGTATTTTTCTGACTTAGCCATGATATCCTATGGAAGGAGGATATCATGGCTAAGTTTGTCTGTCCCTATCAACAAGCTAACGTGAGTTTATCGCTGGGTTTCAGCGATAATCTCACGTTAGCCGCTTAGCGTGAGGATTTTTATCGCTATTGAGATAAGCGTTGCTAATAGCACGCTATCTCAGCAATAAAAATCCACGCTAGCCGGCGATAATTATCCTAGCGCTAAGTGCGCTTAGCGATAATTATCGCCGGTTGTTGTTGATATGCCCCCAAGTGTTTGTTCCTCCCCTGGAACACAGCCATTTTACCATTGTTTTTAATGGATGACTTGTATCCTTCAACTGCTCTTTTTTTTGGTTTCTTCTTTGTTAACACTCCATGTAAGTGCATGTGATTTCCAGCTCTCTCCCTCGTATGCTTCCCCATCTCAGATAACTACACTGTGTGTCCTCTGTGTTGCTCTCTCCTCCTCCATTTGCTCTCTCCCCATGTGTTCTGTTCCGTTAATACCCATGCCTTTCTCCACGACTTGCTCTTTCCCTTCTGTGCTGCTGTTCGCATCAATGACATGTGCTTTTTCTTCCTCTCTTCTCCACTCATCCAGCCTCTATTTAATTAAAGCACCTCACCCACACCCCATTGCTTTCCCCACCGCACTTCTGTTGCTCTCCCACTCCTCATGGTCCTTAAAATATTTATTTCTCCACATTCTTGGAGGGTCTGGCAGCTCCTATTTACTGCCAAGGCCACTCCACTTGCAAAAATATGCTTTCCGTAATTGAAAACATATTTTTTTAATTTAATCTTGGATTGGTAAATAAAAAATACAATTTATTTTACTGATGTTATTCAGCAGGCCTGCGCATGCATGGTGATAAATGCATGCAAAGGTCATCAAGCATGTGCATATCTACTGAATGATGCAGGCACTAGTAAATTCAAGACAAATGTGCTTATGTTTTTATAATTTTCTTTAATCTCTTAAAAAGTTTAACAGCATCATTAAAAAGCATTGTCAAACCCAGTATATGACTATGGTAAGACCTATTGGCTCTGCCAATGCTTGTTATTTATTATTACTTTCACATTTTTAATGCCTATTGCATGTGTCTGCACAAAATAAAGTACTGCAGGTTTGCCAAGCCCAAACCTATTGGCTTTGCCAGGGCTTGGTTACTCCTTGTTGTTCAGACCAGAAGAGAACTAGCTATGAACATCCCCACAATAAAATATCCTGAATGCAGTGAGTCAGCTGGGCTCTGTCCTGCAGGAAATGTTAAACAGGCTGTGAGAACGCGGGAATACTTCTGAGCTGACAACAAAATTGCTGCCTCCCCCGCCTGCAGCCCTCTAAAAACACCTCATTCCTCAACTACAACAAAGCCTGCTCCACTTGCATCCCTCCACTATTACTGCAGACCCCACTAAAACAATAAATAGTCTTTCACTACAACAATTACTTCACCACACAATGCCTGTGACTGCCTCCTGAAGGCCTCCACTAACACTGCAGCCTGTGAGCGAGCAATGGAATATCGTTGTGCTGGGTGGCAACACTAGCTCGGGAGATCAGAGTGGCCTCTGTGATTGGTGTCTTTATACAAGAGGTCTAGAATCGTGAATGACCACCAGTGTGTCAGGGCCACCATTGGCAGTGATCAATATCAAATAGATGCTCACAAGTTGCCAAGAATTACCACCATTGTGTGAAGACCATTGGTTTACCAGGGGTCGGCAATGTGATAACCACTTAGCAACTAAGGGCCTCATTCATAAAAATTTGCCGTAGGGCAACGCCGCAGGTCTTCCTGCTATGCTGCCCCATGGCACAAGAAAAGGGAAGGAATGCGCCATATCTATCAGATATTGCACATTCCTGTCCTTTTCCCTTGTGTTAGCGCACAACAGGCTGCAAACGCAGGCACCTTTGCACAATGGTACTAGGGGACCTGCGTTGCAGGGAGGATTATTTTTGTGCAGGAAGGGAAACCTTCCTGTACAAAACCAATCAAAAGAGGCTTTTTCCTCTTTCTATGTGTGCTGCATAATGAAGCAAAAATAGAAAAAGGAGAAACAAGGAGAAATAAATACATTTCTCCTCATTGTGCCTCCCTTACACCTTCCCTGGGGAGGTGTACATTTGTGGTGCTGCCTCAGATTTACGAGTGTCAAAAAGCCATGGATTTTGCTGGGAACACGCCCAGCAACACCCATTGCACACCCCTCCAACACAGAAAACTGCATTAAAGGGAACAATATTTACGAGGGAGAATTAAAAATGCCTCGTAAATATGGAGCAGGCTCCTGTGCCATGGAACGTCACAAAAAGTGACGTTCCGGTAGTGCAAGGAGTCTCAATAATGAGGCCCAAATTATTAAATTTTCCCAAAGTGCAAGGAGTTGTGGTGAAAAAGCCGCAACAGATTTGCCTCAAGGCACCGCCACTGAGCTGAAACCTACAAAGGCAGTGCTTCAGACTATCCTTTATAATTTAGTACAGCACTATCGCACACTAATACTACTTACTTTGTGTACCCGAATTATCTTGAAATCAATTCTCCTCCCTTTTGTAACAGCGTATGGGTAGAGGTAAGCCCTGGGAGTGCCCGGCATTAATATCTGCCTTCTATAGTAAATTGCCCAAGAAAAATTTGAAAAAGGATCACATGGTGTGCCTCATAATGTGGAGTCATCTGTGCACCTTAATATATATCATTAAAAACCAAAGTTTACAAGGATGTTATAGTTACTTTTGGATTTTACATGCACAAAACCATAGAAATTTAACAGTTATAGCTCTACGTATCTCAAACTATAACTCATGCCCTAAGGTAACTATAACTCGTGCCCCCGCCATGCATAGTTTTCTCATCAATAATTTAATTGCAAATGTTGCAGTTATATTATGAATGATGTAATAGAAGATGTAATTACTGATGTAATATGTAGGAGAAGTAGCAGTGCATGTCGTGGGCTTGAGCTTTGGTTATCTTAGGGCAGCATGAGATCTGTTGGATCCACAGAGGATTTGTGTCTCAAGATATCTATATTTCTGTTTTCTTAAATAACTCCAAGACTACTGAAAGTATTTACACCAAATAACAACAAGCATTGGCATAGCCAATAGGTCTCGCCTTTGGGACCTTATAAGTGTTTAGCCATGCAACAGTTGATGTTGTTGCACCAAGGATATTGCGTTGCATAACTAAATACTTATAAGGTCCCAAAAGTGAGACCTATTGGCTAAGCCAATGCTTGTTTTTTTAAAGCTATCTTATTCTCAAAATGGGGGCCACATTTTTATTTTGGTTCTCTGGCAAAGCACGACTCTTAAACAGATGATATAACAGTTAAAATAGTCATCAAAGAGGCAGATTGAAGTCTGCGTGACACTGAGGGGTGCATTATTAAAACATCGCTCATTTAACAAGTATTTTAACAAACTGGACCAGGAGCCATACTATGTTTGTGAGACCATCTTTTATCCATTGTGGAAAGAGAGCGGGCATGGTGGCAGCTTAGAAGGAATTAGTAGGGAGAACATTGGGGTTTATATCTGGACTGATGCAGTCTTCCTCTAAGACGAAACGTTTAGGCGACGACTATGACGCGCGGACTGAGAGCTGAGAAGATTACCAGACCGAGAGCATGTCAGAGTGTTTCTGTGTCAGGATAGGCGGATTTACCATCTGCACAGATGGACTTGAGCCAGCTGTTCAGGGAGGTGGGAATCCGAAATGAAAAGTGATGTCATTGTCTCCTGAAGTCAGTCCGGAGTAATGCTAATGTTTCCGTTTACATGCTAAAGTGGCGAAATTATGTGACTGTTTTCTTTTTCGTTAAATGTTAATCCTGAGGGGCAAGAGCGAGCTTTTGGTATTGTGAGGCGTATCTGTAATTTCTGCATAAAATTAACTCCACAGATTTAGCACCTTTGGGTTGTTATCTTGTCTGTGACCAAAACCGTCCAGTGCCCGCGTGTAACAGGTAAGACGTTCTTTTTAGGTCTCGGCTAGGCAGCGCATGCGCTGTCTCGTCGAGAGATGCTGTATACAGTATTATGGGGGGAAGTTCCGCCCACTTTCCGTCTATGTTTTCATTGGCTTAAATCTTAAATGCTGCATTTTGATCCGTTTTTAGGTTGTTAGTACCTCCTCCTGACAGCCATTTTGTCATTTATATCCTTCCCTGGCTAATGGCGCCTTTACTTAAAAACTATTTTTGCCCTGTGTTCCCCCCGCCCCCTTCCGTGACTTTTTGGCCCCCCCTCGCATCCCCCCACTCCCGTTCATGCCTTTCTGTACCCCCACCCTCCCGTTTCCAATGCAATAGGACTCGCGTAAATACGAGTCCTATTGCATTAAGAAATGCTTGTTTGTTGTGGTATTGGCTGGTTGATTGCACTCCTTTTTCATGTCGCGCTGCTGACGGCTTTTTTTGCCTGCGCTCTAACACATGTGCAATACTCACTTCCGCCTCTAGTCTCTCACCGCTACCTCCCTTTGGTAGCCTGCCCTGCCCCTCTCCCTCTCCCCAGTGTGCGTGCCAGCGCCGGGCTCGGTATTCCAGGCTGCTGCCTGTCATCCACGCCCAGCCTCCCTCCCACGAAGGATCTGCTTCACAAGCCTATGTGTGGGAGGGAGACAGACGAGCTCGGAGCGGAAGATCCCCAATGTGAGCGGCAGAGGGAGGAGGAGGTAGGAAGAGAAGCTACTGTCCGCGCCCAGCATTACCACACTCCCACTCACGGCTGCTCGGCTCCAGCACAGGCGGGCCCTGGGCAGAAGGGTGACAGGAGACCCCCTGGCCGCTAACAAATGGGTAGGGTGCCTGTCCTGCTGTCAGGGGGTGCTGTTGGCACTGAGTGAACGAACAAGGCAGCCACCGCCGCTTGGAGGCAGTTGCACTCACTCGGTGCTTGTTTTCAAATACTGCTGCTTCCTAAAAACACTGCCGTAAGCAATAGCGCTGCTAGTCCGACGAATAGCAATACTTTGGCACCAGTGGTCCCAACACTCCTGCACCGCAGGGATTACCAGCAGCACCATAAATACTGGAACTGAAGTGCACCAGCGCTCCCACGTGTGCTAACTGCAGGCAAGTTTGGAATGCCTTTCGTAAATCAGAAATTACCATATGAACTTTAGTAGAAGCGCAGATGCTTCTGGGACCATGGTGTGATGTATATGCATTAATCATGATAAAAAAAAAAATAAGTACGTGATTTACATTTGAATAAGCGAGAGGACAGACTCACACTTCGCTGGTCAGCACGCATGCCGTGCCTGGGCATGTGTGGTCAGAAAAAGGCACTTCCGCCATCTGCTCTCCAACTTGTGCCTTCGAGTACACAGTATATTTTTTGTTTCCATGGGTGGGTTCAGGCTGTGGGAATCCCTGCAGTCTTCTCCTCGGCCGCTGTTATCTAAGGCACCTCACACTATATGGCAGCGATGGCAGAGTATCTATTGTTGTGCTTGGGAGATAAAGGGGGGAGGGGGGGCGAGCCGACACAAGACCAGTTTATTGTGTGTGAAAAAGGCCGCTTTATTGAAACAGGTGCATATCACAATTTCATCCCTTGGCCACTGCCTTACAAAATTAAACACCTCACTATACACGAATTTCCTGACCCCTTGTCCCTCCCCCCACCCCTACGATCCCCACATCATTTTCCCCATCCCACAAAATACAACATAACATTCCATAACCATAATATAACCCAATCCTACACAATCTAGCCTTTCCAAACCCTAAACTCCCCTGACCGTAATCCCTACCTGCCTTTGTGCTACTGTAACTAACCAACCTCTAATCTAAACTTATCCTACCTGGTTACCCTTTCCCTGTTCCTGCTCACAAACTACCAAACATATAACAACAAACTCCAGCCAATCCCGGCCAGCTGTCAACCACCCTGCCTGCACCTGTTCCAAGCGACAATACACCAATTTGCCCCTATGTACCTGTTCCAACAAATGCCACCTGTCAAAACTCCCCACGCCAAAAGGCGAAACCGCAAGCCCAAAAAACGACCCCCCAAACCCCAGGAAACTAAGGAGGGCGGGAGGGGACAAAAAAACCTGCAGGACAATGCGCTCCCAGCCACCAGGTCACCAAACCTAAAATGGTGGCTGGGTTAGCGCGGCACTACTTTATATTATGAAATTGGGCTCTAAATTCCAAATTGGGCTACATTTGGGCTATTCCCAAATGTAGCCCAAATTCTTCAAAATGGCCGCTCCGGCCACTCCCCCCCTCCCCCCTCCCAATCTGCCCGGGGGCAGACCTCGCTGTGCTCGGCTGCCCCCCAAGCTCCCATTGTCCAACACAACACAGTGCACGTAGCACCTACAGCCAACCATGGAGCACAGGCTTCCAGGCACTGAGCGCAGAGTACATGCCCCAGACCTCTCCTGCAGCTCCATGAGCAAAGCCTTCAGTATGATCCCCAAGGAGAACCAGAGGAAAACAACCCAGCAAGGATATCCTGTCTTCAGCTGGTACGTCATGTATACGAGCTCGCCTTATTTGCTGGTGCTCTCTTTATCCCATTCAAAAGTCATGTTTCTCACCTGTTTGTCACCTTAAATGTCCATTATTTCAATTTCAAATATTAGGAGAATACTCTCTTTTTCTTGGGGGGTTATCAAGTTTTGGATGGTATGTGCATACCAGTCCCTGGATGCTGTATACAGTCTGGTAATACACATTTAAGGTGGCCCTGTATGACCCAAAGCTGCCCTCAAAACCCTTCGCTCAGAGAGCACAAAAATGGTCCTCAGCTCTTGATCGGGGATCTTTGAGCAGTGTCGACTCTCCGTTAAACGGTTTGACTTGCCTGGTAACGCGAGGAAAATTAGGTGCATCCCATTAGGAATATGGTACACTTCGGACTGATAGTGATTTTAAGATTGTTTGTTCTATTTAACCTGCCATTTAGGGGTTTAGTATAGCTTACTAGAGTAAGCTGCCACTGAACTGGATAGTACATACACTGAGCCACCAGGAACACAACACAGGGCCCTTAACCTGTAAAAACAGTCACATCATGGGTCGTGTCAGCCTCAATAGCAATTCGGAGGTGAAGAATGCCACCCCACCTTCTCCTTTTGTTGTTGTTTGCGTGTTCTTTCAAATGCGCCTTTTTTGTGAAATGACGGTCAACATTCTACTTAACACACACCTGGTTTTTAACTCATTTAATAAAACATACTACTATTTAATTTAGTTGTATAAGCTTACTACTGTATTTTATTTTCTTTCTTTAAAAGTGCAGTATGCCAATCTCTGGATGAACAGCTAGATACCAATAATTTTGACAAGATACATTAAACTGTACTAGTTTTTTCTTGCCTGAGTACTGTTTATTATGTGGGGTCTTAGCAGAGTGGACGGGAGACAAAGCTCTGCCGGTAGATCGGAACGTTTAAGGGTTAGAGGTTCTGATGTAGTCCTAGCAGTGTCATAGTTGGAGCAACAATACAGGCCATAAGTTCCTTTGAGTGGAGTCTCAAAGTGAGCGCGACAGTCAAGTCTGAGCATGTCTAGATAATGTGCATAGTGTAGGGAGCCCTCCAGCAGTTTGCGATCCGAAGGCTCTGACTGGAAGAGGGAGCGTAGGTTGCGAGAGTCTTACACTGAGGTCCGTAGGGAGGGACAGGCTATCCGTCTTTTCGATGGAGGAGACCTGCATCTCCCAGAATCTGACAAATGGAACTCCCTTACCTTTCTGTGTGAGGGTGGCCTATCAGGAGGGAGTTAGTAGAGACGTGATTAGAGGCTAAATATTGCAGGGTAGAAACGTTTGTATTCCGTGTTTCAGAGTTGTCCAGGGAGCCCTCTTTCCATCACATTTTTATGTTTTGCAGTTTTATATAATGGGAACTTGACCTGGAAGTATTGGAGCGCTTTACACAAGCACCAGATAGTTACATTACAGAAGGACACATTCTTTTTTACTAGGCATGGGGTGATTAAGTAATTTGCCCAGAATCACAGGGTATTGAGCCTACGCAGAGACTCCAACCTGATTCCCCAGATCCAAAGTTGGCAGCTCTGGCCTTAACGCCACATCGTCCATAAGTAATAGCCCAGCTTCGTGACAATGCCTTCTTCAGTGATGCTCTGTTCTCCACATTATCGTTCCTTTGCGAATTATAATAACTTTATGTGTACACCATAGCTTTCATCCCCGGGTCATTAAAACCCCCGGAGACTGCTTATCTCACTGCCATCTAAATGCTTGAGCTTTGCCCGATAATGAGCGGATCGCGATGTTTGTAAGCACAGAAACACTGTGATCTGGACTACAGAGCTAAGGCATGTATGCTCTCAGTGAGGCTTTTAATATTTATTTTAAAGTATCTTGTTTCAGTTAAAAAAACAAATTACAGTGTAGCTGTGAGGCTAATAGGGGCGTTCAGTTTCAAAGCTGTGTGTGCATTTCCCAATGTAATTGTCTTTAGCTTTTTGGAGATTCATTGCATAGTCACATCACGAAGTTTATTGCATTCATTAGTTGTGATGAATGTGTCAATATTTTCACTGTCCAGTTATTTTTGCCACTTACATCCAAAACGAAACATAGACAGCAATTCATGCTGTAGTTAGCTCTAGATGACTGTGTTTCAGTTTGTGAGCCTTTATTAGCTGGCCCATGTCAGGAATAAAAATAAACGTCAGGAAAGAAATACAATTAACAATGACCCACCCCCCAAGCCATTTTTTTTCAGAGTGGGTCAGTGTTCCATTACAGTATAATAGACAGTAAGATAAAAGCGTGGAGAGTTCACTGAAGGCTGCAGTACAAAAGCAGAAGAGATTAAATGGATTTGATATTACTTTGCAACATTTCAGTAGCATGCTATCCGAAATTGCGAAACAAAAAAGATTTTACATTTAATTGTTTTTAAATTGTGACCACTTTTATTTGGCTGGATAAACCACGGCGGATGGTAGCCCATTCCCTCCCTGCACCCATTCTCTTCCTTTGCATTCAGGGATAGTAAGTCCTTAATGCTGTTTGCACATAACAGTTAAGTGCTTGTCATCCAGTGTTAGCTCAGTAAAAAACAGTTATCTTTCCACTCATCTTTCATGCGGTTCGTCGGTCATTGGCGAGGAGCAATCCTGTCTTTTGGAAGTGCTTGGCAAACCACTATCATTTTTTAAAACTGTTCACCCAACCAAGCACCTAAGTGCATCCTCAGGGCTGTGTGAGCATGCGTTTTATTAATTATACCCACTCTCCTTCCTTTCTTCTAAAATGAATGGTTTTATTCTTACACCTTACCGCCCGCAACGCTTTATGTGTTCAGTAATTATAATGCATGCAATGATTAATTGACAATTTAATTTGACTTTGCAAGGATAAAAGACCAAATTAGCCCTATTTGTCTTCCCTAACCTCAATATTAGTTGATTAGTCTTGTGGAGCTGGTGATGCGTTGGTGACCAGTCTTGGAAGGATGAAAGACCGAGTCAGTCCTGTCTGTCGTCTTTTCTCCCTCACAGGTTGTCATTGCTCCCCTCTCCCTAATTTGAGCCGCTGGTAGCAGCACCCAGGATAATGTGCTAGATGAAATACTTATAAGGTCCCAAATGCGAGACCGATTGCATTGCAAATTGCTTTCCTGATACTGTTTTTTTTCTCGTCCCAATGCTGTTACTACTATCCTGCTAATTCTGCTGTTAGCATGTCCTGCTAATTTCATTGTCAATGCTATCCTGCTAACACTGATGTTCTGCTCTCACTTCTCTCCTACTGTCACCAATGCTGTCCTTCTCCTACTGCAGTCAGTATTTTAAAAATACTGCTCACACTATTGTCCCACAGCCATTGCTGTAGTTACACTCCTATTATTGCTTTCCTGCTAGTTTGTTTTCCTCACACTGCTGTTACGACTAATCTGCTAATTTGCTAATTTTGCTGTTAGTGTGTCCTGCTAATTTAATTGTCAATAAAGTCCTGCTCTCACTGCTCACATTACTGTCATGATAAAGCTGTTGTCACTGCTGTACTGCTCACTCTGTTATCCTACTAACTCTAATGTAGCAGTTATCCTGTATATATTGTTATTACTGCTGTCCTAGTAACTATGCTGTAACTGCTACCCCACTAAACTCATTAATATGCCGAGACCAATTGGCATTGCCAATGCTTGTTTCATATTTAGAATTAAAAAGAGTGTATCAACAATATTTCTTCTAACGTGGAGGCGTTGATGAAACCGCGTAAAGCTGGAAAGAAGGCTTTGGCGTCATGCGCCACGCCTTGACTTGCAGATATTATTTAACTGGGTCAAGTATCTGACTCATCTCGTGAGGCAAGACGCATCACGTGCACAAACATGCATCTCGGAGTATTGCGGTGTGATTCTCAAAGCCTTTTGTTTAAATGTTTGTTTCAGGGTAGTTAGTGTTTTGCAGCTCAGCTATTTATAATTCTTCTTTTACCTAAAATAGGTGCTCCCAGGAACCTACCTGTGCAAAATAGCAGGGAAACAGCGATTTGAAACCATTGGCCAAGTGTGAGAAATGTTGCACTGGTGCTAACAATAGTTCAAATGATTTTGCCCTATTGTCCTTCTTCTTTTATAATAAAATATGCATATACATTTTACTCTAGCAAAATGAGAAAAGGCATTGTGGAAGCACTGCTAAACATGCATCACATTTGTCGCCTGTAAATCATTTCAAGAGTGACATAGAGATTTTAACAAATCAGCCGAGTCCAGCAAAAAATGTTCTCTTAAACAAGCGTGGCCACGCGGTCATTAAAGGAATGTGAGGTTTGCAGCTGGCACCCGGCCGTGCTGCTGCTCGCTCCCGATTTCCCAATGCCAGGGGAGAGAGAAGGCGGGACATGCACCCGCCTTCGCCCAATTGCATGCTGTCTTTCTTAGAAAGACGCACGCAAAGACCAATAGCGTGGGAGCAAATTTGAAGTGCTTACTAGAAGCCTCGCAGAGCAGCACATGCATGCTGGCTCAGGCGAGACCTAAAAAGGGCTTTTTTTCTACCAAGAAGTAGCTTTCTGCCAAATTTGGTGTAATGCTGTTCAGCAGTTCGATCTGTAGTCGTGTTCAAAATTCCTATGGGAAATTGCAGGGGGAAAATTAGTTTTGGGACCCCCCCTTTGTCTCAGCCCCCGATTGACGAATCAGTCCAAACATTCCCAGACAGCAGCTGAAGTGATTGGCGTACTAGTTTTGAAAGTTTGGTGAAGAGTCATCAGACTGTGCCAAAGTTATTAGCAAAACAAAAAATGCTTTTCCTAGATAAACTAGGTCCTAACTATAACAACCTACTGGCGTCCGCCATTAGGTAATATATATATGATATATAAGCGGGGTCCGTAAATAAATTTATGGATATATATTATATCTCCATCTGGCCATCTCCTTCAAAACGAACTAATGCTCACACATCTGGCAGTACTTGAAATGAGGTTCCGGGTTCAGACGGTCACTCCCTACCTGCATCACTGGTGTCCATTTGCCCCACTATGTAACAGGAGGCGGAGAATACAGGCAAGGGTGAAGTGTCAGCAGTAAGGAGGAGTGCTGACTGGGAAACTGCCTTTACAACACGCTTGAACTTTGCTGCGCCTTTACAACGCGGCCTGAACCACAAATGCATTTTAACAACACATTCCTTTACCACACAAGTCATTACAACAACTTGCCTTAGGGAAAGCGTTCTTGGACTGATGTTGGATTTTAACACTTTCCCTGCTGTTGCGCAGACTAGAGTTGGAATAGTAAATTATACTATTTCAAAGTCCAGCGCTTTTCCTTAGGCAAGTCGTTGTAACGATTTGTGTAGTAAAGGAATGTGTTGTAAAGACTCATTTGTGGTTCGGACCACATTGTAAAGGCATGTGTCGTAAATGCATACGTGGTTTGAACATACAAGCGTGCTGACAGGCATCCTGTTTCCAATTCAGCAATTACAGGCTGATAACTAGCAGTAGGTTTTTAGGTGGGAGTGGCCCCCTAACAATAGCAATAAGCTAGAAGAGTGGTACTTAGGGTGAATTATCTCGGTGTAATTTGTATGGAAAAATATTTACTGGGTCTTTTTACACAGTAAGTTTGACCTCCTGATATTTACCGAAGGAAAATTAAGATGCGTGCAGAAAACTGTTATCCCTCGTAATCGCGACACCCATACCAACAGGTGTTTGCATGAGGGCTGTAACTTATCAACGTACTTGGAAGAGAAGCTAAGTCTGCAACAGCCATTAAACCTAAATATAATTGAATGCACTTTTACAGAGGGAAGAGAAGAAAAAATGGGAAAATGCTTCTGGTCCTCAACAAATATTGAATAAAAGTGTGGTAACTAGTGGACTCTCGTTCCATTTAAAGTCACAGAAGCATGAGCTAACTTGGCAAATTCCAGGATCCAATTATTTCCATTCACTTTTCACTTCAGAGGTAGGATCCATGGTCTTGCTCAGTGCTTGCCTTCATCTCTAAGTTGTTGCTTTTTCGCTGCTTCTCATTTAGGTGATGAGGAGGGATCAACTGTCCAGGAAATAAGCTGTCTGCCTATTCTCGTCCACACGCAGCAAGTCTTGTGAACTGGCCCCGCAGGGTGACCCCCTCGATTCAGTTAATATCGCTTGGATGAAAGACATGCAGGGCCTAACTGGAGCCCCCTTGTCTTCACACACTGCAGAAGCCATGGGCCTCCTACCTTTTTTGGAAATGGAAAGGATTTACGTTTAGGGGTGAGGGTGCTGATGGGGTTTCGTAGTGAACCAGAAGACATTCAGGTTTCATGGCTAGAGACACGCTTTCAAATGGAAATGTACATTGGGAATTGCTTAGAGAGTTTGCTGTGCTTTCAGTAAGAGAACCAACATTTCTGGACTGCCATAATTTTATTGAAACAATATCAGTAGGAGATTATCCTAATTAGTAATGTAGTAGGGAGGGAATGCCATTGTTAAGCGATTACCCAAAAGAGAATGTGGCACAAATACCACTGTTCAGACTATGATAGGGCTCTAAAGACCAGTTTACAAGAGAATTGTATCCTAGGGATATTTTAAATAAACAAGTCCAACATTCTGTTGAAAACACACTGGGTCCCTTAATCTGATCCTTCCTACCCATTTTGCCTTGGATAACCACTGCCAACCGACGTACTACAGTGGCATGAGTATGACAGATATCCGTCTCTACTGCTGGACCTCCCAATTATTGGTTATCAATGACTCACTAAATGGAGAATGGGGGGACCTGGCTTATAAACTGATGCTGTCTCTCGTGGTCTTAGACAATGTCCTCCACGTGCTGTACAGGGGCCCTCTCCCCATCATACTCCTGAGCCACAGTGGCGTATTTTGTGGGCGGTGGCGGCTGCGCAGCATTGGTGGCCTTTATTATTTGGGGACACTGGCAGTGAAGTACACCCACCACCCCCACACCCACACGTGTGGCTGTCGCTGAGCAGCACTGCACATGTGTATGAAGTGCAAGCGCACCTGCTTGCAAATGCTACACTCACCACCTAGCATAGTGGTGGTGCGGTGCGCGGCGTACTGTATATCTGGGTCCGAGGGCCGTCAATCTTGTAGCGCACGAAAGCACTACCAATTACGGCCCTGAACATCCTTTTTGGCCAGCCCCTGCGCCACCACACGCTCTCTTGAGTGGAGTCTCGGGAGTGCTGGGCGATTTGCCGGATGAACCCCTACCCCAACAAAGAACGGGACGTTTTTGCAGGTGCTGCCACTGTGGAGTCTACACAGGAATTCAGGAAAGGTAAGAGCTAAACGGGAGACTGACTTCCTTGTGAGAAATAATTGTGCCCGAAATTTGATCGTGACTGACACAGTGCCACCAACATACTCTTTGAATCCGGCCTGTTACCCGCCACCTCTCTCCGGATGAGACTCTAGAATTTTGGGAAAGGGTCCCATGATTACGGTTAGTCTCAGGACCCTACAGAGTGACTGACTCCACAATGTCCCGGGTGGGAGTCAGCGGGGGCCTCCGAGGGAAAAGCGGGCTTTAGAGAAGAGGATAGGACAGCTCGGGGGGGTGTGTGTGGTGGGGACCCAGTCCCAAGTGACCCTACATTCAGACTGCTGACCTCGCCTGACAATGAAGGCTCCAGAGGTGGTCAGTTCACGGAGAGTCTAAGAGAGACAGACTCCTTCATGGGGGTGACACCTAGCCCATGCTCGTTCTCTCCAGCTTCATTTGCCGCCTAATGTACCACGAACTGGGATCAATCACTCAATCAATCAAGACACTTGTAAAGTGCACTACATACCCGTGAGGGTCTCAAGACGCTGGGGGGGGGCGCTGCTACTGATCGAAGAGCCAGGTCTTGAGGAGTCTTCTGAAGGCCAATAGGTCTTGGGTCTGCCGTAGGTTGGTGGGGAGAGTGTTCCAGGTCTTGGCGGTGAGGTGGGAGAAATATCTGCCGTCGGCAGTCGTTCTTCGGATGCCGGGGACTGTGGCGAGGGTGAGGCCGGTGGAGCGGAGCTGACGGGTGGGGGTGTAGAAGCTGAGTCATCTGTTGAGGTATGCTGGGCCGGTGTTGTGGAGAACTTTGTGTGCGTGGATGAGGAGCTTGAAGGTTATCCTCTTGTTGATGGGGAGCCAGTGCTGGTCTCTCAGGTGGGGTGAGTTGTGGCTGTGGCGGCAGATGTCGAGGATCAGATGTGCCATGGTGTTCTGGATGCGTTGCAGTCGTCTCAGGAGCTTGTCCGAAGTTCCTGCGTAGAGGGCGTTTCGGTAGTCCAACCTGCTGGTGACGAGGGCCTGGGTGACCGTTCTTCTCGTTTTGGTGGGGATCCACTTGAAGATCCTGCGGAGCATTTGGAGGGTGTTGAAGCAGGATGAGGAGACTGCGTTAACCTGCTTAGTCATGAAGAGGGTGGAGTCGAGGATGACCCCTAGGTTGCGTGCGTGGTCGGTGGTTGTCGGGGCTGTTCCTAGTGTTGTCGGCCACCAGGAGTCGTCCCAGGCTGAAGGGGTGGAGCCGAGGATGAGGATCTCCGTCTTGTCCGAGTTCAGCTTCAGTTTGCTGTTCCTCATCCATTCGGGGACGGCCTTCATTCCTTCGTGGAGGTTGGTTTTGGCGGTGTGAGGGCCTTTGGTGAGGGAGAGGATCAGCTGGGTGTCGTTGGCGTTGGAGATGATGTTGAGGTCGTGCTGTCGGGCGACGTGGGCGAGGGTTGCCATGTAGATGTTGAACATCGTCGGGCTGAGGGAAGAGCCCTGGGGTACACCGCAGATGATTTCGGTGGCATTGGAGCGGAAGGGGGGGAGGCGGACGCTCTGAGTTCTGCCGGTGAGGAAGGATGTGGTCCAGTCCAGGGCCTTCTCTTGCATCCCGGCGTTGTGTAGGCGTGTTCGTAGTGTGCGGTGGCAAACCGTGTCAAAGGCGGCTGACAGGTCCAGGAGGATGAGGGCCGCTGTTTCTCCGTTGTCAAGCAGGGTCCTGATGTCATCGGTGGGGGCAATGAGGGCCGTTTCGGTGCTGTGATTACTGCGGAACCCGGACTGGGACGGGTCCAGGATGCTGTTCTCCTCGAGGTAGCGGGTCAGTTGTTTGTTGACGATTTTCTCAGTGACCTTCGCCGGGAACGGGAGCAGGCAGATGGGTCGGAAGTTCTTGAGGTCCTTGGGGTCCGCCTTGGGTTTATTGAGTAAGGGGAAGTAACACCGGAGGAGTGAGTAAATGAAATAGCATGTGAAAGCGTCGCAATGAGAATGAAAGAGAGAAATGAGTGACAAGAGTGTGGAAGTTAAAAGGCAGGAACATTTTAGTTGAAATGGGGAAGGTACTGTATGTGGAGATTAGAAAAAAAGGTTTAAAATACTGTACATGATATCGGGAAGGAATGATGGCGCAACAGTTCCAAGCTAGACAGTTGAATCCATTGGGTTCCAGAGCAAATACATGAGGCCATGGGAGCTTCAATTGCCTCTCTGATCAATGGTGTTGCCTTTGCATAGCCACAAACTCAGATCTACATATACCAATTCCCTTCCTAGGATGTTTCTTTTCTCTATGTGGTGATAGTCTCAGGTGGCTGATAGGTGCCCTTGCCAATCAGTCTGCCATACACATTACATGCCTTGCGGCGGCACAAGTACCGTCCACAAAGTCACGGAGAGTGGATGTTTTGGTTTGCCTTCTCAACTAAAGGTCAACACCCAGGGCTTCAATAGAAAAACACTTAAGAAATGTGATTTTAGCAAAAACATTGCCTCCCAACAAAAGTGAAGGTTAAGAAACAACCCAGTCAATGTGCTAAAAAAACGACGATAAAGTAATTGTCAAGGAGTAACTTTTTTAAGCCAAAACTCGGTAGACCTAGTGTGCAGCGCACATGCAGCACAGCCTGTATTGTATTGCACACGTAGGGCAGTGGAACTTCATGATGCACCCCTAAGCTTTAATTCTTTGTAATAGGTACATTCTGTGCTAAATGCAGTCCTTTTTCCCCAGCACCCCCCCCCCCGTACCTGCCATGGGCGGCAATCTAAGGAATAGCCCCGGGCTCCAGAAGCTCTAGCTACGCCACAGAGCCCACCAGAGTAGTGATCTCTGTGTGGTGTGCATGCTAAAACAAATTGGTTGTGAGAAGTCAATCACACAACAGACCCCAGTGTGGAAGGGGCGATGGCTTTGACAGGTATCACACCTGGGGGGGTTCCACAAGTGGGACAAGATAGAATTCACTTTTCTGGTTGACATATGGCCAGGATCATCTATGAAATCCTTCCAGGAGACACACACCCACTTCTCTGTTTCCACCACGCAATTTCATAAATACCAGCTATTGAGACACACACTCACATCCCATTAAGATGAGCTAATAGACCCGCCCACATATAACCCGATTGAGGCTAAAGTGCTCCAGGGTGCCCTGGGAAAGGAAGAGATTTTACAGACTTATAAATAATTAATACTTAATTCCCCAGACAAATTTGGCCTACTCAAACAAAAATGGGAAACCTGGGTGGGTCCTCTGGATGAAGCCAACTGGTGAGATGCACGAATGGCCCCCCAGATGTTGACCATCTCATCCTGCCTCCTGCTTATTCAACTTAACTACTTGCATGCCACATACCTCACTCTCACATGCCTATTTGAAGCTGGCAAATGGGCCATATTGGACTGCCCTTGATGCGCCTCCCCAGGCGCTTACTGCTTCCCTGTGTGTGGTCATGCCCGTTGTTATCAAATTACTGGACTGCCATTGGAAAGGTGTTGACAAAAGTACTGTAACTACCGCTGGAGCTCTCCCCTAGAGTGGCTCTACTAGGCAATTTGCATGACCTGGGAGGATAAAAGAGGTGGAGGGATTGCCATAATCTATAAAAATATATTTGGCTGCAAGTTTGATGACTTACAGGCTATTGGCTGTGAAGCTGCATTGTTTAAGCTGACTTTAACTCCACACTTCACCTTTTCGGGGATATTGATTTATAGACCCCCTGGGCCTGCTGGGCCCTGGGTCACAAACATCCCTGATTTGGTCTCCCCTCTTTTGCTTAGATTGGCAACTTTTTCAATCATAGGTGACCTTAATCTTCATTTGGAGGACTCCGCCTGTACTAATAGTAATACTCTTATTTCAGATCTAGCAGCCATCAACATTTTACTTCACAATTCTGGACCTACGCACAAAGCCGGTCATCTATTGGATCCTATCTTTTCTAATTTATCCAATATTGCATGTTCTGCAGCAATTCCTTTGTGCTGGTCTGACCATTTTTGGGTTGATTTTAAATTAAAACAATTACACACAATATGCCTGGGGCACCTTGCGGCATTTCTAAGCTAACAAGGAATTGGAAAAAGCTTGATATTGACAATTTTAATAAACTTCTCTGTCACACGGCTCCTATTATAAATAATCTTGAGACTGATTTAGTATTATTTCAAAATTGGATCCTTAAAATCACAGATATTTGTTTACCTGCTTCCTGTAAGAAGATTAACAACCATCGCCCTCCAGCTCCATGGTTCTCAGATCTGTTAAAAGCTGAGAAAACCAAATGTAAAAATATGGAAAGACGGTGGAGAAGGGCCTATGCCCCCAAAGCCAAATCTGCCTATTTGCATGCTAAAAGGGAATATAATTCTGTTTGTACGACGGCGCGTGCTAATCATGTTTCATCACTTTTATCCGATGCTAAGAACTGTTCTAAAACATTATTTACAATGGTAAAGGAACTATCAGGTGCCACTACTCAGCCCATTCGCCCCAATTTGAATGAAACACAATGTGAAGATCTAGCTCAATTCTTTACTAATAAAGTTAAAGCTATATATTCTACTCTGACTGAGAATTCAGCACCGCTTTCTATGTCAACACTACTAACCCCTACTTATTTTACTCTATCATCTGTTGATGAAGAGTTGACTGATATAAATACCACCAATATAATTGAGAATTGGACACTACTGGACATGACGTCTTTTAAATTGCACCTGAGCCGTATTAAATCTGGCTGTCCCCGTGACTCCCTACCTATCTCTGTTCTGCAGCAGTTTAACCTGCCAATGCTTACAATCATTATGGAACTTCTAAATGCGTCTTTAAAGGAATCTTTTGTTCCTTTAGAATGGAAGCATGCAATGGTTATGTCATTATTGAAAAAGGCCAACGCAGATCCTACTGTGTCATCTAATTATCGGCCTATCTCTTTGCTTCCTATATTTTCTAAAATCTTGGCGAGGCATATTAATGTTCAACTATCTCAGTTCATTGAAAAGAACAAGCTTTTACATTCCTCTCAGTCTGGTTTTAGAACCGGCTACTCTACGGAGACAGCTCTTCTTGGTGTAACTGAAATGCTGCGCCAAAATTTGGATTCAGGCAACACGGTCGCACTATTCCTGTTGAATTTAAGTGCGGCCTTTGATACGGTGTCCCATGTTGTCCTGATAAAGGCTCTACAATCTATAGGGGTTAATGGTTCGGCATTGAACTGGTTAACATCTTTTCTTACTGATCGTACGTTTCAGGTTTTTTCTCCTGCAGCAATTTCTGAAATTCATTCATCCCCTTATGGAGTTCCCCAGGGGTCCATTCTCTGTCCTTTATTATTTAATATAATTGTTAGACCCCTGGCAACGGTTGTTGAGGAAGCTGGTTTGTCGCTGTTTTCTTATGCTGACGACACTCAGATTATTTTTTCACTCTCTGCAGAAAAAAAATCAGAGCCCTCTGTTCTTCGGGCTGGGTTGAGCAAAGTTGCATCTTGGATGCATGCCAATTTCCTCAAGTTGAATGGTGAATAAACTGAGGTTCTGATATTGGGGAGAGATAAGGGGCTCTGGGGTCCTCAGCATTGACCCTCAGCAATGGGTGCAGTTCCTCAACCTTCTCATCATGTCCACAACCTCGGTTTCATTATTGACGACTTACTATCTATGCGTCAACAAGCTACGAAGGTTGCTGCAACATGCTTCACCATTCTAAAGTGGCTGAGAAAAATTGTGTGGATGCTCCTCACCCCCACTCAAAAAACCGTAGTCCTAGCTCTCATTACATCTAGACAGGACTACGGTAACATCCTATATTCGGGAGCTGATAAAGATGTTATTCGTAAGGTTCAGAGAGTGCAAAATGCAGCGGCCAGACTGCTCTGCCGGATTCCGAGAACTACATCTACTTCTGCTTTTTTAAGAGATCTCCATTGGCTGAGAATTCAGAATCGAATCAAGTTTAAAGCTCTGAACTATATGTTCAGAATTAAACATGGCACAGCGCCAGTGAATGTGCAAAATTTGGTCCACCCCTTCTTACCTTCTCACAACCTTTAAACTGCCACTCAGGTTAAATTTCAGGTGCCTAGGATTCGACTTGCCCGTCAGGGCGGCAGTTCCTTTTCATATTTGGGCCCTGTCCTGTGGAATTCTCTCCCGCTTTTTCTTCGTACTCAGACAAATATTACTTTATTCCTCAAATCCATAAAAACCTGGCTTTTTAATTAGTACACTCTTATCTAATACTCTGCTGTTGTCTCCGTTGGGTGCCGGGAAACCCTTGTTGGGTAGCTGTTGCACCAAGATATAAATTCAAAAAACATAACATAACCCGGGGCGACTGCACATTAGTGGACTTTGGCACCCTAATAGCCAAATAGAACATAGCATGCTATTGGAACACCACTTAACCTCCCAGAATTTCTCAATGGCATACCGCAGGACATTTATCTGGCTAGGGGCTGCCGACGCAAGCACTCCAAATATGGGCACAATGGTGGACCTATTCTGGGCTTTGTAACGAATCTCAGTTCTTGATGAGACGTTTTTTTTTTATTGCTCCCCCATACTGGGGGTACCGTATGCGGAAGCCGGGCAGAGTACGTTTATTCTGTATTGTCATCAAAATAAAATTTGATTATACATTTTTAAAAAAACATACTGGGTCAGTAACATTTGTCCTACAACGTTCGCAATTTTAAAAATTGTTTTACAAGAACTCAAGCCCAGGATATAGTGTGACACCAATACCATGGACAAAATATCGAGGGACAAAATGTTGAAAGGTAAGTCTGTATAGATTTTCCGTATCTAACTCCACTCGTGTTCCTTTATCTTCAAGAACATAGATGTTTAGTTAAGAACAGTAAATCCATATTTGCCTCTGTGCACTTACCTTTCGATATACTGTCCAGGATATTTTCTTGAACTCCATATTTATGAGAACAATTATTTGGAAGGAGCATAGTAGGTAGATACCCTTATTAAACTATGCTACAGCATAATGTGATTTCAAGCTGTGCCCTTCTCCCGAACCATCCTGCACATCACTATGCAATGTGGAAGCGTTTTGAGAATTTCATGTTTTGGGCGAGACTTTGGACTCATTATTACTGTTTTGGTTTTAGGATGCCTAAACGAAAATAGCATGTACTATTCACCCAATGAGGCAGGAGAACCATGCGTCTCTCCCTCTTTCTCTCTACGAGAAGCATAAAAAAGTTTCTGGGGACAGATACAGCTGTTCATCGTCTCCATATCCACATGGGGTGTTTAATGCAGTAGCAGACGACAGGGGAAGGTACAACGATGCATCACTTTTCAGGCCTGAAAAAGTATGCAATTGGCAGAGGCCATAGCCAATGTCCTGAAATGGTGCTCAGGACATGGACGGGTCCAAATCTGCATCATCTTTTGATCTGAAAAGGGACTGAGTAAACATCTGAAGGTGACAGGAAAGACGCGCTAATAAAAGAGGAATTCAAACAAAACATGTATTGAGGGAAAGATCTTCATGGCCAGGCTCAAATACATTCCTTAGTCACTTGATGGACTGAGCTCCATATCATAGCAGGTTGAAGGCCTAGCTGTACTCACCTGGTGATTCCCAAAGCATGTGGTATCCTCTAGAAATGGTAGAAGAGTTTCCCTCGATGAGGGAGGGGATTGTTTAATTTTTAGAGACAGAGGTTGCTAGCACCCTGCAAGCCCGCAGCTCAGATGTTGGACACCTCTTCCCTCCCTTACCATGGGAAGGACATCAGAAGGAAAGGGAGCTATATAGACTTGGACAGTGTAGGGACTGCATGGTGGGAGATAAACTCTCTCAGAAGCAGATCTACAAGTATGAGTGAGAGTGTATTTTGTATAAACAATAGTGCAAAAGTACACCTACGTCTTCAAGCTTCATTGTAAGGGACACAGGAAATCAACTCTCATAAGAGGAAGGGGGAAAATGCATGCATAAAACATGTAACAGAGGGCCTGATTTCGTCTTTGGTGGTACTGCACCGGCTCTCCGCCAGCACAGCACCGCCAAAGCCGGGCAAAGACCACCCACCTGATTATGAGTTCAACTCGTGCAGGCGGACGGTCCTTTTACCTTTTCCCAAGGCGGTGCCCTGAAAAAAGGGCACCTCAATCGAAACTGCAAAAATGTTCCAGCAGTCCATGGACTGTGAAGTCCATGCCGTGCTGGAACTAGGGCTGCAAGCAGACAGGGGGGCACATGTTGTACCCCCCTGAATGCATCCCCATGGCGGTGGGGGGTGTTATGGAGGCCCTCTAGGGCCCCCTTTGTTCCCCCACCGCCAGCTTTCTTGTGGTGGGTTCACGCCCATTAAAAGGTTGGCGGTCGAGAACTTGAAATATGCTCAGTGGGACTGCACCATTCCCGCCCAGCATATTGCATTGCCCCTCTGCCATGCCACCGCCAGGGAACGGTAGTTCCCTGGCGCAGTCAGCGGTTAACTGCCAGAACGACTCAGAGTCCTAATCCGGCAGTTGAACCACCGCCACCACGAGTCTGTCGGTTCATGGACCACCAGACTCGTAATCGGGCCCAAAGAAATCAGGTATGTTGCATCTGTTTTAGAAGTGAATATAAATCTTCACCAATTATTAAACATTCAATTGCTTTTATAACGAGTCCCACAAAATGTGGCTCCAGGAGCAGAAACATCAGCATGTTGACCCACAAAGGATAACTAACAAATTAGATTTATTAACATTACATACGCCTCTAGAGTAGACCTTCTGAAAAACTGCAAGGTATGTCATGTCACCCCATTTGAGATTCAACCAACTGAAGGTCAGACCACTTGCATGCCTCTGCAACAGGCACTTTAACCTACCCAGTTTTCTCACCTCTACTATAAGAACCTGGGTCCTAATAACTACATGAAATAGCCTGCAACAGGCATGTTATCCCGCTAAGCGATATTTCAGTTAGCCAGGGCTCTTTGAAATGCTCCAAAAATAAAATAGTGTGAGTAAAATATACCTGACATGGTTTTAGCACTGCCCTGACGATAATCCAGGAACAGTTTTATTCAGAAGTTTGGAGATTTCCAAATAGGACATGCCTCACCAAGGCTGGCCGGATCTGGAAAGTGTCAGTCAATTACTCAGCATGTTTTGTAAAGATAGATCATTAAATGTGCTGGTCTGAAAGCACAGTGAATAGATGTCCTGCACAGCAGTGCACTTTGCAACGTAAAATAAGGTATGCAAAGCCAGACCTGATTGAAGGGAGACTGTTCCAACATGGCCACTGAGCTGTAGCGCCTAAGTAGTGCTGGCACTGTTATTAAAAGCATAGCAATTTTCATAAAACGTGCTAATAATCCTATTGCTACTACCAAAGAGAGAGGTGTGCCCTGAGAATAAGTTACTGTCTAATTAGAAGTACAGCAGACATGCTTAGAAGTCCTGGTTGTGCCCAATCAATATAACAGGACAGCTGCGAAGTTCTTGTGTGCGTTGTATACAGTCACAAAAGAAACAAGGTGCGGAAGGTGGAAAACACATAAGCACACAAATCATGGCCTCACTGAGACCGCCAACAAGTGGTGTATATGTGCATGTTGGGTTACCTGTGTGGAGTGTCACATAAGACTGTTTCTAAGCACCCCCAAGTGCATTTTGAACCTACTCCTCCCTTCAGATAAATACGGGGATGAAGCGCCACTCTCCAACCGCTTCTGAAGAAAAGAGGCCTTCAAGGCAGTGCTTAAAATGTGTCGGCACTACCAGGTACTGAGTACCTGCACTTCTTTATTTTGAGAGGGAGGGTGCCTGCACTTCTCCGCAGACGTGCAATACTTTAATACTTTTAATTGGAGAGTACCAGCACGTCTTAGTTAAAAGCAAGTGGACACTTTGGTATAGGGTACGTACACTTCTATTTTTCCATTTCAAGCAAATGGAGTCCATGTGAGCCCATATGTCAGACGTTGTGCGGGTCCCTCCACAGGTCGACCTGTTTCAATGTTTAAAAAATATGTCGTGCAGAAAACAACAGCAGAGGTCAAGCATTTAGCGCCATCTAATGTTAGCCATGTTAGCTAACTCTTTGTTAATGAATAGACAGTTCTGCTTTGAAGTCTATAAATGTGTTGTAGGTCATTAAAGAGGCAGAGCCTGGGGCCCAGTGATCCATAGCTCAACCAGCACCCCTCCCTGTCTGATGGGCCTGTATCTGAGACCACTGGACCCAAGATTCATAGTAAAGGACAGTAGGGCCATAAGCAGGCAGTGCTTAATTTGAGCCGGTGGTGTCCGGTGCTCAGCACCAGCACTTAATCATCAACACCGGCACTTTTCATGAACACCAGTAAAGGACACATTCATGGTAGGCACTGGGGAGATTAAATGATTTGCACAGAATCACAGGATGCTGAGACTCGAGCCTGGCTCCCCAGCTCTGAAGTCGGAAGCTCTTGCCATTATGCCACATCCTCTCCCCACTTTCATGGTCAGTAGTTGGTTCTGTTTTAGGCAGATCTAACAGGAGAAATGGGCTGGCGCAAGCTGCCTCCTGACGAGAGCCCCAGCACTTTACAAATTTCATTACAAGACCGGAGGCTACATTATGCATTAATCGTTTAATGCAGTCACAGACAGCCGCACTACATCCTAAAGAAAGAAACAGTTCTAGAATCTAGTGATCAGGATACAAATGGCATGAGGCACAAACAGACTGCCTCTTTTAAATGCAGCTCACAGGCAGATAAGTAACAATTCCTCTCTCTAATATTACATTGTCTTAAGATATTTGTTTAATTTAAAAAAAAAACAAAAAAAAACGATCTACCATTAACATTTCGATTACCTCATTGATTTTGATGGTGTTTAAATTGATTTGGATGGTGTTTAAACGTTATGCCAATTTTCTTCTAACTAACGCCTTTACCCCAACAGCTTTGCCATCGTGCCACTGACCGACTATGGGCTCTACCCCCCCTTCCCCTACCCCCATCCTATTGACTTCCTATTAAGGTTGTCGATCCCTTACTTTTTCGCGTGTACTCAATGTCTCTAAACTATTTTATCACAATACAAAAGATTAAAGTTATTTTCGGTTACCTCGTTAGATCTTTAATCCCCAAATCGTAACCCTCGACGCGCTCTTAATTATTTGGAAAATCTCGACGCGCTCGCGTAGAACCGAGCGAGCGCGTCATAACCTTAGAGGAATGCACCTTAGACACGGTGCACGCGCGCAAGCCTACCCCCGAGGCTCTTTCCTCTGAAACTGTCGGCTCCCTGGCAGCAGCTGATCTCGAGCGAGAGCTTCAGTTACTCCGTTCGATCAGCTGTTGCCAGGGATCGCTTTTCAACGGATTTCCAGAGAAAAAATATTTAACAAGCTTATAAATCAAACTTCTCTTGCCCAATCAACTTCTATACCACCCCACTCTTACCTGATTCCTTCAGGTTACTTAATTTACCTATTACCTTTGCCATCTCAATAAAAACAAAAAGAAAAAAGGGGGAGAACTTAATACTCACCAAATTATTTGTCAAAATAATAAATATATATAAAAATATATATATATATATTATTAACTAACTTAATACAACTACTTCTACGGAGCCTATTCTACCCTCATTTATTACCAAATGTCAGACCTTGACTCGGATGATGCTACTGCTAGCTTCCCCCTCCATGATAATGACTCCTTTAAACAATTCTTACAGAAAGAAATGCGATCCTGCATGTTATCTACCTTCAAAGAAGTGAAGTCTTCTAAAAGATCTCTCCCCTCTGGTCAGGATGACCCTATCTTCGACTTCACAACACACAGCAAAAAGAATAAAAAATTGAAATTCTGCGAACATCCTTCTGATTACATTACAAGAGGTCGTAGTACCTCAGTTGACCTAGGAGGTCCTAGCACCTCTTCTATGTTGGGAGGCCCTCGCGCCTCAAACGAGAACATTGCCGCTCACGGCATAAATTTGATGGGTGCCCCTAGCGGCACAAACTTGACTGGTGCCCCTCGCGGTACATCCCGTTATGACGGGAAGGATGACGCAGACTCTGATTCAGAGGAAGAAAATTTCCACAACCCTTATGAAGAATTCGTCTTGGACCTTGACGACCCAAACCAAGACCTAGACCTCAACCCTGGTGAAGGAGAATCACCCTCCTCTTCCGATAACATCATTTTCAATCCTCTAGGAGAAGAAATGTTCTCCCCCCTAAGCATTTCCCACCCTAACAGCTCAAAGTGGTTCCCTCAAGAACACGTTTCTAAGTTCATTAGGAGATGGCTAAGAAACTCTCTGGAAAGAGAGACCAGGAATACCCTCAAATCTGAGTGCCCGAGACCCACCATTCATGACAAGGTCTCTCAAACCCCTAACCTCGACCCCGACCTAATAAAATTCTTATTTAAATTAGGAAAAGACCCTAGAAGAGGTCTGGAGGGAGCACTCAAGGGCTGCCAGGACCGCCTCCTTGACGTTCTCGGCCCCCTCACCAGGATCCTAGACCTAGCAGAGGAGTCACACATTTCAAATACGCTTCTCGATACCAACCTCATTCGCGGATGGAGCCAAAGAGCTATTGTCCTCCTTAGTAATGCGAATTCGAGTCTGAACATCGAAAGAAGGAGAACTATCCTGACAAAGATCAACCCCAAACTCAGTGACCTGGCAGAAAAATAACTTTCTGACAACCCTAAGGTCTTCTCTTCGGAGAAGACATGATCAAATCAATCGGCAAATATGTCGCCACCTTTACCGCCCTTGACAGGGCTCAATCAAATATGAAGCGTGTCTTCAACACAAACCTTTTTGGACAGGCTGGAAGAAGGGGCCGTTCTTCCGGCCACAATACCCAGCGGCCCTTCTCGTCCTTCAGTGGTTCTGGTAGAGGCTTCTACCCCTCAAATCAACAATTCTACACCCATCGAGCCAGAGGACCTCGTAATAGAGGCTACAGATCCCGTGGAAATCCAAACATCTTCAATCCTGCAAGTAAGTCTTCCTCCTCTTTCCTCTTCTTCCCAAGTAGGGGGCAGACTAAAACTATTCTACCATATGTGGGAGTCCCTAACTCAAGATCCTTGGGTTCTAGAGACCGTCCAGGGTTTCAAAATAGACTTTTTAGAAATCCCCTTTCAATCTCATCCCCCAAATCCTTTAACTCTTTCAGTCGACCATCAGAAGATCGTCGAAGAGGAAATCTCTTCAATGCTCAAAAAAGGAGCTATCATACAGGTTCCCTGGTCCTTAAAAACATTTATCAGCACCCTTTTCTTAGTTCAAAAAAAGGACAAAGGATGGAGACCAGTGATAAACCTTCGAGAGGTGAACAAATACTTAGTTTACAGACATTTCAAAATGGAAGGTATTCACCTTCTGAGGGACCTTCTCTTGAAAGGAGACTGGTTGGTGAAATTAGACCTCAAGGACGCCTACTTTACCATTCCGATGGCACAAGAACACCAGCCCTTTCTCCAGTTTACCTGGAAAGAACGTCTGTACCAATTCAAAGCTCTTCCCTTCGGTCTCTCCTCCGCCCCCTGGTGCTTTACCAAAATCATGAGAACTATTGTCTCTATTCTGAGAGAGAGGGGTATCCGCCTCATTATTTACCTAGACGACATTCTGATCATGTCTCAAATCTACTCCCAAATTCAGAAAGACCTCAATACCACCATCCACCTTATCGAAAGTCTCGGTTTCATTATAAACAGAGTGAAATCTATCCTTACACCTTCCAAATCCATAGAATTTCTCGGTTTCACCGTAGATACCTCGAACTGTCTCCTCCTTCTCCCTACCAAGAAGATCGCCAAAATTCGCAAAGAAATCAGGTATGTCCTAAAACAAGACTCTATAACCCTACGAGAATTAGCCCGTCTTATAGGTCTCCTCTCATCCAGCATCCAAGCTATCTTTCCAGGGCCACTGAACTACCGCGCCCTTCAGAGATTAAAGGGGAAAGCTCTCAAATCTGGTCTCTGGTACGAGGACTCTGTGATTCTCGACCAAGAAGGGAAATTGGAACTCTCCTGGTGGCTAGAGAACCTGGATGCCTGGAATGGCAAAGCAATTTTCGGCCCTATCCCGGAATTTGTCCTGGAATCAGACGCGAGCCTCCACGGTTGGGGCGCTCGCTTCCTCGATCGAAACACTGGTGGCGCATGGTCCTTTGCGGAATCTTCCCACCACATAAACTTCTTAGAACTTACAGCCGGTTTATATGCCCTAATGAGCTTCAGACACTCTCTTCAAGGCAGATCTGTTCTTCTCAAGATGGACAACATTTCTGCAGTATCGTATATCAACCGCCTTGGCGGTACCAAATCAGCAGACTTGTCCGCTTTAGCGAAAAAACTCTGGATGTTCTGTCTAGAACACAAGATTTCCCTGAAGGCGGAATATCTTCCAGGGAAGTCAAATCTCTCTGCAGATTGGAACTCAAGATTCCTCTCAGACCGTACGGATTGGAAACTCAATGTGAACATTTTCAATACCCTCTCTCTCTTTTGGGGTCCACTAGATGTGGATTTGTTTGCAAGCAGATTGACTTTCCAACTCCCAAAATATTTCAGCTGGATGCCAGACCCGGGAGCTCTAGCGGTGAATGCCTTTCTTCAATCCTGGTCAAACCTTCAAGGTTACGCATTCCCTCCCTTTGCTATGATACAAAGGGTCCTACAGAAAGTCAGAATAGACCAATGCTGCTTGGTCCTGATAACCCCATTCTGGCCCTCTCAGGCTTGGTTCCCCACCACACTCGAACTTTCTTGCGACATCCCCTTCCTCATTCCAGCGAACAAAGGTCTGGTCACCAACGCAGACGGACAAGATCACCACCTAATCTCTTCAGGGAATTTGAACCTTCTTGCTTGGAAAGTGTCAGGCAATCCAACGAACTGTCTGGCCTTTCGTCATCAGCTCTTTCCCTCCACGGAGAATCATGGGCACCCGGAACACACTATAGATACAACAACATTTGGAAAAAATGGGTTTGTTGGTGCATGGAGAGGAACTTGGATCCCTTGGAAGCTCCTATCGTCAATATAGTTAACTTCCTCGTCGAGCAATTTGACAGGGGTTTATCTTATAGATCTATTAATTGCTATAGATCAGCAATCTCCGCCGGACACTCCCTAGTCAATGGTAAGACGGTAGGTAAGAACAATATTATTTGTAGAGTGATGAAAAGTATCAGACTAAAAGGACCTCCCAGACCCAAATACCAAACCATGTGCGATGTTAAAGCTATCATAGACCTTTTCTGTTCTTGGCCAGATAACGCCTACCTCAACAGAAAATACCTTTCTTTTAAACTTGCTACTCTCTTATGCCTAATCTCTTGTCGTAGAGTTTCAGATGTGAAATGCCTGGATATTTCTCATAGATCTTACGATATGTTTGGAGTTAAATTTGATATATTTAGAAGAACTAAAACCATGTCAGACTCTATTTTTTATCCTCGTTTTGACCTTTGCAAGAAATTGTGTGTCTTAGACTGTATGAGAGAATATGACTTGAGAACGAAGGACCTTCGTCCTCCAGATGCCAAACAACTCCTTATCTCATTTGTTAAACCCTTTAAACCAGTTGCCTCCTCCTCCATCTCTAGATGGGTCAAGTCTGTAATGAATCTAGCTGGAATTGATCTTTCTAAGTTCCAAGCTCATTCTCTCAGAGGTGCTATGGCAAGCAAATCCTTCCGGTCTGGAGGCAAGTTAGATGATATTCTTAAAGCGGCCGATTGGTCTAATGCTTCAACCTTCGCTCACCATTACTGTAAACCTATTGAACACATGTCGGATGTAGTACTTCATGGCTACCAACATGCATAATGTAGCCTCCGGTCTTGTAATGAAATTGCGATTCTCCTATTAACATGACTAGAGAATCTGGATTTCATTAAAGACACGGAGGCTCTCATTATCCCACCCTTTTCCTCCACTCCCTTGGTTGGTATAATTCTTGAACTATGTACTTGAAGCTATGTACTTTTATGATGTGTATTTGTATTGTACATCAAGTCATGACCTTACTATTATATTACCTTTTATACTATCGCTCTCCTTTTCCTTTCAGATTATTCTACATGATCATCTAACCTTCATCCTACCTCTCTTCGGACTCGTCACTACCTTCAATTTCAAGATCAAGTTGGACCTTACTTCTGAACTTTATTTACTTATTTGCATTTAAAAGAGGCAGCCTGTTTGTGCCTCATGCCATTTGTATTCTGATCACTAGATTCTAGAACTGTTTCTTTCTTTATGATGTAGTGCGGCTGTCTGTGACTGCATTAAAGGATTAATGCATAATGCTAGCCTCCGTGTCTTTAATGAAATCCAGATTCCCTAGTCATGTTAATAGGAGAATCGCAATTCACCACTGGGCCCAGAGCCCCCTCTGCCCACTGCTGCAGCACAGATGCTGTCACTAGTATCCCAATGACCCTATACAGTGGTTGTAAACGGAGGTAAAAGTGGCTTAGCCCAAGTTGCCTCCTGCAGTATTTAATTTCTTCCTTGTAGGTGATTTGGCTGAAGTAGTGACTGTGTTGTTGTTTCCAGCATTAATGTTATCACAGCACGAATTGCAAGAGCGACGGCCCTCCCTGGGCACCAGCACACTGTCCTCTTACAGCATTCCCTTCCCTCAGGCCCTCACCAGCACTCTCTCCATAGGTTGCATGGCTTGGAAAAAAGGTCTGTCACCTGGCACTGGATGGGTTCTTTCCTGATCTTTTCTCATGTTTTTCCCTCGGTGGATTCAATAGTCTGCACATCCATGGAAGTTTTAGGTCTGGCATTGCACCTTGTGATCAACAAAAAAGAGCGGTCAGAGTATGGAGAGAAGCAGGGACGCAACAAAGGCCCCCGCAGTGCAGGAGCGGCTCCCTGGCCTGAGAGCTCTGGTGGGGGTCCCTTCCATGTACTTTGCAGGGGCCCCCCTCAAGTATAGTTCCACTGGAGAGAAGGGCGTATGCTCTACCCACAGGTTGGCTCCCCCGAGTACTGCATGTAATTAGGCCAATGTTGTGCGCTTGCATTTCACTCTTTGGCGTGCGCCAAAGCTTATACTCAGTACAGCAGCACTGATTTGGTTATGGTGGCAAGCCAATGACCATGGCTATAGGCCTGATATATTATTTATATGAAATGTTATGATAAAAGCAGTGAGCATTGACATTTTTATTGTGAAAAGCACATGTAAACACCAATCTATCTACATGCACATAGATAACACTCTGTATGAAAGCCTGTAGAGAAGGAATTTGTTACACGTTACAAGTTTCTGTTTTGGTGTTGGCTACCCCTGTGACAGACCATGGATATAGAAGATTTGCTCTGAGAGAATGCTTGTTAGGCCCTCTTAGGAGAGAGAATATTTTGCTTAGCAAGCTGCAATGTTGTATACCTTTGTAATTGTATAACTGTGTGCCTGATGATTGCCATTATGTTCAGTACAGTAGACTCGAGATGACTATGGTGACATGCCGACAATAACATCTATGGGCTTTACTGGTGCACTGGGAAAAGTTATGCCAGATGCCAAAGATCTGGTCCATTTATGAAAGTTATGACAAAGGCAATGATAAGCATGTGTTAAAGCCAATCGGCCTTTAACAGTGAATTAATATCACACTATGATACAGGCTGTAGACGGGTATTTTTTTACAAGTAATTTTACAGATTAGGATTAGTACAATAGGCAAGAGTTTTGTAGTTTTACTGTGATGATTATTTGTTAGGCCTTATAGAGTGGAGTTGTATATATTTATTTCCAACTGTAGTTTTGTACAAATTTGTAATTTTATAACTGTATGCATGATGGTTGTCCTTTTATGCACACTTCAGTAGAACGTGTTGGTTACAATGTTGCACCAGTGGTAAAAGCCGTAGGCCTTATCAGTTCACTAGGAAATGTTTCAGTGTCATATTCTGTGAGTATGATCTGTTTATTATGAAAAAGTTATGACAAAGCAAGTAAGCCTGACTTTCTTCTTTTGAAAAATGTGATAGGCTTTTAAGGGTAGATTGTTATTGTGTTATGCTAAAAAGCCAGTAGGAAGGTATTTTGTTTCATGAAATCTCGTACATTACCATGGTAGGCTAGGTTTTTGGTGTTGCTGACCCTCTAACACAAACCAAGGGGATAGAAGACTTGCATTATGTTAATCCTTATTAAACTTTAATACAGAGGTCTTCAAACTGGGGGATGACAGGCTTTGGCCAAGGGAATAGAGAAAAATATCATACTTAAAACAGTGCTGTGTTTATTGTAAAACAAAACCGAGTGGCTGTGAGTCACTCTGTAATTGTTCATCAGTAATTCCCTTTTTTCATTCACTTTCTGGCTGGAAGTAATTGTCAAAGTGTGTGTGTGTGGGAGAGTGGAAATAAATAAAATAAATCTCAAAGTCCCCCGATAAAGGATTATACTGCAGATACTTTTACTCTGTGAGGGGACCACTACTATGTTGGCAATCTTTTATTTGATTGCAATTTCTTAAAGGGATAATGGACATAACTGCAGGTTTTGAACTGCTAAATGTGTTCAGAGTTGTCAGTTTTATTGAACAAGTAGAAGAAAATGTTTTTTTCATTGCGGGTTGAATGTAATAGATAATTTGACATGCCTAACTTTACCACAGCTGGACCTAGCTTTACAACAGAGGTAATCAGAAGTAATACTTCCTTCCTTTTCTAAAATAAACGGAGGAATGAACATTCACCCCATCATTGATAATGTTATCAATGATGTCCCCCTGAATGCTTTGAGATAAAGAACATCCACCACACAAACCGCATTCTCCAGCATTCATATTCACAACATGGGAACTGTTCAAATAAGTGTCAAACCAGCAATAGTCACAAGAAGATTGCACAGCCTTAAGCAAATTATATTTCTGTTGGGGACTCACTTGTATAATAGACCCTTTATTCCACCACCCACGTTCCTTCAGCAATACTGCACTTTTAGAAACACGTACAACTTATACAGGCTTAGAAAAATTAGATTCACCTTTTAGAACACAAAAAGGTTTTTTGATCAGAACACACTCACTCACTTCAATATTCTTATCCACACCTCCTCTCACATGATCACAATATTCTTTCATACATTCTTGTACTTTATACACATGTTCCTGCACATCTTTTATAGAAGGAACATCTCTAGTCACCAAATTAAACCAACTCGGTGTAAGCCGAGTATTAGGTTAATTTCCTCTCAAAAAAACAAAAGGGGATATTCCAGTTGTAGAATTTGGAGTACACACATAAGTCCAAACCTTTCCCCTTAAATAATCATTAACATGCAAACACAAAGCTAATGTTGCCTGAATGCCTTCCTTTAAAATTCTATGGCTGCGTTCCACCAAACATTTAGCAGAAGGACAGTACCAAGGAATCTTTTCCTGAGTAACCCCATGAAACTTAAGAAATGCAACAATTTTTTCAGAAACTGTGTACCAGTTTCAGATACCATAATCTTAGGAACACTCTATCTACAGAAAACCTTCAGAAAATCGATTACATTATCAGTGTTTTGGACACCAACACATTTGTACTAAATCCATTTAGAAAATAATCAGTCAGGATAATTAAATACCTCATGTCTGTAGGTAATGTGTGAAATAGACCTATAAAATCAGTAACTAGTTTGTGCCAAGTACTCTTGGGTAATGGATTAATTTTAATCACCTGACTGGTAAACTTCAAATGCTTATCAAACAACAAACATTGTTGACATCTGTTAAGAAAACCCTCAACTTGAGAATCCATGGAAAACCACCAAAAGAATCCTCTTAAAAGTTTCTTAGTTCCAGTAATATCAGGGTGACCACTATGGGCAATACCATTAATTTTATCGCTCAGAGACACAGGAAGAACAACCTTGTCTAGTTACCATACCATTCTCTTCAGTCAACTGCGCAGCAATTTGCGGAAATGCTAAAATAGATTTGCTTAAAGATCTAATACAAGGCCAACCCTCAACCATGGACTTCTTCACCAACCGTAACCTAGCATTCTTCTGGCTTTCTAAATTCCATTCCTTTTCAGAAATAACTCCTACATATGCTTCAAGAGCATCCACCACAGTCATAACACATTCATCATCAGCTTGAACATTCTAAATGTGCTTCACAGCAAAAGGAAACTCCTGAAGCCGTGACAATAGCCTGATCAATCCCTGTACCATTCCCATCTAACATGTAAACCAATGGCTTATGTGTCAGTGAAAATAGAAAATGTGTTGCCCCACAAAAAGTTTCTAAATCTCTCCACTGCCCAAGCACATGCTAAAGCCTCATGCTCAATAATGTATTAATGCAGGTCGGCACCCTTCAAAGTGCGAGAGATTAATCCTACAGTGTGTTCTTTGTTTCCATGCCACTGAGTGAGGACAGCACCAAGACCTATAGAACTTTCATCAACAATATCATTGCACTTGGAATTGACATCAAAAGGTTTCAAACATGGTACACTCACTACTTTATTTATTTACTAACTTCTACCTTCTGAAAAGCCTCATCCTGCACCTTTTCCCACTCAAACATTACTCTCATCCTCAAGAATTTATTCATAAGTTCCCTAATTAGCACATTACCTTGAACAAAACGCTCATAGTACTCACTGAGACCCAAGAAAGATCTCCCAGAAATCTTTGTTCATGGGTTAAAAGCACCAATTTAATATCTTCAAGAATATCAGACAGGTTTGATGCGATCAGCAGAAATTGCATGACCTAAGTAATCCACTTCGGTTTGCAAATTTGCAAAAATTTACATTTTTCCAGGGATACTCTCAAACCTTCATCTGCCAAATCTTCACTAACATTTCCAGAATAACATTGTGGTCCTAAACTGTCTGTGCAAAAATAAGTATGTCATCCTGAAACACGTGTACACCCTTAATGCCTTCAAACAATATATATATAAGAATTTAGAAAACACTGGCAGCAGAGGCTCGAACAAAAGGTAACCTGAGATATCTAAAGGCACCAAACAGTGTAACAAATGTGGTAAGAGCCATAGATGTTTCTGAAAGCAGAACATGATGATAAACAGACTTCAAATCAATACTAGTGAAAACATTTACACCACCCACTGCAGCTTAAAGTTCCTGAATATGGGGAAGATGATGACAGTCAACAACAATGTTTTTGCTCAATGAACGAAGGTCCATACACAACCCGATTCTGACAGTCTTGTTCTTCCGTAACATCCTTAGCTGACACTCACTCAAAAAAGTCAGTGTGCTCAATTATCTTGTCCTTACACATCACGTCCAATAATTTCTTGAGCTCCTCCCTAGCACTAAGGAGTACAGGTCTCACCTTATGTTTATGAGGAATGGCGCCCACTTTGAGTTTGATGAAGAGCTCAAGATCTTTAACACACCCCTCCTCAGAAGAAAAAACATCTTTATATTTGTCAAATAGAAAACTAATATGTGAGTTCTCACATTGAACAAAATAGGCATTTTCCTCAGACAAATAGGTTCATTAGTACCAGGTTTAAGAATAACTACCAACCTTCCCAGGTCATGCCAACCAACGATGTTGAGTCCCTTAACTGCAACATACATTTTGGTGACTATGGTGCAATCTTTAAATTGAAGGGAATCATTAAAATAACCCATGGTGATATCCTGCTCACCAAAAGCCTCAGGATTAACATCAGTTGGATTCAAATTCACACCCTACAATTTTTCATGAAAATAATGGTAATAGGCGCACTTAAGTCTGCCATAATATCAAGGTCCACTTGACCAGCATGAACTACACCAAGCAGAGCTTTGAAACTAGGTAACACACCATTGAATACTTTCTGCCCAACGTCTCCCAACAAGCTGAACAAAAACGATTTTTTCCTTTCACTTGAAAAATGTTTCCTATCAATTGTGACCAGATAGTTCTCAAACTATAGTACCATTGTTTTCATTTAACAATAAGCTAGCCAGGATTTTTGTAGAAATAAATTAGGTTGGTTAAACACTGGCATGGTAAAGTAGATGTAAAACAGGGGGTATCCTAGAAAACCTTACCTCTAAATTTCAGTTCTTACACATAGACAATGTAGGAAATATGTAAGTCAACAAAGTACAATTAAAATCCAAAGAAAAAGCAGGTTAGGCTGTTGGAATAATGTTGAGGTCACACAATGACTATCACAGAAGGTAGTGATGACAATGGCTCCAAGCAGCATTATCCACAACAGGAACACAATGTCTGTGAAATTCTACACCTTGCTGGATCAGCATTTCTGCATAGGGCACCCAAGGGAAGACAAAACCCCTAGAGCTTTCCTAGAAACGTCTCTCCATTTAACAACTGAATATACTAACTCACCCTTATTTCCCTACCATTACCCAAATGCCAGTGCTTAGGAAGAACTACTAAATAGTCCCCTTGATCCAGCGGTAAACCAGCCACAGATAATCCAACACCATATACTCACCTGGGCCCATAAACACACATACTCACACTGACTAGTTAAACCGCTGAGGGTCAATTTTTATGTTGTTTCTTATTGCAAGATTAGTTACCTGTCATACCTAACCAATCTTTCACTGATCAAAAAGTTCTTTCCTCTGGTCAATGGACCATTAGTTGAACTAGTTGATGGTGAAATGACATAAATCAATTTTCTTTGCAGCTTCAGGGACGTTTTTTAAAACTTTATCTAAATTAAATTCATGTGGAATAATTCAAAGTACAGTACAGTCTCCGTCACTCAAAGGAAGGAAAATTCAATTAGTCAATTATTCAAACAAAACATAATTCACAATAACGGTGCTCAGAAAGGAGATGATAGAGAGAAAAGTACATTTGCACTTTCATGAAATTATATTTACCTAGTATGGTGTGAAAACCAACCCCTCCCCAAGGAGCTGGAAAGGGTCCCCCGGGAAAGATTAGGTGACAAAGGCTTTAGGACAGGATTCAGAACAAGATAGATGACCTCTCTTGCACCGACGCTAGCGTAGCACCCCTCTCTGACACTCTCTTCCTCCTCGAGATTCTTCAGCAATCTTCTTCTAATGTTAATTAAGTTTAAGATGATAGTTCTGCACATCGATTCTTCATCAGCATTTGCTCGTCACTCCGACAGCATCCTGAGCTCTGCAGCATTCAGCAAATCTCCGTCTTCTCGGACAGCATTCCGGTCTCGTGCTCTGCTCTCTCTCTCCGAACTATTACCTAACTAAGGCTACCTCAATTATACCTTTCTATGCTCATGTACCACCCATTAATGTTTCAATATCATGAAACTTCTAACTCTGATTGGACAGGCAAGGGGGATGATCATCACACCATACCAAAATTTAAATATATTCTTTCAATTCTTTGTTAAAGGATCCCATCCCTTAATTTTTATTCATAAATCTTTATTCCCACCCGCATTCACATCTTTATCAAACACAAAGTATACACTTCATATATTTCTCTTCCACTGCACAGGACATCATACTGGTTCCCAGGGTATGTTGCTGTTCTTGTCCTTGGATGGTGTTCAAGGATTACATAGCGACTTCTGGTTCACTTAGACTGCGCATGTGTAACGGTCACATGGTCATAGACTCCAGCATCTCATAAGAGGCCCAACTGCGTACTAATAAGAAAATCAGAAAGAACACATTAATTTCAACATAAAATGGATTCACTGTATACCACCTATCTCTACTCTAATCCAATTTACTTATAAATGCATTAGCAGTTAATAAATAACTTGTTTTAGTTTCGGCAAAGCAGATGCTTAGCATGTGAGCTTTCAAGCTGGCATTTTAGGAGCAACTGCGCAGATGCAGAAAATTCCCTCCAAGCGACAGCTCGTCATACTACGTAGATGCAGGTGACGCATGCGCAATACAGATTCACGCATTAGCAGCCATTTTAACTTTCACTTGGGTTACTTGTTAGTATGACACATAGGCAAGCTTCTTTTTTTGTATAATATCTTGTGTGGTGCATATTAATTTTCACAATACATGATTAATACAAGGCTATGAGTTATATGAGAAGATTGCTTCCAAACAAGTCTCTTTCTACGAGTCCTTACTCCATCAAGCCCTTTTCTGATGCCATTAAAAGCCATCACAAAATACCCATCAAACCCAGATGCCAACTTTTAGCAAATCTCAATTCCCTTTTCTATCTTTTCGCTTTTATTACCATCTTCAGCTTTCAAGTTTTTCATCCTCTTACATAATTCTCCTTTCATTTCTTCCATTTGTATTTCTTCATGCTTTCGTTTCTTTCCTTTTTCATTTACTTCTTCCCTCCTTCTCTTTCTACAACATTTGCACCATATTATTACTTTTAAAGCGATCATAATTACATCAACTAACGGAATTACTATTCAACCTAAAATGCCTTTCCCTATATTAGTAAACCAGGTCCCTATTGAAGAAATACTCTGTTAGTCTTTCCCATACACTGTCAACCTCCAGTGGTTTGAATTCTCCTAATTTTTTTATATTCTTGATATATCCCCTAATTTCTGTGCTTTTATCCGGTATATACGTGCAACAATGTTGCCCTTTCAACATTTCACAGACTCCGCCCTTTTTTGCTAACAGTATATCAAGTGCAAGTCAATTTTGTAAAACCATAGACCTAATTGCAACCATTTTCGTTTTAATCACCAAGAAATGTCCAGCAGTATCAGTCGATAAATGGTCAACTACTGTAGACAATTGACAAATTCTGCGTGAATTTAGAATGACACCCACTGAAGGTATTAATGCACCGAATATGTCACCTATTATCTTTGAAAAACGAGCTCTCTTTCTACTTGTTAGTTCTTTAGGGTTTTCATTGCTTCCAGTGATTCTCTTTATATGATAAACTTAAGGGAATACTATTCCCAAAATAGCAACTCCCGTACCACCGTGCAGGCAGCTTCTAATAAGCCTTATTCCCACACACATAGTAAACACCAGGAAAGACTGGATCTGTTCCCCCTTTCAGTCCCCAACCTCCAAGAATTAAGAAATTATATTCACACTCACTGGAACCAATAAATACGTTGTTATAGTCAGTTTTTAATCCATGGAGGCAGGTCTTCCCTGTCTTTTCAACATCATCGGACATCGCTGCATGTGTCTTGCCAGCTGTATAAATTCCCTCTTTCTCAGTCCATGGTGGAATATGGGTTTTTTGTTCAGAAGCCCTTTTCTGGAAGTCCTGTCTCTTTTCTTCGACTAAATTTAAAAACACCTTCTCTTCTTCACGTAATAACCATGTTAAATTATTTTTATGTGCCTTTGCTATATCTATTGTTTTCATAGTTAAAAATAATTCTCCCATACATTGTGAATCTAAACTACTAAGTAGTGGATTCATATTCTTTCGAATCGGTATTTCTGAAAATACCACATCTAAGTTAGAATAATAATATTGAAGTTTTCCAGTTCTATAAAATAGACTTGTCAGTATACTAAATGAAATTCCATATGTTAATGGTAAATGATGATAGGTGACCCCCTCTGCTACTGAGGCAGGTAATTTCATACAAACATAACAATCACTAATCTCCATAGCATCTACATATTGAAACAATAACTTAGTGAATACATTTAATGTAGTGTCATTATCTGTCACAGTGTGATGTAAATCTAACTCATCAGATGCTTCTAATTCTACTCTATCTCCTTTTATGTTAGCCAAGTGTCCATTTGTGTCTGTGTTATTTTTCTTATCTGTTATCATAAGGTAAGGAATCGCTATTGTTAAAAATAGCCAAACTATGATCACTAACAAAATACTACATATATATAAATTCTACAACACTTCTTTACGCAATTTCGTTTTGGTCTTCCAGTAACCCTGTCTTCAGCCATCTTTAGTCAAAGAAGATTTCTCTTCTTTTATTTACTTTGCTTTCTGAATTTTGTTTCTTTTAATTTTTCAAGTAGGTCTCACTTCTCTTTTGTCAATCTGTTCTGCAATTATTTCCTCATCACTTTCTCCACTTAAATCTAGATTCTCGAGTTCTTCAAGAATCACATAGGTCCATTTGGGACCCTTGAACTTATTGTTCAAGATTCTCAGTCTTTGGCTTCTTCGTCTAGTTTTCACAGTTGACGGTCCAGACTGACTAGTGACTTCATTTACTTGTTCAGGTTCCTCATTGATTGTCTTTAAACAATATTTTAACCTTTTGACTCCACCTGGCCAGTTATCACCTTTTCTAACCTTCTTGGTTTGCACTGCACTTTCAATTTCCTCTTCTCTTTCGAGAACTCTTTTTTTTTTTTGTTATGTTGTGGCACAACCTGATTTTCCTTGTCTTCAGAGTCCCTCTCTGTCTGTCCTTGTTCAGTTCCCTTTATTGCATCTTTACTAGACTGAACATGTTCTTCTTCCTCTATCTGTTCTTGTTCAGGTATTATCTCGGGTTGTTCTTCTTCCACCTGAACTTGTTCTTCTTCTCCTAACTGGTCCTGTTCAGGTCTTACTGCAATTTGTTCTTCTGCAGCCTGAATAAGATCTTCTAGGCCTGTCTGTCCCTCCTCAGATCTGTGAGCATGTTGGTTCACCTCTGCCTGAGAATGTTCTTCTCTCCTTATCTGGTCCTGCTCAGTGTCTCCAGTAGCTTTATTAATTTTTTTCCTGAGCGTGTTCTTCTACATCTATTTGGTCCTCTCTAGTTTCTTGTCTTTCTAATTTTGTTATGCTTCTTGTCTTGATAATCACCTCAGGTATGCCAACCACTGGTATCCAGTCCTCCTGACTTGTGCTCGGTTGTTCCTTTTCAGCCTCTTCAGAATCTATTACTTCAGATTCTTCGGCTGCACAACCTTCAGTAGCCTCAACTCCTTGAGTCAGTTGTGGTCTTTCTTCATCAGGGGCTGGAACCCTTTTTGTGTGACTGGCATGAATCCAGTTAGGTAAACCTGCACACTTTACTGTTATTGTAGTGACCAGTACAACTTGTTTTGGTTCATCCCACCTGGGTGTTAAACACGACTCTCTGGTGTGATTCTTCACCACTACCCAATCTCCGGGATTCAAATCATGTGTTGATCCGTCTGCCTGGCAACTGCGTCTTCTCCAACCTAATGAGAGACAGAACGCACTAGGTCAGCAAATCTTTTACAGTAGTCCAATACCAGATCATCAGTTATATTCAACAATTTATGTCCTGGTATAAATGCTTGCCTCATTGCTCTTCCCATGAGAATTTCATAGGGGCTCAGTCCTGTGTTTCTATCAGGAATACTTCTGAGTCCCATCAGAACAAGATGTAATGCATCTAGCCAACTCAGTGATGTGGATGCACACACTTTTGTCAGTCTTGACTTGATTGTGCCATTCATTTGTTCCACCACTCCAGAAGCCTCAGGGCGGTATGCACAGGGCAGTTTCTGTTCAATTTTGAATGCTTCACTGATTAACCAAATTATTTCATTATTAAAATGAGATCCTCTATCTGACTCCAAAGTTACTGGGAAACCAAACCGTGGAATCAGTTCTCTCAACAACACTGGTTCAACTGTGATGCTGTAATTCCTCCTAGTAGGATATGCCTTCACCCACCGTGAAAACAAACATACTATAACAAGGATATACTTCATTCCTCTGCATGGTGGTAACTGTATGAAATCTAACTGTAACCTTACAAATGGTCCTTCTGCTTTTCCAAATTTTCCCCAACTGACCACTGTTTTCCTTCCTGGGTTTATTTGTTGGCAAATCAGACACCGCTGGCAAAGACTTTCTGCAATTGCCCTAAATCTTGTATTGTACCAATCTTGTCTGAAAAGTCTGATCATGGCATCCCTGCCTACATGTGTGTCTCCATGGTACATTCTAGCTATTTGTGAAACAAACCATCTGGCATGACTTAGTCTACCATCTGGATAAACCCACTCGTCATCTTCTGTCCTTTCACAACCGGATTTTATCCAACCTTCCTTTTCACTCACTTCCACCTCATCCTGCAACTGTCTCACCTCATCCCATGTTTGAAAAGCTGAGAATAGCATAAATTGGCAGCTGAGTCCACTTGTTTTAATTTTCTTGTTTATTGCCATGTTATTTCTTGCACAATATTGAGCAACCTGGTCAGCGTATCGATTACCAGCTGTCACGTAGTAATTTCCTGACTGGTGTGCAGCACACTTGACCACTGCTAGTTCTTTTGGCAATTGTATTGCTTCCAACAGTTCTTTCACAAATTTCCCATTTCCTATACTTTCACAAATTTCCCATTTCTTATAGGGGATCCTGAGGAAGTCATGAATCCCCTTAGCATCTAAAGCTGGCCAAAGTCGTGCACAACCCCGTAACCATATTGACTATCAGTATATCTGTTTACTCTCCAAATTTTCCCAATTTTGCATGCTTTAATTAAAGCGATCAGTTCGGCTACTTGTGCAGACTTGACTCCCGGAAAACAGGATGCTTCAATGACTTCTGTAATTTTAGATACAGCCAAGGCTGGTGTCAATCCTCCTTCCTCAAGCCTCATGCAGGAACCATCAACAGAAAGTTTGTGGTCTGATTCTTTTAGTGGTTCTTCTTGTATATCAGGACGGGGCTTAGTGCATAACTCTGTCACATCTAAGCAGTCATGATCTATTTAATCTCTAACTTCCTCACAATGAAAGTCTGGCAATAAAGTTGCTGGATTTACCATTGTGCACCTGATCACTGTCACCTTCTCTGCTCCCAAAATTATTCTCTCGTACTTAGTCATCCGACTAGGTGTAAGGTGCTGTGTTCGAGTTCTTGTTAAAAGAATCTCGACTGAATGTGGAACATAAACCTTTACTGGATGTCCTATCACAATTGACTCACTTTGTTCCAAACTCATACAGGTAGCAGCTACTGCTTTTAAGCAACCGGGTAATGCTGAAGCCACAGGATCCAAAGTAGAGAAATATGCTACTGGACGTCGGCTTAATCCATGTCTCTGGGTTAAGACTGAAAGTTCACAGCCTTTCCTCTCACAGCAGAACAATGCAAATTCTTTTGTATAGATTGGCATACCCAGAGCAGGGGCCTCACACAGACAAGTTTGTAATTTTACAAATGCTTCAACACTTTCATCATCCCAAACGATTGGATCTTTTACTCTTTTTCGTGTCATCTGTATTAGTGGCTTCGCTAACAAGGAAAACCCTACAATCCACTGCCTACAGTATCCGACTACTCCAAGGAACATTCTAATCTCTCTCTGAGTTTGTGGCAACTGCATCTGTTTTATTATCTTTATTCTGGGGTCACCTTCCTCACTCCCCTTTCTATTTGATGACCCAAATATTTGACTCCAGTTTGACAAAATTGTAATTTTTCTGGGGATACTTTGTGTCCTCCATCAGCCAAATGATTTAATAATGCAATTGAATCAGTTACACAGTCATCTCGAGATTTCGATGCTACAAGTATGTCATCGATATATTGCACCAGAACTGAATTTCTGGGCATAAGCAATTTCTCAAGACACTTTTTCAAAATTTGATTAAAAATTGAAGGACTTTCTGTATACCCTAGAGGTACTCGGTTCCATGCCAAAATACGATCTTCAAATTTAAACAAAAAGATATTGGCTGTCTGGGTGTAAAGAATTGAAAAAAAATGCCTGACATAAATCAATTACAGTGAACCATCGTGCACTCCAAGGTATCTGATATAAAATCACTGCTGGATTTGATACTGCAGGACAACAAGGGACAACAATCTTATTAATCTTTCTTAAATCTTGCACTATTTGATATTTTCCAATAGGGATTTTAAGACCAATTATAGGTGAATTACAAGGGCTGCTCATGATTTCAATGCCTTGTTTAATCATTCGATCAATTTCAGAAGTTACTCCTGCTTTAACTTCAGAACTCATTTTATATTTTCGGGTGTTAGGGTAAACTATACCTTCTTTCACAGTTACTTTCACTGGGTCTACATTAGTCATTAGCCCTATATATTTTCCAGTGAAATCCAATACTTCTGGATTTACAGTTGTCTTCAACTCTTCGGGTAAGTCATCTTTTGACATTAATGAATACATTTCATCAATCTCTGTGCCTCGCTTTGCGAGCATTATCTTGTAGACAATATCCTCATCAGGAGTCTGAATTGCAACACCATCCGGTGTGCAATAAATTGTGCAGTTCATTTTGCACAATAAATCTCTTCCTAGTAAGTTCACTGGACTGGAGTCGCACACCATGAATTTGTGCATATCATTAAAGTTGCCAATTCGCACCTCCATTGGTTCTGTAATTGGAGTTCTAATCTGCCTATTAGATACACCTACAACTTGGATGGCTTCTCCATAGAGGGGTAGGTTTGGGATGTCTGCTGTTCTCACATTAGAACGAGTAGCACCAGTGTCCAACACAAAAGTGATATCATTACCTTCCACCTTCCCATCAATAAATGGACCTGAATGATCTACCGGCAAGGATGCGCCAAGTACGCATTCCTCTTCCTCCCCCCTCAGGCACCGTCATTGTTCAAATTCAGTGACGCTGTCATTTTGCAAAACATATTGTGAAATCACAGAATTTTTCTTACCACTTCCTCCTTGAAATCTGGCGTCTGCACTGTACTTTGTCTTTCCCACAAAATTTGGCATAGGGGCAGGTGGCACCTGACTGCTGATTTACAACCTGCTGCGGTTGATTCATAAGCACCTCATTCTGCGTCTGTGGATTTAAATTGTGATGTGGGCCATTATTATTCTGAATATTCTTACACTCGTTTTACCAATGTCCTAACTTTCTGCACCCATGACAAGGAAACATTTTCTTCACTTCCTCTCTGCTCATTCGTCCTCTTGCTTTACCACCACTCATGGCATTATCACTTTGACCCTGTTCTTTCATTTGTCCATCATTTTGATTGTTCAATTTAAGTTCCTCTTGTTCTGCTAATTTTACTTGTGCCCACATTATCTTCTCTTTCAAATTTTTATTGCTTGCCTCAATGTCATCTCCACAGTACTTTGCATACTTTAATATATCATCTGTGCCAACACAACATGTGCTGCTGTATCATCTGACTAATCTCTCGTTTCAATTCATACACAAACGGATACACAAAATGACCCATGTCCTTATCTCCAATGTTCTCAAATCCACTATACTGTTTAAACACTTGCAACAATTGTTCATAATATGCTTGAACAGATTCATTCGGCTCTTGGGTTGTTCTATCTATTTTTACCCAATCTGTTTCTTTTGGAGGAATTTTTCCCTTTAAGAAAGTAATTACTTGGTGATATTTCTTCATCACATCATCTGAAGGTGCACCTGTCTTTGGATCTCTTGGATATTCATCACTAGGCCAATCAATTGTGATCTTACATTCTGTCCATAAATCAGCAGGTACCACTATGTCAAACAGACCATCCAAATCTTTCCACAAAACCTTTAAAACCTTCACAAACCGCTCAATCTGTTTGTACCATTCAACTGGTTTCTCTCTCAATTTAGGGAAGTCATTGGTAAATGACAAAATATCTTGTCAACTCCATGGAACATGAACATATTCCCCTCCGGGAAATTCTCTCATCGGGCACAACCTCTCTGCTTTTCCTGATTCGAAAATATTCAGATGCTGTTCGACTTGCCTGTGCTTCCTCCTACTTCTTTGCCCAACTAGTTTTCCACCTGTCTAAGTCTTCCCATTGTTGCAAAATAGTCATTAGCTCTCTAATCTGTACTTTTCTTCTAGACACATTCATATTTTCCAGGTCTTTATCAGTAAATTCTGCTCTATATGGTTTCTGTAATACCTTAGATCTTCCTATTTCTATTCCCATTTTGGATGCAAGATCTGTCAATTTCTCATTAAATAACTTTGCATTTCTAGTTATGCACCTGCAAACAAACAACAACTCTTCTTCACTGTAAGTATTGAATCTATCTAATCCCACATTTCCAGCTATCATTTCTTTCAATTCCACTTTTTCAATGTGTAAATATCTAAAATCAATGGGGGTGTGCTTTGTTTTTCTGTTCCTTGTGCCCATCTCTCCAGATCTTCTGGAGTTACTACTGTTGCACTTCTGAGTCCTGAAGATGTCCCTGACCTTCCTTCTTTTGAACTGCTGGATGTAACTTTTGTTGGAGTTTCATTCACTGATTCCCTTATTGGCAAATCCATTAATGAAATTACTGAATCGCACTCACTAGCTTGGTCATCAGTTATTACAATTTCTTTTCTAGGATTATTCAAAGGAGTTGCCATAGCTTGCGGCTTTGGACCATTTATCTTCTCTCAGTATAATGGAACAACTGGACCTATAGTTACGGGTATTGTCAATGCTTCAGGGTGTGCATTCAATTGGGTTATTTTCTGTATTAGTTTGACTCTGTTTTTATTTATTGCTTCTCTTTCCTTATCCTGTAGTACCCTATTAGCTGTTAGATCATGTATAACCTGTGAAATCAAAGGCGTTCCCAGGACAGGGGCACTCAGAATAATTCTATTTGGTCCTTCCTGATATGGTGGAGGGTTTTTAGTTAAAATGTCCTTCATGAATTCATCTTCTGATTCACCAAACCCTGTCATTGTCAAATGGTTTGTTTTCTCCTTACACTTGCCTCCTGTTTGTTCTTCAGACATTAATACTGGATATAAACCTTCCGATACCATTGCTCTTCTCCACTGTTTCATTTGATTTTCACGTGATCCATTCATATATCTTGGGTAAAATCCCCTCATACTCCCTCTTCCATTTTTCTCTCGCTCATATGACTCAGTCTCCCATTCTTCTAGTGCTTCATACAGTATCATTCTGGGTCTCGAATCTAAATCATTCATTCGCATTCTCAAATTCTGAAGAATTCTCCCATTAAACATACCATGTTCTGGAAAAGCCAAAACACCGTCACCCTTCGTGTACTCTATCCAATTTTCCATCCACACACACGTATGATATCCTCTCTCCATCATCATAATTGAAGCAGGTGTTTTTGGCTGAGGTATAAGAATTCCCTCCCTAGTCAATACAGGTTTGTCTTTCTTAAAGCAATTCTTAATTTTCTTAATCAACAACATATTTCTCTTTTCACCATACATTCTGTACTGGGGAAACATAAGGCAATATTCTGTAAATCGTTGAGCTTTCTATCAGGGAGACTCACTGAATGACAAATTATATTCAATTATACAAATTTCCGTCCACCAATCCTATCACGGCTTTTATTTTCTCAAACAAATCAGACTCAGGCTCACGCTGTTTGTTTAACCAATCCTTGCGCGGCCTTTTCGTGACGTCAGTAACATTCCTTACTACTGATCCCTCCTTTACAATTCGCATCAGTCACACACCCGCTGATCCAACCTGTCCCAGCGCGGCTCTCTGTGACGTCAGTGCAACTCCGGCGACTGACCCTCCCTTCACAAGGTAACACGAAAACGTATTTTCTTTCAACTGTCATTAATAACAACATAGAGACATTCGCTACTCTGTCTGTTCCACTAAAACCAAAGGATAGATTATGTCTTTTACTGCGAGTAAAACCTTCCGCTTACTCTTCATATTCTACGAGTAAAACTTTCCGCTTACCCTTCATTCAAGCTCAGAAGAACCTGTTACTCCTTCAGTGTTTCCCTTACTAGGTGATATTAGACCAAGGTTTCACCAGCAAACTCTTTTGCTACCAATCACTCTCACTTTTATACAAAAATAGTCCCTAATTTAGCACAGCCAGCCCTGCATAGCTTCTCAGCGCTATTCCAAAAGATGAATAACCTCACTGCAGTACCGCTATTCATTCCCCGGGAATTTTCCAGACAACACAAAACAAATACAAACGGGTTTGTTAAGACATAAATCAATAATCAATACTTATCACCAGACTAGTCTATAATAACCATAGCTCTGCTACCAGAAAAAAGATCCAGCTATAAACCAGACACAGATAATCCAACACCATATACTCACCTGGGCCCATAAACACACATACTCACACTGACTAGTTAAACCGCTGGGGGTCAATTTTTATGTTGTTTCTTACTGCAAGATTAGTTACCTGTCATACCTAACCAATCTTTCACTGATCAAAAAGTTATTTCCTATGGTCAATGGACCATTAGTTGAACTAGTTGATGGTGAAATGACATAAATCAATTTTCTTTGCAATGATAATAGCCACAGACTCGGGAAAGTTTTTTAAGACTTTATCTAAATTAAATTTATCTGAATAATTCAATGTACAGTACAGTCTCCGTCACTCAAAGGAAGGAAAATTCAATTAGTCAATTATTCAAACAAAACATAATTCACAATAACGATGTTCAGAAAGGAGAGGATAGAGAGAAAAGTACATTTGCACTTTCATGAAATTATATTTACCTAGCTTGGTGTGAAAACCAACCCCTGGCCAAGGAGCTGGAAAGGGTCCCCCGGGAAAGATCAGGCAATAAAGGCTTTAGGACAGGATTAAGGACAGGATAGATGACCTCTCTAGCACCGATGCTGGCGTCGCACCCCTCTCTGACACTCTCTTCCCCTCGCAATTCTTCTGCAATCTTCTTCTAATGTTAATTAAGTTTAAGATGATAGTTCTGCAAATCAATTCTTCATCAGCATTTGCTCGTCACTCCGACAGCATCCCAAGCTCTGCAGCATTCAGTAAATCTCCGTCTTCTCGACAGCATTCCGGTCTCGTGCTCTGCTCTCTCTCTCTGAACTATTAACTAACTAAGGCTACCTCAATTATACCTTTCTATGCTCATGTACCACCCATTAATGTTTCAATATCATGAAACTTCTAACTCTGATTGGACAGGCAAGTGGGGATGATCATCACACCATACCAAATTTTCAATATATTCTTTCAATTCTTTGTTAAATGATCCCGCCCCTTAATTTTTATTCATAAATCTTTATTCCCACCCGCATTCACATCTTTATCAAACACAAAGTATACACTTCATATATTTCTCTTCCTCTTCACAGGACATCATACTGGTTCCCAGGGTATGTTGCTGTTCTTGTCCTTGGATGATGTTCAAGGATTGCATTGCGACTTCTGGTTCACTTATACTGTGCATGTGTAACGGTCACATGGTCATAGACTCCAGCATCTCATAAGAGGTCCAACTACGTACTAATAGGAAAATCACAAAGAACACATTAATTTCAACATAAAATGTATTCACTGTATACCACCTATATCTACTCTAATCCCATTTACTTATAAATGCTCTCCCTGTATTAGCAGTTAATAAATAACTTGTTTTAGTTTCGGCAAAGCAGATGCTTAGCATGTGAGCTTTCAAGCGGCCTTTTTAGGAGCGACTGCGCAGATGCAGAAAATTCCCTCCAAGCGACAGCTCATCATACTACGTAGATGCAGCTGACGCATGCGCAATACAGATTCCTGCGTTAGCAGCCATTTTAGCTTTCACTCGGGTTACTTATTAGTATGACACATAGGCAAGCTGTTTCTTTTCTATAATATTGTGTGTGGTGCATATTAATTTTCACAATACATGATTAATACAAGGTTATGAGTCATATGAGAAGATTGCTTCCGAACACGTCTCTTTCTACGAGTCCTTGCTCCATCACCCTGATAACTAAGTCACATATATTACTAAGAGTAGCCTTGTCTCTGTCCATCCACACTTCAGTGAATAGCACTACACCCTCCGGTCCAGAAATGTGGCAATACACTTCCCCTGTGTGGGACTGGAGAATCAACACTTGTATCTTGTGCGATGTCAGAACCAGCAAAGTGTACAAAAAAGTGATGGATGGAATGCTTGAATCAATCTCATCTACTGGTAATTACTCTGGACCACATCCCAATTCATCATTATTTTGAACACACCATATTTCTTCAGTTTGGACCCAACTAATGCAAGTTGGTCTTGGCCCGGCTCCAACTGGAACAGTTCAGCCCAAACTGCTAAGCCAAGTCCTCCCTGAACCAGAACATAAGGAACCCAGGACTGGTTTCTCCCTAGTTATTGGCTCCTCAGAAAATTACAGCTTGGCTCCAGTGTTACATTATGCACAGGACCCACATGTGGGCATACCTGTCCCACTTAGGGCAACACACTAAAGTATACAAAAAAGTGAGGGATGGAATGCTTGAATTAATCTCAACCACTGATACATTGTTTTTGTGTTGTTCTTTTTATTTATATGGTGCAATAGTCAAACAATACTCTCTCCAGAATAAGTTAGAATATAGAGAATGCACAAGGTAATTAACACATAGAATCAATTCATACATGTATGGAAAAAAGAAACTCCCAATAATATAGTAATATCATGTCAAAGATAATGCAATGTCGAAATGGCCTAGCAGTAACCAAAACTAAAACCGTATCTAAATATAACAGGGCTCCAAACCAAACCTTTTGCAGATTGAACAATTCAGCAAATTTAATATCCCCTTTACATAAGCAATTGTGCAGTTAAAAACATTAAGTGCTATCATAAATAGTGGCAATTTATAAATAAAGTGCCATGAACACTGTGCAGTCAAGCAGTAGAGTGCTATGATATGTCCGTTCAAACTTTTTAAGTTGATTGTTTCTTTTGGTAAATGCATATTAGGGAGTTATTTTGCACACCATGTCACTTCAGTTTGAACCCAGCTAATGCAAATCAGACTTGACCCTGCTCCAATTGGAACAGTCCAGTTTTAACTGCAAAGCCAGGTCCTCCTTAGACCGGAACACAAGCAACCCAGGACCAGTTGCGCCCTAGTTATGGGCTCATTATCCGGGTACAGCTTGTTTCCAGTGACATAGTTTGCATGGGACCCACATGTGGGCATACCAATCCCACTTAGAGTGACACACTTAGGTATACAAAAAAATTGATGGATGGACTGCTTGAATTAATCTCAGCTATTGGTAATTACCCGGGCGGCACCCCAATCCTTTGTTGTCTTGCACATCATGTCACCTCAATTTGGACCCAGCTAATGCAAATCAGTCTTGACTCTGCTCCTATTGGAACAGTCCAGCCAGAACTGTCAAGCATTCCATCCATCCCCTTGTTCTTTTTGCATACATCAGAACCAGTTCAAAATGGACCCCACAGAATGTAGGATACATACATTCATTATCATCATGAAGTACTGCTAGCAAGCCTCCTACACCCTCTCAACAAACATGCAGGGATGTCAGTGCAGAGTCAAGGAATGACAGTTGAGAGTGCCTTTACAGGACCGAGAGGGAGGCATTGTGGTCAGATTAAGGAATAAGAAAAGGCATAAGAATTCAGAAACGCTATGCTTCTGTCACTGCTGCCACTGCTCGTTTTACACTGCTCAGTGACACAGACCGACAGACAGTAGTCTCACGTCGCTCACGGGGTGTGTTTCTCCCCACTCAGCCTCACAGCCAGGCTCTGTGCTTCAGGGTCAGTTTCGGTCCTAGGCTCCAGCATGCACAAAAGATTTTGTGGATGCTGGGCAAAATAAAATCCAGGATACCACATTTACATGTAGTTGGGTAGTTCTGAGCAGGGGTGCATGTTTTTTAGGTTGAGCCTAAACAGCACTTGTGCTGTAGGCGATCTGTTGTATCTACTTTGTGGGGTCTGACTCCTCCTTTGCTTAGGATTGGCTTTTGTGCCTGTCATTTAAAAATGCGAATGTGGTAATGGCTGATGGGTGCTGCATGTACCACCTTTCCATACACGTTAACTCCCATGGAATATTGCCACTGGAGCGAGCAGGGATGTGCATGTTGCTTGCATGTCTTTGGCTTGTTGTAACTCCCGGACGAGCTTTCCGCCACTCGGCTCTACTCATTCCCGGACTGGCCGTAGGTTTAGACGGCCTGATACACCTATAATATCTTGGTAAGTGGCCCGACTCCTGCGCACATATTCTAGTCAGGGGCGTAACAAACGCCCCCGCAGCCCCCGCGGTAGGGGGGGGCCCCACTCTTCAGTAAATGAAGGGGGCCCCCTCAGCTCTTCGGCAGAGAGCTGTGAGAGAGAGGCTGGCTCTAAATCAAGCCTCTCTCTCTCTCTAAAGCAGCCTCTAAAGCAGTCTGCTCTGAGCTCCTGCGCTGACCCAGGACTGAAGAGAAACAATGTAACAAGTTACATTGTTTCTCTTCAGTCAAAGCCAGGAGCCAGGCCCGGAAAAAAGGGATGGGGGCGGGGGCCCCAGAGAGAGCAGGACGAGGCAGCACAGCATTCCCCACAGGGCACTGCCTCTGAGAAGGGAGAGGACAAGGATGGGGGGGACCCAGAGACAGCAGGAGGCAGCACAGAGGAGAGCTGACAGGGGAAAGGATGGGGGTGGGGGCCCCAGAGACAGCATTCACCCCAGGGCACTGCTCCTCTGAGGCAGCACAGAGCTGACTTCAGCCAGAAAGTTTGCAGCTCCAGAAACAGGATCTGCTGGGACACATTAGAAGGTGAGAGTTAGAGCTATTGATGTTGTAATGGACAATGTATTTTACCTATGCATTTTCTGTTTGGAGTGGAGGAAATGTGTGTGGTGTCAAGTGGACATATATGGTTTGGATTGGAATTGTTGGTTGTGGAATTGTGTTGCGTGGATTGGATCTGTGTAGTGAAATAATGTTGCATGGTGTGCAGTGTAATTATGTGGTATTGAGTGGAGTGAGATTGTGTGTCTTGGAGTGGGATTATCTGGAATGGTATTTTGTGTTGTGGAGTGGTATGTAGTGGAGTTTCCTTATGTGGTGTGCTGTTAAATATTGTAGCATGATGTGGAATTTTGTGGTGTATATTGGATGTATGTGGTGTGTTGTGCATTTGTGGTGTTAGTCTGAATTATGTAATTTGTTCTGAATTATGTGGTGTGGAATGGAAATGTGTAGAGTTGAATTGTGTGACGTGGAAGTTGCGGTGTTGAGTGAAATTATGTTGAGTGGTATTATGAGGCATGGTGTGAAGTGTAGCTATGTGGAGTGTTGCTACGTGGCATAGATTGGATTTATGTGGAGTGTATGTATGCAGTATGGAGTAGAGCATAATTATGTGGAGGTTAATTATGTGGAGCTGAGTGGTATTATGTGGAGTGTTATTATGCTGTGTGACAAATTGTGTGGGGATGAATTGTGGAATTGTGTGACATGTGGAATTATGTGGCATGGTGTGGTGTATTATTATGCGGAGTGGAATTATGCAACCTGTTGCAGAGTTGTATTTTGTGGAGGGTAATTATGTGTTTTAGAGTTGAGTGTAAATATGTTGTGTGAAGTGTAATTATATAGGTTGAAGTGGAATTATGTGTAGTTGAGTTGGGTGGAGTGTAATTATGTGGTTGGGAGTGCTATTAAATTGTGTGGAATGTTATTCTGTGATGTGGAATTATGTGGTATAGAGTGAAGTGGAAATATGTGTATTTTTAGGATTGTAATTATGTGGTATGGAATGTTGTAGGGTTACATTATTTATAGTTGAATTGTATAGTGTGGAATTATAAGCAGGGGCGTAACACAGGCCCCCGCAACTCCCGCGTTGCGGGTGGCCCCAGCGCTCCAGAGTCCCCCTCAGCGGTGCCAGCAAGCACTACACATCCGTGACTGTCTGGGATAGGTAATTAATTAATATAGGTAGGTTATGTAACTTACGCTTGCTCTAGACTTTTCTTAATAAATTAAATGGTAAAATCTTAAAAATGGTAATGGTGCACACTGCGCAGCGTGCAGATGTGTCCGCTGCCGCGTCTGTGCGGCCTTACTCTTCACCCTTAGGGTGGGGCTGGTGACCAATTGTCATGCGCATTGCTGACTGGTGAAGCAAGGAGGCATCCCAGAGGCCAGAGTGGAGACAATTGAGAGGTAACATGCGACGGCGACTACCTGCCATAATTTAATTATTTCTCTGGCTAGCCTTGTTTGCCCTATCTTCTGCGGCCCCCGAAGGTGAGTCTGTCTGTTCGCCCAGTCTATGCCACCCCCCCGCAGACAAGTGCACCTCACCCAAAATTCATTGCGACGACCACTTGTGTGCGTAAGGTCTTCAGTTTAGAGTGAAGGCATTTAGTAAAAGAAAGGCGCCTTTGGTACATGAAGGTTGTTTGGAAAAGAGGGGGGGCTATGTTACACATTAAAGATTAAAAGTGAGTGTCATCAGTTTCACCTGCGATTTATGTTGATTTGCGGATTTTACAGAAAACACAAAAATCGTCATTGAAGTTTGTGGGCGCAAGAAAATGTACCCTTCACCTATGAATTTACACCTTCGTCTGTGACTTTCCCCCAAAACTGACCCGATTTCTTGTCACTCATTTCTAGTTGTCGAGTGATGTCAGTTCTGAAGGGGCAGGTCCAGCTGAACTGGACATCAGGGTGTGAGTGGGTGGAGTGGGGGAGGGTTGGGGCAGAGAGGGGGAGGATTGGGGCTGTGGTGGCAGTGGTGCTACATAAATTGCAGCTTGCAGAAAAAATGGTTTCTAGCTGAAACAGATAAAAGTAACTAAAATACAGCAACATGCATTGCTGCACAGTCGAATGCCCTTCGCTAAAATTGACAGGCCACCTTTCAGTTACTCTTTGCTGTTTGGTTGTTAAACTTAGACTGAGGTGAAACATTTGCCAGAACAGTCATAAAAGGTGCAAAAATTACATTTGGCCGCATAATTTGCCTTTTCCTGCTGCATAATTGAGTACCTGCAGCATAATTCTCACGGCACTGCATACCATGTACTTCTCCTCTGTTTATTGCTGTCGCTAAGAGCCACCAATCCTACCCCATTGATATGAAAGGAAAAAATGAACATTTACAGCCTTTCTACGTTGCGAAGCATTTTCTACCAGAGGCTGCACGTGACTTCCGTGGAAACAGGCACCAGCGTGTGTAACTCTCTTCTCTTTCTGGACTTTTTATTTTTAACACCAGAACAACCTACCTCACTTGCGACCTTTGAACTGTGGGGCGCTCCGTGCCCTTTTCAGCTCTGAAGCCGTCGTACTCCACTCATTAGCAGTAAAAGGATCAATGTTTCTGGTCCATAAATGGCTCCAAATCCCTGACTCCGTGGGTGTGACAAGATCACCCAGCATCCTGCACCGGAAACCTGCCAGCCCCACAGACCTCTCCAGGCAGAGAAACCTGCCAGCCCTACAGACCTCTCCGGGCACAGAAACCTGCCAGCCCCACAGACCTCACCAGGCACAGAAACCTGCCAGACTCACAGACCTCCCCAAACAGAGCAACCAGCCAGCCCCACAGACCTCTACAGGCACAGAAACCTGCCAGTCCCACAGACCTCTCCGGGCAGAGAAACCTGCCAGCCTCACAGACCTATCCAGGCAGAGAAACCAGCCAGCCACACAGACCTCCCCAGGCACAGAAACCTGTCAGCCCCACAGACCTCCCCCAGCACAGAAACCTGCCAGCTCCACAGACCTCCCCAAGCACAGAAACCTGCCAGTCCCACAGAACTCAAGCAGAGAACCCTGCCAGTCCCACAGACCTCCCCAGGCAGAGAAACCTGCCAGTCGCACATACCTCTCCATGCAGAGAATCCTGCCAGACCCACAAACCTCCCCGGACAGAGAAATCTGCTATCCTCACTGACCTCTCCAGGCACAGAACTGCCATCCCCACAGACCTCTCCAGGCAGAGAATTCTGCCAGTCTCACAGACCAATCCAGACGGAGAAACCTGCCAGTCCCACAGACCTCCCCGGGCACAGAAACCTGCCAGTCTCACAGACCTCTCCAGGCAGAGAAACCTGCCAGCCCCACAGACCTCCCCGGGCACAGAAACCTGCAGACCCACAGACCTCCCCAAGCACAGAAACCTGCCAGTCCCACAGACCTAAACAGGCATAGAAACCTGCCATCCCCACAGACCTCCCTAGGTAGAGAAACCTGCCACCCCCACAGACCTCCCAAGGCAGAGAAACCTGCCAGTTCAACAGACCTCTCCAGGCAGAGAATTCTACCAGTCTCACAGACCAATCCAGACGGAGAAACCTGCCAGTCCCACAGACCTCCCCGGGCACAGAAACCTGCCAGACCCACAGACCTCCTCAGCCAGAGAAATCAGCCAGTCCCACTGATCTCCCCAGGCACAGAAACCTGCCAGCTTCACAGAACTCCCCAAGCACAGAATCCTCCCAGCTCCAAAGACCTCCCCAGCCAGAGAAACCTGCCCGTCCCACAGACCTCCCCAGGCAGAGAAACCTGCCAGTCCCACAGACCTCTCCAGGCAGAGAATCCTGCCAGTCCCACAGACCTCCCCAGGCAGAGAATCCTGTCAGTCCCACAGACCTCCCCAGGAAGAGAAACCTGCCAGTCATACAGACCTCACTGGGCACAGAAACCTGCCAGTCCACAGACCTCTCTGGGCACTGAGACCTGCCAGTCCACAGACCTCTCTGGCCACAGAAACCTGCCAGACCCACAGACCTCCTCAGGCAGAGAAATCAGCCAGTCCCACTGACCTCCCCAGGCACAGAAACCTGTTAGCCCAACAGACCTCCTAGGGCACAGAAACCTGCCAGTCCCACAGACCTCCAGGGGCACAGAAACCTGCCAGACCCACAGACCTCCCCAAGCACAGAAACCTGCCAGTCCCACAGACCTCCACAGGCACAGAATCTGCCATCCCCACAGACCTCTCCAGGCAGAGAAACCTGTCAGCTCCACAGAACTCCCCAAGCACAGAATCCTCCCAGCCTCACAGACCTCTATGGGCAGAGAATCCTGTCAGTCCCACAGACCTCCCCAGGCAGAGAAACCTGCCAGTCCCACAGACCTCTCTGGGCACAGAAACCTGTCAGTCCAACAGACCTCCCCTGGGCACAGAAACCAGCCAGTCCAACTGACCTCCCCAAGCACAGAATCCTGCCAGTCCCACTGACCTCTCCAGGCAGAGAAACCTGTTAGCCCCACAGACCTCCCAAGGCACAGAAACCTGCCAGTCCCACTGACCTCCCCAGGCACAGAAACCTGTTAACCCCACAGACCTCCCAGGGCACAGAAACCTGCAAGTCCCACAGACCTCCCCGGGGACAGAAACCTGCCAGCCCCAAAGACCTCATCAAGCAGAGAAACCTGCCAGCCCCACAGACCTCCCCAAGCACAGAAACCTGCCAGTCCCACAGACCTCCACAGTCACAGAATCTGCCAGCCCTACAGACCTCCCCGGGCACAGAAACCTGCAGACCCACAGACCTCCCCAAGCACAGAAACCTGCCAGTCCCACAGACCTAAACAGGCATAGAAACCTGCCATCCCCACAGATCTCCCTAGGTAGAGAAACCTGCCAGCCCCACAGACCTCCCAAGGCAGAGAAACCTGCCAGTTCAACAGACCTCTCCAGGCAGAGAATTCTACCAGTCTCACAGACCAATCCAGATGGAGAAACCTGCCAGTCCCACAGACCTACCCGGGCACAGAAACCTGCCAGTCTCACAGACCTCTCCAGGCAGAGACACCTGCCAACCCCACAGACCTCCCCGGGCACAGAAACCTGCCAGACCCACAGACCTCCTCAGCCAGAGAAATCAGCCAGTCCCACTGACCTCCCCAGGCACAGAAACCTGTTATCCCAACAGACCTCCTAGGGCACAGAAACCTGCCAGTCCCATAGACCTCCACGGGCACAGAAACCTGCCAGACCCACAGACCTCCCCAAGCACAGACACCTGCCAGTCCCACAGACCTCCACAGGCACAGAATCTGCAATCCCCACAGACCTCTCCAGGCAGAGAAACCTGCCAGCTTCACAGAACTCCCCAAGCACAGAATCCTCCCAGCTCCAAAGACCTCCCCAGCCAGAGAAACCTACCCGTCCCACAGACCTCACCAGGCACAGAAACCTGCCAGACTCACAGACCTCCCCAAACAGAGCAACCAGCCAGCCCCACAGACCTCTCCAGGCACAGAACCCTGTCAGTCCCACAGACCTCTCCGGGCAGAGAAACCTGCCAGCCTCACAGACCTATCCAGGCAGAGAAACCAGCCAGCCACACAGACCTCCCCAGGCACAGAAACCTGTCAGCCCCACAGACCTCCCCCAGCACAGAAACCTGCCAGCTCCACAGACCTCCCCAAGCACAGAAGCCTGCCAGTCCCACAGAACTCAAGCAGAGAACCCTGCCAGTCCCACAGACCTCCCCAGGCAGAGAAACCTGCCAGTCGCACATACCTCTCCATGCAGAGAATCCTGCCAGACCCACAAACCTCCCCGGACAGAGAAACCTGCTATTCTCACTGACCTCTCCAGGCACAGAACTGCCATCCCCACAGACCTCTCCAGGCAGAGAATTCTGCCAGTCTCACAGACCAATCCAGACGGAGAAACCTGCCAGTCCCACAGACCTCCCCGGGCACAGAAACCTGCCAGTCTCACAGACCTCTCCAGGCAGAGAAACCTGCCAGCCCCACAGACCTCCCCGGGCACAGAAACCTGCAGACCCACAGACCTCCCCAAGCACAGAAACCTGCCAGTCCCACAGACCTAAACAGGCATAGAAACCTGCCATCCCCACAGACCTCCCAAGGTAGAGAAACCTGCCACCCCCACAGACCTCCCAAGGCAGAGAAACCTGCCAGTTCTACAGACCTCTCCAGGCAGAGAATTCTACCAGTCTCACAGACCAATCCAGACGGAGAAACCTGCCAGTCCTACAGACCTACCCGGGCACAGAAACCTGCCAGTCCCACTGACCTCCCCAGGCACAGAAACCTGTTAGCCCCACAGACCTCCCAGGGCACAGAAACCTGCAAGTCCCACAGACCTCCCCGGGGACAGAAACCTGCCAGCCCCAAAGACCTCACCAAGCAGAGAAACCTGCCAGCCCCACAGACCTCCCCAAGCACAGAAACCTGCCAGTCCCACAGACCTCCACAGTCACAGAATCTGCCAGCCCTACAGACCTCCCCGGGCACAGAAACCTGCCAGTCCCACAGACCTAAACAGGCATAGAAGCCTGCCATCCCCACAGATCTCCCTAGGTAGAGAAACCTGCCAGCCCCACAGACCTCCCAAGGCAGAGAAACCTGCCAGTTCAACAGACCTCTCCAGGCAGAGAATTCTACCAGTCTCACAGACCAATCCAGACGGAGAAACCTGCCAGTCCCACAGACCTACCCGGGCACAGAAACCTGCCAGTCTCACACTCTCCAGGCAGAGACACCTGCCAACCCCACAGACCTCCCCGGGCACAGAAACCTGCCAGACCCACAGACCTCCTCAGCCAGAGAAATCAGCCAGTCCCACTGACCTCCCCAGGGCACAGAAACCTGTTATCCCAACAGACCTCCTAGGGCACAGAAACCTGCCAGTCCCACAGACCTCCACGGGCACAGAAACCTGCCAGACCCACAGACCTCCCCAAGCACAGAAACCTGCCAGTCCCACAGACCTCCACAGGCACAGAATCTGCAATCCCCACAGACCTCTCCAGGCAGAGAAACCTGCCAGCTTCACAGAACTCCCCAAGCACAGAATCCTCCCAGCTCCAAAGACCTCCCCAGCCAGAGAAACCTGCCCGTCCCACAGACCTGCCCAGGCAGAGAAACCTGCCAGTCCCACAGACCTCTCCAGGCAGAGAATCCTGCCAGTCCCACAGACCTCCCCAGGCAGAGAATCCTGCCAGTCCCACAGACCTCCCCAGGAAGAGAAACCTGCCAGTCATACAGACCTCACTGGGCACAGAAACCTGCCAGTCCACAGACCTCTCTGGGCACAGAAACCTGCCAGTCCACAGACCTCTCTGGCCACAGAAACCTGCCAGACCCACAGACCTCCTCAGGCAAAGAAATCAGCCAGTCCCACTGACCTCCCCAGGCACAGAAACCTGTTAGCCCAACAGACCTCCTATGGCACAGAAACCTGCCAGTCCCACAGACCTCCACGGGCACAGAAACCTGCCAGACCCACAGACCTCCCCAAGCACAGTAACCTGCCAGTCCCACAGACCTCCACAGGCACAGAATCTGCCATCCCCACAGACCTCTCCAGGCAGAGAAACCTGTCAGCTCCACAGAACTCCCCAAGCACAGAATCCTCCCAGACCCACAGACCTCTCTGGGCAGAGAATCCTGTCAGTCCCACAGACCTCCCCAGGCAGAGAAACCTGCCAGTCCAACAGACCTCTCTGGGGACAGAAACCTGTCAGTCCAACAGACCTCCCCTGGGCACAGAAACCAGCCAGTCCAACTGACCTCCCCAAGCACAGAATCCTGCCAGTCCCACTGACCTCTCCAGGCAGAGAAACCTGTTAGCCCCACAGACCTCCCAAGGCACAGAAACCTGCCAGTCCCACTGACCTCCCCAGGCACAGAAACCTGTTAGCCCCACAGACCTCCCAGGGCACAGAAACCTGCAAGTCCCACAGACCTCCCCGGGGACAAAAACCTGCCAGCCCCAAAGACCTCACCAAGCAGAGAAACCTGCCAGCCCCACAGACCTCCCCAAGCACAGAAACCTGCCAGTCCCACAGACCTCCACAGTCACAGAATCTGCCAGCCCTACAGACCTCCCCAAGCACAGAAACCTGGCAGTCCCACAGACCTCCACAGGCACAGAATCTGCCAGCCCCACAGACCTCACCAAGCACAGAAACCTACCAGCCCCACAGACCTCCCCGGGCACAGAAACCTGCCAGCCCCACAGACCTCACATAGCACAGAAACCTGCCTGCCCCATTAACTTCTCCAGGCAGAGAAACCTGCCAGCCCCACAGACCTCTCCAGGCAGAGAATTCTGCCAGTCTCACAGACGAATCCAGGCAGAGAAACCTGCCAGTCCCACAGACCTCCCCGGGCACAGAAACCTGCCAGTCTCACAGACCTCTCCAGGCAGAGAAACCTGCCAGCCCCACAGACCTTCCCGGGCACAGAAACCTGCCAGACCCACAGACCTCCTCAGGCAGAGAAATCAGCCAGTCCCACTGATCTCCCCAGGCACAGAAACCTGTCAGTCCCACAGAACTCAAGCAGAGAACCCTGCCAGTCCCACAGACCTCCCCAGGCAGAGAAACCTGCCAGTCGCACATACCTCTCCATGCAGAGAATCCTGCCAGACCCACAAACCTCCCCGGACAGAGAAACCTGCTATTCTCACTGACCTTTCCAGGCACAGAACTGCCATCCCCACAGACCTCTCCAGGCAGAGAATTCTGCCAGTCTCACAGACCAATCCAGACGGAGAAACCTGCCAGTCCCACAGACCTCCCCGGGCACAGAAACCTGCCAGTCTCACAGACCTCTCCAGGCAGAGAAACCTGCCAGCCCCACAGACCTTCCCGGGCACAGAAACCTGCCAGACCCACAGACCTCCTCAGGCAGAGAAATCAGCCAGTCCCACTGATCTCCCCAGGCACAGAAACCTGTTAGCCCATTAGACACCCTAGGGCACAGAAACCTGCCAGTCCCACAGACCTCCCCAAGCACAGAAACCTGCCAGTCCCACAGACCTCCATAGGCACAGAATCTGCCAACCCCACAGACCTCTCCACGCAGAGAAACCTGCCAGCTCCACAGAACTCCCCAAGCACAGAATCCTCCCAGCCCCATAGACCTCCCCAGGCAGAGAAACCTGCCCGTCCCACAGACCTCCCCAGGCAGAGAATCCTGCCAGTCCCAAAGACCTCTCTAGGCAGAGAATCCTGCCAGTCCCACAGACCTCCCCAGGCAGAGAATCCTGCCAGTCCCACAGACCTCCCCAGGCAGAGAAACCTGCCAGTCCCACAGACCTCACTGGGCACAGAAACCTGCCAGTCCACAGACCTCTCTGGGCACAGAAACCTGCCAGTTCACAGACCTCTCTGGGCACAGAAACCTGCCAGTCCCACAGACCTCTCCAGGCAGAGCATCCTGTCAGTCCCACAGACCTCCCCAGGCAGAGAAACCTGCCAGTCCCACAGACCTCTCTGGGCACAGAAACCTGCCAGTCCAACAGACCTCCCCGGGCACATAATCCTGCCAGTCCCACTGACCTCCCCAAGAACAGAATCCTGCCAGTCTCACTGACCTCTCCAGGCAGAGAAACCTGTTAGCTCCACATACCTCCCTAGGCACAGAAACCTGCCAGTCCCACTGACCTCCCCAGGCACAGAAACCTGTTAGCCCCACAGACCTCCCAGGTCACAGAAACCTGCCAGTCCCACAGACCTCCCTGGGCACAGAAACCTGCCAGCCCCACAGACCTCACCAAGCAGAGAAACCTGCCAGCCCCACAGATCTCCCCAAGCACAGAAACCTGCCAGTCCCACAGAACTCCACAGGCACAGAATCTGCCAGCCCCACAGACCTCCCCAAGCACAGAAACCTGGCAGTCCCACAGACCTCCACAGGCACAGAATCTGCCAGCCCCACAGACCTCACCAAGCACAGAAACCTAACAGCCCCACAGACCTCCCCTGGCACAGAAACCTGCCAGCCCCACAGACCTCACATAGCACAGAAACCTACCAGCCCCACAGACCTCTCCAGGCAGAGAAACCTGCCAGCCCCACAGACCTCCCCAAGCACAGAATCCTGCCAGCCCCACAGACCTCCCCAGGCAGAGAAACCTGTCAGTCCCACAGACCTCCCCAGGCAGAGAAACCTGCCAGCGCCATAGACCTCCCCAGGCACAGAAACCAGCCAGTCCCACAGACCTCCCCAGTCACAAAAACCTGTTAGCCCCACAGACCTCCCAGGGTACAGAAACATGCCAGTCCCACTGACCTCCCCGGGCACAGAAACCTGCCAGTCCCACAGACCTCCCCAGACACAGTAACCTGCCAGCCCCACAGACCACCCCAAGCACAGAAACCTGCCAACCCGAGAGACCTCCCCGAGTACAGAAACCTGCCAGTCCCACAGACCTCCACAGGCACAGAATCTGCCATCTACACAGACCACTCCAGGCAGAGAAACCTGCCAGCCCCACAGACCTCCCCAAGCACAGAATCTTGCCAGCCCCACAGACCTCTCCAGGCAGAGAAACCTGCCAGCCCCACAGACCTCCCCAAGCACAGAATCCTGCCAGCCCCACAGACCTCCCCAGGCAGAGAAACCTGCCAGTCCCATAGACCTCCCCAGGCAGAGAAACCTGCCAGCGCCATAGACCTCCCCAAGCACAGAAACCAGCCAGTCCCACAGACCTCCCAGGGTACAGAAACCTGCCAGTCCCAGAGACCTCCCCGAGCACAGAAACCTGCCAGTATCACAGACCTCCACAGGCACAGAATCTGCCATCTCCACAGACCACTCCAGGCAGAGAAACCTGCCAGCCCCACAGACCTTCCCAAGCACAGAATCTTGCCAGCCCCACAGACCTCCCCAGGCAGAGAAACCTGCCAGTCCCACAGACCTCCCCAGGCACAGAATCCTGCCAGTCCCACAGACCTCCCCAAGCACAGAAACCTGCCAGTTCCATTGACGTCCCCGGGCACAGAAACCTGCCAGCCCCACAGACCTCCCCGGGCATAGAAACCTGCCAGCCCCACAGATCTCCCCAAGCACAGAAACCTGCCAGTCCCACAGACTTCCCCAGGCAGAGAAACCTGCCAGCCCCACAGACCTCCCCAGGCAGAGAAACCTGCCAATCCCACAGACCTCCCCGGGCACAGAAACTTGCCAGTCCCACCGACCTCTCTGGGCACAGATACCTGCCAGTCCCACAGACCTCCCCGGGCACAGAAACATGCCAGTCCCACAGACCTCTCTGGGCACAGAAACCTGCCAGTCCCAAAGACCTCCCCAGGCAGAGAAACCTTGCAGTCCCACAGACCTCCCCGGGCACAGAAACCTGCCAGTCCCACAGACCGCAACGCCGGGGCATATGAGAACGTTTTTCTATTTTTTTGCTATGGCCAAAATAGAATAAGCTTACTATGGGCTAATTATTGTTGCTATGTCAGTGCAACATGAATTTGTTCTGTTTTTTACCTGGTGTTAAAGTGGATGTCTTATGGCCCCAAGTTGTAGGTCTGTTGTTTTTCTAATGAGATAGGTCCATAACTGAAATAAGAGGCATTTCTGGCATCTTCACAGTGGCGTAAGATAAGCCCCCGTAGCCCCCTCGGTGCAGGGTGGGCCCTCAAGCTCCAGGGGGCCTCCTCTGCAAAAGTGGTAGGTGGTGGCCCGGGGAGGGGGCCCCCTCTGTGTACTTTGTAGGGGGGCCCCCTCAACTTTCGTTACGCCACTGATTCTAGTTTTTAATATATGAGTTTGGTAACCAGCGCTGCACATATGTACGGCTCGTTTTCGTAGCAGCAGAGTTTGATGTGTGGAACGACTGTAAAACTGACCCGCACTGGTATACAGAATTCTATTTATACCACACACAGAAATTTGCGGCTACGAAAGCAAGCTGTGCAGCGCTGTGCTTACGATTGATCCACAGGTCTGTAAGAGCACCACCGCCAATCTACAGCTGTGCCAGCTTCGAGCTGTTGTCATCCTTAAACAATCTGTAGGCATTCAACATAATCTCTTCACGGGAACCCGTTTGTTCTCCACATGCTTTATGAACTGATCTTAACTGTTTAATTCTCGACATTTTCAAAAATAACAAAGTCTCTCTCCATCGTTGATAACCTCCTAGCGGCGTGACAAAGTCTGGACGGCTAGGAAATGACTTGTCTTAGAAGAAGGTATAGAAAAACAATAAAGTATGGGGCAGATTTATGTTGCACTTGCGCCACTTTTGCGCCGCCGTTGCGTCACTTTTGTGACGCAGCAGCGGCGCTAATCCTGCGCCATGGTGCGGGGTATTTACAACGTGACGCATCTGGGAGATGCGTCACGTTGTAAAGCCCTGCGCCACATGTAGGTGTTCCAGGGCAGGTGGGGGCGTTCCGGCGCAGGAACGCCTCCTAAAAGTGGCTGAGTGAAATCTACAAGATTTCACTCAGTCACTTTTAGGCCCATGCTGCGTCAAAACCCTGCTCCTGCTTGAAGCAGGCGTAAGGATTGACGCAGCATTTTAAAGATAGGGCCCCCCAGATCATTGCTGGAGCTGCGTCGCGCTTGCGACGCAACTCCAGCAATGCGCCACTTTTACGGCACAGAGGCGTCACGCATCTGGGCCGTTTTTGCCCCATGGTGCGCCGCATTATAAATGCGGCGCATCCATGGTGGCGCAGCTGTGGCGCATAATAACTGGCGCATCCCTGCTGATATGCAGGGATGCGCCAGTCGTCATAAATCTGCCCCTAGGTCTTTAAACTATATATTGATACATTTTAATTCATACGATAATGCTTAGTCGTGGAATCTAGTTACCATGACTACGGAAATGCAGTGATTCCATTTTGTGTGAATCCTTTAAAAAAGCAACAGAAGGGGAGATCTTTAGTATATGAAGCAAGAAGATGAAATCACAAATGTTTTAGAGTAGTTTCAAAACAGACCTATAATGAGGTTTCCTCTGGCTGTGACTCGCAAAGGTTTAGATGTACATACTTGCAGCGCCGTTTACAAAACATATATATTAACAAGACTTTAATCATTCTGCTCACAGTTTCAGGATGCTTATATGCTCAGTGATGTTTTATCTTTACTAGTCTTTAACCATTCTGCTCAAGTTTCCTAGTTAATGACCATTCATTCATACACTGACTGCATCATAAAAAATGCGGTGAGAAATATCCTTAACTTGGACCTTGCTTTTGGTTAGTGCTGGGACAAACTTTGTTGTAGCTTTTTCTCCCTCTGAGAACTGAGTTACGTGTGATCTATTATAGTGTCTGATGCACCTGAACACCACTGATGCTGATATTAATTCACCCCCTGTCAGGAGTAGGGTGACCAACTGGCACGGGTGCAAATTCAGGACAAAGTGTCAAAATTCAGGATAAAAATTCAGGACAGAGGGTCAAAGAAATTGAAGAGACAAAAATTTGCAACTTAAGGTACGTTTTACAGACACATCAGAGGAGGTTGTGCAATAGTATATAAGTAAGTGTATAGACAACCAACATAAGTACAAGTCCAAAGAAGTTTATATTAGTTTGAGAAAATCATGCACTTCACATTTTTTGGGTATGCACGCAGTGTTGAGCAACTGGGATTTGTAAATGGAATATGTAAGGGTAGGGGAATGTGTTGAGGTGATGTCATGCAAACCCCTAAGGTTTACGTCTCCAGTGACTTTAGCTTGCAGGACAAAAATTACCTTAAATGATGCATGATATGTTTCTGCTGACTGCTGTAGTAAAATGATGCGGAAGAGCTACTGGAGAGCCATATATACAGTAACTAGTAAAGCATCCTGATTAATGAGGCAGCCGCACAGACACTTTCACGTCCCATCTGTGTTTTATTTTGATGGTAGTTGCAAAGTGACATTGATATATGCATATTTACTGCAGATAATATACTACCACTGTCCAAAGCCTGCATTTCCACAGCAAAAAGTGCAAGAAGAAAAAAATCCTGTTTAATGCATGAAGAATACCGACAAGTCAATCCATCAGGGGCCGCATGTCCTACCTAAAGGTTTTTAGGTCTCGCCTGACCCAGCACATGCGCTAGTCTGGCGAGACTTTTTGAGAGGGCTCCAAAAAGTGCTACCAGGCCAGCCTAGAGTTACAGTGCATGTGCGCGGGCGCGCGCGCCGTGCTTGACCGTGATTACTTTCACTTTCGCGGCTGCACGGCCGCTTTGATGTTTGATCGCGATCACTTTCGCGGCTGCTTGTTTATGACATTTTTCACCATTTAAATAGCATTTGCTTTTTTTAAGCAAGGCTCAGTGATTTAAGCAGTGAGGGCTGACACCTGCTTGTGAACTGTAAAAAGGGCCACTTCAGTCTTTTATGCTTCCCAGGTCGACCCTCTGAGGCCATTAAATTGGGTAATAGTCATAGCAGTTTTTATAGCACATTAAAACAACAAAACCTGTGGTACTGAGTTCCATATAAAACAAGTTAATTTAGGATGGCATTTTCTTTTCTTTCTTGGCACTGCCTCTGTGTCTTTTCCGACACCGGCTTTGCCCCGTTCTTCTCTCCTGTCTTGCACAATCTCACTTTTCACTGACCAAGCTTTCATTTTCACTTTCACTGCTCATCCCACTCACATCTCTTCACCGCCCCTCTTTTTCCAGTCCTCAGACCCACCGGCTCCTTCTCCCACTCACCAGACTCTGACCTGCGCGTTTCTTTTCTCCCTCTCTACACGCACTCACCTCCCACTGTCAGCTTTGCTACGTATTTTGTGGTTTTGGTTTGAAAAAACACGACTGTAATGTATTGCAACATTTACATAGCGCTTAGTACGCCAGGTGGGGCGTCGGAGCGCTTACCTACATGGGTTAGCAAGCTGCACCGTAGTTTGAATTTTGTTCTGTACTGCCTCAGAAGAGCCAGGCAGTAACACCTCATAACCGTCCCTCAGTTCTGAGCCACGGAACCCCCGCCCCCAGTTAACCCACTGTAACCGTTTGTCTGCGTCTCTGCGAAGCCCGAAGGGGCAGGCCTCTGGCTCCACCCTTTAATTGAAGAACACTAATTACAGGACACGAGTCGCATTAAAAGCCCTGTAAGTGATGTTTCCCCACAAGGGGCGGTTTAGTTGAGGTGTGCGCAGCATACATAACCGCATCAATTTATTTCCAGAAGCGGTTCTTTTCTCTGACCCAGAATTTGCTCTGGGTCAGAGCGTCCTGGCTCCGGGGCCTAGAGACGTCCTCCCGCAGTGCTATCCTGACTGCATCACCCCTGAGTTCTTTTTGCCTCTCACTCCCCTGTGTCCCTTTCTTCCCAGTTCCTTTCTTCACATTGAAGAAAGTTACTTTCAGCTCAGTGATGTCTTGCCAGGCACTGTATAGACTTTCGGACCGTCCTAAACGTGGCGGGTGTCTGTTCGTGCTGGGTGGGGCGTAGCTACTATTGGTGCAGCAGGTGCAGTGGCACCAAGGCTTTTTGAACCCTGATAATTGCTGTATTTTACTACCCCAGCATTAGTCAGAGGAGGCGTTTTTCTTTCCTGCACCAGGGCCCACGGCACCCTTGCAACCCTACTGCTGGGTTTCATATGATATTGATTACCTGGCAGTGTGTAATTGTAGTTGCATTTATATAGCGCTTACTACCTCAGACGAGGTGTCAAAGCACTCTTTGGCGAGTAGCATGCTACTCCGGAACCCAAAAAGGATTAGTGGTGAATTAGTATAGTTAGAAATTACATTAATTTGAGCAGTGTGTTGGTCTCTTTTTCGCTAGTAGTGTTCCTTATGTCTGATTGTATGTCAGATACTATGTGGTGGTTCAGGTCTGGTTGTTTTGTAGTATAGTAGGATCCGTTCCTCCCTAGCTATATGGAGCCTCATTATGAGTCCGGTGGAGCGGACATACCTCCTGGAATTCAAGATCTGATTCCAAGGGGGGGTGGTTTTTCAATTATTTATGTTTTGGTTTATAAAATGTAAATAAAAGGCATTGTCATTTACAATGCCAATAGCTTATACTCGCGTAAATGCGAGACCTATTGCATTGCAAATACTTGTTATTTTAGTTGCAAAGTCTTTGAATCACGCTTCCTATAGCAAAACACTATTTTACAATGTCCAGAACCTGTTTTAAGAGTGAGGAAAGTGTTTCTGACCTGGAAAGGGGTTTTGCTACATCTTCCAAATTGTAAACAAGAGACGGCATGAAGGAGCTATTTGCATCCTTCTTGTGAGTCCCAATGTAATGTAACAGTCCGATGCCGTCCGTGGAAACTTCCTTCACGGACAACAGAAATGACAGTAAATTCACAGACAGTGCGTGAAAATTGCGGACGGTTGGTGACACTAGTCAGGAGGAGCTGTCAGAGAGGATCTAGGGCGAACTGTAGCAGGCGCACAATGAGCGTAGGGTTGGAAGTTTACCTGCACTAGCATCATTATTGATTATTGTAACAGTTTTGTGCAGCACATAGCCCAGTCTTATCCTTATGCCTGCAGATAGATGTTTTAGACAGTAAAGGGTATTCTACACTTTTAAGAGTAAATTTCATGAACTTCAGATTTTTGGATTTTTTTGCAGTTTCTTACCTTCCTGCTTTGCCAGGAGAACGCCATCTTGGATTCTCAGCTGAATGCAGTGATCCCGGAAAACATGAATAATCCCCTGTCACATTACTGGATTTCCTCATCGCAAAACACATAATGCTCCTCCTTTCACCTCATTGAAAAAAAAAAAAGGAAATGGACTGTCTATTGACATTGCTGGACTCTCACACAGTGATATGTGTGGGTATTTTTTTTGTGTATTTATGTATTCTGATACCTGTATGTTTAAATTCTCTTGGCCAAGGATTGCATTATCTCCATTACACCTGCTTCTCTACTTGGGTTTCAGAAGGGCATTGCAGGTTCTCTTAAGTTAGTGTTGCTCATAAGGTAGTCTAGAACATTGCTGAATTTAAAAAAGCAAAACCAAGCATTACGAAGTCTTTCAGGGCAGAATGATGATTGGCTTTTTTAGAGATGACCATACTGTGAAATGCATTGCATTTACCCAAGCCCAGCCCCACTGCTCCTGCTAGGCAGAATCTTTGAGGGTGTTTACAGTGCCCTGTGTGCACAGTGTGCTCTTTACCCAGACCGGGTACACAATCCTATTGCCGCACAGCATTCTGGGCACGGCCAAGACCCGTAGTCGTGACAGGTAGGCCCAGGGAACAGTGCAGGCCTTAAACTAATTCTGAAGTATAGATCTACACATGTCCATGTTTCTAATAGTGCTAAAAGAGCTTCCCCCTTTTTCTTCCTCCTCAATTTGGTACTTGACAGGTGATCAGTTCTCTTGTGAGTTGTCTTTGGAAGCGTATGCCCGCTGCCTTCACATGGGCTGCAGATGTATGAGCATGAATATTAGGTGTAATTGTTCCCCTATATAAGCTTATGTGTAACTTAATCCATATCAGTGTTGTGCTTCTCACCATAAGTCTATGGAAGAGTCACGAAGCACCAACTGCACATAGAACTGCTGACTACAAATTGCTATATACACCCTGAGTGTTTTAGTATTGTGGATTGTTGATCTTCTCGATGAGCATTGATTTAACCCACAAAGTGTGATTATTGAGTGTAGTCTCTGACAAAGCATCCATGTATGACTCTGAAGATGCAAATTGTGCCAGACTTTCTCACCATCAGTCTGTATATAAACTGACTGTGAGCATAATGCATTCTTTCCTCTGAATATGTGTGTTCATGTGATCCCTTGAAAGTAAGTACCCCGCATACCTTCACTGCATTGTGTGTGACACAGAATGTTTCAACTGTGCTGCACTGCTCCCGTATACCTATATGTAACCCAACCATTACAATATCGGAACATGAGAATTTTGAGGTGGTCTACAGTTCACTAAAATGCAATATTGTATACATATCGGCAACATCTATGGCCCTTGGGTGTGAGGAATGTTCATTCCCATTATGTAGATCCGAGTGGCTTTGATTGTGTTCTCTTCCATGATCTGTAACTAGAACCTTGATATGGTTCTTTTCCTCTGGCAACAGGACCATCTCAGTACCTGAGCACCTCTCTTTGTCCTGTAGCTAGACCTGAATGGACTATAGTCTCTGACTACAAGCTTAAACTCAGGAACTCAGTCCTCAGCCACACATTGTTGCCTAATAATGTTGCCATGGAAAGGAGTCCCATTACTATGTACTATTTTTAATCTCATACTCTCCTCGTTAATCTCCTCGTAATTATGAACAGCTGCTCTTTATATTTGCTAACGTTTGCATGTCCCACTTTCTCTTTCAATATAATGTCGGCACTGTTTTTTTATTTTACAATTTTAAAAAAGAAAGCATTTATTTTTCAAAGGGCTACATGCCGCACTTTCACTTAAACAATGACGGCTGTGCGCCTTTCTTTTTCCGCGGCATTCACTATTCAAAACATTAAGGGGGCCATTATGGTGTCGGGCGGTGGCGATCCACCTGACATCTTTCCCCGCCTGCACGCAATTTACAAACCCACCCTATTACAATGGCAGGGGGCACAGCGGCGGAAGGAAAGACCGTCTGCCACTTTACAGCAGGCAGGCAATTGTTACGATTGACTGCCGTGCGGTCCTGGGCCATAATATGGTGGCGGTGCCTAGCAGGCACCGCCCGCCATATTATGATGTTTGCGGATTTTAGCCTTTCCATGGCGGCGATGCCGCCATGGAAAGCCATGCGGTCTTTGGCTTTAGGGGCCCGTTGCGGGCCCCCGTGGTGTTGGGGGGTGGAGGGTGCACAATGTGGCAGGCACCGCGCAGTGCCTGTCAAGTTGTGCATGCCAATGCACAACATGCATATTGAACATTGTGGCAGGTGCTGCACAAATCACCACCCGCCACAATGTTAAATATGCATGATGCCACCGCCAGGGTGGCGGTCGCATCCTAATGGGCACAGCAGGACCGGCGCAGGGTGGCGGTCGGTCCCGTTTACCGTTGCGGTGGCGGGCGGCATCGTAATGGACCCCTAAGTCTTTACTAAAGGCACCGCTTTCACTTTAAGCTTGCCTTTATTTGTTCAGAATCGGCGCCGCTTGCAGGGCTAAGCACTGCCCGTTAACACACACGTCTTTACTTCGACACAGCACCGTGCAACTCCTCCCTTGTTGTTGGTTGCTTCTCGTTCCTGAGTTTGATAGCATGCTGCAGCAGGGCTCTGTATCTCTCCATGTTGGAGGCTTGCAGAGGGGAATGTGGCAAGGGACTGGTCGGGAATCCACCGCTGTTTTTGAAGAGCAAGGTTGGATCTATCACCTCCGGCTATCCTGTCTCCACATCAGTCAACTTTAGAACCGAGACAGTTCATCCATTCAAACAACGCTACCTAGGAAAAATACTAGTTTTGTACATGCCCGCCATCCATGTGGCACGTCACCTTGGATTTATACCTGGGAAACTTATATATACAAAAAATCAGTTCCCAACCAAAAATATTGAACGTTTCGCCATAAATTCCGGCATATCCAGCTGACCTATAGCAGTAATTAACGTCACCGCTTTCCAAGTGCACTCTCTATAAAACAAAAGGTTTCCTTGGAATCATCGGAATAATATAGACTTTTTGACACTTTCCACTTTTTGGCGATAGCATATAAAGATTTGTGGCTTTTCCTGACGAAGGCGTACTTTACGCCGAAACGCGCGTCGAAGACTAAGATTTTGCCACAGGATTGTCTTTTTCCTATTTTATTTTATTACAATTGTAATTTTAAGGAGATCATTGTAAAAAGTGATTATATTGTATGTGTGTACTGTACAAATGTAGTTTTTATACTTTGTGATATATGAGATATGAAAAATAAATAGTATTTTGTACTTTTTTATTACTTTGTGGTTACATTAATTTGACGTATACAACATAGTAATGCCTCATATCTAATTATTGCCTAGGAAGTTATTGTTTCATTGTGGTATTTCGCACACACCACCCATCCGAGGTCAAAGCTCTTTTATTATTTGGTTTAATTAATATTGAATTAAGCTTTTTTTTCCGGAGTGTTGACCCGAAGGTATCAGTGTGTCTTACATGAGCACCAGTTGTGTTACAGACAGACACATTCATTAGGTCTCACTGAGCCCAGCGCATGCGCTGGCTCGGAGAAACATTTTGTAAGGGACTTTTCAAAATGCTACCGCTGGCATAGAGCTGCAGTGCACGGGGCGTGCACGCGCGCAAAGCAGCCATACTGCTTTACGTCGCCCTCCCTCATAGCCTCCTCTCCGCCCCCTTCCCTGCTGCTATTTCACAGGTCGAGCTTCAGTGCCCACAAGACCTGCTGCATTCAATACAAAATGACTTTTACCCCGCCCCTGCCTGCCATCGGTTCACTTCAATGCCGCTCTTCTTGACTGCCTCCAAACTCGTTTGCTCAGCCATGCCTCCATCTGCACTTTCACCCGGTCTGCTTTTTAATTGTTGCTTTCTGCCTGCGTTTTTAAACGTCGTGTTTGAACGTTGAGTTCGTTTAGTGCTGATAATTAACTAACTTCCATCGGCACATCCACCCTTCTGCACTGGACCCCTTAGTGTGTACGGCAAAGCAAGCAAATGTGTTCATTTAGTGACACTAGGGAGGAGCCTCTTTAAACCTGTGCACAACATTGGTGTAATCATTTTATTAAATACAAAATAAATGCAGCAATTGCACATGTACTTTTCTGTAAGAAACTGACTGAGGGTTCCTACCAATATGACAGGGATCCTACATGCCAACCCTCCAGAATTGGGTGGGAGGTTCAGGGCACTTGTCTTTATTTCCTCCTACTTCGTCGTTCTACCCCAGCTGCACCGGAAGAGGCAACACTGCTACGGATGACGTTACCCAGCCGCATATGAGCCATAAACAAGTCTGTCCCACGCACTACAAAAAACACAAGCATTGGCATAGCCAATAGGTCTCGCCTTTGGGACCTTATAAGTGTTTAACCATGCAACAGTTAATGTTGTTGCCCCAAGGATATTGTGCTACATAACTAAATACTTATAGGGTCCCAAAAGCAAGACCTATTGGCTATGCCAATGCTTGTTTTTCATATACCTCTCAGCTTCTTTGCATTCGATGTCAACATTGGGTGCAAATTGCACACTGAAATCTTTCAACCAGTGTCTGTTTTTGCAAACTGACCTATATATGAATAGGTCAGTTAATTAAAATGTCCAGTCACAGAGGACTGCAGAACCACATGCAAAATGAATATTGATTGGGCAGGGCGCAATTTGCAACCCCCTGTGGCTGGCTAGGAATACAGGGATGGTGGCCTGCAAGGGACACCAGACCACCATCGCTGTGTTTACATTTCCAAACGGAGAACTTATTTTAAAGCAGCCCTTGTCCTTCAGAGGAGCCAGTAATGCTTAACAAGCATTTGCAATGCAATCGGTCTCGCATTTTTCGCAAGTTTGAGCCATTGGCATAGGAAATGAGAATGCCTTTTATTTATGTTTTAGTTTTAAAAACGTAAATAAAAGGCACTGTCATTAACAATAACAATAGCTTAAACTCCCGCAAATGCGAGACCCACTGCATTGCAAATGCTTGTTTTTTGTTAGACACGGGAGGATTAAGTGATTTGCCAAAATCACAGGATGTTGAGCATCTCTGCCAAAACTCAAACCCGGTTCCCCAGCATCTGTTACGTAATCTCCCTATGCTGTATTGTACCACACCCTCACCCTTCCCACAACACTACTTCCCGCCCTCAACATCCCTCTGAGATCTCTGCTTTTAAATGTTCCCATCTTCCACATAGTTTACTGCGTGTTCTAAGTATCATTGAAAATGTTCCGGCTCCCTTTGCATGTCTCATTCCCTCTCCCTGTGCTCTTCCCCCCTTTCTTTTAGCCCGTACATTCATGATCCAACGCCTCTACACTACCCCACCCCCCGTTTCATCTCTCCTCCCCCTGCGTGATGTGTGCTTATTCGGACTCCAGGAATGCGGTGCTCGCTTAGCACTGAGGGCCCAAGGGGGCTGCACTTTTAAAGCCACATTCACAAACTGCAGCAGGACTCGTACCTTCCCCCACCTCGCTATCTATTAACCCTCAAGTACCGGATGCCCACTTCTGCCAAAGCATTAACAAAGATATGGTTCACTGTCAATCTGGCAGCCGTGAGACATTACTTAAGGGCACTTAAAGGTGCTAAAAACAAACATCTTCATAAGTAACAAACATTTCCAGTACAACGCCAGTAGCTCTAACTCTAAAAAAATGCGAGACCTTTTGCATTGCAAATGCTTGTCTACTGTGCAGGGAACATTCTCATCCCAACACAGTCCCTGCTGATTAAATCGCTTGTTTCTAAGAGAATGAACAAGGGCAGCATGCTCCGAATGCTTAAGCCAGTCAGCTGCTGAACTGTACAGGGCAACTGTACTACTCTCAGACGACAGAGACTATTACAGTCCTCTGAGGAAAGGAAATCGCTTTCAATTCCTTGTGTATGGGTGCCGGCTTGGAAAAAAGGCAGGTAGATCTCATATGGTTGGAAACAGTTTATGTTCACTGCTTGCTGAAATATAGCAGCAAGTCATAGAACAGGTTATGGAGTCTCTACACACAAGCCCTGTGGCGCTTCTTTCTTCTTGTGAATCACATGCAAACCAAACTTTCCTCTGTGTCCTCTCTAGTTTGCGAGGCTTTAGGAATGCCTGTTTGGAAGGTGCTTCGGCAAGGCGTATACCTTCTTCCCAATGCAGAAGAACAACAAACTCACAGAGAACATTTATAGCTGGGGTCCCTCCCTTTTAGTGGTTCCTTCCTCTGCTTGAACAATGGCTAGCTGCAAGTGGAGGACGTTTCTAGTTCAAGCCATGTGGAAAAAAAGTAACCTCCCTCTCTTTACATTCTAGTATTTTGAGCTGCGACCGATGATGAGCTCTTCCGCCCAAAGGTTTTGCCTGCAGCAATATAACACAGCTCTGTTGTTGGACATGAGACCTGGGTGAGAAGAAAGTGGGAGTAATCTGTGCCTATCACAACATTGTATGGCAATCCTTGAGCACAAGCTACATCCTGGTGGGCCTCTTAGTCTATCTACTAACGGAAGGTATACTTGCTGCTGGTCACCACGCTCCTCTCAGATACCTACGAGCGCACAAGATAGATCTCCAGCGAGTGTGCATTGTGTGGCATCCCACTTTGATGTGGAGAATGACTGGATCAGACCCATTCGAGCAAACCACAATTAAAGAATATGGATTCAACTGGTGAAAAAATCCACACAAGTGATATCATGTGGCCTCCCACACAGTTCATGCCTCTCCTCCCTTCTATTTAGCAATTCTATACACATCTGGTACAGATTTTAGGAAATATCATGTACATGTCTAAAATTACACTAATGGTACCCAAATGAACCTCAAGCTGAAAAACAGACCAGAGTACTTGGCCAACATCACTTCATGTGTGGATCTTGGTTTTCAGTTGATGGCAAAGAGCTTCTTCTGCATGAATGGATTCAGGAAGCTGCCAAGCCTTGGAATACATCCAAAACGCTGAGAGGAAGGATCCTTGGAAACTAGCAAGTTTTCGTTTTCCATGTCAAAACAATGACAATGACAGTGACAGAGAAGCCTCTAAGCTTATCAATAACAGATATTAAGTACGATTGATAAATGGAAGGGAGGTCGCTATCAACGTCAATCTCTCTATACTTTTGAAATTCATTCAGTTACTACAAGCAGCCACAGGGTGAAATACACTTTGATCTCCCTACAAAACTCATGGCAGGTTGCAAAGGTTACAGAATCAGGTAATTGAAATATGCAATTCTGCAAGTGTCATCAGTCAGCTCTCAGAGCTATCCAAGGCTATTGGTTGATGTAAGAAACAATGTCAATGGTCTATATTCTGTTCACAAAGCATTCTGGGGCATAAAAGCCCGAAATACTTGCAGTTTAATTTATCAACCAACATTCTTTCAAATGGCTGAAACATGGAGGAATGCCCTGAATCCCGACTGGACCCCCCCCCCTCCTCCCCCCTTATCCTATCTGTTATGAAGGGGGGCGTCACTAGAACCATGGGGACACTGGGTTCCATCCTCTGTGTTGGGTAGGGGAAGGCAAGAAAAGAAAGGACTAAAGGACATTCCAGTGCTGGCCGATCTATGGGCAGTATGGATTGAGATAAGCTTCCCCGTGAGATACGAATGAGTAGCTAGTGAAGGAGTTAGTAAATAAAGAAATACACCACTGTACTTGGTCTGATATGATTCAATACCTGTGACGATAGACACAACATCTGGCGACGAAGATAGATGTACCATGCGTACAGGAAGATCATCTAGCCACAATGGACCTCTGCAACTCGGCTGCTGCATTGATTCCGAAACAGATCAACATCACGTGTGAGTAATCTTCAGGATGCTAGGATCCTGAACCGAAATGCAGCCCCTGCCGTCCCAACATAGACAGAGTGAGCAGCAGACAAATAACTAGCCTGCTACCACAGTAACAAGCATTTGCAATGCAATCAGTCTCGCCTTTGGGACCTTATATGTATTTAGCTATGCAGCACATTAGCTTGGGTGCTGAAACATTTACTGTTCTTTAACACGGAGGGAAAGTAAGCACCAAACTGCATGACACGCCAGGTATGGGAAATATTGCCTTTCAGCGGGAAATGTAGTCCAAACTCTGTTTTTAATATAAAATCAGGGCTTTCGGTGGTCATATCACTGAAAATACAAGATTTGAAAAAAATATTGTCTACGGGTGCTTGTGGAAGACAATTTCTATGGACTGGAATCTAGAGAATGCTAAAGTGATTCTGGTATTTAACTGACCTCTGCTGGTCGTTTTCTATCAAGACAATTAAATAGAGGCAGTGGAACAGAAAAAAAGTCCCTAAGCGGAAGCAGACAAGTCCTAGGGCTGATCTCCAGAGCCCACAAAGTAAATAAACAAGTATATAATAAGTATTTACTAAAGTATATCCAAGAGGTCTCGAATGCTCGACCTAATCATAAGGCATTTTACAATGGTATGATGATGTTTGAATATACTGTCCTGCGAGCCAGGGGGGCAATGCAGGCCCCTGAAGCCTATGTGGTGCAGGGTAGCCCCCCAACCCCCCTTTGGGAGCCCTCAACCCTGTAGCTTGATCAGTATGATGGGGGGCTGGGGGGGTGCAAGCTTCACATTTCCCGATAATCAGGCTGGGACATCTTGCTAAAACACATTATATAAGGGGGCTTACAAAGCAGTGGCAAGAGAGACGAGAGCAGATTGTTAGGGGTGCTTAAAATGCTATATTGTTCAAACTAATCCACATTTGTTAAGGCCTTCAATCGATGAGAGAGAGTTTGCGTGTTTTTGTCAGTGTGGGTATGTCAAAATCCCAGGTGAAATCGGACAGACATTTGCCCATACCCGACTGAAAGCACTTGTACCCAACTATTTACTGCAGAATACTTGTTTAAGGCAGGGTGTAACACGCCAACCACCCCCCCCCCCCATGGAGCTTCACCCGTTCATGGGCGCACCATTGAGCCCAAGACCACCGCATATCTGAGAGACTCAGGGGCCCCAAATCACATTCTGCAGGGGGGGGGGGCATCATTTTGTGCTATGTCACTGCTTAATGTATGATACAAGATTGCTCGGCATCACGAAGGCTTTAAATAGACAATGGGTGATAAATTCAAACTTGCTCTATACAGAAGTTTCCAAAATATGTTATGGCCTGTAAGCCAACAATCCTTAAGACAGCACTGGAAGGTAACAGGTCTCTTTAAAGTTGTGATTCAGAGGGCATTAATTCAGTCCAGATACCAGGATGTAAGGGCGCTAAGAGAAACCGAGTAGATAATGCCACCAAGCATGCCTTCATGTGACGAGACCGTTGCCTGGACAGATTAACTAGGAACAGACAACATAGATAAAACCTAGATTGTTTTGAAAGCCAATACAGCCATGTCCCGAGGAAACGTTTTTGGTCTTCAAAAACTAAGAGTTGTTTGGCGGGAAAACTCGCTATTCTTGAGTTGTGTATTCATTTATTTGTAACCTACCCATGATTGTTTTGTTATACAATCTTACTAGTTTCACTTTGGTATGCGAAGAACTGGCCTGGAAACTGCCCTAGTTTGTCGATTTATATGAGCTTGAGGAACGAAGGGTGGCCCCAACACTGCTATTCTTATTGCATGGTATGATGATTCTGACATACTGCGGGTTCGTTCATGCAACAGGCTTTTCGTGAATTGTATACAAAGAGGGAACACATCTGCATAACCTCTCAGGAACAGTATTGAAGAACGAAGGAATGCCTGCATACATTGTTGTAATCGTTTTTTTATTCTGAAACAAGAAAAGCACTGCCCACGTTCTTTTGAGGGACGAAAAAGTTGTGAATGTTTATTTATGGACCCATGATGAATAAATAAACTTAAAATAGGAAGAGGTATGCCTGCAGTACTGGAAGACCGTGCACGGACAGGTTGTGTTTTCATTACCCTTAAAGGTAAAACCTTTATACGCACAGTTGGTTTTTATTCATTTAGGAAAAACAGTAAGGTCAGGAACATGCTTAACAAGCGCGCACGCGCCTCGTGCTAAAATAGGGAGGGGTGGGGGGAGTGCGACAGCACACAAAGCGTTTCCCTTGCGGGAGCGAGCCAGGAGCACCATGTGTTTGTAAGTTAATTACAAACATATAGTGTCAAGCTCGCTCCCGCAAGGCAATCGCCACACATGCACGCGTTGCCATTGAAGGCAATGGAACGCGTGCATGTTTTCGGCTGAAAAGCCAAAGCGATTGCAAAAGGTCTTTTTGCCTATGCAAGCTCCACCCTCACCGGAGCACCTGAGCAGGAATACTCGGTGCAAGCAGCTCCATTCTTCCTCGTCACAACCACGCAATAAACGTGTGGTCTTATCATCTTATATTTGTGTGTGTTCAAATGTTATTAATGTAAAGTGGTGCACTTGAATGTATTACTAAAGTGCATTCGCTGTAGCAAATAGAGATTCATAAACGTGTGCATATTAATGTTTAGCCTAATCATGAAGACATTTAGGGCATCATTAGGATGGCGGGCGGACAAAGTCCGCCCGCCATCCTTTCGTAGAATGGGACCGCCCGCCATAGCTGCGGGGGTCCCGTGGGTAACATTAGGATGTGCCCGCCACACTGCCTGTTTGAAAGGCAACACCCCGCATGCATCATAATATGGATGGCGGTGTCTACCAGACACTGCCACCATATTAACTGCTTTTCCGCCGGTAGGCAATTGGGCGGATTGCCTACCAGCGGACGTTCTTTCCGTCCGCGGGGGTCCCCCCTGCCATAGTAATATGGCGGGGGGGGAATTGGCATGTGGGCGGGAACAAATGTTGGGCGGATCGCCATGCGGGCGGTGGCGTTCCACCCGACATGCTAATGGGCCCCTTAGTATTCATTCATATTTACACTTATGATACAAGTTATATTTCACACATATGAAAAGTGCACTACACGTGTAACAGTGTTCAGTTCAGTAAATCTTTATTTCGCTGATTAAAAATCAACATAAAAAGTACAAAATACAAATACAATATACAGTGTACAGTATATTTACATTAGATCTGAACCGACAGACATTAAAAACAGGTTAAAAACGAAACTTTAAAAAGGCACTTTACAAAGGGCACATTGCATTATTAATTCATCATTATTCAATCACGGGTATTCCTCAATCTTACCGACACTCTCAAGAAATTTACAATCGAGCACAAAGTGCGGGTGTCCACGGCCATTTGTAAGAAATTCAGGGCACTCTTGGCTTCACGTATTTTAGCCTCCTTTAGGATATGAACAAGAAATTTGCGACGGGGGATTTGATAAAAAGAACACAGAAGTACAAAATGAAGGGTGTCCTGCGGAGACCTATTGTCGCAGCCGCAGGCACCCTTCTGCTCAACCGTTACTGTGAAACCTGGAGGATAAGCTAAAATGTGGTGTAACAGGTTGAGCCTAAAACGGCACATTAAAAATCTGTCCTGGTGATTATGCATTAGATATAAATAGGGCTCCATTCCTGCTCCATTACTCACTCGGTGGTGTGCTATGACTGATTTCTTTAAGGCGTCAGTGCTTGCTCTTTGTGCTTCAAATTTATCCAGTGGCTCTCTTTTAATCTGGTGTCTACATGTGGGGGTAATGGAGATAGGATCACTGAAAAGAGATAGGTGGTCAGTTGAATCCAATGTCTCTTTTATGTACCTCAGCCATGGGATACGTAGGTGGTTGTCCATTTGCAAGCAGTCCCGGGCTATTTGCCTGCTTAGTTCCGCTGCGGGATTCACCCATAACCTGAGCCATAACATAATGGGTCTCACCTTTACCAAGTCGGTGATATAACAGTGTAACCGTGATTTTCAGCATTCCTTTAATATATATTTTGAAGTAGTATGTGCACTTATAGCCATGTAACCGAAGTGTTTTCTGAGACTTGACCTAACTTGACCATAGTAGGCCTGAATTTTGAAATGTATTTTCAGCTTGCATTGCATGTACTCTCCCCTGCAGGTGTGGTCTCAACACTTCATTAGTTAGACAAAGGAGTACTATGTATTAGAGACAGAGAGGCCTGAGGAGAAAATCTTGGCAGAAGGTGTGGAGAAGCTAACGCCTTAAAGCTGCAACAGGTAAGGTGCTCAATGTCGTAGGAACGCCTAGGTTTCGTGAGATGGGAGAAAATGCCAATGTTGCTACAATAACAAAAGGTTTACCACCATTGGTCCGAGGAAAGGTGTTGTGAAGATCACATCATGAGAGTGTATCTGCAGGCTTTAATTAATGCATATGCTGCTAGAGGAGATTTCTTTTAGACTTGGCGAGGTACAGACCTCTCTGCTTGTCTCTTTTCTTCCGAGTGTAAGGCTATATGCTAAACACTTGCCGCCATGGAAAGGCATGCGGATCCTGCATTCGGGGGCCCATTGCAGGCCCCCAGGGTGTTGGGAGGGTGGGGGGTGCACATGGGGAGTACCTATGGTACCCCCCAGCATTTGCATGCACAAGGTGGCAGGCACCAAGCGGTGCCTGTCACGTTGTGCATTCAAATTCACAACATGCATTTTTTAGCTTGCGGCGGGTGCTGCTTGCAGCACCACCTGCTGCAATGTAAAAAATGCGGGATGCGCCTGCCAGTGCGGCGGGGCATCCTAATGCCAACGGCGGGACCGCCGCACCTATGGCGGGCGCCATCTCACTAGACCCATAGTTGTTAAAAATATTGATGTAAAAAATATCGTTTTTTTAATATATAACAAAAGTAACATAAAGTAAATACTACATATAACTTAAAAATAAACATTTTTAATTATTAGAAAATGTTAACAATTATAAGTAATGTAGTGTAAAAATAAATTAAACGTACATATATAAAATATAATATATATATTTACTCAATAATAATTGATAAATAATTATTTTAATAGATGATAAAATTGGGCTATTTTGAGATGTCCCTGACCATGTCATGAGTGATGTAATATATGACGTCATCAGCAGTGCACTGTGGGCGCGCAAGTTATAGTTAGCTCAATTAATTATAAGGGGGGAATTTCTATGATTTTGTGTGAGTCAAATGTCCAACTAACTGTAACGTCACTGAAACCTAGGGTTTTTTTAGTGAATTTCAAAGGTTTTTTAAATGCTAATTCCTAACTATGACGTCTGTAAAACCTATGGTTTTTCAGTGAATTTCAAATGTTTTTTAAATGTTAATTTCATATTTTAATATTTATAAAACCTATATTTTTTCTATTTTTTTGTTGTAATATTTTGGAACTCTATTATCCTTTTTTTGAACTTTAAAAATTCCGTAATGTTTTATATCTTCAAAAAAAATGTATATCTTTTTTTTTTTGGTTGAGAAAACTGGAGTCCCGTACCGGTAGTGTGCCAAGCTCCATCAGCACGCGAATCCTATCTGCTATATTACTAAACTCGTAAATGATACGCATTTTGTATCCGACGGGTTTGTGGCACCGCGTCCTGCGTAACATCATATACGTATAGGGTCGCGCCAGCTGCTACTTTGGTATGCGACGGGTACGCAGTACCAAGCCGTGTATTACGTCATGTACGTATGGGTTCGCGCCCGTCGCGCGTTGCGTATACGATGAGTGCACGCTGCCAGGCCCTGTGTTACGTCATAGATATATGGTGTCGTGCCGGGTACGCCATTCCCTCATTTGTTTTTTCTCTCAAAACTATATCTAAATAAGTTTAAAGTGTATATGAGAGCAAGCGATAATCTAAAATATTTTAAACATTTATATATTTCTAGATGTAATAAACGAATACTATGGTAAATATATTTTCTCAAAATCGCGTCGGGTGCGGCTTCCTTGCGCGCCCGGTGCGCGATTGCTATGTGACCTTAAAAAAAAGCATTTGATTGGTTCATAACATTTCCCATTGTAACAGTTGGAGGACCCCACCCATTTTAGTCATTCTCTCTACAGCGTTTGATGAGAGACATCTCTTCTGCTTAGAGAGCTTTTTTGAAAGGTTTTTTGCTGTGTACACATATCTTATACTACACACAACATGCAACGATCATCTTGATCAATATTCATGGTCTGTACAGTTGCCTTCCACGTGTGATGGCCATGCATCTGAAACGTTACATCAAAAAACAAATGTGTGTTACACAATGCCCCTGGTGTGTGTGTGCGCATTATTGTGCTGCCTTTCGGCCTGGGTATTGGTGGCTCGAAGGGGTATCATCAGCCACGGGCAGAGTGCACATCCTAGATCACATGTGACAAACAGTAAAGAGTAATGTGTATATTTGTGTTGCAGTATGCTCTGTTGTCAGGCTTTACCAGTATAGTTGTGTGTCAAATGTGAGACTTTCAGATTCACGTTTGACATGCATTGCTTGACTGTAATGAGCGTTATCACGGTGTATGACGTAGCCTCACTGCTGATCCTCCCTCTATCCGAGCACATTCACATGTGTGCGCTTCGCTATAGCAACACTTTCAATAATACCGCACACCATTGACATGCTTGTCTGCGCATATCCACAAGCTTGACACCGACATGTGATGTTGGGCATTCAATGTTTTCGTACAGCATTTCATTAGCGATAGTTGCCGCCCTCCCGGTACATGCTACATTAATGTAAATTCTGGATTGTGCGACGTCAAAACTGCAACAGGGACACACACATAAGTACACTTCCTGGCCAGGCAGGAACTAAACAATGCCCAGGTCCCCGGAATAATTACTCACACCCCTGCACTGGCCTGGCATACGCAAGCCCAGCCCACTTTGCGTACGTATAAATAGGATAATGACGACGCCACATGTCCCAGTTCTTCCACACTGCCTCAGGTGATATGGCCGCTTCCAACTCGCATATCACAATACGCAATCAAAAAAAAGGGATCCATGAGGTGTACACCATCCTCGCAATCAAAACTCAATTTGAATTGTGAACCCTGCTGGCCGTCGTGTTTGGACACTCAACAATGACAGCAGGTGAGCAGTGGGGCCTGGGTGCACAGGGGCTGCAATTGAGAGCGGTGCTGCGGGAGGGGTGGGGTGCATCAGCCTGGGTGCGCAGGTGCGAACAAGAGATGTTGCCATGCGTAATGATGTGATCTCTGACCTCATTCAGTCACATCTCTGTCTCGTTTTAAGGACCTGCTGGACCGTACTGTAGGCCTGAGCCAGCGGGAAGCGCTGCCCTACAAATACGTGGCGTTGGCTTTTGGGGCACTGTAGTGAGCTGATTATTAAGTGTACATACACACAGGCTTGCGCCACTGCATTACACGTGCACATTATCCTTCTAGCATGTGCTCTGTTCCTTTGCATGTGAACGTTGGCATAACATATTATTATTTAACCTTGTGTATTCTCGTACACTCCAACTCCTCTTTGAACCACGATTACCACTAACAGTTGGTAGATCGTACTTCAAGAAGGAAGGATGCACTCAACTGGTGTTCTCTATTAAGCTTGAAATAAACCTTCATTTACCTCAAGATGTTTCCAGCATTATATTATTTTTCCCTTTTCAGACACTGAGTTAGTTGCACCAAAATTAGTAGAGCAGGTGCTCAACCCGTGATGATGCCCTGGGCATTCTGACGCCTTCCATCGTGGTATCAAGACAGCGTCCTAGCGTCCCAGACCAGAGACCTGCTGTGCCACCCTGAGAGAGGCACCCCGGAGTCGAAGCTCGCACCGGCACGTCGTTGGATACACCGGTGATGGCAGGTGAGCAGTGAAGCCTCGGTGCGCAGGAGCTGCAATTAAACACAGTGCGGGGAAGGGGCTGGGGTGCAAGCGATGTTGCCGTAGATAATAATGAAATCTCTGGCCTCATTCATATCTCTGTTTCATTTTAAGGACTTTGTTGGACCGCACTCTTTCTCGCGGACCGCAGCGTCCTAGACACACGGGTGACGGAAGGGGAACAGTGAGGGCTGGGTCCTCCACCATCTGTTCTTTTGACTCTCCCTCCCCTTCTCCCTTCCACCCACTCGCTCTCTATCCCATTCTCACTTTCTTCCTTTCATTCTGATTACCTTTCTTTTTCTCTTTGACATGGCACACATACTTATGTTTCTTTTTTGTCTTGCAGGTTTTGTACGCTGCTTCCGGAAGAGTACCACCCACTCATTTCATGTTATACTGTTGTTTCTTCGAATAAATTTCCGTTTCGATTTATTTGTGTTGTTTTATTAAAGGTTATTTTTTTATCAATAAATAAGTGAGTGTATGGGTCTTCTTTTTCTGACACTTGTCTGTTGTTTATTGTGGAAATCGGTGGTTGATAGGAGGTTATGAGGGAAAACATTAGTAATTTTGCGGTGCACCTACCAAATATAAACCAACAGACTATTACATAAATGAAGCCTGTGTAATTCTACAACTGCAAGGGTTCTATGAGTGTATCACTTTATAACACCATGAGTACTGCCCGTGTGATTACAGAACCAATAAGGCACTGCCTAGGGCCACCGAGGCTTCAGGGACTGGCGAGGCCCACCCTGCATATTTAAGTAAAGCCCCGGAGGGTGGCGATCCCCGACCTCGAAGCCCCCCGAACAATTAGTAAACAATACCCGGGGAGGTGGCGATCCCCTAGGCTACGAAACTTATCTTTGCCCTCCTGCCCTAATTTACATGTGAGATTAAGGTCCCCAGTGCTGCAGAGACCCCGCAAGATAATAATAGGATTGGCCCCGGAACATTACCCATCAGGGGGCTTATTTAAAGGAATGGGTGAGACCCCGCTTCATTTTTTTTTTTCTCCATTTTTACCATCCGGATCCGCTTTATTGAAGCGATACGAGGTTTTCCTCCTCTCGCTTCAACGAGGCAAACAAGGATTTGCTATCACAGGGTGGAAGCCATGCTCCCGCCCTGTAATAGCAAACATAAATGTCCCGCGGATGCACACCTCGGGACATTGTATGAGCTGCGCCTGGGAGGTGGCACTCCATAGGGCCATGATGCATTGGTTACTGCATAACTACAGCATTAGTATAAACGCATACTTTAATACGCTTTGCTTATGAGCATTTCAGAAAGTGGTGGTGCTTCAAAAGGGGGGGGGGGCTCTTAAAGGGGTGTGGGCTATGCAAGTTGGGCCGTGGTCTAAATCAAAATAAGTATCATTGTGTGCTTTAGAAAATCCTCTCCAATTATCCTACATTTGGAAAAAAACATTCTTTAAAGGATTTCTCTTCCTTCTACAACGTGGGTAACGTAGCGTGATGTCTCCAGTTCTCAGTAGTGAGCAAAATAAGCATGCATACATTGATGTGCATGCTCTCACTGCAGTGCAATTAAAAAAAAGAAATTGACTATGTTTGCGAGGGCTGAAAATAGAGCCTGATAGAGACCCTTTTGGAGGCTCCTTGAAAATAAGTGCTGGTCCTCAGACCTGGCCCAATTAAAGCCCAGCATTCATCTATCCTAAGCACTGCGCCATCCAACCATCTTTTAATTGATGCATACATTCCTACTTATATACATACATACATCTGTTCCTGTACTTATCTTAAGCATCTATGAGCACACTCGCATATTGTAAGCACTGTGTCATTCATGCAGCCATACGCCTATATATCCATAGATACATCTGTCCCATAACCAATCCTAAGCATCTATCAGTCCACCAGTCTATCGTAAGTACTGGCCCCTGTATTCATTTATACTTCCATTGATACATTGATACATCCATCTATATATATATGCATTGATGCATCTGGCCATGCATCCACTCGACTTTTATTCAACTATACGTTCTTATTTCTGGGCATCGTCCGCCCACGATCCTAGGACATATTATACTCATCCAGCTAGCCTGTTAAGGGGTCGAAAAGGTTTGTGAAAAGCATTGACAGGCAGATTATTTTATAAAGAATAACGTTTTGAGTTGCTCTTTGTGGAGCATACTTCACAATCCTTCTCTGGTGGTGTTTTAAAGAAAGGTACATATAGCAAAAGAAATGTAAAGGAGCTTTTAAGTGTAAGTTAATTTAGAAACATAATGTTTTGTCGAGTTGTATATAGGTACACTGTTTAAAAGTGTCCGTGACTGACAGATACTGAATAACTCTATTTCTTACATTTGAGAAAGTAGACCAGAGAGGTAATTTGGGGCGGTGAGAGCCTTGATTTCTATATTTCCATGTGAAGTACAGGATAGGAATATAAAAGTAATTGGAAAGCTTTTATGTTCATATTAAAGAGGGGGTGTGAGAACCAAGTGAGGCAGGCAAAGCGTGTGTTTTCGTCCTAAAACAAGAGTATGTGTAAGGTCAGAGCAGGTTCGAGCTGGAGTTGCTTGCTTGTGGTGGTTTTAAGAGGAGCAACCAGAGCGAAATTTCGGGGGAGCCTAATTTTTTCAGCAATAGGCAGAGTGGGGATGTAGGGGCTGTAAAAAGGGGTGAAAAAGAACAGAGTCTTCTTTACCAAAAAATGATCTTTTGAAAACCTGTTAAGTACTTGGGTGTGGCTGTGTGTGTGCACTCGGGAAGCTGTTTGAGAGAGTCCGGGGCAATGGGCGATGCACACCTGGTGGTGTGTTTGCTAATTACCCCACGATGATGTTGCTCCTGCGTTGCAAAAAGAGAAGGGAAATTCTGAGAGAAAGTGTCTTTTTAAAGGATTTCCCTTCTCCTACAATGTGAGTCACCTGGCATGATGTCTGCACTTCTAAGTAGTGAGTAATGTGCATGCTCTCACAGTCTCACTGCAGTGCAATAAAGAAAAAAAAAAGGGATGAGGTTTACGAGGCCCAAAAGTAGACCCCCATAAAGACCTGTTTTGAGGCCACCTAAAATAAAGTGTTGTTGCTCAGACACCCACAGACACCCCTCCCCCGGCACTTAAAACCGGGGGGGCAGTGTTATGTTTGGAAAGTTGTAGATAAAATTGTAGGCTAATAATGGGAATTTTTGTGTTGTGCTTTTTGGTTGATAATATCATCTTAAGTACATAGATTAACATTTTTTTTAAATACTATCTATAAAGTTGTTTGTGGTAGGTTGCAGAGAGAGTGGTGTGGGGTGGTGGGGTGCGGCGGAGAGGTGAAAAGTACGATGTAGTGCAGTTACATATAAATTGTAAAGGTGTTTATAAATAATTAAATAAATACTTGCTGTATGTTCTATGGCACTACTTGTCATGTTAGTGCTGCTCTGTTGTGTTCACATTGCAGCACTGTGTGTGCAAGTCGTTAGTGGAAGTTTTGTAATTGTATGTTATAATTTTAACATAGTGAACAAATGTGAAAAATAATTGAATCTATTTTTTGTCCAGAAAATTATTTAGTTTGGATTAAAATTTGGAAATGCCAAGAAGAAGTAAAAAAAAAAATTGGAAAAAATGGGAGTAGTACAGAAAAACTGTGTTCTACTATAAGTACAAGATGAAAAAAGGATCACACAAGAGGAAAAATAGGATATTTTCAAGTAAGGTGAAGCAGAGTTCAATTTCAAATACCAGGAAAAGGAAAGATGATAAAGAAATAGTATCTGTTACTCGGAGACAAAAGGAGTTTCATGAAAATCGTCAGAGACTTTTTCGATCTAGAGTGATTCAGAATTCAATGACAGAATGCTTCAAATGTAAAAGGAATGTTTTTGAATTGAAAAAGAAACAGTGTATCGAAAGTATAGTGGATAGTGCTTTCAATTTAAAACAGAAGTTATTCATTGTGATTTTGAAGAGAAAGTATTAAACAGAACGTTACGTTGTTACAAGGACTAGATCTATGTCACGTAAGAAAATATACTGAGAAGTAAGGGCCTTCTCTGGCTTGTCTTTGAATAAAAGTTTGTAAAAGTGTTTTTTATCAGTTGAGGATGTTAGCAGTATGTTATTCAAAAATGTGGAAGTTTGTGAGGAAAGTGTACTATGTAAAAAGTTCTGCATTATTTTTAAGTGAACTGAGTACAAGTCTTTTATATGCTTCTTTATTAGTTGTTCAAAAAAAGTGTGATGGTATTGAAATGCGATATTTTGGTTCAGAGGAGCAGTTCATAGAACGTGAAAGTTTGACAATTACAGATGTTGGAGGAGATGAGAAAGTGATTAGCACTGATCAGTTTGAAGAAGAAATTGGAAAGTTTAATGTAGTGTGGTGTGAAATATGAGACTATGATTGTGTTTGTTGTCGACGTACTGATTATAAAAGCCAAAGTTGGAATGTTGATTTGTATTTGAAAAGTGAAAAGTAGAACAATGGTAAGTGGGTAGAATTTACAATGTACTTGTTGGTGGAAGGTCAATTTGAGTTAGGTAGTGATCAACGTATATGTAAATATTGTTATAACAAATTAGAAGAGAACAAAATGCCTTTTAGAGCAGTACATAATAACTTAGAATTAGCAGCTATTCCGGAGGAACTGGCAGAATTGAATACATATGAGTTTGTTCTAATTCAATGTATTAATTCTTTTTCAAACTATAATTCGGATGGAGCCTAAAACATGTAAACTGTCACCAACAGACTTGCAAAGAGGTTTGAAGGAAGAGTGGTGTACTTACCTTTGGATTTTAAGAAAAATATTGAAACTATTTCTGGAGTGAAAGAGGAAAATTAGGCAGTAGTCATTCTAGAAATGTTGCAGTAACAAAAAGTCAGAAAATATGGAAAGATTTTGTGGGTGTTAATAAAGTTGAAAAGGCTACCTTATATCTTATAGAGAACAATATTTATTGCAAAACTGTAAATGTGGATGAACAGGTAATAAGTTTAGAAGATTAATCTTGTTGATCGATATTCTGAAGCTGCAATCGGTACAGGTGGATCATTATACCGTCCACCTTCTCCTGTAGGAAACAGCTGTGGAAAATAATGACCTTCCAAGGTTTTCTCTCGTACAGTTATTGGAGTTCCCTGTGCTTTTTTCATTTCAATTAACTCAATGCTGTTTCCTATTACTTCTTTTGAATGCAAAGGACATATTGTGTAATGTTCATAAATATCTTCAGTCCTTGACTTGTCCACTTTCTCTATTTGACCACTTGAAATTTCAGATTATATTCTGAAGATCCTAGATCTCGACAGTGCATTTTATACATATTTCACCTTTTTGTTTGAAAGTGATCTGTCTTCTTTGTCGTATGCAGTGAACCACATACTTAAAACTAAAGTTCATCAATAAGTTCTTTCTGCGAAAGAATTTGTGGAGAAACTTCAAGAAAGAGATGAAAATTTAGAAGGACACTTAATCAATTTGATGGCATGTCAACGTGTAACAAATGAGTACTGGTATTGTCGTCATGAAGAACTCAAGTGTATGTTACGGAACGTAGGTACAAGAACATGGTTTGTCTCACTTAGCTGTGCAGAGTATGCATGGGAAGATTTGCTTGACTTTCTAAGAGAAGCGAATTTCAATATAAGAAATGTTGAAATAAAGACTCGTGGTGAACTGTATATGTGTGCAGATATTTTAATGATAGGTTTCAACCTATGTCTTTTATCTGCAATAAAAAGAATACAGCTCTTGGAGAGGTTACCTATTTCTTTTGGAGAAAGGAGTATCAAGCAAGAGGTGCACCTCATATACATATGTTACTATGGATCAAGGATGAACCTAAATTTGGAAATGATTCTGATGAAACAGTATTGTCTTTCATTGAATAGTATGTGACATGTGAGATACCAAGAGAAGAAGGAGATAGAAGCTTGAGATAGCAAGTTTTACGTTTCCAAAGTCACAGTTGTTGAAAGTATTGCAGAAGAAACTACAACTTTAAAGGAAAATTTTACACCAGATGTCGGTTTGGTTTCTCCTGTCCAGTCATTTGTAAAGGAAGAGTAAATTATTTTTTTTCTTCTGTAAGGCACACAATAACTCGGAAATCTCAAAAGAATAACTACAAGTTAAAAAGAAGAGAAGTGGCAAAGTATATCAATGATTACAATTCAGTCATTTTAAAGTTGAAATTGCAATGCGGTACAACAGGTCCGAACAGTGAAACTGGGTCTTGATTCTATGATTGAGGATGTCAGAAGTTAAAGTCTGTGATAATTTCTGTGTACCCCCTCTGACCAGGTGCAATCAAATCTAGGTCCTAACAGTGGAATGGCGTCTTGATCCCACAATGGACGATGTTACAACTGTATCTGAGAGTGGAGATGAAGGTACTCCCTTCAAGCAGGTGCAACTAACTCTAGGTCCCTACAGTGGAACGGTGTCTTGATTCCACCATGGATTATGTCCGATATTACCTGCTGCTTGTTTTTCGCAGAACTCACTCTGTTGAGGTGCATCAGACTCTGTGCTTCCGTAGCTAACTGCTGTACAGGATTATTGGGGTTGGTTGAGTGTATTCACTGGAGTACTCCGCGGTACAGCAGGTCCGAATACTGAAACGGGGTCTTGATTCTATTATTGAGGATGTCAGAAGTTAAAGTCTGTGTTTATTTCTGTGTAACACCTTCGACCAGGTGCAACCAGCTCTAGGTCCTAATTGTAAAACGATGTCTGGATCCCAGAATGGAAGATGTCCAATATTACTTGTTGTTTGGTTTTCATAGAACTTCCTCCGTTGAGGTGCATCTGACACAGTGCTTCCGTAGTTAACTCTTGCACATGATTATTGTGCTTCGTTGACACCAGTCAGTGGAGTACACCGTGGTACAGCAGGTTCGAACAGTGAAACGGGGTCTTGATTCTGTGATTAAGGATGTGAGAAGTTAAAGTGTGTGATGATTTTTGTGTACCCCCTCTGATCATGTGCAACCAACTGTAGGTTCCAACAGTGGAACGGTCTTTTGATCCCACAATGGATGATGTTAGAACTGCATCTGAGAGTGGAGATGAAGGTACTCCTTTTGACCAGGTGCAACCAACTCTAGGTCCCAACAGTGGAACGGTGTCTTGATCCCATAATGGATGATGTCCAATGTAACATGCAGGTGAATTTTCAGAGGTCCTTCTGTTGAGGTGCATCAGACTTCGTGCTTCCGTAGTTAACTGCTGCACATTATTAATGGCCTTGGTTGACTGTAGTTGGTGGAGTACACCACGGTACAGCAGGTCCGAACAGTGGAACGGGGTATTGATTCTATGATTGAGGATGTCAGAAGTTACAGTTTGTGATGATTTGTGGTACCCCCTCCGATGAGGTGCATCAAACTCTAGGTCCCAACAATGGAACGGTGTCTTGATCTGACAATGGAGGATGTTAGAACTTCATCTGAGAGTGGAGATGAAGGTACTCCCTTCAACCAGGTGCCAGATACTGTAGGTCCCAACAGTGGAACGGTGTCTTGATTCCACAGTGGGAGATGTCCGATATTACTTGTTGCTTGGTTTTCATAGAACTCCCTCCGTTGAGGTGCATCACACTCGGTGTTTCCGTAGCTAACTGTTGCACATTATTATTGTGCTTGGTTGACACTAGTCGGTGGAGTACACTGTGGTACAGCAGGTCCGAACAGTGAAATGGGGTCTTGATTGTATGATTGAGGATGTCAGAAGTTGAAGTTTGATATTATTTCTGTGTACCCCTTCTGATCTGCTGCAAACAAGTCCATGCTTTTGAATTGAACGGTACATGGCTGTCAGGTGTTAATGAATAGTGAGTCTGGCCTACAATGCCGACAGAAGGGTTCACATTTCAGATCGAGTGCTGATTGTTTAATTATAGAATCCAGTAGTTAAGTAACTACAACGTCTATTGGAATATACATATTATGTTTTTAGTATACTTCTTTGAAGACATTTTTTGAAATGACTTATAGGTTTGGTACAATGACCACATTTAATTTGCAAGTGCAAAGGAACACTGAATAGTCTACACTATAGACAGCAGAACATTTATTTGAATTGTTTTGTTTTATTTATTGCTGATTTTTCTGCAATTGATGTTGTTGTCTTTTGTTAAGAGGAAGTGAGAGAAAGTATTCATGAATACTCCCAGGCTAGGGGACCTCCAAGCTGGAGCACTGTCCCGTTCCCGAATGACATCTCACGCCCATTCAGGATGTTAAACCATCTATCCGACTCTTTAAAAGCGCTCCTTCACTCTTATGAGCCAACACACCCCTCACATAATGCTGGACCTCCAGCTATGGCTCACACAGACTCCAGAATACCTGCTATACCTACCAACTCACACAAACCCACCAGACACAACCCCAGAGGTATTGTTGCAAATAACCTTACTAGAATACCCCTCAGAAGTGAACCATCCATAGCATCCATCAAGCAAAATCTAAGCTGTATCCTGCTGAACTGCAGATCTGCGTCTAGACACGCTGCGGATATAGCTGACCTACTTATTGCTAACGAACCTGACATTCTGATCCTGACTGAAACTTGGCTAAAGGAAACGTCTACCCCCATCATGGACATCCTGCTTCCCCCTAACTATGACATCACCAGACTAGACAGAGCTGACAGACAAGGAGGGGGGTTAGCCTGCATTCACCAGATTAGCCTTACAGTTTCCATCTCTAATGCCCCTTCGGTACCCTCATGTGAATATCTTTGCTTAAACATAGCCAATAACAACAAACAAATTGGCTCTCTACACACCTTCTACCACCCTCCCGGGGACAACCTAACATTCATAGAACACCTCATGGATATTCTAACATCTAATGACAACCATCAATATAAGCAAATCTTCTTGGGTGACTTCAACCTACACTGGGATGACGAGAACGACCCTGGGGTAAACAGCCTCAAAGCTTTCCTTGCTGACCTCAATCTTATCCAAATATGTAACAGCCCGAAACACGACAAAGGTGCCATTCTAGACCTAATAATTTCCAAAGCGGGCGCCACACAACTTGTCTCGATTCTCCCCTGCGACTGGTCTGACCATCATGTCATTTCTTTCCAAATCTTGGAAACGATTAAACGATGCCCAACTCAACCCTTGAGAACTAAGACCTGGAAGAGAAACTTGAAATTCGCTGGCTCTAACCTCTTATCATTAGTTAATCCTAACCATCTCCACCCACCTGAAGACCTCAAGGATGTTCAGGAGCTGACCAGTCACTACTTCCGTTCCATGAACAACCTACTTGACAATATTGCCCCGCTTCAGCTAAAAAGTACTTCTACAAAAGAGTCAAAACCCTGGTACGATGGGAGACTAAATGATGACAGACGCTCTCTCAGATTACTGGAACGTCGTTGGAGAGCTGACCCCTCTACTCATCACCTCAAGCTTCTCAGATTCTCCAGAAACGCTTACTTTAGGAAGATCAGAAAAGCGAAAACTGTCTTCTTCAGATCACAACTAGACGGGGCCAGGAACCGCCCCAAAAAGCTTTTCGATCTTATCAAAGCTCAGACCAATAACCCTCCCAATCTCCCTAACCTGATCCCACCCTCTCTTCCCAAGTGTGACGAATTTGCCACCTTCTTCGCGACCAAGACGGAATCCATTAAATCAGACCTAAGAAAAGACCTCTCAGACATTGCTGACCAGAGTAAGAACCCAGCTCTGCCCTTAGCAGAGGCTCAAGAAAATGACCTCCCAAAATTTAAACTAAAAAACAACGCAACATGGTCCCACTTTAACACTTACAGTGAAGACCACATATTAAAGACGCTAACTTCTCTGAAACCCTCCAATCATTTCTTAGACCCGCTACCGGCCAATTACCTAAAAGACTTCATTCCCCTAGTCCTACCCCTCTGGACTAAGATCATCAACTCGTCCCTTCTACAAGGATCCATCCCGGACAGCCTGAAAACAGGTCAGGTCTCTCCGATCCTTAAAAAACCTTCAGCTGACCCTTCGGACCCAAACCACTATCGCCCGATCTCCAACATCCCAATGCTGGCCAAACTCCTGGAAAAATGCGTTAATTCACAGCTGAACAACCACATTGCTCAATTCAACCTACTTAACGAGTTTCAATCAGGCTTCCGAGCAGATCATAGCACTGAATCGGCTATGACACATATTCTTGACGACGCGCTAAAAATCCTAGACCAAAACGAAGCCTGTTTACTAATTCTACTCGATCTATCCTCAGCTTTTGACACCGTCAAACACGACAACCTGCTCACTCTCCTGAAAAATAGAATGGGAATTTCGGGTTCTGTTTTTAACTGGTTCACCTCCTTCCTGCAAAATAGATCCCAAAGCTTCAAGGTCAACCAATCTCTGTCCAACCCCATGCCAGTCACGCTAGGAGTTCCACAAGGCTCTACTCACTCTCCCACCCTTTTCAACCTCTTTATGGAGCCACTCACCGATCTTCTCAGCCTTGCCGAAATTCACTTTCACATGTACGCTGACGATACCCAAATATACATCAAGATTCATTCTCTGGAAGACATCAAATCACTCAACTCCACACTACAAAAAACCCAAACCTGGCTGGCCGAAAACCACTTGAAACTAAACTTCCTCAAAACTGAATTCCTCCTAATCGCTCCCCCCAACAAATCTCCAATCATACTGGAATGGATGAAACACCTTACAGCTCTTAATGGTCATCCGCTAGTCGTGGACTCTGCAAAATCTCTGGGGGTCACGCTTGACAGCAACCTAAAGATGCAGAAACATATCAGCGCCGCCACAAAAGGAGCTAACTTCCATCTGAAGACTCTTCGTAAACTAAAACCCTTTTTACCGGCCCAAGATCTCAAACTAGCGGTCCAAGCACTAGTAATCCCTCGTGTGGAATACGGGGCAGTTACCCTTTGCGGTCTTCCGAGGGCATCGACAGCCCCTCTAAGAGCCACGATCAACTCTGCTGCGTCAAACACGACAACCTGCTCACTATCCTGAAAAATAGAATGGGAATTTCGGGTTCTGTTTTTAACTGTTTCACCTCCTTCCTGCAAAATAGATCCCAAAGCTTCAAGGTCAACCAATCTCTGTCCAACCTCATGCCAGTCACGCTAGGAGTTCCACAAGGCTCTTCTCTCTCTCCCACCCTTTTCAACCTCTTTATGGAACCACTCACCGATCTTCTCAGCCTTGCCGAAATTCACTTTCACATGTACGCTGACGATACCCAAATATACATCAAGATTCATTCTCTGGAAGACATCAAATCACTCAACTCCACACTACAAAAAACCCAAACCTGGCTGGCCGAAAACCACTTGAAACTAAACTCCCTCAAAACTGAATTCCTCCTAATCGCTCCCCCCAACAAATCTCCAATCATACTGGAATGGATGAAACACCTTACAGCTCTTAATGGTCATCCGCTAGTCGTGGACTCTGCAAAATCTCTGGGGGTCACGCTTGACAGCAACCTAAAGATGCAGAAACATATCAGCGCCACCACAAAAGGAGCTAACTTCCATCTGAAGACTCTTCGTAAACTAAAACCCTTTTTACCGGCCCAAGATCTCAAACTAGCGGTCCAAGCACTAGTAATCCCTCGTGTGGAATACGGGGCAGTTACCCTTTGCGGTCTTCCGAGGGCATCGACAGCCCCTCTAAGAGCCACGATCAACTCTGCTGCGAGACTCATCACGGACTCAAAGAGAAACTCCCACATTTCACCAGACTTGAGAACACTCAACTGGCTTCCGTTTGAAGCCAGAATCCATCTGAAAATCGCTTGTATGACCCACAAGGCCCTCCACCACAATGCCACCCACTACCTAGCTCAGAAATTGGTGCGCTCTTCGGGCAACAGAGCCTCCAGGAGTGCCAAGACTCTTCTTCTGAAACCACAAAGATTTGCCAAAAAAAAAACCTATAACCGATCCTTCTCTGGCATGGCTCCTAGGATCTGGAATGCCTTACCCAGTGAAACAAGAATGAACCCTTCTTCTGCCGCATTCAAAAAAGAAGTGAAAGCGATCCTCATGGCTAAATTCACATGAACTTTGTTGCGGTTTTCTGTATATTATGTTTGTTTTTTGTTTGTTTGTTACTCTTCAGTTGTCACTATGTATAGCTTAAGCTTTATGACTTTCAGAACTGCACCTTTAACCTGTTAAGCGCTCTGTTACTCGCAAGAGTCTTGTCCACGCTATATAAAACTTTCAAAATAAATAAATAAATAAATAAAATGTCTGTGTGAGTACTGTTTACAATTAACACTGCAGATAGCGGTCTTTACAATTCAGATCGAGTTGGTCTTGTAGATGACACAGTTCTGTAGGAAAAGACATTGCTCCAGTGCACTCTGTCTACACCATGAATACATATTATTACAGGCTCCAGGCACGCTTTTGCTGCTTCGCGTACGACAAACTGTGTAGCTGAATTCCACATTACGTAGCTGTGGGCCCTTGCTGATCGCTCTCACTGGCCTACACTGTAGACATCAGTGATCATAATTTAGATTGAGTTGCTATTGCTGATGATGTTCTGTTGATGGCAACAGATATTACTCCAAGTACGGCCTGCCCGTCTATAGCACACATCATTGCTGGTTGTTGACATGCTGAATGATTTTGATGTGGCTTTCTGAGTGCATAAAACTGATGGACTGTTTATGATAAAATCTTTTTGTGTATTATTTCTGATGTATTAATTGTGTCTCAGTATACCATAAGTTGTGTTTCTTTTGCGATAGAATATTTTTCTGTATTACCTCACATATGCAGTAGAAACTATTGATTCTTTTATTATTGAATGTCTGTGTGTGATCCAATGATTACTGTTGTAGTAGATGATAGCAGCAACTATTCCTTGAGGAATGGTTTACACTGACTCCACACGCATCTACCACAGACGTTACTGGATATGTGATCCTGGTAATAAAAAGGTGTCGAACGCATGTGCTCATACCCACTTCCACTATCTATCTGTGTCCGTGTGTTCATTATCTATGCATGATAGTGCCCCTGGGCCGTATGATATTACATTGTGCTGTGGGCAGTGTATGTAACTATGTTACCTCTGGTAGTGATTTTGAGAAAATATAATTGATCAAATATAAGTTTATTACAGTTAGAAATATATATAATTGTTTAAAATATGTTAGATTATCGCTTGCTCTCATATACACTTTAAAGTTATTTAGATATAGTTTGAGACAAAAGAAAAAATGAGGGAATGGCGTATGCAGCGCAACACCATACGTTTATGATGTAACACAGGGTGTGGCAGCGTGCACTTATCGCATTCGCAACGCGCAGTGGGCACGACCCCATACGTACATGACGTAACGCACGGCTTGGTAGTGCGTACCCGTCGCATACTAAAGTAGCAGCTGGCGCGACCTCATACGTACATGTTGTTACGCAAGACGTGGTGTCACAAACCTGTCGGATACGAAGTGAGCATCATTTAAATGTGGTGGATAGGATTCACTTGCTGATCGAGGATGGTAGAGTTTTTAAAGTTAAAAAAAGGATAATAGAGTTGCAAAATATTAAAAAACAATTAGAAAAAATATAAGTTTTATTAATATTAAAATATGAAATTAGCATTTAAAAAACCTTTGAAATTCACTGAAAAAACCATAGGTTTTAAGACGTTATAGTTAGGAATTAGCATTTAAAAAACCTTAGAAATTCAATGAAAAAAACCATAGGTTTCAGGGACGTTATAGGTAGTTGGACATTTGACTCGTATAAAACCAGAGAAATTCGCCAGTTATAGTTAGTTGAGCTAACTATAACTCGCGCGCCCGCAATGCACTGCTGATGACGTCACATATTACATCATTCATGACATGGTCAGTGACATCACTGATGACATCTCAAATGACATCACTGATGACATCACTGATGACATCATCCATGTAATAATCTGATGCACATACTGATGCCCTAATATAAACTATGATAGACGCACTCTAAAATACAGACTACTATTTTTGAAACCATACACACAAGAATGCCAGATACTACATAGCACCGACTATTTCCTAGGTCTATACACACATCTAGGGTCTTACACATACAGTTACTCATCAATACAGTACTATAATATGTACTGATACACCCATACATAGTCACACTCTACCACTCATCCATAGAGTTAGTCACACACCTAGTTAGTCATGCAAAGAATGAATTACATACTCATTTACTCATGTATACAGTTATATACACCAACTGAGTTATTTATACACATACCACATCACTTATTTATGCAGATACTAAGACATACTTATTGTCTTTTACAATCAGTGATACATACAAGCAAACTCTCATTTATACACCCACTTTCAAATAACTTACTCTGACATATAGTCATTTATATACTCCAACACTCACATATACTGCCTTAAAACATATGTAGTTACTCACACATATACCACTGAGACATTCATTCACTCACCACACACCCATACACACACTAAGTCACCCATACAGCCCATCCCAGATGCACCTTTGAATCCGTACAACCAGTGAATTACCCACTCAGACATCTGTGCACAGAGTCACATCCCCCTCCACCGACTCACACAGACACTCAGGCACTCATACAGATACTCAGACAAGAAATCAATAACCCATATAGACACCTATGTAGATACTTACCAACGCATGCAGCCGCTTACACACCAACTGAGAGACTAATACAGACTTTCACACAGTTTAGTCACTAACCCATGCATTCAGTAAGACACGTTCAATCACTCACTTATACAGTCAGTCATGTGCCTACTAAATAATCCCGCGTTACAACAAACAATTGATGGACGGAATGCTGACAATGCAGACATTCTCCCCCAGTCAAGAGATCTGGGTTAAATCCATCGTTCTTTTGCCCACTACACCACCCCAGTTTAGACATGGCCATATGCAAATCAGTCTTGACCCTGTGCCTCATGGGAACAGTCCAGCCCGAACTGCCAAACCATGTCTTCCCTGGACCGGAATCAAGCATCCTAGGACCGGTTTCTGGCTATCAGCCGTCATCAGCCAGGATAGCTTGACTCCAGTGGCGTAGTGAGCACGGGTCCCACGTCTGGGAATACCCATCCCACTTAGGGCGAAAAGCGTTACAACAAACAATTGATGGACGGAATGCTGACAATGCAGACATTCTCCCCCAGTCAAGAGATCTGGGTTAAATCCATTGTTCTTTTGCCCACTACACCACCCCAGTTTAGACATGGCCATATGCAAATCAGTCTTGACCCTGTGCCTCATGGGAACAGTCCAGCCCGAACTGCCAAACCATGTCTTCCCTGGACCGGAATCAAGCATCCTAGGACCGGTTTCTGGCTATCAGCCGTCATCAGCCAGGATAGCTTGACTCCAGTGGCGTAGTGAGCACGGGTCCCACGTCTGGGAATACCCATCCCACTTAGGGCGAAAAGCGTTACAACAAACAATTGATGGACGGAATGCTAACAATGCAGACATTCTCCCCCAGTCAAGAGATCTGGGTTAAATCCATCGTTCTTTTGCCCACTACACCACCCCAGTTTAGACATGGCCATATGCAAATCAGTCTTGACCCTGTGCCTCATGGGAACAGTCCAGCCCGAACTGCCAAACCATGTCTTCCCTGGACCGGAATCAAGCATCCTAGGACCGGTTTCTGGCTATCAGCCGTCATCAGCCAGGATAGCTTGACTCCAGTGGCGTAGTGAGCACGGGTCCCACGTCTGGGAATACCCATCCCACTTAGGGCGAAAAGCGTTACAACAAACAATTGATGGACGGAATGCTGACAATGCAGACATTCTCCCCCAGTCAAGAGATCTGGGTTAAATCCATCGTTCTTTTGCCCACTACACCACCCCAGTTTAGACATGGCCATATGCAAATCAGTCTTGACCCTGTGCCTCATGGGAACAGTCCAGCCCGAACTGCCAAACCATGTCTTCCCTGGACCGGAATCAAGCATCCTAGGACCGGTTTCTGGCTATCAGCCGTCATCAGCCAGGATAGCTTGACTCCAGTGGCGTAGTGAGCACGGGTCCCACGTCTGGGAATACCCATCCCACTTAGGGCGAAAAGCGTTACAACAAACAATTGATGGACGGAATGCTGACAATGCAGACATTCTCCCCCAGTCAAGAGATCTGGGTTAAATCCATCGTTCTTTTGCCCACTACACCACCCCAGTTTAGACATGGCCATATGCAAATCAGTCTTGACCCTGTGCCTCATGGGAACAGTCCAGCCCGAACTGCCAAACCATGTCTTCCCTGGACCGGAATCAAGCATCCTAGGACCGGTTTCTGGCTATCAGCCGTCATCAGCCAGGATAGCTTGACTCCAGTGGCGTAGTGAGCACGGGTCCCACGTCTGGGAATACCCATCCCACTTAGGGCGAAAAGCGTTACAACAAACAATTGATGGACGGAATGCTGACAATGCAGACATTCTCCCCCAGTCAAGAGATCTGGGTTAAATCCATCGTTCTTTTGCCCACTACACCACCCCAGTTTAGACATGGCCATATGCAAATCAGTCTTGACCCTGTGCCTCATGGGAACAGTCCAGCCCGAACTGCCAAACCATGTCTTCCCTGGACCGGAATCAAGCATCCTAGGACCGGTTTCTGGCTATCAGCCGTCATCAGCCAGGATAGCTTGACTCCAGTGGCGTAGTGAGCACGGGTCCCACGTCTGGGAATACCCATCCCACTTAGGGCGAAAAGCGTTACAACAAACAATTGATGGACGGAATGCTGACAATGCAGACATTCTCCCCCAGTCAAGAGATCTGGGTTAAATCCATCGTTCTTTTGCCCACTACACCACCCCAGTTTAGACATGGCCATATGCAAATCAGTCTTGACCCTGTGCCTCATGGGAACAGTCCAGCCCGAACTGCCAAACCATGTCTTCCCTGGACCGGAATCAAGCATCCTAGGACCGGTTTCTGGCTATCAGCCGTCATCAGCCAGGATAGCTTGACTCCAGTGGCGTAGTGAGCACGGGTCCCACGTCTGGGAATACCCATCCCACTTAGGGCGAAAAGCGTTACAACAAACAATTGATGGACGGAATGCTGACAATGCAGACATTCTCCCCCAGTCAAGAGATCTGGGTTAAATCCATCGTTCTTTTGCCCACTACACCACCCCAGTTTAGACATGGCCATATGCAAATCAGTCTTGACCCTGTGCCTCATGGGAACAGTCCAGCCCGAACTGCCAAACCATGTCTTCCCTGGACCGGAATCAAGCATCCTAGGACCGGTTTCTGGCTATCAGCCGTCATCAGCCAGGATAGCTTGACTCCAGTGGCGTAGTGAGCACGGGTCCCACGTCTGGGAATACCCATCCCACTTAGGGCGAAAAGCGTTACAACAAACAATTGATGGACGGAATGCTGACAATGCAGACATTCTCCCCCAGTCAAGAGATCTGGGTTAAATCCATCGTTCTTTTGCCCACTACACCACCCCAGTTTAGACATGGCCATATGCAAATCAGTCTTGACCCTGTGCCTCATGGGAACAGTCTAGCCCGAACTGCCAAACCATGTCTTCCCTGGACCGGAATCAAGCATCCTAGGACCGGTTTCTGGCTATCAGCCGTCATCAGCCAGGATAGCTTGACTCCAGTGGCGTAGTGAGCACGGGTCCCACGTCTAGGAATACCCATCCCACTTAGGGCGAAAAGCGTTACAACAAACAATTGATGGACGGAATGCTGACAATGCAGACATTCTCCCCCAGTCAAGAGATCTGGGTTAAATCCATTGTTCTTTTGCCCACTACACCACCCCAGTTTAGACATGGCCATATGCAAATCAGTCTTGACCCTGTGCCTCATGGGAACAGTCCAGCCCGAACTGCCAAACCATGTCTTCCCTGGACCGGAATCAAGCATCCTAGGACCGGTTTCTGGCTATCAGCCGTCATCAGCCAGGATAGCTTGACTCCAGTGGCGTAGTGAGCACGGGTCCCACGTCTGGGAATACCCATCCCACTTAGGGCGAAAAGCGTTACAACAAACAATTGATGGACGGAATGCTGACAATGCAGACATTCTCCCCCAGTCAAGAGATCTGGGTTAAATCCATCGTTCTTTTGCCCACTACACCACCCCAGTTTAGACATGGCCATATGCAAATCAGTCTTGACCCTGTGCCTCATGGGAACAGTCCAGCCCGAACTGCCAAACCATGTCTTCCCTAGACCGTAATCAAGCATCCTAGGACCGGTTTCTGGCTATCAGCCGTCATCAGCCAGGATAGCTTGACTCCAGTGGCGTAGTGAGCACGGGTCCCACGTCTGGGAATACCCATCCCACTTAGGGCGAAAAGCGTTACAACAAACAATTGATGGACGGAATGCTGACAATGCAGACATTCTCCCCCAGTCAAGAGATCTGGGTTAAATCCATCGTTCTTTTGCCCACTACACCACCCCAGTTTAGACATGGCCATATGCAAATCAGTCTTGACCCTGTGCCTCATGGGAACAGTCCAGCCCGAACTGCCAAACCATGTCTTCCCTGGACCGGAATCAAGCATCCTAGGACCGGTTTCTGGCTATCAGCCGTCATCAGCCAGGATAGCTTGACTCCAGTGGCGTAGTGAGCACGGGTCCCACGTCTGGGAATACCCATCCCACTTAGGGCGAAAAGCGTTACAACAAACAATTGATGGACGGAATGCTGACAATGCAGACATTCTCCCCCAGTCAAGAGATCTGGGTTAAATCCATCGTTCTTTTGCCCACTACACCACCCCAGTTTAGACATGGCCATATGCAAATCAGTCTTGACCCTGTGCCTCATGGGAACAGTCCAGCCCGAACTGCCAAACCATGTCTTCCCTGGACCGGAATCAAGCATCCTAGGACCGGTTTCTGGCTATCAGCCGTCATCAGCCAGGATAGCTTGACTCCAGTGGCGTAGTGAGCACGGGTCCCACGTCTGGGAATACCCATCCCACTTAGGGCGAAAAGCGTTACAACAAACAATTGATGGACGGAATGCTGACAATGCAGACATTCTCCCCCAGTCAAGAGATCTGGGTTAAATCCATCGTTCTTTTGCCCACTACACCACCCCAGTTTAGACATGGCCATATGCAAATCAGTCTTGACCCTGTGCCTCATGGGAACAGTCCAGCCCGAACTGCCAAACCATGTCTTCCCTGGACCGGAATCAAGCGAAAGAACGATGGATTTAACCCAGATCTCTTGACTGGGGGAGAATGTATGCATTGTCAGCATTCCGTCCATCATTTGTTTGTTGTAACGCTTTTCGCCCTAAGTGGGATGGGTATTCCCAGACGTGGGACCCGTGCTCACTACGCCACTGGAGTCAAGCTATCCTGGCTGATGATGGCTGATAGCCAGAAACCGGTCCTAGGATGCTTGATTCTGGTCCAGGGAAGACATGGCTTGGCAGTTCGGGCTGGACTGTTCCCATGAGGCACAGGGTCAAGACTGATTTGCATATGGCCATGTCTGAACTGGGGTGGCGTAGTGGGCAAAAGAACGATGGATTTAACCCAGATCTCTTGACTGGGGGAGAATGTATGCATTGTCAGCATTCCGTCCATCATTTGTTTGTTGTAACGCTTTTCGCCCTAAGTGGGATGGGTATTCCCAGACGTGGGACCCGTGCTCACTACGCCACTGGAGTCAAGCTATCCTGGCTGATGATGGCTGATAGCCAGAAACCGGTCCTAGGATGCTTGATTCTGGTCCAGGGAAGACATGGCTTGGCAGTTCGGGCTGGACTGTTCCCATGAGGCACAGGGTCAAGACTGATTTGCATATGGCCATGTCTGAACTGGGGTGGCGTAGTGGGCAAAAGAACGATGGATTTAACCCAGATCTCTTGACTGGGGGAGAATGTATGCATTGTCAGCATTCCGTCCATCATTTGTTTGTTGTAATACTAAATAATCCCTTCAGGTACTTCTAAATCCACTCATTCTTCAATACACCTTGGCATAGATATATATGAAAAATATTTAAAGTTTAGAGAAACACACATTCACTGGATGATGTCATCAGTGATGTCATCAGTGATATCATTTGAGATATCATCAGTGATGTCATCAGTGATGTCACTGACCATGTCATGAGTGATGTAATATGTGACGTCATCAGCAGTGCATTGCGGGCGCGCGAGTTATAGTTAGCTCAACTAACTATAACTGGCGAATTTATCTGGTGTTATATGAGTCAAATGCCCAACTAACTATAACGTTCCTGAAACCTATGGTTTTTTCAGTGAATTTCTAAGGTTTTCTAAATGCTAATTCCTAACTATAACGTCTGTAAAACCTTTGGTTTTTTCAGTGAATATATATACATATATATATATATATATATATTCACTGAAAAAACCATGGGTTTCACACACGTTATAGTTAGGAATTAGCATTTAAAAAACCTTAGAAATTCACTGAAAAAACCATAGGTTTCACACACGTTATAGTTAGGAATTAGCATTTAAAAAACCTTAGAAATTCAGTGAAAAAACCATAGGTTTCACACATGTTATAGTTAGCTGGACATTTTACTCGTAAAAAACCAATGAAATTGCCCCGTTATAGTTAGTTCAGCTAACTATAACTCGCGCGCCCGCAATGCACTGCTGATGACGTCACATATTACATCACTCATGACATGGTCAGTGACATCACTCATGACATCACTGATGACATCTCAAATGACATCACTGATGACATCACTGATGACATCATCCAGTGAATGTGTGTTTTTCTGAAAATTAAATATGTTTTATATATGTATATCTCAAGGTTGATAGAAGAATAAATGGGTATATTACTGTCTAAATGGATGATTTCTTTTTGAAAAATTGATTGTGTAACTGACTGATTAAGTGTATCATAGTGAATACATGGCTTAGTGAGTAATATTTAAATATGTAAATATCTGTATCATTTTTTCACTTTGTGTATAAGTGGCTGCATGGGTTGGTGAGTAGCTACATGGGTGTCTATATAGGTTATTAGTTGGTTTTTTTGAGTATTAGTCTGAGTGTCTGCATGGTTCGGTGGGGGGTATGACGTAGTGCATAGGTGCATGAATGAGTGACTCACTGTTTGTATGTGTTGAACAGAGCATGTGTGCAGGACTGCATGGGTGGATGCGTGTGTGTATTGGTGTGTTAGTGAGTGAATGACTGTCTCAATAGTGTCTTTATGAGTAACTACATATGTTTTAAACTAGTATATGTGACTATTGGTGTATATATGTGAGTATATGTGAGAGGGAGAGATTGAAAGAGTTCCTGTATGAATAAGTATGTGTTTCTATAAGTGATTGTTTAAAAGACTAAGTATGTGTAAGTTTCCGTAGAAGTAAGTGTGGTGGTGTGTGTATAATTGTATATGCAGGTGAATGTATGTTTGATTCTTTATTAGCATGAGTGACTATGTGTGTGAGTAACTCTATGGATGAGTGGCATTATGTAACAGGATGTATAGGTGTATGAGTACATATGATGAGTGAGTACATGTATGAGTGACTGTATAGGACTGTTGGTGAATGAGTGGATGTGTATGTTGATCTTAGAATTACTGAAGAGGTTGTTGTAACTGGTATTGGTATGTCCATTGTTTTGAAAATTTTAGTCTCTATTTTTGAATGTGTGTATCAAAGCTTATATTAAGGTGAGAGGAGGTCTGCCACTCTATCACAAGGATGATGTCATCAGTGATGTCATCAGTGATGTCATTTGAGATGTCATCAGTGATGTCATGAGTGATGTCACTGACCATGTCATGAGTGATGTAATATGTGACGTCATCAGCAGTGCATTGCGGGCGCGCGAGTTATAGTTAGCTGAACTAACTATAACGGGGCAATTTCATTGGTTTTTTATGAGTAAAATGTCCAGCTAACTATAACATGTGTGAAACCTATGGTTTTTTCACTGAATTTCTAAGGTTTTTTAAATGCTAATTCCTAACTATAACGTGTGTGAAACCTATGGTTTTTTCAGTGAATTTCTAAGGTTTTTTAAATGCTAATTCCTAACTATAACGTGTGTGAAACCCATGGTTTTTTCAGTGAATTTGCAAGGTTTTTTAAATGCTATTTTTTTTTTTATTCTTCATTTTTTTCAAACATATTTTTAATTTAATTTTCTTACCTTTTATAAAGACTATGCTTAAATTTTTAAAATCATTAAATATTTATTTTATATAAATTTTTTAAAATAAACATGTAAAATTTATTTCCAGATTTTTTTTTTTTTTTTTTTTTATAGTACGCGTACCGTAAGCTCACGGTAAGCGTACGGTTTACGCAACGCCCGTAATCTATCTACGCTGCTTGCGTATAGTTACGTACTTTGCGTAGGCGCGCGTACTGCGCGTGGGTTGCGTGCGCGCTTACGCCACACGCGCACGTTACGCGGAAGTGCCGGGGAGTGACTGTTATGCGCATGCGCGCAAGCGCGTGTCTTTTTTACGCGCATGCGTACTTTTTGCCGTAAGCGCACCGTAAGCGTACCGTAAGCGTACGGTAGGTCATGTGATCATGAAACACAACTTTTGATTGGTTGAAAGTACTTTCAGTTCTAGAACTCTCCTACACCACACCCATTCCCCTCATTTCTGCTTGTGATCCCTTGGGAGAAGGAGCTGGTTTGTCTTTGGGATACGATGGCAGAACAGCAGAGCTCTTCTGAGAGTGAGGCTAGCACCAGCAGCACTGTCTTGAGGCAGAGAGCGAGGAAAGTAAAGCCTTCTTATGTTTGGGATTATTTTACTTTTCCAGAAGGCCAGCAAAAGGTGAATGCACCCTTAGTTACTTGCAAGCTGTGTAAGCGTGTACTTTCTAGAGGTAATCCTAACAGGAAGTATTCCTTTGGGAATCACACCATGAAGAGACACCTCCAGGATGTACACAGAAGGACACATGGTCATCTTTTTGGAGGTAACTCTTCAGAAAGACGAGCCAGTACATCCACAGCAGCTCAGCCTGGACCATCACCTGCAGGGCTTACTCCTTCTTCTGCAGGTCAGGTGAGCCCTTCATCTGTGGGGGGAGAATCTCCTTTTGCTGGCCCTCTGGAAATGAACCTTCGATTTCGGAAGGTTGATATTCATTGCACATTTTGTAAAGGTCTAATTTGTCATAGGGAGACCAGTGTTTCCCTAGTGAACAACAAAATAGATCAGCACATTTGTAGCTTTGAATGATTTTCCCATGCTTCCTTTCCTCTGTCCCTGCATGAACACAACGGTTCTTTTAAGAGCCAACCTTATCTTCCATCTTTTTTTTACTTGTTTTTAAAAACTTTTTTTTTTTTTTTTTTACCGTACGCGTACGGTAAGCGTACCTTTTTTTTATTTTTTTAAAAAAAACACTAAAAATCATTTATCACATTATAAAGTCCTTGAGAGACTACAATTTTTATTATTGACTTACCATACTCACTCAAAAAAATATTTATTCATTTGTTTTTTAAAAAAATAGTTTTTAAAATGGTTGTAGTTTCCGAAAATTTTCTATATCGATCTGAAAATAAAGAAAAAAGTATTAATATTTTTAAACCATTTAATAATACAGTACACATATTTACATTTTTTACCAAAAAATATTTTTGCCTTATTTTTGCTGTTTTCAGAATAAATTGCATTTCACTATTAATTGTGAAAGCAATTGCATTCATCATTTTACAGCGGGCAAAAAAAATTAATCACAAAGATTGTATTAAAAAAGCCCAGAATCTCTTCTCACTTAAACTTATCATTACAGAAATGCATATTATTCTAAAAAAATATCATCTAAAAACAATACTTTTTTCTTTAAAATACCGTCTGATATGTTTGTTTGAGAAGTATAATCACAATATTATATCTCAAATAACTCCAAAATACATCTGATTTTATTTCCTTTAGGCCAAATAGTATTTTTTTTTTTTTTCCTGGAATAAATTTCCAAGGGAAATCCATTAAAATTCTAAAGTTTAATCTGTCCAGATCTCACCGATTCTCTGTAACATTTTGGTTCACGAAAATTTTTTGAATAATTTATTTAGTCCACAATAGAATTGCTTACTTTTCCACATGGCCAAATAGTAATTTTTTAAATCATTTTTGAAAAAAATTTCCAATGGCAGTTCAATAGCATTCCAAAATTTAAAATGTGCAGAAGTTACCGATTATCTCTAAATTATTGGTTTTTCAAAATTGCATTAAAAATTAAAAAAGTCCACATTACAATTGGTTATCTTTCCTTTAGGCCAAATGATAATTTTAAAAATATTTTTTCTACAAAATTGCAATGGTAATCCAGTAAAATGGTAAAATTATTTTGTCCAGATCTTGCCAAGTCTCTCTAAAATTTAGGTTTCAGGAAGATTAGATAGGAATTTGCTAAATCAAAAGGCAAACGTTGTTTGAAAATCAATTGGGAATCATTACACAGTGTCCAGCCTTTTTCACATTTTAGATAAACTGTGTAATGTCCAGAAGTAACAGTAGGTCCATCATGGAAAATTATTGCAACAGTTACAAAAGTTTTTCCTGAAATTGATAATTGCTGTCCTGTAAACTTCTTTATTAAAGTATCCAATTTTGATCCATCAGCTCTACATCGTTGCATCATTAAAATTACATACTGTCCGTATTCCCTTAAAATTAATGTTGATAACATGTCAGAATTACACTCACCACATTTCATGCTATGATTAGCATCTTTAACTAATTTTGCAAAAGTGACTGTTTTACTCTCTGGCAATGTCAAATAAATAAACCTTTCATTATCAACAATAGAGCCACATATATTATAACAATTATCACAACTATGTTCCCATTTATAAGAGAGACCAAAAAAAATGTCAATGGGAACTCCTTCTTCTTCCACTACCTGAAGAAAATACATCAAAAATTCGTGTGCATCTTGCTGTTCATTTTGAGAAAACTGTGTTCGTCCTGAACATACATCTAAAAGTTTTCTAATGTCAGTAGCACTTTCTATTTGAGTTTTATCTTTACTCAGCTTTTGAAAAAGGAGACTCAGCTCTGAACAGAATCTTTTTCCCTGATTTACTATTATCTGCTCTTGCAAACTTTCCAGATAAAATGCAACATTCAGCACTACATTTGCATAGCAGTTGACACCAGAGCTATTTTCAAAATGACATCCTACAACCTGTTCTTCATTTTCCTTTTTCTTTTTGCTTGCAATTACATCACTCCTCTTTTTTTTCCTCTTCTCTATATCTTCATTACAGATATTCTCATTTCTCCTTTTACGAGAAACTACACGTTTCTCCAACACAGGATACTGACCTAAATGAGGAGCATAGCTTCTTCTTAATCTATTATACTCCTTTACACAGTTTGTATCAGCACTAACTTTTGAGTCATCAAAGTCTATCATGAATAAACCTGATAATGTTTTGACTCGTGACAAAGCTACATATGCCATACCTTCTTTGAACACAGTTGAACCAATGTTCACAAATGCACAATCTACAGTCAATCCTTGAGACTTGTGAATAGTTACAGCATATGCTAGAGAAAACGGAAACTGCTTCCTACGTACATATAAGTCTTTCACAAGCATAAAACGAACTGTACAACGACAAATATCTTTAACTTCTTCTATCTGATCAAATTTTATTTTTAAACATTCAATTCCTTCTTTTTTCTGATAATTAATAAAACCCACAACTCTTCCCATTGCTCCATTCACTAAGCCTTTCTCAACATCCAAATTTCTCCTTAAAAACACTCTACAGTTCATGCAAACATATAGATTTTTTTCTAATCCTGCTGTTTTGGAGATGTTCTTCTCTAGTGAGTCCAATTTATTTTTCAGTTTGCCTGTTACTGTGACAGTAATTCTTCCATCCTCAATTTTGTCCACTGCTTCCAATTTCCTGATGTCTTCCTTTTCCAATTTCAAAAGCTCCTCATTAAATATTGAGCATTCACGTAGAGTTGGCATTAAGCAGATGACACTTTTGTTTTCTGCAATATTCTTGTATATTTTCTCTGCAACTATTTCTTCCTTTGGAAATAAATTATGTAGCAGCCGACTCTGTAATGCTTTTTTCCCAACTTCTGTGAGTATTCCAATCCTGATATCTTTCAGAATACTTCCATATTCTTCATCGTTTGCTTGCCTCATATTAGTTGTAAGTTCCTTGTACTCAAAGAAGGACCAAATATTTGTATTTCCAATGCTTCCCAATGACTTCTTCGTGTCTTCATGTGTCACAGTATTAAACACTGGTTGTCCTTTAACTGGAGTAAGTTGCAAAAGATCCCCAAAAACTATGACGTGTTTTCCACCAAATAACACGTCATAGTCTGTCTTCAAAATTTGCTGCATTCTTAAATGCACAAAGGCAAGCATTAAGTTCGATACCATGCTCACCTCATCAATAATGAGAACTTGCATCTTCTTCAATACTCTTGAAACTTCCAAGGATGCTTCTCCAGTTAGCTTGTTGAATTGTATTTTGTTCTCATGCTCCACTGGTAACATTAGCAAACGATGTAAGGTGATTCCTTTTATGTTATATGCTGCTAACCCAGTTGGAGCAGTAACCACACAAGACAAAGTAGAATCCGTTTTTTGCTTTAGGTAGCTTCTGATGACTTTAATTAGGAAACTTTTTCCAGTGCCAGCTTGTCCGCTTACATACATCCTGATTGGATGAAATGATGTGCATGAGCACTCTTTTTTGATATGTAGAAATCCGTGATCAATTTTGTTTTTGATCTCTTCATAAATTTGTTGCTGCTCTTGATTCAGTTGTCTTTCCAAATTTTCTAAGTCTATAAATTCTTCTTGACCTTGATTCATAGCCGTTTCCACTTCATTCATGGCTATTGATGCTTCATTTTCAACGATTGGTTGTCCTAGGGGATCTTGACTGTATGTTCCTGAACTTTGGCTGTCCTGAGAACTGTCTCTAGCTATTTCTGCTGCAATTGTAGTTTCCTGTTCAATTTCTTCATTTAACATTTGCAGATAAGTTGAGAATGTACTGCATTGTATGCTGTCTTTACAAGCATTAAAAGAATCTTCATAGCTCTGGAATTCTCCCAGTAGTTCATCCTCTGTACGCCATGGTTTAAACAACTGTAAAAGAGCCAAGTAGTAAAATTCTTTCTTGTCGGTAGTGTCGCAACTCAGCTTCCGGTGATTTATCAAACTTCCTTTGGTTTGCTTCACCAAACATCCTTCTTCACCAACAACTTTATATTTTCCACTGTTGATGTCTTCTGCAGCTTTCCGTGAATAAATGTAGTTCTGTAACACTTCATAGAGACACATGTTCTCCAGATGATGACTTCTCTTGGGATAATATGTGTCCAACATGTTTGTTTTCAATATATCTGTACTTTCTGGGTCATTCTCAGCCAAATATTCAATTTCTCCAACAGATTTCAGTACCCGATTTCTCATTGCTGCAAGGCCTAAACTTGCCCAAATTATTCTTCTTGACTTCGAGTAGAGACTTGCAGAAGATAACCTATCTGAACATTCGTAGGATCCAATTTCTCGATGCGATAACATCTTCAAACTGAAACTGTACAGCTTCTTACTGACAGTCTTCTCGTGAGAAATCTCTTCCCACATTTCCTTCAATTCTGTTTTTTCTGATTTCGTAATGTAAGACGTTACATATCGAGCAACAGCAATGGAATTGTCAGCAACATACTGTATATCCATGTTAGCGTTCCACATGGATAAAATGACTGGGTTGTAGTCATTTATATTTTTAGATTCTTCTTTTCTTTTAAGGTTGTAGGTATTCTTAGGTGATTTTCTTGTGATAGTATGTCTCACAGCTGACATAAAACTGTTGACTCTTCCATTTGAAAGAACAGGTCTAGGAAATCCAAATCGACATTTAGTGTAGTATTTTTCTTTGCTCTTGTATTTCCGTCGACAGTATTTTCCACACCGATGACTTTGGAAACGTAGAACTTGCTCCTTTAACTTGTTCTCTTCTGTGCTTTTTGGTATAGCACATGTTGCATATTCTTCAATGTAAGATAACACTGCTTCATCAGTATCTGTTCCAAACTTTGGGGCATCCTTGATCCACAGCAGCATATGAATATGAGGAGCACCTCTTGCCTGGTACTCTTTTCTCCAAAAGAAATCCACTACTTCTCCAAGGGGTGGATTTTTTTTATTGCAGATGAAGGACATCATAGCCTCAAATCTATGATTGAAATATCTGCAAACATTAACCGGATCCAATGAGCACAGTTCTCCTGCTGTCTTGCATTCGATGTTTTTAATGTTTGAATTGGCCTCTCGTAGAAAATCCAGTAAATCATCCCAAGCGTACTCGGCACAGCTTAGGGTAAGGAACCATGTTGGTGTTCCTAAATTGCGTAACATGCATTTTAGTTCACCATGGCGTCGGTACCAATATTCATTTGTCCCACGCTGACAAGCCATCAGATTGATCAGTTGTGTTTCCAAATGATCATCTCGGTGCTGCACTTTCTCCATAAAATCCTTAGCAGACACATTTTGTAAATGTACTCCACTTTTTAAAATGTGATTTACTGCATAAGACAGTGCAGACAAGTCGCTTTCAAATAAAAGATGGAACAAATAAGGAATACTTTGTCGAAATCTGGGATCTTCAGCATATAGTCTTGTAGTTCGATACTCTGAAGCTGAAATCTGTTCTGGACGTTCATCGTATCGTCCTCCTTTTCCTTTAGGAAACAGCTGGGGAAAACATCGAGCTTCCAAGCTCTCCTCCCATACACTCACGGGATTTCCTTTTGCTTTCTTCATCTGAAAGAGATCAATATTGTCTCCCATAACTTCTTTCGAATGGAGAGGATGTATGCTAAAATGTTCATAAATTTCTTCTTCCTTTGACTTGTCCACTTTTTCAATTTGTCCAGTTGGTGTTTCTGTGTCTCCTTGTAAATCTTCTTCTTCTTCTTCTTCTTCTATATAAATTGATTCATACCATTTGTTATTTTTTTTCAAATACAAATTTGCTCTTTGTACTTTCCGCACATCTACCAGCTCCTGCCAAATCTTCTTATTCTTCGTAGGTACACCATTAACCAGAATAATTAATGGTTCAGTTTCCAAAGTATCCGCATCAATAGTTTCCATATTTTTTTTCAAATCCAAGGGCAAATACACCACTCTACCTTTTAAACCTCTCAGTAAATCTGAAGGAGGTAATTTACCAGTTTTGGGCTCCATACGTACTATGGTCTGGAACGGATGAACACATTGAATGAGTATAGACTCATATGTATTTAATTCAGAAAGTTCAGCAGGAATAGCATCCAATTCTAAATTATTATGTACAGCTCTGGTCGGCATTCTATTTTCCTCTAACTTGTTATAACAGTATTTACAAATACGCTGATCTTCACCCAATTCAAAACAATTTTCTAGAAATATATATGTGGCAAAATCCTTCCACTTATAATTATCTTCATTTTCACTCTTTCTGTAGAGATCAACATTCCTAGTTTGTTTTCTATAATGAGTTCTGCGGCAACAAATACAAGTAAAATTTGGTCTTTCATTAGAGACTATTGCAAATTTTGTTATGTGATCATTAAATGTGTTACTTACAGAGGGTTCTACATTCTCTTCCACTTCTTCCTCATTTACTGTGTCCTTCTCTGCACTGTTTTGTTCAGGACCAAAGTAACAAAACTGAATTTCATCAACAACCTTCTCTACATCTGATACCGTTCCTCGGAACAGAGCCCTATTCAATTCATTTAACTTTATTGCTGGACTTTTGGCAAAATACAACCGTCTCACAAACTTTCTCATTTCAGTATGATGAACAGCCAGCATCCTAAAATGATGGAAAACACTATTGCACACTTTTCTAGATAGACAAGCAAGAGAATGACCCTGCAAACCAGTATTCTCTCTCACTCTGCATGGATCCAGACTTTGAAGCACCTTAATCTTTTGTTTTACACTTTTTTTACTATATTCTCTTAGAAACTCTCGAAATCTGTCAATAGATTCCTGACGCACAGTGCAAATACTACTACAATTCCAAGTGTACACTGGGGCTTTAGGACGTCTCCCCATTGCCTCATCTGCCATCACTTGTACCTCATCTCTTGGAACCATTATCTCCTTCTCCATTATGCAACCATTTTTTACTTCGTATGAACGACCTCTGGTGTCAACTGCATGCAGCAAACTATTACTTTGAAAATAGCTCTCTTCATTAAAAAAAGGTTCACTACTTGAACTATGCATCCACTTTCCTTAAAACACTTTACAAAAGTTTGTTCTGTTCACTACTCTTTTGCTTTTGCTTTGTGATTTCAGTACATTAACCATTTTATCTAATGTACGCATCCTATTCAAAATTAATATGAATAGTTTCCTTTTTAATTCTAATGCTTTTGCTGCAATGGCTTCAATTTCTTTTTTTCTCTTGTAATATTTAGCCTTTTGCTTATATTTCTTTATATCCTTTATCAAATTGGACATAACTCTTCTCTGAAACATTTTTCTACGTATCTCTTTAAATGCTGTTTTTCTGTTTATGTTAAACTTTTCAATTGCAGAAGGTATATTTGCATTAACTAAATTCTCAATTTTTTGCTGTTCTCTATGTTTTGTTACATTTTTCCGAGAACAGACATTTTGTACATTTTTCTTTGTTTTAAATATTTTGTTTAGGAATTGTTTTTTTTGCTTACCAGAAGATTTTTTCTTTTTCCCAACATCAGCATCTTCTACTAACTTTGGTCCTCCAGTTGTCTTCAAATATAGTTTTTTTTTTAGCGTTTTTTGAACTCGAGATTTTGTAGGCATCTTAAATTTTGTTCACTGTTCTTCAGCAATACCTGAAAAAAACTAAAAAAAAAATCTGTTATTGTATTTAAATATATTACTACATTTCTTTTCACAATAGTCACAAAACGAAATTTCTTTGCCAATTTGAATGCACACAAACTGCTCTTTTTTTTGGGCAAGTGAAAATCTCTTTTACAAACTGTCACATTATGAAACCACTTTTCAGATTTTTTAAAAAGCCCATGTCCACAGTGCTACACTCCACCAAGGGCAACCAGCCTTAGTGATGCTGAATGTATTTGCATTACAGACTTAAACCTGAAAACCCCACTGGCTTGTAAATACTGTGCATGACTATACACGGCAAGGACATGGGTGTGTGCTAAGCCTCTGCTTCTTCCCCCAATAATTCGCTCCCCCTTTCCATCTAATGCAACTGTGAAATCACCAGAGCAAGACGCAATAAATCTCTGCCTATAATTCTTCTATGCACACAGAGTCATGTTTTCACATTAGTCCCAAAACGAAATTTCTTTGCCAATTTGAAAGCACACTTACTGCTCTTTTTTTTTCGGGCCAAGTGAAAATCTCTTTTTACAATTTGAAATCACTTTTACAGACTGACACATTATGAAACCACTATTTTTGATTTATTTAATTGGACGTGTCCAAGCTGTTTTTTTTTCAGACCAACACCATGTGCATTCTCTGTGACTGCCTACACTCCACCAAGGGCAACCAGCCTTAGTGATGCTGAATGTATTTGCATTACAGACTTAAACCTGAAAACCCCACTGGCTTGTAAATACTGTGCATGACTATACACGGCAAGGACATGGGTGTGTGCTAAGCCTCTGCTTCTTCCCCCAAAAATTCGCTCCCCCTTTCCATCTAATGCAACTGTGAAATCACCAGAGCAAGACGCAATAAATCTCTGCCTATAATTCTTCTATGCACACAGAGTCATGTTTTCACATTAGTGCCAAAACGAAATTTCTTTGCCAATTTGAAAGCACACTTACTGCTCTTTTTTTTTCGGGCCAAGTGAAAATCTCTTTTTACAATTTGAAATCACTTTTACAGACTGACACATTATGAAACCACTATTTTTGATTTATTTAATTGCACGTGTCCAAGCTGTTTTTTTTTCAGACCACCACCATGTGCATTCTCTGTGACTGCCTACACTCCACCAAGGGCAACCAGCCTTAGTGATGCTGAATGTATTTGCATTACAGACTTAAACCTGAAAACCCCACTGGCTTGTAAATACTGTGCATGACTATACACGGCAAGGACATGGGTGTGTGCTAAGCCTCTGCTTCTTCCCCCAAAAATTCGCTCCCCCTTTCCATCTAATGCAACTGTGAAATCACCAGAGCAAGACGCAATAAATCTCTGCCTATAATTCTTCTATGCACACAGAGTCATGTTTTCACATTAGTGCCAAAACGAAATTTCTTTGCCAATTTGAAAGCACACTTACTGCTCTTTTTTTTTCGGGCCAAGTGAAAATCTCTTTTTACAATTTGAAATCACTTTTACAGACTGACACATTATGAAACCACTATTTTTGATTTATTTAATTGCACGTGTCCAAGCTGTTTTTTTTTCAGACCACCACCATGTGCATTCTCTGTGACTGCCTACACTCCACCAAGGGCAACCAGCCTTAGTGATGCTGAATGTATTTGCATTACAGACTTAAACCTGAAAACCCCACTGGCTTGTAAATACTGTGCATGACTATACACGGCAAGGACATGGGTGTGTGCTAAGCCTCTGCTTCTTCCCCCAATAATTCGCTCCCCCTTTCCATCTAATGCAACTGTGAAATCACCAGAGCAAGACGCAATAAATCTCTGCCTATAATTCTTCTATGCACACAGAGTCATGTTTTCACATTAGTGCCAAAACGAAATTTCTTTGCCAATTTCAAAGCACACTTACTGCTCTTTTTTTTTCGGGCCAAGTGAAAATCTCTTTTTACAATTTGAAATCACTTTTACAGACTGACACATTATGAAACCACTATTTTTGATTTATTTAATTGCACGTGTCCAAGCTGTTTTTTTTTCAGACCACCACCATGTGCATTCTCTGTGACTGCCTACACTCCAGCAAGGGCAACCAGCCTTAGTGATGCTGAATGTATTTGCATTACAGACTTAAACCTGAAAACCCCACTGGCTTCTAAATACTGTGCATGACTATACACGGCAAGCACATGGGTGTGTGCTAAGACTCTGCTTCTTCCCCCAAAAATTCGCTCCCCCTTTCCATCTAATGCAACTGTGAAATCACCAGAGCAAGACGCAATAAATCTCTGCCTATAATTCTTCTATGCACACAGAGTCATGTTTTCACATTAGTGCCAAAACGAAATTTCTTTGCCAATTTGAAAGCACACTTACTGCTCTTTTTTTTTCGGGCCAAGTGAAAATCTCTTTTTACAATTTGAAATCACTTTTACAGACTGACACATTATGAAACCACTATTTTTGATTTATTTAATTGCACGTGTCCAAGCTGTTTTTTTTTCAGACCACCACCATGTGCATTCTCTGTGACTGCCTACACTCCACCAAGGGCAACCAGCCTTAGTGATGCTGAATGTATTTGCATTACAGACTTAAACCTGAAAACCCCACTGGCTTGTAAATACTGTGCATGACTATACACGGCAAGGACATGGGTGTGTGCTAAGCCTCTGCTTCTTCCCCCAAAAATTCGCTCCCCCTTTCCATCTAATGCAACTGTGAAATCACCAGAGCAAGACGCAATAAATCTCTGCCTATAATTCTTCTATGCACACAGAGTCATGTTTTCACATTAGTGCCAAAACGAAATTTCTTTGCCAATTTGAAAGCACACTTACTGCTCTTTTTTTTTCGGGCCAAGTGAAAATCTCTTTTTACAATTTGAAATCACTTTTACAGACTGACACATTATGAAACCACTATTTTTGATTTATTTAATTGCACGTGTCCAAGCTGCTTTTTTTTCAGACCACCACCATGTGCATTCTCTGTGACTGCCTACACTCCAGCAAGGGCAACCAGCCTTAGTGATGCTGAATGTATTTGCATTACAGACTTAAACCTGAAAACCCCACTGGCTTGTAAATACTGTGCATGACTATACACGGCAAGGACATGGGTGTGTGCTAAGCCTCTGCTTCTTCCCCCAATAATTCGCTCCCCCTTTCCATCTAATGCAACTGTGAAATCACCAGAGCAAGACGCAATAAATCTCTGCCTATAATTCTTCTATGCACACAGAGTCATGTTTTCACATTAGTGCCAAAACGAAATTTCTTTGCCAATTTCAAAGCACACTTACTGCTCTTTTTTTTTCGGGCCAAGTGAAAATCTCTTTTTACAATTTGAAATCACTTTTACAGACTGACACATTATGAAACCACTATTTTTGATTTATTTAATTGCACGTGTCCAAGCTGTTTTTTTTTCAGACCACCACCATGTGCATTCTCTGTGACTGCCTACACTCCAGCAAGGGCAACCAGCCTTAGTGATGCTGAATGTATTTGCATTACAGACTTAAACCTGAAAACCCCACTGGCTTGTAAATACTGTGCATGACTATACACGGCAAGGACATGGGTGTGTGCTAAGCCTCTGCTTCTTCCCCCAATAATTCGCTCCCCCTTTCCATCTAATGCAACTGTGAAATCACCAGAGCAAGACGCAATAAATCTCTGCCTATAATTCTTCTATGCACACAGAGTCATGTTTTCACATTAGTGCCAAAACGAAATTTCTTTACCAATTTGAAAGCACACTTACTGCTCTTTTTTTTTCGGGCCAAGTGAAAATCTCTTTTTACAATTTGAAATCACTTTTACAGACTGACACATTATGAAACCACTATTTTTGATTTATTTAATTGGACGTGTCCAAGCTGTTTTTTTTTCAGACCAACACCATGTGCATTCTCTGTGACTGCCTACACTCCAGCAAGGGCAACCAGCCTTAGTGATGCTGAATGTATTTGCATTACAGACTTAAACCTGAAAACCCCACTGGCTTGTAAATACTGTGCATGACTATACACGGCAAGGACATGGGTGTGTGCTAAGCCTCTGCTTCTTCCCCCAATAATTCGCTCCCCCTTTCCATCTAATGCAACTGTGAAATCACCAGAGCAAGACGCAATAAATCTCTGCCTATAATTCTTCTATGCACACAGAGTCATGTTTTCACATTAGTCCCACAACGAAATTTCTTTGCCAATTTGAAAGCACACTTACTGCTCTTTTTTTTTTCGGGCCAAGTGAAAATCTCTTTTTACAATTTGAAATCACTTTTACAGACTGACACATTATGAAACCACTATTTTTGATTTATTTAATTGCACGTGTCCAAGCTGTTTTTTTTTCAGACCACCACCATGTGCATTCTCTGTGACTGCCTACACTCCACCAAGGGCAACCAGCCTTAGTGATGCTGAATGTATTTGCATTACAGACTTAAACCTGAAAACCCCACTGGCTTGTAAATACTGTGCATGACTATACACGGCAAGGACATGGGTGTGTGCTAAGCCTCTGCTTCTTCCCCCAAAAATTCGCTCCCCCTTTCCATCTAATGCAACTGTGAAATCACCAGAGCAAGACGCAATAAATCTCTGCCTATAATTCTTCTATGCACACAGAGTCATGTTTTCACATTAGTGCCAAAACGAAATTTCTTTGCCATTTTTAAAGCACACTTACTGCTCTTTTTTTTTTCGGGGCAAGTGAAAATCACTTTTTACAATTGGAAATCACTTTTACAGACTGACACATTATGAAACCACTATTTTTGATTTATTTAATTGGACGTGTCCAAGCTGTTTTTTTTTCAGACCAACACCATGTGCATTCTCTGTGACTGCCTACACTCCAGCAAGGGCAACCAGCCTTAGTGATGCTGAATGTATTTGCATTACAGACTTAAACCTGAAAACCCCACTGGCTTCTAAATACTGTGCATGACTATACACGGCAAGCACATGGGTGTGTGCTAAGACTCTGCTTCTTCCCCCAAAAATTCGCTCCCCCTTTCCATCTAATGCAACTGTGAAATCACCAGAGCAAGACGCAATAAATCTCTGCCTATAATTCTTCTATGCACACAGAGTCATGTTTTCACATTAGTGCCAAAACGAAATTTCTTTGCCAATTTGAAAGCACACTTACTGCTCTTTTTTTTTCGGGCCAAGTGAAAATCTCTTTTTACAATTTGAAATCACTTTTACAGACTGACACATTATGAAACCACTATTTTTGATTTATTTAATTGCACGTGTCCAAGCTGTTTTTTTTTCAGACCACCACCATGTGCATTCTCTGTGACTGCCTACACTCCACCAAGGGCAACCAGCCTTAGTGATGCTGAATGTATTTGCATTACAGACTGAAACCTGAAAACCCCACTCGCTTGTAAATACTGTGCATGACTATACACGGCAAGGACATGGGTGTGTGCTAAGCCTCTGCTTCTTCCCCCAAAAATTCGCTCCCCCTTTCCATCTAATGCAACTGTGAAATCACCAGAGCAAGACGCAATAAATCTCTGCCTATAATTCTTCTATGCACACAGAGTCATGTTTTCACATTAGTGCCAAAACGAAATTTCTTTGCCAATTTGAAAGCACACTTACTGCTCTTTTTTTTTTTCGGGGCAAGTGTAAATCACTTTTACACACTGACACATTATGAAACCACCATGTGTAACTACAACAAAAACAATTCCCATTTCTATTATTCATTTCTTAAGTTACCACATACATCCCCTCTCAAACTGTAAACCCACCTTTAAAATTAGTTAGTTGTGAAAGAAATGTGACACTCAAACAGCAGATTATCAGAGCCAGGATCTCTGTTCTGTTCACCTCTCTCCTCTCAGCAGAACCAGATAATGGCAAACTTTCCCTCTATTTTTCCACACATATACATGTAAGTTTCAAATCTCAGTGCTTCCCCCTTTTTTTCACATGTATTCACACATTTCTATTGGTTGAAAACCAACCCTTTTCCAAAAGTACCCTGCCCCCAACTTGACTTCTGCCTAGTACCCTTCCCCCAACTTGACTTCTGCCTGCTACCATAGCAACAGCTCATGGAACACTGCTGTGTGCAGTTAGGTCAGAAGTTCGACACACAATGTTTCAATTCCACAGAGCAAGAGTGCTTGACTTTTCAAACCTTACAGCAAATCCATAGTACTGTTCTTTGGTTACACATTTTTTTGTACCAATACAAAACATGCTTCTATTAATTTTCACATACAGCCTAGTTTTTATTCTAGAATGGTATGAAACAGCCAATCAGTTCTTTTTGTTTTAAAAAAATATGTATGCCTCCATTTCCAAACTGTCTTTCTTTTCTTATTGCCATTCTACTGAAAGACACCTCCTGAGTGCATCCAGTTCTCCTTTGAAGATGTTCACAGTGTGGATTGTAGGGCACAGCTATGTCTTCTGGAGTGAAAAGTTTGCAGAGAAAACAGATATGGTGAGAGACCTTGCTTTGCCAAATGTAGACATTAAATGGATTGGTCAGAGAGGGTTAAAGTGGCACCAATTGATGCCATTGGTGAAATCCTTCATTCAAATCCAACAGCCTGACCTCATAATAGTGCACTGTGGTGGCAATGACCTAGGCACTTTGACTGGGGTAGGTCTGGAAATGCTTATGAAGGACACCTTTGCACAACTGTTTACACTTTTCCCTAAAACTGCCTTTGTGTTTTCCAACATATGCCAAAGGCAAAAATGGAACTGGTCCAATCATTTCTGTCCACAGATTGACAAAGCAAGAAAGCACGTCAACAAATCTGTTTCTGCTTTCCTCCGTGACTATGGTATGGGTGCCATTTACCACAACAACTTGCGTTATGACATGCAAGACATTTATAGAGGAGATGGTGTGCACTTCAATGATGAAGGGAACAGAGTCTTCCTCTTGAACCTTAGACTCTGCATCGGTACTTACTTGTAGGTACCACTAAAAAAATGACTTCATAAACACAACAGCTCTTTTTAGAGCTCCCTAATTTCTAAACTCTTAAATCTGCTTTTCATTTATCTTTTTTTTTTTTTTTTTACCGTACGCTTACCGTAAGCTTACCGTACGCGTACCCCGTGATTTTTTTTTAAATCAATAAATGTTTTTTTTGTACTTTTCTGTCCTTCTTTGACCCCCTTACAAATGTTAGGGGGTCTGTAACTCTCCTCATTGCCCCCTTTCCTTGTTTTCACTCTTTTTTTTCAGAGTGAAATACACAAAATGGCGGCCGCCGCTTCCTGGTTTCGACCGATTCGAATGTTTACTAAGATCTAACAGCCAATCAGAATCGCGCTCGCGCACGCCGCCGTACGCTTACCGTAAGCGTACGGTAAGCGTACCGTAAGCGGGCTCAGATATATATATTGATTTAAAGGCTATTTTCTCAGAATCTACTGAACAGATTTACACCAAACCTACAAAAGGCACTTCCTTGACCTGAGGACTACCTCTCTGCCAAATTTCAAGTAATTCTGTTCAGCCGTTCGGGCTGTAGCTCGTTCTAAAGGTCCTATGGAAAAATGCATGGGAAAAACGCGTTTTGGGACCCCCCTTTTATCTCAGCCCCCGCTTGACGAATCCCCCCGAGACTTTCAGGGTAGGAGCGGAGCGTAGCGCCCCACCTATTTTGAGAAATTCGCGAGGATTCGTCGACCGGCGCCAAAGTTATTCAAAATAGAATGTTGAGGTTTTCCTATGGAAACGTGGTCCTAACTATAACTACCTACTGGCGACCGCAAGTAGGTAATATATATAGGTATATATATATATATTCACTGAAAAAACCATAGGTTTCAGGCCTGATATAGTTAGGAATTAGCATTTGAAAAACCTTAGAAATTCACTGAAAAAACAATAGGTTTTAGGGGTGGTATAGTTAGCTGAACATTTCACTCGAACAAAACCATTGAAATTCCTCCGATATAGTTAGTTGTACTAACTACATCTTGCGCGCCAGCAATCCACTGCTGATGATGTCACATATTACATCATTCATGACATGGTCAGTGACATCACTGATGACCTCTCAAATGCTCCGTGGCGCTTACTGGAGGTACCTGGTGGGCTAGTTGGCCACTAGGGGACCTCTGGATTGAAGAGGGATGAATTCCCCAACTTAAAACGCGCCACAGGGCGTATTTGCACAGTATCACCTCAGGCCCCGCCCCCTACCTTCACAACTGTGCAAACACGCCCTGGGTGCGTTTTAAGTTGGGTGATTAAGTCCCCTTGAATCCTGAGGTCACCTGGAGGGCAACTAGGCCACCAGGTACCTCCAGTAAGCGCCACGGAGCTGCGTTGCAGAGAGGTGTAAAAAGGGGCGTGGCCTCATTACACCTCTCCACAAAGCAGCCCCCTGGCTCATACTGGAGGTTCCTGGTGGGCTTGTTGGCCCCCAGGGACCCCCAGTATTCAAGGGGAATTAGTTACCCCTGGCGCGTTTGCAGAGTGGTGTAAGGAGGGGGCGTGGCCTCCGGCCCGATCCCGTTTTTTTTAATTTTATTTTTTTAGAAGGGGGCTGTGTAGCCCCCTTCTTTTTCTATTTTTTTTGCCCTGGGAAACCCATCCCCCAGGGCCTGCCCCCAATTTTTATTTATAAGAAAAAAAAATCGTGAAGGGGGCCGTGTGGCCCCCTCCCGAGGCCATAATTTGCCCTGGGGACCCCATCCCCCGGGGCATGGGCCTGTTAAAAAAAATAAAAAAAATCTTTATGGAGGGGGGCTTTGTAGCTCCACTCCTCTGGCCACTTTAAGGCCCCGGGGACCCCATCCCCCGGGGCCGGCCATTTATTTTTTTTTTGTTTGTTTTTTTAATGGTGGAGGGGGACCGTGTGGCCCCCCTCCCAGGCCCAATCCCCCCACGGTCCTAGCTGGCTCCCCGCGGCCTGCGGGAGCTGGCATTGCTTTTCCACATGGGGAGCAGCTAACATGCTGCTCCCCATGTGGAAAAGCAATCAGCTTTGCTTCATTGAAGCGAGAGCAGGTTTCCCTACTCTCGCTTCAATGAAGCAAAGCAGTTTGCAATGACAGGGCGGGAGCGGCGAGGCTCCCGCCCTGTCATTGCAAACTACAGTGTCCCGGGGGTGGGCACCCCGGGACACTGCAGGAGCATGCCCTGGGGGGTGGCGGTCCCCAGGGCCTATAAAAGGCTCCCACATTGACAAGTTGCCAAACTCCTTTAATTTTCATGAAAGGAAAAACACCACTCGTGGGGTTTCATTGTAGCAGTTTTAATCTTCTATCAACAGACGCGTTTCAGAAATGTTCCTTCGTCGGTTTTGTTTACATAACGCGCAGACAGGCACCCTTTTTAAAGCAGCATGCACATTGTCATGGAAATAAACAAGGGCTGGCGAAAAAACGCTTCATAGCGCGCGCCATTTTAGAAGAGTCTATATCTCTAGTTATTACAAGTAAACACGCAGTTATAACATATTGCAAGTCAAGAAATATGAATTCAACCTTGACACAAATTCTTACTGATTAATACATAGTGCATGTGGTTGAACAACAAGTGAATCTTGCCGTGTATCGGCATTTGCAACCTTTATTGCCGGTTGCAAGCATCCCCCTGTATTCCATGTAATATACTGCTGTTTTTCGGCTTTCGCTAAATGCAGCTTAGTAAAGGAAAAAAGAATGAAAAAATCCATGAAATGGGCCTCCTCACTTAACTAACTATCCTAAAATAATGATTAGTTTCCCAAATGTACTGTCAATTCTTCCCCACTATTTAATCCATTAGGGGATTTTGTCTGTAAGTCCACGATGTAACGGGACTCCAGTCTCCTCAACTTAAGCACTCTATCGCCTCCTCTGACATTTAAAGGTACACAATCGATGCTGAAATATTGTAACAGATCCCTGTTACTTTTGTGTTTTATGGCAAAATGATGTGCCACAGGATAATTAAAATCCTTCTTTACAATGGCCCGCATGTGCTCCAGCACTCTCAATTTTACACAATGTATGGTGCTCCCTATGTATCTAAGTCCACAGGGGCACTTTAGACAGTAAACGGCATGTGTCGTTTGACAAGTCATGAATTTATTGATCTTTTTATCTGGTTTCAAGCCATTTACATAATACGTTAAGACCCTTTTGCTGAAGGCGCAAGCCTTGCACCTCCCACAAGGATAAAACCCCTTCATTTCATTCAGGGTTCCCTGTCTCGATGGAATGCTATCCAAATGACTATGTACCAAGCTGTCTTTCAATGAGCGTTCCTTTCTAAATGTGATCAATGGTGCCGCTGGAATATCGGCACCAATGATAGTATCCATTTTTAGCACATGCAAATTCTTCCTCATTATGTTTCCTAATATATCAGCATCTTCAGAGTAGGTGGTTATCATTCAAAATTTCCCTTTCTCCTCTCTACGTTTTTTCTGTTCCAGCAGATCCTTTCTAGGTAGCAGTTCTACTTTTCTTAGAGTTTCTTCTAAGAGTCCTGCATCATACCCTCTTACTAAAAATCGATTAATACTCTCTTTAGCTGCTAGATCAAAGTCGCAGTCCCTGGAGCAGTTCCGCTTTAATCTTAGAAACTCCCCATAAGGAATGCTGTCTTTCAATTTTTGTGGATGGCTGCTTGACGCATGTAGCGTGCTGTTCCCGGCAGTAGGTTTTCTGAATAAAGCCGTGGTGACCTTTCCATCTTTAATCTCGTCTCTCAGGTCAAGATAGTTTGCTGCCACCAAACTAATCTCACCTGAGAATCGTAGATTGATCTCGTTCTCATTCAGATGTGCTATATATTCTTCTGCCTCACTGACAGAGCCCCTCCACACCAAGAAAAGATCATCGATGTATCTATACCATGATACTATCTTGGTGGTCTACTCCTCATTGATGGGGGACCAGGCCACCTGCTCTTCCCACCAGCCTACGAATAAATTTGCGTTGCTGGGGGCGAAGCAGGTGCCCATCGCGGTCCCCGAGACCTGCCTGTAAAGCTCTCCCTGGAAAATAAAAATGTTATTAAACAGGCTAAATTCTATTAGTTCTAGCAGCATGCTGTTATGGATCGCGAATTTCAGTGGTCTTTTCTGTAGGAAATAATTTACAGCATTCAAGCCCTGTAAATGATTAATGCATGTTTACAAACTTGTGATGTCTAGGATGGCTGCCACTCCAGTGCTTCTATGTGATCAATGAAGTCAGATGTATCCTTGATATATGATTTTAATTCAAGTACAGCGCTGAACAGAAAATGGCCTAAAAATCTTGAGAGGTTTTCTGTGAGGCTTCCCATAGAGGAGACTATCGGCCTCCCTGGTGGTCTGTCTTTGTCTTTATGCACCTTTGGGAGGTGATAGAAGGTGGGTAGGATGGGGTTGGTAGTTCTCAAAAATAAATGTTCGTCTGAATCCAGCATCTGTTTGTCATGCCATTTTTTTATGAGAGCGTGAAGTTGTTGAATACTCTCCTGATGTATAGTTACAGTAGTCAATTCATAGCAGTCTTGATTCCTTAGTTGCCGCAGGGCTTCTTCCACATACTGGTCTCGTGACATGAGAACAATATTCCCCCCTTTATCCGAGGGTTTGTAGACAATCGATGTATCCTGCTCAAGATTCTTTATGGCATTTCTTTGCAGTTTAGTCAGATTGTCCCGATTTTTGCTGTTTTTTTGTTCTCTCTGAATTTCATCAAATCCTTGATGACTGTATCGGAGAACGCATCGATCGTGTCAAACGGCATCTGTGGTAGGAACTCTGAAGGTGGTTTCATACCACTAGTTGGTGCTTCCTGTTCGACATCCACACGCTTCATCCGTTGACTTAATGTTGCTGCGGACAGAAGATCTTCTATTGTGCCTTCCTGGTGTAAGTCCTCCAATACTTCCAGGATTGTCAAGTCATTAAAGGCCAATAGCTCTGTATCCTTACTCTGTGTCTTAAGGAATCTGGCTGCCTTTATAGTAGGTCTTCATTTAAAAAACGTATGCAGTTTGAGTTTTCGAACAAACTTAAACAAGTCAATTCTTGTTTGAGTGTACTCCATATGACTTTGAGGGCAGAAAGTTAGTCCAAGTTTGAGCACTGTCTCTTCTGTGCTTGTTTGGACTTTCGGTGATTGGTTGATTATAGTTAATTGATCGATATCGTCTACCACCTTCCTCCCCTCTTGCTCCGTGTGACTCTGCTTGTTTGATTGGGCTTTGCCCTGCCTCTTCCTATCACCCCTTCTGGTTTTCCGTCTTCTTCCGGAGGCTTGCTCTTGCCCCTCCTTAGCCATGATTGGCGAATGATGTTGAACTCCTGTTGAAAAGGGGTTTTCTGTGGCCTACCAGATGGGTCTGCTAAATCTTCTTCTGATTGTTCATTTTCAGTCACATCGGACTCCGAGGTCTCTACCCTTGGCGGTCTTTCGTTAACAGATGTCTTATTTTTGTTCACCACCTCCTTTCGTGGCTGGTCAAATCTTTTAGCGAAAGTTAAGATTCGCCCTATGGCATAATCCCTTTCATTCCAATAAAAATGTTCTTGTTTCCGTTGTTTAATCTTTATTTCATACTTCGAGAGTTGTTTTTTCATTGCCTCTCTAAGATGTTCCTGTTGATCTTTGTCCGAGTTCTGTCGCAGTTCTTCTTCTAAGCTCTCAATTTCTTTCAGAGCTTTATCTCTATCACTCCAAGCGAATTGCACAAGTATTTCTAACATGCCTTTACATGACAAGGCTGTGTGTGCCACCCATGCCTCCAGAAGTTTCGAATCAGGATTTTCGTAAACCGGGACCGTGTATATACGTAGTCCCCTGCGGACTCTTTCAACCTCTATATAATTCTGTAAGGAAGTGGCCTCCCACCACTTCCGTACTTCTCTTTCATACAGTCTCTCTAATTTGGTATATTGTGTTGACAGAGTATTGGGAATATTGCTGACTGTACTTGTTTCAGCATGTTTGATGTCTAATCTTTTTTTCTGTCTGCTGCCGCCTCATTGCGCTCTGTTACGCTAAACATGTTGATTCTGGTTTGACGTTGGAGCTCCGATCCCGGGGCTCCACCTCAGATAATGTCTGCTATTCTCAAGAAGCCCCTCGTCCTACCTTGGACAGTTCGTAAATGCACACATACAACAAGGCTTACCAGTTTTTGTTGTGGTTCGCCTGGTGTGCTATCCAATCATTGCGTCTTGTCGTATTCCACGGTCTTTCTCCGTCTTGTCAAAATGTTCAAGGTGGTGCCTTCGCCACTAATTTCCCGCTCTAGATTTGCACCAGACGCGAGGCACTCAAGGGACGAGTGCCGATCTAGCGGTAGTGCTCCGCAAAAGTATTAACACTCCAAACTCCTTTAATTTTCATCAAAGGAAAAATAGCACTCGCAGGGGTTCATTGTAGCAGTTTTAATCTTCTATCAACAGACGCGTTTTGGAAATGTTCCTTCGTCGGTGTTGTTTACATAACGCGCAGACAGGCACCATTTTTAAAGCATCATGCACATTGTCATGGAAATAAATAAGGCCTGGCGAAAAAACTCTACATAGCGCGCGCCATTTTAGAAGAGTACATATCTCTTGAACAACATGGAATACAGGGGGATGCTTGCAACCGGCAATAAAGGTTGCGAATGCCGATACACGGCAAGATTCACTTGTTGTTCAACCACGTGCACACTGTATTAATCAGTAAGAATTTGTGTCAAGGTTGAATTCATATTTCTTGACATGCAATGTGTTATAACTGCGTGTTTACTTGTAATAACTAGAGATATATACTATTCTAAAATGGAGCTTCCCAGAGTGTTCCAAAGAACAACTAGAGCGCTAACAGTCCTACTTATGACAAACGTATGGCACACCTGAAGCCATCTTGATTGGAATAAAGAGGTAACTCTTAAAATATTTAATTTAAAGAGAAACACAATGAGGGGGTTCATTTTGCCATAGAAAGTATGATTAGTGCTGCAGAAAGAAAAATTAGGGCACATTTTGAGTGACTTCTCAAATCCTCTTCTATTTCATTAAAAAATTCTGACATGCAGACTGAAACATGCACTTTGAATACCAGCAGCAGACTTCCCTGAGGAGCAGTAGCTTTACTACAGTGATCTAATTAGCAACTAGAGTGCTAACATTCAGAATTTATGGCAAATGTGTGACACATCTGAAAGCCTTCTTGATGGAACCAAAGTAAACAAGCATTGAAAATGCAATAGGTCTCGCCCTCGTTTAAGTTAAAGCCATTCTGTTTGTAATTAGGTGACTTTTTAGTGTTTTTCAAACTTTCATGTACATAACATGCATATGTATGCATATATGTATATGTATGCATACATTTATATTTGTATTTATATAGACATGCAGATTATATATATGTTTATATATGTATATATATATATATATATATATTCACTGAAAAAACCATAGGTTTCAGGGGCGTTATAGTTAGCTGAACTTTTCACTCATACAAAACCATTGAAATTCCCCGTTATAGTTAGTTCAGCTAACTATAACTCGCGCGCCCGCAATGCACTGCTGATGACGTCACATATTACATCACTCATGACATGATCAGTGACATCACTCATGACATCACTGATGACATCTCAAATGACATCACTGATGACATCATTCAGTGAACGTGTGTTTTTCTGAAAATTACATATGTTTTATATATGTATATCTCAAGGTCGATGGAAGAATAAATGGGTATATAAGTGTCTAAATGGATTATTTGTTTTTTGAAAAATTGATTGTTTAACTGACTGATTAAGTGTATCTTAGTGAATACATGGCTTAGTGAGTAATGTTTAAATATGTAAATATCTGGATCAGTCTCTCACTTTGTGTATAAGTGGCTGCATGGGTTGGTGAGTAGCTACATGAGTGTCTATATAGGTTATTAGTTGGTTTTTTGAGTATCAGTATGAGTGTCTGAGTGTCTGTATGGTTCGGTGGGGGGTATTACGTTAGTGCATTGGTGCATGAATGAGTGACTCACTGTTTGTATGTGTTGAAGACCGCATGTGTGCAGGACTGTATGGGTGGATGAGTGTGAGCATGGGTGTGTTAGTGAGTGAATGACTGTCTCAATAGTGTCTTTATGAGTAACTACATATGTTTTGAACTAGAATATGTGACTATTGGTGTATATAAATGAGTATATGTTAGAGTGAGAGATTGGAAGAGTTCCTGTATGAATAAGTATGTGTTTCTATAAGTGATTGTTTAAAAGACTAAGTTTGTGTAAGTTTCTGCAGAAGTAAGTGTGGTGGTGTGTGTATAACTGTATATGCAAGTAAATGGATGTTTGATTCTTTATTAGCATGAGTGACTATGTATGTGAGTAACTCTATGGATGAGTGGTGTTGTGTAACAGGATGTATAGGTGTATGAGTACATATGATGAGTGAGTACATGTATGAGTGACTGTATAGGACTGTTGGTGAATGAGTGGATGTGGATGTGGATCTTAGAATTACTGAATAGGTTGTTGTAACTGGTATTGGAATGTCCATTGTTTTGAAAATTTTAGTTTCTATTTTTGAATGTGTGTATCAAAGGTTATATTAGGCGGAGAGGAGGTCTGCCACTCTATCACAAGGATGATGTCATCAGTGATGTCATTTGAGATGTCATCAGTGATGTCATGAGAGATGTCACTGACCATGTCATGAGTGATGTAATATGTGATGTCATCAGCAGTGCATTGCGGGCGCGCAAGTTATAGTTAGCTGAACTAACTATAACGGGGGAATTTCAATGGTTTTGTACGAGTGAAAAGTCCAGCTACCTATAACGCCCCTGAAACCCATGTTTTTTTCAGTGAATTTCAAAGGTTTTTTAAAGGCTAATTTCTAACTATGCCTACAGACATAGGACATGTGAAGAAAGAAGAAAAAACGCACAGAAAGAAAAAAGAAATGCAGAAAGAAGCAACGGAAGCAACAGAAGTCCTCAAAAACGAAGAAAAGTGCAGGAAGAAGGATAACGTGCAGACAGAACAAACAGAAGAGCAGAAAGAAGCCTTGTTGCAAAATCATCCTGTACCCTCAACTTTTTCAGACGGATACTGGTGGTAACTGAGTCTAACTAACCAGTCCTAGAGCCAGTGCTATGTTAAAAGACACTCAGAATACAGTGAAAACACCTACATACACTAGGGAACACTATGCGTTGGGGTCCCCCTGTGATTAGCATGACCTCCTCTGTAAGCCTCTAGTATATAATAGGGCAGGGGATTAATACTACCTCTTAAAACGCGCCACAGAGCGAGTTTGCACACGTTACCTCAGGCCCCGTCCCCTCCCTTCCCCACTGTGTAAACACGCCCTGTGGGAGATTAAGTCCCCTTGATTCCTGAGGGTCCCTAGGGTCCAACTAGACCACTAGGTACCTCCAGTAAGCGCCACAGAGCTGCGTTGCAGAGAGGTGTAAAAAGTGGCACGGCCTGGACCACCTCTCTGCAACGCAGCTCAGTGGCGCTTACTGGAAGCACCTGGTGGGCTAGTTAGCCCCCAGGGGCCCTCAGGATTGAAGGGGAATTATTTCCCCAACTTAAAACACGCCATAGGGCGTGTTTGCACGTCACCTCAGGCCCCGTCCCCTCCCTTCCCCACTGTGTAAACACGCCCTGTGGTCGTTTTAAGTTGGAAGATTAAGTCCCCTTGAATCCTGAGGGTCCCTAGGGGCAAAATAGCCCACTAGGTACATCCAGTAAGCGCCATTGCAGAGAGGTGTAAAAAGGGGCACGGCCTGCACCACCTCTCTGCAACGCAGAGCAGTGGCGCTTACTGGAAGCACTTGGTGGGCTAGTTGGCCCCCAGGGTCCCTCAGGATTGAAAGGGAATTATTTCCCCAACTTAAAACGCGCCACAGGGCGTGTTTGCACACGTCACCTCAGGCCCCGTCCCCTCCCTTCACCACTGTGTAAACGCGCCCTGTGGCCGTTCTAAGTTGAGAGATTAAGTCCCCTTGAATCCTAAGGGTCCCTAGGGTCAAACTAGCCCACTAGGTACCTCCAGTAAGCGCCACAGAGCTGCGTTGCATAGAGGTGTAAAAAGGGGTGTGGCCTCAGAACACCTGTCTGCAATGCAGCTCCCTGGCGCATACTGGAGATACCTGTTGGGCTAGTTGGCCCTCAGGGACCCTCAGTATTGAAGGGGAATTAATTCCCCAACTTACAACTGGCCAGGGGGCGCGTTTGCAGAGTGCTGCAAGGAGGGGGCGTGGCCTCCAGCAGGATGCCGGTCTTTTATTTATTTTATTTTTTTAAGAAGGAGGGCTGTGTGGCCCCCCTTCTTTTTCTAATTTATTGGCCCTGGGGACCCCATCCCCCAGGGCCTGCACCCTAATTTTTTTTGTTGAAAAAAATAAATATGGAAGGGGGCCGCGTGGCCTCCTCCCAAGGCCTTAATCGGGCCCAGGGACCCCAACCCCCGGGTCATGGCCTTTTTTTTTTTTTTTATTCTTTAGGAGGGGGGCTGCGTTGCCCTCCTCCTCAGGCCACTTATGGCCCCAGGGACCTCATCCCTAGGGGCCGGCCTTTGTTTTTTATTATTTTAAAAAAATATATATTTATGGAAACACCTAGGACATGCTGGACAAACCGTATGTACCTATCACCATGACGATTTGCGTGATATTAATTAAAAGGCGACTATGCATACAATGAATCCACGTGGAATATATTTACACCGCTAGTGAAGCTCTGACGTGTCTGACGCCCTACCATGCCTAATCCCGGCGCCCCCGCCGGTGGGTACTCTCCAAGTAAATGTAAATGTAGTGCATTTATATAGCGCTCCGCACACCCCCGAAAGGGTCTCTCAGGCGCTGTGTACATACCGCTGTGGAACCCTTCCTGGCCTTTCCCTGTGAAGTGCCCACTCCTGGGCACCCCCAAGGTGAAGCCAGGCATCCTAGCGCTTTTGGGGCCGTTGTGGAGATTAAGCAAGCTATTGCCTAGAGTTGCAGAGTGGGACCCATGATTAGAATAGGTACCGAGGCGAGAATTATCGGGTCCGGGGAAATTGAGCCCAAGACCAGCCGAGGTGGGAATTGAACCCTGGTCCGGGCCAGACCTCTGCATCAGGGTCTGCCGCTCTAACCATTGAGCCACACTTCTCCACACTTGTCGTTTATTTATACAAACATGGGTAGCTATTGACGGGCACATTTAATACACATGCACACCAAGCCATTCAAAGGGGATTCGACAAAAATTCGACCAAACTATGCAAGAAACCCCCCTCACGGTTTATAAAACACACATCCACCACCGGATGTGTAATACTTTTTATTTTACTCTCTGGAAAGGAGACAAACCTCACTTGAGAGTCACAGCGTGCTCCTGGCTGAGCCCAATGCTGTGTTACACCCACCAGTGCCCGCCGAGTGCCACACACCTCTGTGTTGTATTCCATCAGCTAGTGCGTATGCTATGACACTCTCTAGCCCATGTGCACTGTAACACCACCCTGTGAATATGTCATGCCACACTTGCCTTCGCACGGGTTATATTGCCCCATCTAACGTGCCTTCCTCGATGCCTATGTTATAACGCACAGCGCTATGCCATACATGTTACAATCTGGGATCTATATCTTTGTCACAGTGCATATGCAACGTTACACTCCCCAGCACATATTTTATATTACAACTTTAGAGACTAGTTAGGTTACACAACACGGCCCTGTGCATATTACACTCCAAGGTGCATATCGCATAGCACGCGCTAGTGCCTGTGCTATCTCGTGCTCTCCAATGAATCTGTCATTGCTCACAATGTATTGCATATTATATTTCATGCCCCTGTTCATCTTATATCACACTTTTTGGTGCATAGTTTATACCACATACTATATCTAGTTTTCATTTTCAATCGTGCTCTCAGGACTATGTTCTATATAACACTGTGTCCACCTACCCTTTTCACGGGCATTACATTTTGCGATGGGGGGGTGGAGGGTCAGGGGTTGTTTCTGCCAAGTGAGCCTAGAGTCACTGTCACAAACGTCCTCTTCTTCCTGAATAAAAGTGAGATTATGCTGCATACTTGTTCATATTTCAAGTAGTTCGCACAGACACACATTTTAAAAACAATAAAGTTCCTAATACCCACCTTCTCTGAACAGTTAGCTTGCTGCCCCATCCACGTCCTCCCTATCCTCTGTTGTCTGAATCCATGGACTAGCCTCCTTCCTCCTGCCATGCATGGGCTGATTGATGCCACTGCCCTCCATTTAGCATGATGTACCAGTCCACTCCTCCTGCCCTCCATTGCTCAATTCTATGGCCCATCATTGACCTCCTGCTTAGCCTCTGTGCTTAGCTTGCTGCCCCTATTCTCCTTCCCCCTGCCCTCCAATGTCTTTGTGCATGCCACTGCTCCATCCTTTTTGCCCACCAGGTTCCATGGACCTGCCACTCCTATCTACTCTGAGTGTTCTGTTGAGCTGCCACTCCGCTCCCACCTACCTAGCATTGTCATATGACTGTAACCTGTCCCTGCCACCTCCACCCTGCCTGTCCACATGTCATGCCCCTATCCCCTTCCTCCTGTCCTCCATGGTCCATTTTACTGCCACACCCTTCTGCCCTCCCTGGTCTGTTGTGCTGCAACTGCTCCTCCTTGTTGCCCCGCACGGTCTGTTGTGAGGCCCATTACCCTGAACTCTCTTGTCTGTGCCCAGGTCCTGACCCTCCCTTCTATCCTCCATGGTCCTTTGTGCATGCGCCTACACCCTCCTTCTTGCCCATCATAGCCATTGTGCTGCCACTAACCCTCCCGCTTGCCATGCATGGTCTTCTGTGCTGCCATGGCCCCTCCCACCTTCCCTGTGTGGTCAGCTAGTGGCCACTGACCCCCTCCCACCTTCCCTCCATGGTCTGTGTGTATGCCATCATAGTCTCACTGTTGCTCTCCATGGTGTGTCTTGTTTCTAGTGCCCATCCTGCCTGACCGCCATGGTCATCTTGCTGCTCCTGCCCTGACCTCTTGCCCCCAGCTCTTTGTTTCCATGTGCAGACGCCTATTCCCTCCCTCCTGGCTTGTCTGTTCCATTGTAATGCCCCTGATGTGTCCCTCCTGCCCTTTATGGTATGTTATGCTGCAGCTTTCTCTCCTGTCTGTCCATTATGGTCAGCTAGCTACCATTGCCTCTTTCCCCTCTGTTCTCTGTTGTCCATGAGCATGGTCCTGTCCCCTCCCTATTGCTTTCTATGGATTGTTGTGCTGCACTCCCATCCCGCATGCCCTGTGTGGTGTATCGTGCTGCTGCAAACCCTGATGCCTGCCCTGTAGGGTCAGTTTGGTGCACCTCTCCATGTCCCTCCGGTCCTCTGTTATCCGAGTCCATTTCCCTACCCCAATTCCTTCTGCCTACCATGATCCAATGTACCATACTTGCAAACATTTTGAACTTGGTAAGAGGGAGATTTGGAAAAAAAACTGGGGTATTGATTTTCCCCTTTGAGTTACATTGAAAAAGAGGAGATTGTAGACAGGAGACAGATCAAATAAAGCTTAAAAACATTGGACGTTTCCTGGCTGAAACGGGTCTGTTGGCATGTATGGTGGTACTACCACTGCCTCTTCCTTCTCCCCACAATGGTCTATTATATTGCCACAGCCTCTCTTGCCAGTCCTGTATTGTTGGTTTGTTGCCCCTGCCCCCCTTTCCACTGCCCTCCATAGTCTGTTGTGCTGCCACTGCCCTTCCTGCCTGCCCAGTGTGGTCAAATTGTTTCCTCTGCACTCTCCTACCTGCCTTCAATTTTCAGAGTCCGTGCCCCTGGCATCTGCCTCTCAACAGTATCCCAATGAACAACTAGATTACTAACATTCTATCTTTATTACAAAAGTGTGGAACGCCTGACGTCATCTTGATGTAATCAAAACTGTAATACCTAGAGCATTTCCTTTAGAAATTACATATATGAGAGGGTCTTATTTGCATCAAAATTATGGTTAGTGCTCTAAAAAACTAAAATGAGGACATATTTTCTGAATTTTCAAATAGCGACAAAGAACTTTTAAATTATTTGTAATCTTTATGTTTTTTTATCCAGTTGACCACTTGATTAAATGTTGCACTTAGGGGAGAGGATGTGGTGTTACTTCCAGAGCTGCAGACTTTGCAACTGGGAAACCAGGTTGGAGTTTCTGCTTCAGCTCAACATTCTGTGATTCTGGTCAAATCACTTAATCTCCCCATGTCTACAACCAAAATGAATTTGATCTTGTGTGATGTAACCAATGCTCATGTAAAGCACTCCAATACCTGACAAGTCTGCACTATATTCAACAGCAAATACACAAAAAATAAGTATTTTGCACACTTCTGTCATTGGGCTACATGTGGGCTACATCTGGGTGATATTTGTGCTGCATTTGGGCTCTTTTGTCTCTGGTGGCCATCTTGGGAGATTTATTTGTTATGAAGTTTCCTAATTTCCTCATTTACTGCAGTCTCCTCAGTAGGAAATGCTTTCAGTTTTTTACTTTGATTCCATCAAGAAGGTATTCAGATATGTCACACATTTGCCATAAGTTCTGAATGTTAGCACTCTAGTTGCTCATTAGATCACTGTAGTAAAGCTACTGCTCACCACGGAAGTCTGCTGCTGGTATTAAAAGTGCATGTTTTAGTCTGCATATCAGAATTTTTTAATGAAATAGAAGAGGATTTGAGAAGTCATTCAAAATGTGCCCTAATTTTTCTTTCTGCGGCACTAATCATACTTTCTATGGCAAAATGAACCCCCTCATTTTGTTCCTTTTTAAATTACATGTTTTAAGAGTTACCACTTTATTCCAATCAAGGTGGCTTCAGGTGTGCAATACGTTTGTCATAAGTAGGACTAATAGCTCTCTAGTTGTTCTATAGAACACTCTGGGAAGCTGCAGTAGAACACAAAGGAATAAACTGACAGTCTCTGTCCTTGTTGGATGTACATGCTTTACTGAGAATGTCAGACTTCATTCTCACATGACTGAGAAAGATAATGTGAATTTACAGAAAATATGCTCTCAGTTTAGCTTATAGATCACCTTTCAAACCTCTGTGGGAAAAGCATGAGAAAACTGTTTTCTCTCAAACATGATTCATGATATCACAGCAGAAGGCTTTATCACATGGTAAAATCACCTTAGAACACACCACAATTCCTAAAATGAGTATGGTACCATTAACAAATGATTTATAATGTAACTAAAGTCTTAAAACCTTCTATTAACTGCAATGCCTTTTAATGAGGTGCTATCATGTATATTGGTCCCAAGATGGCTGCCAACACTTCTTGGATAAAGTACTGACAGCCAATCAGATCTCACTATGAGATGTGTGGTTAGGCTCCGCCCAGATATATCTATCTTTTTAACTCTAGTTTTCTCAGGAACTGCTGATCGGATTTACACCATTTAAGCAAAAGGTACGAGTCTGAACTGAGGACTACCTCTTTGCCAAATTTGGTGTAAATCCGTTCAGCAGTTCGGGCTGTAGCTGCGTCAACAGGTCCTATGGGAAAATGCATGGGGAAAATGCGTTTTGGGACCCCCCTTTTTTCTTGGCCCCCGCTTGACGAATCACCGTGAAATGTTCAAGATAGGAACGGACCGGAGCTGGCCAAAAGTTTGGAAAATTTCGCGAAGATTCGTCAATCGGCGCCAACGTTATTCCAAATAGAATGTTGCGGATTTCCTATATTAATTGAAGACAAACTCTAAACTACTCTTAAAAGTAATATATTTATATATCTAATCCTATATTCCTTTTAAATTCAATTTCGCGGATTCACGTTGGGTGCGTGCTGCGTAAGCGCAGGGTGCGCGGATCCCATGTGACCTGCGAAAAAAGCGATTTGATTGGTTCATTACACTTCCTGTTCTAACTATTGAAAGACCCCACCCATTTCAATCATTCTTCTTTGATCTTTTTTGGAAGAGCATCTCTTTGCAGAGAAGAAGCTTTTTTGACTAAGTTTTTACTTAGCTCAAACTTTTTTTCAGAACAAACAATGGCTTCAGGGCAGCAGGCATCTCCTGCATCTCCTCATACATGATGATTTTGTGAAAGAGCAACCACGCACACCATGTTTTTCATCTGTGGTGTGGACATTTTTTACCTATCCTGAGGGGCAAACTAAGACCAATGCCACCTTGGTGACGTGCAAGATCTGCCAGAGAGTGCTGTCTCGAGGGGATCCTAACAAAAAATATTCATGCAGAACAGCTAGCATGATGAAGCACCTGAGGACCCTTCATCCGGTAAATCTTGCTCGGGAGGAATGCCGAAGGATGAGAGTCGCTCCTGCTCCTTCCGACTCATCGCAGCCGAGCACTTCAAGAGTGCATCCTTCAGCACAAAATTTGGACATCCGTCCACAATTCCAATTTTTTAAAGTGCTCTGCACTAAATGCAATGCGACTTTATGCTACAGAGAGCAGTCTATCGATCTGATCTGCCGTAGGCAAGAAAGTCACCACTGCTAGTTTTTTTTGTTTTTTCCCCCCTGAAGTTCATTGTTTTTTTCCTCCTGTTCTGTTTCTTCCTTTTGTTTTTTGCAGAAAAACCAAAAAAAAAAAAAAATTGTTCAGAAAACCCCCCAAAAAAAATATAAAAGAAGAAAGAAGAAAAAAAAAGTTCTTGTAAGAACTAACTTTCCTGGTTTAAAAAAAGAGCTATATTTGTTTGTTTGTGTGTGAAAGTTTAAATGAATGTATGTGTAGTACGTAATCGACTGAATTATTGCATTAGTACCGTATGGTGAATGTATAAGTGCAGAACTATGAGGAAGTGCTGCAGCATCACACAGTAACCTCTTTAACTGCAGTGTGCTGTAGTACTTCCGAAGCACAGGGATGTAACATATGTACATAAATATGTTGCAAATTTGTGCTTCTCTCTGCACGGCTGCTTAAACTGCAGCCATGTGGTGACACAGGCACCCTTCCACCATAGTGCAAGGATATCTGTGCCATGTGCTGTTTGTTTTTGTGCAGGAAGACACACCTTCCTGCACAAAAACTATCAGTAAAGGCATTTTTCTCCTTCAATGTATGCTGAGCATTGTAGCATGCATTGAAGATATAAAAATGCGGAGAAATGAAAACAATTCTCCTTGTTGTGCTTTCCTACACCAATTTTAGAATGGTGCAGCATTCACACACATATCGAGATTTATGATTTCTGATAAATCTAGAGATGTGTCTTGTTCTATGAGTATTCAGTGCAATCATGCACAACAACACTTATAGAACACCCTTTCAACGCAAAGTGGTGTGTATGATGAGGTTGTATTTACATGGAGTAGAAAAAGTGCACAGAGTGCCTTTTCCTCTCTTTGTAAATATGAAAGAGTGTCTTGCGCAATAACTATGTTACAAAAGTGACATATTTCTGTTTTTAAAATTGCTTGCGAATGATAGAAGGTAAGCACAGAGTTTTGTCTGCAAAGATGTTCAAAGAAGAATGATTGAAATGATTGCGGTCCTTCAATAGGTACAATGGGAAATATTATGAACCCCTCAAATCTCTTTTTTTGCAGGTCACATGATATCCGATTACAGTCAGATTTCAAAACTACATAGGTATAAACTGAGTGTTTTAAAAAAAACGTGTTTAAACTTGGTAGCTTTTGCAGATCTCTCCAGTCTGCATATTGATACTTAATTAAACTTACCTTCACAGTAATAGAAATAAAAAATGGTATGCATTTTTTTCAGATTTTCTTTGCAATCTAAATTGATGTAAATTGCTTATTTTAAAATTAGGATCTGTGAAAGAAAAGAAAAAAATAGTTATAACATGTAATAATAACATTTTTACAACACAGCATAATTTCCACAAAGTAATTTGTTTGCCTTTTTTGCTGTTCTCAGAATATATTGAATTTCACTAGAAATAGTGATTTCAATCGTACTCATCACTTAACAGCGGGCAAAAAAAAAAACAATCGCGAAGATTGTTAAAAAAAAAAAACACCATGCTAGTCTCAGTAAAATACCAGAAAATACAAATCACACATATATGAAATGCTTACGGCTAACAAAATTTTATAACTTTAACTTATAAAAACTGTAAATGTTGCCGCTTTAAAATATTCACCGAATCAATGACCATCAAAAAGTCCATAATTCAAACATATACCTTTCCTTGAGGCCAAATGGTATTTTTGCACTCCTTTTTTATGTAAATTGTCCATTGGTAGTCCTATTAAATTATAATAATACATTTCTCAGAGAGTGAATTATCTTCCTAAAACTTTGGCTTTAAAAATATTAGGTAGGAGTTTGGTAATTCACTAGGCAAACGTTGTTTGAAAACCAACTGGGCATCATTACAAAGTGTCCAGCCTTTGTCACATTTTAGATAGGCAGTGTAATGTCCAGATGTGGTGGAAGGACCATCATGGAAAATTATAGCAATTGCTACAAAAGTCATTCCTGATATTGATAGTTGTGCTGCTACAAATTGCTTTATTAAAGTATCCAATTTTCTCCTGCCAGCTGTACAACGTTGCATCATTAAAATTATGTATTTGCCATATTTTGTTAAAAATAATGTGGATAACATTTCTGATTTACATTGGCTACACTCCATGTTTTGATTTGCACCTTTAACTAATTTATTGAAAGACACTGATTTACAGTATGGTAATGTTAAATACAGAAATCTCTCAGTATCTACATTGGAGCTACATGTAGACATGCAATTTTCAACAGCAGTATGATGGTAACAGTTCCTAAAGAATAAAGTAAGAGAGATTCAGAAAGCCAGTTAGGCTTTTGAAGAATGTGCAGTGTCTCCAAGATGGTTAGAGTGTGCCGAGAAAGAGTGAAGGTACTCCTATGTGGATCTGTAAGTGCCCTCACACACCCAAACAGGTGTATAGCATCATCATCGGGCTGGTGCTCCTCGTGGGGGTGGCGCTGCAGTCCCTCACGGGCCCGTTTGACGGGGCTCTTTGTCGGAGATCTTCAAGGAGTTTGCCGCATTTGTGCATGGGGGTGTGTGGGGCTAAGTGTAAGTGGTGTGGTGATTGAGTTCTAAAAAGAGCCCAAGGACACTTGCAATTTATTAAGGGTGTCCTCGGGGTCCGGATAAAATATATCACGGGGATGGAGAAGCAATCTCAGTTGCCTGTGTGAGAGGGGAAAATGAAAAAATACAATCCCTCTTCTCTCACCCGTGTAGTGAATAAAGTGAGTGTGTCAAGGGGTCGACATGTTTCGCGCCATAGATAGTCCCTAGTGGATCTGGGGGCGCTTCATCAGGACCAAAAGAGTAAGGTATGTCAAATGGGAGTCGGGAAAGAGACACCCTATAAACCCATGAGTCCTAATTGTAGGAAAGGTAGTTGCAAAACAAGAGATAAGAGACACGTCGTCTAGCGTGTCCCTTGTTACGGCCTATAGAGGAGACAAAAAGCACACATAGGGGGAGAGAAGGGAAAGAGAACACAGTCCAAGGCCGTTAATAACAGTCTAAAGTCATGTGGATAGTATATCTCTGCATGCTGGTGTGTCGGAAAGTGCCTCGGTGGGGAACCTAGCTAGACACAAGCATGCAAGTGGATGGAGAGGGGCAAGGATGTCCCTGGAATGCTTAAAACTAAAATAAGTAGTGGTCAAGTGGTCCATGTGTACGGCTAGACTAGGTGGCAAGAATGCTCACTAAAAAGTGACATCGCGGGTCTATGGTGTGACTAGTGTGCATACGGGAGAGGTGTCCAAATATCATTAATCATGACTCATGAGTGTGATCAAAAGTGATCTGCTGTGCTCTTAAAGCCACATGTACTATGAGGGTGAGTATGCCGTAAAACACAACAACGCTGTGCCTACCCTCCCTAGTTCCAGGTCAGGCCTCGTCAGCTTAGCCAAATAGCAGTGAAGGCAGCTGTGAAAAAACGGCCCGCAAATGACGTTAATAATACAGTATGCCAGGAAGAAATAAATACACACAGGCGGTATGGCTCTGATATATAGGCCGCTAAGGATATGGTTAGTGGCTATGATCTTTTGGGCCGGTCGATGTGGAGACGGCTGGTTAACCGGACCGGTACCGGTAACAGTACAGAGAAATACTCAAACTGCCCTGAACAATTAGCAAGAACAGTAACGGTGCTTAAAGCCCCTCGAGATCGAGGCGGTCAGGAAAGGAGGGCCGGTATCGATCATTGTACACTATGACAGATAATGTCATTCTAATTAGAGAAAGTACTCACTGCGTGCTCTTCTTCTGTGCTCCGGAACACCTACCCGGTAGCTTCGGCTGCTGGACGGCAACTCGGGGCAGCGGTATCCATAATATACACGTCCTACGTGATTGGAGCAGGGGGGTGCACGTGACATGCGTAGGAACGTGGTGACGAAGTAGTCGTCTGGCGTTCTATTAGTGCGGCCATGTTGGAACGGGATCAGAAAGTGAGATTCCGGCAGTAACTCGGGGCAGCAGTATCCAAATATAAGCGCCCTACGGTATTGGAGCAGGGGAGTGCACATGACATGTGATGGAACTACGTGGCGATACTGTTCTCTGGCGTTCTTAAGGGGCAGCCATAATGGACAGGGATCGGATAGTGAGATAGCCAATGTGACGGGGATGGCAATATCGGGGCAGCAAGTAGTATCAAAGTCCTGTTTATGAGCTAGTATTAGAGCCAGACATTAGACAAAGTGGTAAAGATATCTCTCATATATATATATATATATATATATATGTGTAGCAGGAGACATAAAGATCTATTGACTGTAATGAAAATTGGAGATATGTGGTCAATATCTCCTGGAAGTTTTGTAAGTGTCTAGTCTTAGTAGTGGAGTAGTACACAAAAGGAGATGGTGGAGTGGAACCGTTATGTGAGGGGGTAATATATTTATTGTGTATATTGTATGGTTATAGTAGTAGTAGTCTCAGGGAACATATTATGTCATATATGTTGTGTCTAAGACAGATGATGTGTGTGATGCTCCCACTTAGGGGTTCACCTAGTGAGATCGACCCAGGGTATGTTATCGTTGAGACCACCACTGTCACTTTTAAGTCTGAAGACCCATCGTTGTTCACGTTCAAACAAAGTAGTTATGGACCATTGAGGGTTAGATTCTATAATGGTCCACTTTAGGCTGTCTGGGGGATGATTTTTCTCCAGAAAGTGAGCCTGTAGTCTTGTTGCTGACCGTTTGCAACGGATCGTACTTTTATGTTCTCCTATGCGTATCTTTATTGGTCGAGCTGTCATACCTATGTAATGTGAACCACAGGGACACGTGATCAAGTATACGCATGCAATTTTCACAATAATGTTCCCATTTGTAAGAAAGGCCAAAAATAATTTCTATTTCTACACCTTCATTTTAAAAAATGGTAAGCATATACTTTAAAAATTCCTGAGCATCTTGTTGGATATTTTGTGAAAATTGTGTAGAACCAGAACACACATCCAAAAGATTACGAACATCTGAAACAGATTGTATTTTACTTGTGTCTGTTGTCAATTTTTCAAAAACAGAATGCAACAGAGAACAAAATCTTTGTTGACGATTCTGCATAATTTGTTCTTGCAAACCTTCAAGATAAAAAACAACATTGACCACTACATTAGCATAGCAATTGACACTTGAACTATTTTCCAACTGATAACCAACAACCTCTTCAACAGTGTCCAATTTCTTTTTACTTGCAATCACAATATTATCTTGTGCTATTCCCTTCTCAACACCTTCAGAACAGATACTGTCAAACCTTCTTTTTTGACCAACCACACACTTTTCAAATACAGGATATTGACCTAAATTTGGAGCATACACCCTTCTTAACCTATTATACTCTTTTAGACAGTTTGCATCTGCAGTAACCTTCGTCTCATCAAAATCAATCAAAAACAAACCAGATAATGTTCTGACTCGCGACAAAGCAACATATGCCATACCCTCTTTAAATACAGTAGATCCAATGTTCACCAATGCACTGTCTACACTTAATCCTTGAGATTTATGAATAGTCACTGCATATGCCAGAGAAAATGGAAATGTTTTCCTACGGACATATAAATCTTTAACAAGCAAAAAACGAACTGAACAACGACCAATTTCTTTAACTTCTTCAATCTGATCAAATGTAATTTTTTAAAATTCAATTCCTTCTTTTTTCTGATAATTAACAAAATCTACCACTTTACCCATTGCACCATTAACTAACCCTTTTTGTACATCCAAATTTCGCCTTAAAATTACCCGACAGTTTACACACGCATACAGTGTCTTTTCTAAACCAGCTGTTTTAGATATTTTTTTTCTAAAGAATCCAGTTTTGTTTTCAACTTTCCCATCAAAATAATAGTAATTCCTTCATGCTCTATTTTATTGATGGCTTCCATTTTTATAATTTCTTCATTTTCCAGTTTCAATAGTTCTTCGTTGAATATGGAACACTCTCGCAGTGTTGGCATTAAACAGATCACTGATTTATTTTCAGCAATTTTCATGTACACTTTTGCAGGAAGTACATTTTCATTTGGAAAGACATTGCAAAGTAATCGACTTTCCAAAGCTTGTTTGCCATGTTTTGTAAGAATTCCAATTCTTATATCTTGAAGAATACTTCCATATTCAGCATCATTTGCCTGTCGCATATTTGTTGTCAGTTCTTTGTATTCAAAATTAGTCCACATGTTCACATTACCTACACTACCAAGAGACTTTCTGGTATCTTCATGTGCAAGTGTTTTAAATACCGGTTGTCCTTTTACCGGAGTAAGTTGCAATAGATCTCCAAAAACTATGACGTGTTTTCCTCCAAATAGCACATCATACTCTGTTTTAAGAATTTGTTGCATTCTTAAATGCACAAAGGCAAGCATCAAGTTAGAGGCCATGCTCACCTCATCAATAATGAATAGTTTCATTTTCTTCAAGACTCTTGAAACTTCACAACAATATTCTCCAGATAGCTTGTGGTATTCCAATTTGTTCTCATGCTCTACTGGTAGCATTAGTAAACGAAGTAAAGTAATTCCTTTAATGTTATGTGCTGCCAACCCAGTTGGAGCAGTGACAACACAAGACAAATGCTACTCAGTTGTTTTTTGCAGATAACTTGTAATTACTTTAATTAAGAAACGTTTTCTGTTCCAGCTTGACCACTCACATACATTCGGATAGGTTGAAATTATGTACATGAGCACCCTTTCTTTTCATGAAGTAATCCATGGTCAATCTGCTCTTTCACTTGTTGATATATTTGTTTCTGTTCAACATTTAGTTGTTCTTCCAAGTTTCCTAACTGTATTACATCTTCTTGAGCTTGATACATTGCTGTTTCCACCTCATTCATGGCAGTTGCTGCTTCACTTTCAACAATTGGTTGTCCTAGTGGAGCTTGACTCAGTGCAGCAGAACTTTGACTGTCTTGAGAACTGTCTCTAGCAATCTCAGCTGCAATTGTAGTTTCTTGATCAATTTCACCATTCAAAATGTTCACATAATTTGCAAAAGCACTGCATTGTATGCTATCTTTATAAGCATTAAATGAATCTTCATAGCTCTGAAAATCTCCAAGTAATTCTAGTTCTGAACGCCATGGTTTGAACATTTGCAAAAGGGCTAAATAGTAGAATTCCCTTTTATCAGCAGTGTCGCAACTCAGTTTCCTGTGATTAATTAAATTTCCTTAAATAACTGCATATTTGCCATCATTGATGTTCTCTGTAGTATTCCGTTTAAAAGTGTAGTTTTGCAGCACTTCATAGAGACACATGCTCTCTAGATGATGACTTCTGTTTGGGTAATATGTGTCCAACATATTAGTTTTCAAAATATCTGTACTTTCTGGTTCTTTTTCTGCTAAATATTCAATTTCTTGAACAGATTTCAGTACCCGATTTCGCATTCCTGCAAGACCTAGACTCACCCAAATGATTCTTCTACTTTTTGAATTAGACTTGCAGATGATAACCGATCTGAACATTCATATGCTCCAATTTCACGATGCGATAACATCTTCAAACTGAAACTGTATAATTTCTTACTTAGAGTCTTCTCGTGAGAAATCTCTTCCCACATTTCTTTCAATTCCGTCTTTTCTGATTTAGTAATGTAGGACGTTACATACCGAGCGACAGCAATGGAATTGTCCGCAACATACTGAATATCCATGTTAGCATTCCACATGGATAAACTAACTGGATTGTAGTCATTTATGTATTTTGATTCTTCACTTCTTTTTAAGTTGTAGGTATTTTTCTGAGACTTTCTTGTGATAGTATGTCGCACAGCTGACATAAAACTGTTCACTCTTCCTTTGGATAATACAGGATGTGGAAATCCAAAACGACATTTGGTATAGAACTTATCCTTTGACTTGTACTTTCGTCGACAGTATTTTCCACATCGATTGCTTTGGAATCGTAAGACTTGTTTTAAGTTTTTATGTTCTTTGCTATGGGGTACAGCACATGTGGCATAATCTTCAATGAAAGACAAAACAGTTTCATCTGAATCTGTTCCAAATTTGGGGGCGTCCTTGATCCATAACAACATATGTATATGAGGAGCACCTCTTGCTTGATACTCCTTTCTCCAAAAGAAATCCACAACTTCTCCAAGAGGAGGATTCTTTTTATTGCAGATGAAAGACATCATAGCTTCAAATCTATGATTGAAATATCTGCATACATTAACAGGATCCAATGAGCACAATTCTCCAGGTGTCTTGTATTCAATATTTTTTATATTGCAATTTGCCTCTCGAAGAAATTCAAGTAAATCATCCCAAGCATACTCAGCACAGCTTAGTGTAACAAACCATGTAGGAGTTCCCAAGTTACGTAGCATACATTTCAGTTCTCCATGACGATTAGTCCCTCGCTGACATGCCATCAGATTAATCAACTGAGATTCTAAATGACCATCTCTCTGATGCACTTTATCCATAAAATCCTTAGCAGTTACATTTTGCAGATGCATTCCAGTTTTTAAAATGTGATTTACTGCATATGAAAGTCCAGACAAGTCACTTTCAAACAGAAGATGAAACATATAAGGGATACATTGTCGAAATCTTGGATCTTCTGCATATAATCTTGTTGTCCGATATTCAGATGCAGGAATCTGCACAGGACGTTCATCATATCGTCCACCTTTTCCAAACCTTTTCCAAACTCTCTTCCCATACACTCATGGAACTTCCTGTTGCTTTTTTCATTTGCAACAACTCAATTGTATTCCCTATCTCCTCTTTAGAATGAAGTGGATGCACACTGTAATGTTCATAGTTTTCTTCACATCTGGACATGTCCACTTTTTCAATTTGTCCACTTAATCTTTCAGTATCTTCTGCTAAATCTATTTCTTCTTCTCCTACAAACACATTTCTATAGTACTCATTATTTTTTAACAGATACAATGATGCCTTTTGCACTTTTCTAACATCCACTAACTCTTGCCAGATTTTCTTATTCTTAGTAGGAACACCATTAACTAGAATGACTAGTGGCTCATTTTCTGCATGATCTACACCATTAGTTTTAATATTTTTCCTTAAGTCTAACGGTAAATACACAACTCTTCCTTTCAATCCTCTTTGCAACTCTGATGGAGGCAATTTACCTGTTTTAGGGTCCATACGAACAATAGCCTGAAACGGGTGAACACATTGAATGAGAATAGACTCATACGTATTTAAATCTATCAGCTCTGGAGGAATAGCAACCAACTCTAGATTATTATGAACTGCTCTAGCAGGCATTTTATTCTCATATAATTTGTTATAACAATATTTGCAAATACGCTGCTCAGATCCCAAATCAAAACAATCCTCTACCAGCAAATAAGTTGGATTTTCCATCCACTTATCATTATCTTCTATTTCACTTTTTAAATACAGATTGACACCCCTAGTCTGATTTTTATAGTGAGTTCGCCGACAACAAATACAAGAAACATTTGGTCTTTCACCTGAAATTACCTTAAACTTTGTGATTTCATCCTCAAAAGTTTTTGTAATTACGGGTTCTACATTGTCTTCAACATTTTCTTCTACTAATGTCACAGTTTCTCCACTCTCTTGCTGAGGACCAAAGTAACAAAACTCAATATCCTCACAAACCTTCTTCACATCTGATACTGAGCCACGTAAAAGAGCACAGTTCAACTCATTTAACTTTAGTGCTGGACTTTTCGCATAATACAATCTTCTCACTAACTTCCGCATTTGAGTATGATGTACTGCCAGCATCCTGAAATGGTGAAAAACACTTTCACAAACTTTCCTAGAAAGACAAGCCACAGAATGACCTTGCAAACCAGTATTTTTTCTCACTCTGCAAGGGTCTAGTCCTTACAACACCTTAATCTTTTGTTTAACACTTTTTTTAGTATATGCTCGTAAAAAACGACACCATTTATCAATAGATTCCTGTCGTACACTACAAATACTACTGCAATCCCATGTATACACAGGGTGTTTAGGACGTCTCCCTAGAACTTCATCAGCTATCACTTCTTCTGCATTTCTTTCAACCATTTTCTCTTTCTCAATTGGACAACCATCTCTAACTTCGTAACCTCTACCACTGGTGTCAACTGCAAACAGTAATTTTTTGCTCTGTAAATAACTCTCTTATTTAAAGAAAGGTTCGGAACTGGAACTGTGTTTCCATTCTCCCAAAAAAATATCACAACATTTTTTTCTATTAATTACTCTTTTCCTCCTACTTTTGGCCTTCATTAAATTGATTGGTTTATCTAGTGATCGAATTCTGTTTAATACTAAAATGAATAGTTTCCTTTTTACTTCTAAAACCTTTTCAACAATGTTTTCAATATGCTTCTTCTTTTTATAAAACAGAGCTCTCTTTTTATATTTCTTCACATCTTTCAGCAAATTATGTACTACTCTCTTGTAAAATATTTTTTTTCGTAATTCCTTATACTGATTTTGCCTTCTTTTAGCACACTTTGGGTATGATTCCAATCATGGAAAAAGGCAGTACGAATAGTCGTACGGAGCGTTTTCTCCGTACGACTCGTACCAGGTAAACTCATTCTGCAACCTAGGAAGTACGATTCGTACAGAAAGCCTTTTTCTGTACGAATCGTACAAAAGACCGTACAGCAAAAAAATACCCACGATTCTGATCCGGAGCTGCTTGTACGAGACGTCCGTACGTATTTCAGCAGCGTTTTCCGGCCCAGCAAGTACGACTCGTCCCTACGTCACTCCGTACGGATCTTTTTCTACGGGAGTCGAACACAGCCGGAAAAGCAGAGTTCGACGCATACCACTACGCAACGGAGCCCCGGTACGCAACGTACACGCCATGAACCCCATCGTACGTGTCATCCCGGTCCTCTTGGCCTACGACCTGGTGCACCGCACCCGACGCACACGCCGCAGAAGGTGAGAACAACATGCGTGGGTACGGTGCGTACCACCCGTACCCCTAGGCGCCATGACAACAGTGGTATGGACCGTAACCACGCATTCATGCGTGGGTACGGTGCGTACCACACGTACCCCTACGGCGCCATGACGCCATGACAACAGTGGTACAGACCGTACCCACGCATGAATGCGTGGGTACGGTGCGTACCACACGTACCCCTACGGCGCCATGACAACACTGGTGCGGACCGTACCCACGCATGAATGCGTGGGTACGGTGCGTACCACACGTAACCCTACGGCACCATGACAGCAGTGGTACGGACCGTACCCACGCATGAATGCGTGGGTACGATGCGTACCACACATACCCCTACAGCACCATGACAACAGTGGTACGGCCCGAACCCACGCATGAATACGTGGGTACGGTGCGTACCCCTACGGCCCCATGAGTACTCAGGTACGGACCGTACCCACGCATACATGCGTGGGTACGGTCCGTACCACACGTACCCCGTTACGGCAGCAGGAAAATTTGGATACGAGGCGTACACATGCCAGGAATGTGGGCATAGAGGACTGGCCCAGCATGTTACCTTCAAATTGTTGTGTGTGTAGGTCCTAGCCAGCAATGTAAAGCTCCAAGGGGGTGCGTGGGTGGGTGCAGAGGCCTCCCAGCAGTAGACAGACATATGAGGGGTGGGTGCATATCACTAACAGCAGTGTCCAGACATATGAGGGGTGGGTGCAGAGGACTCCCAGCAGTGGAAAGACATATGAGGGGTGGGTGCATATCACTACCAGCAGTGTCCAGACATATGAGGGGTGGGTGCAGAGGACTCCCAGCAGTGGACAGACATATGAGGGGTCGGTGCAGAGGACTCCCAGCAGTGGCCAGAGATATGAGGGGTGGGTACAGAGGACTCCCAGCAGTGCCCAGACATATGAGGGGTGGGTGCAGAGGACTCCCAGCAGTGCCCAGACATATGAGGGGTGGGTGCAGAGGACTCCCAGCAGTGGAAGGACATATGGGGGTAGGTGCAGAGGACTCCCAGCAGTGGACAGACATATGCGGGGTGGATGCAGAGGACTCCCAGCAGTGCCCAGATGTTAGAATTGGGAATCTCTAGTTGGCACAGGTATGCACTTGCGACAAGCAGGGACAATCAACAGGCATGGCCTCTCTCACAGCCACTTGCAGAGTACCAGAGACCCCCCCCACTCAAAGGGAACCTGAGCCATTGGACACTGACTCTCTGTGTTGTCGGCGTTGACAACACGGCAGAATGCGTGTGGGACAACCTGCTCTTGAGACACCAGGTGCTGCTTGACAGCAGTCACACTGGCTCCTGTTTCTCTAAGAGCCCCCACCCTTCGGCCATTTATGGTCACCCACTGCCCATACTTTTTAGTATTGGGGGGCAGTTGGGCCTCAGCGACCATCTCACTGTCTCCTAATGAGACTAGGGTCATCTGTACGGGAACCCCCTCCCCTTGGACATCTACCTCCCTCCCAAAGGCTACACTAGCCACCTGCTTGGGGGGTGGAGCACCAGAGGGTGCTGGTTTACCATACTTGGGGCACTTGGGATCCATGGAATAGTGCCCCAGATTGTTACACTTGTAACATCTGGGGGGCCCTCTTTGAACAGGGTTACCTGTCGGGCCCCCGGTCTGCTTCGGGGGTGGGGGTGGCTGAGAACCTTTCCCTTGGTTCCCTTGGGAATTACTTTGGGCCCTCTGTAGAACTCCCTCTGTTTACCCTTGTCCCCCCCACTCTTCTGCTGGGGACCCTGACCACCTTTGGCGGGGCCTCCCATGGGACCCTTGTGGACCCTGGTACTGATCCAGCGGTCCGCCTTCTCAGCAAGCTTCCTAGGGTTAGTCAGCTTGCTATCGATCAGGTGCTGGCGTAGCTCAGGAAAACAATTACCAGACAAGTGCTCCCATGCAATTAAATCAAACAGCCCTTGGTAATCATTCACTTTGCTACCCTTCACCCAACCATCTAGCGCTCTGGAAAAAAAAGTCACATATTCTACATAAGTGGTACCAGGATTCTTGGTGCAATCCCTGAACCTCTGCCTGTACAATTCAGGAGTTAACCCATACCTTGTCATCAGAGCTTCCTTCATGTGTGGATAGGATGTGGTGACATCAGAGGGGAGATCCAGCAGTGTGTCCCGCCCCTCACTCAGAAACCTTCCCCACAACCCCGCTCCCCAATCTCTCTCAGGGACCCGGTGGGAGGACATAGCTACTTCATAGGCCCTGAACCACTGCCCAATATCATCCTGCTTGTAATACTCTTTCACTACATCTTTAGGAATGTGCACCCTTGACTCTGTTAAATTGCTGCCACCAGAGGGAGAGCGGTCTAAACTCTTGGCCTCAAGATCCAACTCCCTCATTTTTACCTCATGCTCCATGGCCAGCCTTTGTCTTTCCATTTCCATTTGCAGTTTTGCCATTTCCACTTCATGTGCTCTTGCAGCAATCCTGTCGGCCATCTCCTCTGGCGACAGGCCTCTGCCAGGCTCAGAAGCACCTTCTGGGGGTATCACCTCCAGCGCATTCTCTGGGAACTTGGATTCGTACCAGGCCCTCAGCGCCTTTGTGTACTGATCCTTGTTTCTCAATCCAGTTTGGTTGATTCTGTACTTGGAGAGGTATCCTTTCAAGACTTCACTTGTGCACTTCATCAGTGCCCCCTCCTCCCAATCTATGTCATCAACTCCAGAGAATATAGAGGACGCCCTGCCTCCATTGACTGAGCTAGGCATGGTTTCTTAAAGTGGAGATTCTTCAGCAAAAACAAAATTAATACTGTGTGGCTGCGTTATCGGTCTGAACTCACTACGTGGGTTCACTCAATCACTGTACATGAATCACAAATGCAAATTCAAATCCTCACCGCTGACCACCAATGTTAGAAATGGGGGTCTCTAGTTGGCACAGGTATGCACTTGCGACAAGCAGGGACTCTCAATTCTAAGTCAGAGTAAGGAGATCACCCTTTCAAATAACCCCTGCTCACCCTTTAGGTAGTGTGGCGCAAGCAGTCAAGACTATTCTCAGGGCGTCATAGGTTAAGCATCTGTGAACACATACAGTAATACAATGACACACCACAAATGGACACCAGTCAAGGTTATATCAAAAATAGGTTTCTTTATATAAGGCTTAGCACAAGACCAGAATAACGATTAAAATGACCACAGTATTATTTTAAAGATCAATGTTCTTGTAAAAAGGCTTAAAATGCAAAAATAGGCTTCTTTTACTCAATTCTGCTTCTTTTCAGGCTTTGTACGGTTCGTATCTGGGTGTGCGACTCGTCCGCATTAGAAACAAGGAAAGTACGAGTCAAACAATCGGTGCGGACTCCGGGGTCCGTAACATGCACGCTGCGGTGCGAACAGAACAAAGTACCTTAAGTTCGTGGGGTCCGCGACGGACAGTGCGGGACAAGTTGATGGGTCTGGGTCGTAGTTCGGCAGCGTATTCAGATGCTGGTCGGGTCGCGGCGTCAGTACGCGCCGTTGGTACGGGACCTTCAGGGATACGTGTGGATGGCCCGGATCAGCTTGCAGAGTCCGTGGCGTTCGGCGTTCGAGCCGTACCTTCGGTGCGGATAGGCGGCGACACTTCTCTGCGCCATACAGCGTACGGGGAGGATCAGCGTACTGCGGCTTCTCGGCTCTGAGTACGGCACGGTGCAGTACGTTAGCAGCGTACGGACCGTACCTGCGGGACGATGGAGCTTGGGTCCGGCGTACAGGGTTCGGCAGCCAGTGTTGTACGTCTCGAATCGGCGGGGAAGGTTAGGTGCGATGCGGCCGGGAGGGATACGGCGCGTACTAATGCTTTTGGATCAGCGTAGACGCACGGTGCCGGGCGGCAAAGACACGGCTTCGCGGCGGATGGGGTACGAGGTGTACTGGGGCCAAATCCAGCGGGAAACAAGCACAAATCGTCCAGGCAGATGAGTCCAATGGTCCTGGGACTCAGTTCAGGGGGCAAGCTCTTCTTCCAAGCCCTTGGAGATTGTTGAAAAACAAAGTGCAAAGTCTCTTTCAGTCTTTTCCTCTCCTTTCTCAGCAAGGCACCAACTGCAGGCCAATCCCCCAGGTCAGGGAAAGTTACACCTCCTTCAGCTTCTTCCAGGTCCTTCTAGGCAGGCAGAGTTCCTTCGTGGTTCAATCAGGATCTGATTTCTTAGGAGCAGGGCTCCTACATTTATACCAAGTTTCTTTTGTCTTTACAGGCCAGGGGGGCCTTTGCATAATCCCAGTCCAGTTCTTTTCAGTGAGGAGCACTTTGTTGTTGGGACTCTGGCTTCTTCTTTCAGCAGGCAGGGCAGAGACATCAGACGCTCCCCAGGGGGTGGAGCCAGCATTGTGGGGGCAGAGCACTGCCCTCTTCAGAGTCAAGGTGCACTCCTCCCACCCATCCTGGTGTAATCTTTCTATTCACCACCTGGCAGCCCCAGCCTGTCTCCTGGAACTTCCCAGCCCTGTCACTCAAGCTACACACAAAGAAGATAGCCCTCCCCTCCAGAGGCGGACTGAAATGGTTAGGCACGCAAAGGCTAACTTTCTAAAAGTAGCATTTGGAAACCCAGGATATTAAAATAACCTTTACTAAAAGATGTATTTTATTATTCTGAGTTCAGGCATACTAAACATTAATTTCTACCATGCTTCCTGAGCCTGCTAGGATTATAGAGTGTTATAATCTAGCAGACCATTCTGGCCTATGGAGAGCAGGTAGCTTTACAATTGTGAAAAACGAAAATGGCTGTAATTCACTATTAGGACATGCCACACACCTCAGGGCATGTCCTACCTTATCCTTACAATGCACCCTGCCCTAGGGCCTACCATAGGGGTGACTAACATGAAGGTAAGGGAAGGTTTCGGGACTGGCAAGTGGGGACACTTTGCCCAGTCAGCATAGTAGTACCAGACTGTATGCAGGTCCTGCAGTGGCAGACCTTAGACACATTTTACCAGGCAGCTTCTGTGGGTGGAACAACCAGTGCTGCAAGCCCACTAGCAGCATTGGGATATACAAGCCCTTGGCACCCCTGGTGCACTCTACTAGGGACTGATAGTAAACCCAATAAACCAATCATGGAAGTCAATTCACATAATACATTTTCCCATAGGGAGCACTTGCACTGTGGCACTGGATGGCAGTGGCACAGTGCCCTGAGCAGCTAACACCAGCACAAAAATACATTGAGGCACAGACAAAAATGGAAGGGCGACCCACGCCAATGGTGCCAGGTCTAACACCAGACATATGAGGGGTGGGTGCAGAGGACTCCCAGCAGTGGACAGACATATGGGGGTGGGTGCAGAGGACTCCCAGCAGTGGACAGACATATGGGGGTGGGTGCAGAGGACTCCCAGCAGTGGACAGACATATGGGGGTGGGTGCAGAGGACTCCCAGCAGTGGACAGACATATGGGGGTGGGTGCAGAGGACTCCCAGCAGTGGACAGACATATGAGGTGTAGGTGAATATCACTACCAGCAGTGTCCAGACATATGAGAGGTGGGTGCAGAGGACTCCCAGCAGTGGACAGACATATGAGGGGTGGGTGTAGAGGACTCCCAGCAGTGTCCAGACATATGAGGGGTGGGTGCAGAGGACTCCCAGCAGTGCCCCACTCCCAGGAGGATGGATGTCGTTCACACACTGCATGACACACCACATGTGGGTGTGAGGACATACAACACATGCATACCCACCCATGGCAGATGCCCCACAATACACACTCTGATTTCATGCCAACAGACTGTATAATCATGGAAATGCATACTAAAATAAGTTAGCCAAGGGGAACACACACTGTCACGCACATCACAGGAGTGATAGGAATGTCCAGGTGCTGGTCCAGCCACCCAGATGTTGTCTCTCATGTAAGGAATAGGGTTCACTGCGACTAGATACAATGCCCACAATTGTGAGTCAGGTGCCCAAATACCCTGCATTACACGTGCCATGTGTGTGTTAGGCCGTGATTACACACATGCATAGTGCTGAAAAGGGGCAATTGGTCCCTGATGCCATTCCTACATACACAAAACACAAGTACAGTGACTGGCAGGGATGGCACAGACGATTCAGCAGGAGACATCAGTGAGCATGCATGGCCATTGTTGAAGGGATCCGTCACCAACAAAGGATATGTTGACACAGATCAGCACAACAATTGTGCAACTGTTTGCAGGGAAAATGTCAGGTGCCACAGAGGAAGGAACACTCCTTGGGACAATGTCTCACAATCCAAAGGAACACACACTACCAATTAATATTTTCACAGACATTGTGATGGCACACAGATACCATGGTCCACCTCATGACCATCTTACTAAAACATTTCTCAGAACCCTAACACATTACCAGAACACCAACTTCATGGGCCTCATCACCAACATCAAGTACCTGAAATGCAATAGTGTGGAAACTAAATGAAAATGCTTTATTCAGCACACCAACAAAAAAATTGTAAGAAGACACTATTTACAAAGGCCAATGGCCAGTCCATAGTTCGAGTCCAAGGGTGGACGTATGCCACTGTGTCCAACTCTTCCTTGCCTGCACAAAGTCACCTCAAGGTTTGTCGACCGGGGGGGCATCATCAGTGGGAGTACCAGGCACCGCAGGGACAGGAGTGGGTTGGGTAGGTGTGGTGGGTGCAGGGCTGGACGTATCCATCACAGGGGGTGGGGCAGCGCCAAAGGTGGTGGTGAGCAGCTCGCTGCACACTGCTGCCAGGGCATCCAGAGGAACCCCTGCACCGTAAGAAACACCAGGGCCAACGGAGGGGGGGTGTCCGAGGGATGGGGTGCAGCGCTCTTGGGGGAGGTGGTGGATATGGGGGGGACTCAACTCCCCTGGCCGGAGACTTCCTCACCCGCTTGCGGGGTGGTGTCACAGTGGGGCTGAGGGACAGACTAGCCATGTAGGTCTCTTTGGGTGACATTTTGGCCCTGTGGGTGTGACTACATCCCCCTGAGTGTGCGTGCCAGGAGGTGTGCGCTGTGCCTTAGTTGGGGGTGTGCTGGATGTGTCTGTTGTGGTGTGTGCCTGTGACTGTCTGTGTGTGCTTTGGACAGGCATGGGAGAGGGCAGTGTGGATGGGTCTGGGGTAGGGGGGGGCGGAGCGCCACAGGAGAGACACTGCTTTTGTCAGTGAAGAGTCCATGCACCGCAGAAACCTGCGTTGCTCAGTCATCGTTGATGACATGCCCTCCACGAACGACACCAACTGTGTGAGCAGTCTAGTGTGTTCATGGAGGACATGCAGCATCGATGCCTGACCAACCTGCAACTGCCGCAGTATGTCCACAGACTCTTCACTGAGGGCAGCAGGGGTGACAGGGGCAGGGGCTGCGGTGCCTGGTCCGAAGGAGACACAGTGGAACCCTGCACGGACAGAAGGGACGGGAGCAACTGGGAGGGCAGAGATGGCAATGGAGGAGGCGGGTGCAGATGGAGGGATGCTGCCAGATGTTGTTGCATCCTCCGCCACCTCAAGGATGTCAGCCTGGGACCTGTCGGTGTCGTACATGCTCTCGCCTCCGGACAGGTCCTCCGACTGACTGCCCTCGCCCTCCGTGCCACTGTCTCCTGCTGACTCCACAGCACTGGTGGCACTGTCGCTGGGTCCCTCCTCAAGGTCCATGCAGGTGTCTCCCTCGCATGTGGATGATGATGCTGTGGGCAAGGAGAAGAAACCAGAAAGCATCAGTCACCTGTATACATCTGACACATGAGCACAAGAACAATTGGTCACAGTGCATATCAGGCAATGCATCATGAGTAACAGCTGTATTACTCCGCACATATGTAAGCCCTGTACTGCCCAGTTGGTAGACCCACCATGCACTTTGACACCAGGAAACTCAATACACAAAAGGCCACAACTTGAATGAGCAATACACTGAGAAGCTAGTGTCTGTGAACCGGTGAGCACAGCAATACAATGAAGTCATGACACCTCTTGTTTACCCTGAAATAAACAGGAGTGGTGCACTCAAGGTAAACTAACACACCTCAATACTCAAGGTGTCACCGCACTCAGAGACCTGTAAGTCCCTTGGAACACAAAACGAACAAATGTTGGTACCTTGGGACTCACAATACTTTAACCAATCTACATGTTTGGGATGTGCCAATTGGCCATTTCGTGCATGCAAGATGTTGCACAAGGCAGTGCACACAAAAGTACATTGACACTGTCATTGAAGAAGCTGGCACCTTTTCGGAGGAGCCACTGTTAGAAATAGATGGTGTTGCAGAAAGTACATATACATGGGCCCACGGAGGTCTTGACGTCTTGACACTCGTTAGTTTGTATCACCGACAACTAATGAGTCTCACAAAATCAAGACCACCGTGGGAACATGTATATGGAGAATCGGCAACACCATTTATTTATAACAGTGGCTTCTTTGAAAAGGTGCCAGCTTATTCAATGACAGTGTCAATGTACTTTTGGGTGCACTGCCTTGTGCGACATATTGCATGCAGGCACATTAGTGTTCTTAACACAAATCATCAAATTTCCACATGTTAAACATGAACAACTGTTGACAAGTGCTGTGAGTGCCAAGGTACAATTCATGAAGAGTAACAACTTGAATCATGTCAGTTGTCACCAGGCCATCCGTCACCTGATTACACAGTTGGCTACACATATGACCTACTGCCTGTCATCTGGAGTGGCACACATATCCACACCCAGGACAATGCATAAGCTAATGGGCCTGCAATTGGGTGGTAAAAAAGACCAGCTGTACTGTGGGGACACCCTCATGGCAAGCCAGAATGTACACACAGATGTCAGCACACAAAGTCCAAACTGCGTTGCATCTGAACCACACACATGCCAAAAATGTATGAGCAGGATTCTTGTTGGTAAAAAAATGACACTGGCTGCAAAGCACGTACATTAAGCACTGGCCAGCATCACAGGGGCACTGCCCAGTGTATTTACACCAGGCAATTCTCACACACAAGTCAGACCTGGCAATGAAAAATCAGGGTTGCACATGTATGCCTCTCCCGCACCCCCCAAACTCCCCCCCCCCCCCAATACCTGAGTCAATGTGATTTATACAGATCAAGAAGTGACACCTCTTATTCAGGGTTACAACAACTGTGCTAGAAAAATTGCTTCATTGACACCACATCACCTCGTGGGGCTGACAACACATATTTGTGACAAACAACCATCAACAGATTGTTGTGAATAGCCACACAGGCACTGCCCAGTGTGAGTTTGCATAAGCAAAATGGTGTATCCCTGTCCAGTGGACACATGTAGCACACATTAACAAAATCCAAACTAGGCCAGGGAACAATGCCACAGAGGCAGACCTATGCAGCACACACAGAGAATGTGCACAGTGTTGGATGACACACATGATTAGGAGGCCAGGCTGTCTCAGGGGACTGTAGTGGGCACACTGCTCCATGGTCCTGGAATGAGCTGACTCTACCATGTTCAACCGTCATGGCACTATGCATATCTCACACTCATGCACATCATGTCTGAGGCCACAACATTGCTCATGCATGCTGCAAGGGTATCCAGTTGAAAGCTCACACTCCTATGTTGAGAATCAGCATCAGTGACAACAACTATGGACCCCCTACATAGTGAACAGGTCATGGCACAGGCAAGGTACCAACACAAGTCACAGACCACCCTCCCACATGATGGAGAAAGCAATGTGCACTTAGATGTACTGGCACCCTAGATGACCATGTGCAAATGTGATTACACACACACCAGGGGACACATGTCAAGGAGAGGAAGGGATGAAAAAGATCCCCAGGTGACATTTGTGAACAGAAAATGCACAGCACATATGAACTCTGGGAGTGTATTCATGCAAAATAGCACTTCCTAAAGCTGGCGACACATAACACAACAAAAAGCCATGTACCTACCCCCTCCTTGCTGCAGTCTCTCCTGTAACTGCCTATCGAGGTCAGGGAAGACCACCGCCAGGACACGTTTCATGTGGTGGGTCAGGTGTCGGCGGCCGCCGGGGGGGCGAGGTGGAGAGAGCTTGAGCTGGACCCGGGCGATCCGCCGGGTCCAGCACCGGATGTCCTGCCACCTCTTGCGGACCTGGGCCAGCTGCCGATCACGCCCTCCAGCAGTCCTCACGGCCCTGACGACGTTGGTCCAGATCACCCCCTTCTCGTAGGCAGTTACCTGTCAGGATGACAAAGTGACACAACATCAATACACCTGCTCCATGTCCCAGAGACACACATTAGAACATCTTTGAAATGTTGAACAGGGCACGAATCCTCCTCCTCCTCCCTCCCTGTGGCTGGTGCTGGTCTGCGCCTGGTGTCACAGGGAGGGTTGCCCATGTTGTCGGCGATCCGACAGAGTGAATGGCTTATGTCCCTTTGCACCGCCAGGAGCTCAGCCAGTCTTGCCTCCATCCGTCCTTGATGTTGTTGTTGACTGGCGTGTTGCTCGGCCTGCTGGTTTTTTATCTCTGTGAGGGTCACCACTACCTGGCTGATCTCCCTGGTGTCACGCCGGTATGCCTCCATCATGTTGCGGATGTGTGACATACCGGTCCCTTCAGCTGGCTGGTCAGGTTCTCGCCTCCGCCTGCCTCCACTCCCGCCACCCCTGCCCACACGAGCCTGGCCTGCCGTTGTGGGCACATCGGGTCGGCGGGACCCCTGAGGGATGGCAGTGGCGGTGTTGTCTGCCTCCTCCTGGGTGCCCGCCGCACCTTGTCCCTCCTGGTCAGACTGGCTATGTTCACTGCGGGCAGGGCTCCTGGGTGTCTCCTGTGATGTGGCAGGAATGGGGGTGGTGGTTGGCACAGATGTTCCTGAACCAGGTGCTGCAGGGGCTTGGACACCAGAGGGTCCAGGTCGGTCGGGGTCATCCGCGGAGTGTTGAGAAACGTCGCTGCTGGTGGGATCCGTTTCCTCCCGAGCCTGTGACTGTGATTCTTCACCCCCATTGTTGGTGGGATGTTCATCACATTGCCCTGTGTGTGAGAGACAGACAATGTTAATGCTGTTTCATGCAACATGCATGTTTCATACACATTCAAGTTGGCACTGTTCCTCCAGGTAGTTGTATGTGCCTAGCATTCTCCTCAATGTTCACTTGTGTATGGGTATGTTGCGGGGGACAGATTGATATGTTCTCCTGAGTCTTTGACATGTCCATTTGTGGCTTGGGTGCTTCTTCGGCTATGTATTGGTCTTGTTGTGTTACATGTCCATTGTGGCAGTGGGTAAATCCATTGCCTGTCCCGGGGGTGTCTGCTTGTGTAAGGGGTGTGTGTGACAGGGCCTGCTGGTGGGTGTAGTGTGATTTGGCAGTGGGGCTCCCAGGTGATGTAGCTGTCCCCCCATGGAGCATGCTGCCATGACAGTGAGTGTGACTTCCTGTCCTAGATATCTGACCTTGTTGTGTTGGTGTTTGTATTTGCACTGGTCACAGGAGGGCCTTGTGCTGCCTACACCAGGGCCAAGTGTGAGCTATCTTGTCAGTACTTTCCCAATCCCTGGGCATTGCGCATGGTTATGTAGCTGGGCCATGGGGGATGAGGGCAATTGTGTCTGATTTGGAATTCAAAAATGCGTTTTGGTGCACCTACCCTCCCAGCATACCAGACATCCATTCTTGGGTTGGTGCTTCGTGTAGCATGGGACATAGCATGGCCTTGCTTTCTCAATGGGGCATACACATGTTATTGGCATTCACGTTGTTTGTGACTGTGGTTCTGGCGGTTGAGGGCTTGGGGGTAGTTGCGTGCATTTGGTGTAGTTGGGGTGTGGATGCCATTACCCCCATGTTACGTAAGTTGTTTGTGTACTCACCAAGCTCTGGAGGTCCTTGGAGTCCATATACTCTCACCGGCGGAAGCATGGCCATCACCTTCTCCTCTCAGGGATGGTAATGTACTGGTCTGCGGGGCGCACCACCTCCAGTGATGTTGATCTGGGCGTGCTCTTCATTCATTTTTCTCTTGACCGCCCTCCGCAGATCGCACTACCTGGCTTGGCATTCATTCCTGGTCCTTCTGATAGGTGCAACAGCATTCGCCCTCTCGACGATCCTCTGCCACAGGCGTGATTTTTCAGCTATGCTGGTCTGTCTGACCAATGTTCCAAACAGCTGTGGCTCAACTCTGATGATTTCGTTGACAAGGATGTCCAGCTCCTCCCTTGTGAACTTTGGATTCTTGTCGGTGGGCATGGTGTGGGGTGAGGGTGTGGATGGTTGTGGTGTGTGGGTCTGAATGTGACGGTGTGTGTGTGAATGTGGAGAGAGGGTATGTGTGAAGGGGTGTGTGTGAAGGTGTATATGTTAAGGTGGAAGGGTGCAGTGGTTTGTGTGTGCTCTGTAGCAGTAGTGAGTGTTGCAAAGGCTCATGGTTTGTGTGTGTGGTCCCTTTTAATTGGTCCATTTGTGGGTGGGGCTCATTTTGAATTTTTGGTGGGTGTGTTATAAGGGGTGGTTGTGAGGTTGCCCCTCTGTTTGCCTGTTTGGATGTGTCCAGGTCAGTCCTTTTCATTTTTTGTGCAGTGTAGACTGGTGTTGTGCGAGTCGAATAGGCCCTTCTTGTGCTGTTTTACAGTGTCCGTGGTTCAGTACGGTACAGGGGTACGTGTTGTACAGCCACACACCCCCATGCATAGTGGATGTGTTGTGCGTACACGGACATTGCTATGTACGGTGCGTACATCCCATTGCTTCTGTACGGTGCGGGTGCGTAGGCCGCCATCGCGTATGAACGGTGCGTACCCGCAACATCGCGTACCCGCAACATCCGCCGTACATACGCGATGTTGAGGGTACGCACCGTACATTCGCAATGGGGGTACGGTGCGTACATACGCGCTGAGGGTATGCACCGTACATACGCGCTGGGGGTACGCACCGTACATTCGCACTGGGGGTATGGTGCGTACCTACGCGTGGGGGGGTACGGTGCATACCTACGCGCTGGGGGTGCGCACCGTACATTCGCACGGGGGTACGGTGCATACCTACGCACTGGGGGTACGGTGCGTATCTACGTGCTGGGGGTACAGTGCATACCTACGTGCTGGGGGTACGGTGCGTACCTACGCGCTGGGGGTACGCACCATACATTCGCACTGGGGGTACGGTGCGTACAAACTTCGCTTCATAGCGGGCAAAGTCATTCCCCGTGTACGGGACGTTTTCCGTACGAATCGTAAATTGTAACTCCGGTCCGGATCGTACTAGTACGGTCGGACTTCATTTTTACGATTTGTACGGAGAAGTGTCCGGGTCCGTCTCGTACAAATTTTCCAGCTACGATTCGTACGGATCGGGCAGATCCGTATGTACTTTTTCCCGTACGGATCGTACTTCACGGGTCTTGTACGATTCGTCCGGAAAAAAATATGGATACGAGTCGTACGGGAAAAAAAAATACAGGATCGGAATCGACCCCTTTGTCTCCTTTGACTGAATATTTGTTTTTTTGCTTTTCCTCTTATTTTGAATTTTTTTTCTAGTTGAAACATTCACAGTGGATTCAGCGTTCTGTACATTCTGTTTCCTCCTACAAACATTTTTAATAAAATGCTTTGTGATCTTACCAGAATTTTTTTTCTTTTTAGCCACATTATCTTGTACATTCAATACTTGTGGTTGACTTTTCTTCAAGTAATTCTCCTGTCTCTGTTCTTTTCTTTTTCTTTTTTTTTCAAGCATGATTTCTCTATTTTAACATCGAAAAACAGTATCTGTAAAAAAGAATCACAAATAAAAGTATATTAATAACTTTCAAATTCATACTATTCTATTACTGTAAAAACACATTTTATATAAAAGCTGACTAAGAAACTATAGCCATGAAGCACAAGTGTGACGATGGTTAAAACACTACAAGCATAGTGCATACTACTTTGAGACAGTTTATGCCCTAAAGCCTACCTCACTAAAAAAGTACATGCTAACTGACTGAATGATTACAAACTGGGTGTGTGACAGGGTATTTCCTAGAAGTGTATGAATACTGACATGATTATTGATGGTGTGAAAGACAAGTGTGAAGGTGATTAGAGACCTACATGCCTACTGGACACGTTTCAATCCATTCATACGTAAAGGCCTGTCTCACTCCAATACTATTTGGATACTGATTAAATGATTAGAGTACTGCAAGAAGAATGCCTGGGTGAGTTTATAAGTGTTTGGGTTTTGGCACAGTGAATGGATTGCTCCATGGTGCTGAATGGGTCATTAGAGGACTCTAAGAGGAGTGACAGAGTATTTGCTGGAAGTGTATGAATACTGACTAGGGAATTGAAGGTGTAAAACACAAGTGTGTAGGTGGTTAGAGGACTGCATGCATAGTGGATAGGCATTTGAAGAAATTCATGTACTAAGGCCTGGCTCACTGCATGAGTACTTGGGTACTGACTGAATGATTAGAGTACTGCAAAGAGAGTGTCTGGGTGAATTTATAAGTGTTTGGGTTTTGGCGCACTGAATGGATTAGTACATGGTGCTGAATGGGTCACTGGAGGAGTACAAGGGGAGCGATTGGATGTTTGCTGCACTATATGTATACTGAGTGGGGAATTAAAGATGTGAAAGACAAGTGTGTAGGTGGTTAGAAGACTGCATGCATACTGGATAGACGTTTGAAGCAATTCATGTGCTAAGGGCTGGCGCACTGCATGAGTACTTGGATACTGACTGAATGATTAAAGCACTGCAAGGAGACTACCTGGGTGAATTTATAAGTGGTTGCCTTTCAGTGCAGTGAATGGATTAGTACATTGTGCTGAATGGGTCACTGGAGTAGTATAAGGAGAGTGAGAGAGTATTTGCAGGAACTGTATGCATACTGTCTGGGATATTGAAGGTGTGAAAGACAAGTATGTAGGTGGCTAGAGACCTACATCCATAATGGATAGACGTTTGAAACAGTCCATAGAGTAACACTTGGATCATTGCAAAACTACCTGACTACTGACTGAATCATTGGAGTACTACAAAAAAAAGTGACTCAGTGGATCTTTTTAAGATTTTGGATTCTAGTGCAGTGAATAGGTTAGTACTTACTGCCAAATGAGTCAGTGGAGGTGTGCAATTAAAGTGACAGAGTGTTTATTGCAGTTTATAGATACTGACAGAGAAATTGAACGCCTCAAAGGCAATTGTGTTGGTACTTACAGGCCTCCATGCATACTGGAAACACATTTGAATCAATCCATGTGCTAAGGCCTGCCTCACTCCATTAGTACTTAGGTACTGACTGAATGATTAGACTATTGCAAGAAGCGTACCTGGATGAATTTGCAAGTGTTTCAGTTTTGGCACAGTGAATGCATTACTACATGGTGCTGAATAAGTCACTGGAACACTGCAAGGGGAGTGACAGGAAGTTTGCTGAAAGTACATGGATACTCACTGGGGAATTGAAGCTGTTAAAGACAAGTGTATAGTATGTTAGAAGACTGCATGCATGCATAGACGTTTGTAGCCCTCTATGTGGTAATGCATGGTTCACTACATGAGTACCTGGAAACTGATTGAATCGTTAGACTACTGCTAGAAGAGTGCCTGGGTAAAACTGTTACATTTTTCAGTTTTGGCACATGGTACTGGATCAGTCACTGGATGAGTGCAAGATGAGTGACAAGATGTTTATTGAAGTATATAGAAACTGACTAGTTAATTAAAGAAGTGAAAGACAAACGTGTAGGTGACTAGAGGCCTGTATGCATACTGCATAGGGGTTTCAAGCAGTCCATGTTGTAAGGCCTGGCTCGCTGCATGAACACTTGGATACTGACTGAATGATAAGAGTACTAAAAATGGAGTGCCTGAGTGAATTTATAAGTGTTTGGGTTTTGGCAAAGTGAATGGTTTAGTATATGCTACTGAATGGGTCACTAGAGGAGTACATGGGGAGTAACAGAGTGTTTGCTTGAAGTGTATGAATACTGACTGTGGAATTAAAGGTGTGAAAGAGAACTGTGTAGATGGTTAGAGGACTGCATGCATAGTGGATAAGCATTTGAATCAAAGCATATGCTAAGGCCTGCCTCACTTAGTTACTACTTGAATATTAACTGAATGTTTACAGTATTGCAAGGACACTTCCTGGGTGATTACATAAGCAATAACTGCCTTCTAATTCTAACAAAACTTGAGAACAGGAAAGTTTTTAAGCAGTTATGCATATTCAAACATATGAAGTACCCAAATGCTTCTCTCACAGTGGTTCCCAAATGCACACAGACTCACAGTGTGATTCTATACAAGCAACACTATCATAGGAGTTTACCAAAACTCATTCAGTAGTGTAGAAGGTGTAAGAGTACTGTACACAATCTACATATTTAAGTATTGCACTTTAGTGTCAAAGTCTGACTCATTTTATCAATCCATAAGCAAAGACTGGATTCTAATGCTACTAAAACTGAACAACTTGACAGGTTTTAAAAGTTATCTGTCAGCAAATACATGATGTTACCAAATGCTTCTCTCACAGTGGTTCCCAAATGCACACAGACTCGAGACTCGCAGTCTGATTCTTGACAAACAACACTATCCCTAGGAGTTTACCAAAACACATTTTAGTGTAGAAACATGACTCATCCCCCGGGCTCATTTTGCAAATTTATAAACAATGACTGATTTCTAATTGTACCAAAATATAAAAACAGCACAGTTATCTGTCTGCAAACACATGAAAAACACAAATGCTTATCATAGAATGGTTTCTACATGCACACACACTGTCAATAAGATTGTAGACAAAAGAAAGTACTCCCTACACTTTAGCAGGAGAAATACATTAGTCTGATTAAAATCAAAATAGTCTACATACATCCCCTCACAATTAAATAACTCACCTTTCAAGTTGTTTTATAGATTAAGAAGTATATCAGTCACACACCAGATATCAGTCACACACCAGATTTTCTACAGAATCTCTGCACTGTGCACCTCTCAGCAAAACCAAAGAATGGCAAAGTTTCCCTCTCATTTTCCATACATATACATGTAAACATCAAATCACATTCCTTCCCACATAAATTCAAAAGCAAACTCACATTTCTATTGGTTAAACATTTCAACCCTTTCCAAATGACATAAATTTGAACCCTACCCCCATTCTGCCTTCTGTCTGTTACCATAGCAACAGGTCATGGAACACTGAACCGAGCACACAGGTCACAAGTTCAGCACACAATGTTGCTAATCAAAACAGCAAGTGTGCTTGACTTTTCAACATATCAGCTTATGATATATAATGTTCCTTTCACGCACTTTTTGTTAACCAATAAGAATCATGCGTTTAAAATACAGGAACATGCACCCTACCTTTCAGTGTAGAAGGTTGTCAAACAACCAATGATTTCTTGTCTTTTTTCAAAACTGCATCTTAGCCACCATTTTAGAAAAATCTTACTTTTCAAACTGCCATTTCATTTACAGAGTGCATCCAGACCTCCCTTCAAGATGCTTAGAGTGTGGATTGTGGGACACAGCTATATTTTCTGGAGCCAAAGGTATGCAGAAAACAAAGGCATTCACAAAGACCTAGGTTTGCCAAATGTAGACATTAAATGGATTGGACCGAGAGGGTTAAAGTGGCACGAATTGATGCCATTGGTAAAAACCTTTATGCATATCCAACACCCTGACCTCATAATAGTGCACTGTGGTGGCAATGACCTAGGCACTTTGACAGGGGTAGGTCTGGAAATGCTTATGAAGGACACCTTTGCAGAATTGTTTTCACTTTTTCCCAAAACTGCCTTTCTGTATTCTAACATATGCCAAAGGCAGAAGTGGACCTGGTCCAATCATTTTTGTCCACAGATTAAGAAAGCTAGGAAACATGTGAATAAATCTGTTTTTGCTTTTCTCCGAGATTATAGAATGGGGTCCATTTACAATAACAATCTGCGCTTTCATATGCAAGAGATGTATAGGAGAGATGGAGTACACTTTACTGATGAAGGAAACAGAGTCTTCCTCAACAACTTTAGACTCTGTATAGGTACTTACTTGTAAGTACCAAAAACTCTCAATGAACACAACGGCTCTTTTTAGAGCCACTCAAGAACAAAACACTTAAGCTAGATGTTTATCTCCCCAAAATTTCATTTTTTTTTCCTTGGATCCGCGCACCCAACGCGTTAGGAACCGCGCACCCAACGCGAGAGGAACCGTGCACCCAACGCGTTAGGATGCGCGACTCCTAATTTTACCGTAAAAAATAAAATAGCCCCTATCACTAATTTTTATTATACCCGGGGACCCCATCCCCCAGGGCTTATGAATAAACATTGGAGACCGTGGAGGGAGCCCCAACGCCCCCACGGTCCCAGCCGGCTCCCCGCGTCCTTCGGGAGCCGGCATTGCTTTTCCACATGGGGAGCTGCTGACATGCAGCTCCCCGTGTGGAAAAGCAATATCGTTTGGATTTTGAAAGAGAGAGCAGGACCTGCTCTCTCTTTCAAAATCCTAACGAAGTTTGCTATGGGAGGGCGGGAGACTCCCGCCCTTTCATAGCAAACAGCAGTGTCCTGGGGTGGACACCCCAAGACACTGTAGGAGCCGGCCCTGGGGGATGGCGGTCCCCAGGGCCCTCGAGGGCTCCAGGAGGGGGGCCACGCAGCCCCCCTCCCCTATTAATATATAAACATTTTGCCCCCAGGTTTTGGCCCACCCGGGGGCTAATTGTTAACGAAGCGCGGAAGCCCGCGCTTAGTTATTTTTTTTTCCCGTCCGGATCCGCGCACCCTGCGCGCATTTCACCGTTTAAAAAAAAAAAAAAAAGGGGGCCCCAGGGGTCCTTCTGGGACCCCCTGAGCAACACTAGAGGGTCAGAGTATTTCTACCCTGCCCCCTTTATATGTTTTAAACACTTATTCTCCTTACTTCTTCAACCTCGCTTCTACCGAGGCACAAAATGGCTGCCAACAGTTCCTGGTTTCGAATGTAGACAGACACTTGACAGACAATTAGCATTCAGCGCGTGATCGGGAGAGTGCACGCACGGTTCGCAGAGGGTGCGGGGAGGGTGCGCGGATCCTCCGAGGCCATAGATATATATGTACTTTTAACTCTAATTTTCTCAGGAACTACTGAACGGATTTACACCATTTAAGTAAAAGGCACGAGTCTGAACTGAGGACTACCTCTTTGCCAAATTTGGTGTAATTCCGTTCAGGAGTTCGGGCTGTAGCTGTGTCAACAGGTCCTATGGGAAAATGCATGTGGAAAACGCATTTTGGGTCCCCCCTTTTTTCACGGCCCCCACTTGACGAATCACCGTGAAATTTACAGGATAGGAGCGGACCGGAGCTGGCCAAAAGTTTTGATAATTTCGTGAAGATTCGTCAACCTGCGCCAAACTTATTGGGAATAGAATGTTGCGGATTTCCTATGGAAAATAGGTCCTAACTATAACTACCTACTGGCGACTGCCAGTAGGTAATATATATAGATATATATATATATTACCTACTGGTAGTCGCCAGTAGGTAGTTATAGTTAGGACCTATTTTCCATAGGAAATTCGCAACATTCTATTTGGAATACCTTTGGCACCCGTTGACGAATCTTCGCGAAATTTTCAAAACTTTTGGCCAGCTCCGGTCCGCACCTATCCTGAAAGTTTCGGGATGATTCATGTAGCGGGGGCTGAGAAAAAAGGGTGGTCCCAAAATGTGTTTTCCCCATGCAATTTCCCATAGGACCTTTAGCCGCAGCTACAGCCCGAACTGCTGAACGGAATTACACCAAATTTGGCAGAAAGGTAGACCTTGGTTCAGAGTTGTGCCTTTTGCTCAAATGGTGTAAACCCGTTCAGTAGTTCCTGAGAAAATCAAAATCACATATATATCTGGGCGGAGCCTAACCACACATCTCATCGTGAGATCTGATTGGCTGTCAGTGCTTCATCCAAGAAGTGTTGGCAGCCATCTTGGGACCAATATACATGATAGCACCTCATTAAAAAGCATTGCAGTTAATAGAAGGTTTTAAGACTTTAGTTACATTATAAATCATTTGTTGATGGTACCATACTCATTTTAGGAATTGTGGTATGTTCTAAGGTGATTTCACCATGTGAAAAAGCCTTCTGCTGTGATATCATGAATCATGTTTGAGAGAAAACTATTTTCTCATGCTTTTCCCACAGAGGTTTGGAAGGTGATCTATAAGCTAAACTGAGAGCATATTTTCTGTAAATTCACATTATCTTTCTCAGTCATGTGAGAATGAAGTCTGACATTCTCAGTAAAACATGTACATCCAACAAGGGCAGAGACTGTCAGTTGATTCCTTTGTGTTCTACTGCAGCTTCACAGAGTGTTCCAATAACAACTAGAGCGCTAACAGTCCTACCTATGATAAACGTATGGCACACCTGAAGCCATCTTGATTGGAATAAAGTAGTAACTGTTAAAACATTTAATTTAAAAAGGAACAAAATGAGGGGGTTCATTTTGGCATAGAAACTATGATTAGTGCGGCAGAAAGAAAAATTAGGGCACATTTTGACTTCTCAAATCCTCTTTTATTTCATAATAAAATTCTGACATGCAGACTGAAACATGGACTTTCAATATCAGCAGCAGACTTACCTGGTGAGCAGTAGCTTTACTACAGTAATCTAATGAGCAACTAGAGTGATAACATTCTGAATTTATGGCAAATGTGTGACACATCTGAATGCCTTCTTGATGGAACCAAAGTAAAAAAACTGAAAGTATTTCCTACTGAGGAGACTGCAGTAAATGAGGAAATTAGGAAACTTCATAACAAATAAGTCTCCCAAAATGGCCACCAGAGACGAAAGAGCCCAAATGTAGCCCAAATATCACCCGGATGTAGCCCAAGTATAGCCCAATGACAGAATGTCCCAGAGTGTTCTTAAGAACAACTAGAGCGCTTAGTGTCTTACTTATTACAAAAGTATGGCACACCTGAAGCCATCTTGATTGGAATAAACACTTAAAACATTTAATTTAAAAAGGAACACAATGAGGGGGTTCATTTTGCCATAGAAAGTATGATTAGTGCTGAAGAAAGAAAAATTAGGGCACATTTTGAGTGACATCTCAAATCCTCTTCTTTTCATTAAAAAATTCTGACATGCAGACTGAAACATGCACTTTTAATACCAGCAGCAGACTTCCGTGGTGAGCAGTAGCTTTACTACAGTGATCTAATGAGCAACTAGAGTGCTAACATTCAGAATTTATGGCAAATGTGTGACATATCTGAATACCTTCTCGATGGAATCAAAGTAAAAAACTGAAAGCATTTCCTACTGAGGAGACTGCAGTAAATGAAGAAATTAGGAAACTTCATAACAAATAATTCTCCCAAGATGGCCACCAGAGACAAAAGAGCCCAAATGCAGCACAAATATCACCCAGATGTAGCCCACATGTAGCCCAATGACAAAAGTGTGCAAAACAGTTATTTTTTGTGTTTTTGCAGTTTTATATAGTGCAGACTTGTCAGGTTTTGGAGTGCTTTACATGAGCATTGGTTACATCACACAAGATCAAATTCATTTTGGTTGTAGACATGGGGAGATTAAGTGATTTGACCAGAATCACAGAATGATGAGCTGAAGCAGAAATTCCAACCTGGTTCCCGAGTTGCAAAGTCTGCAGCTCTGGAAGTAACACCACATCCTCTCCCCTAAGTGCAACATGTAAATCAAGTGGTCAACTGGATAAAAAAAATAACGATAACAAATAATTTAAAAGTGCTTTGTCGCTATTTGAAAACTCAGAAAATATGTCCTCATTTTAGTTTTTTAGAGCACTAACCATAATTTTGATGCAAATAAGACCCTCTCATATATGTAATTCCTAAAGGAAATGTTCTAGGTATTACAGTTTTGATTACATCAAGATGACATCAGGCGTTCCACACTTTTGTAATAAATATAGAATGTTAGCAATCTAGTTGTTCATTAGGATACTGTTGAGAGGCAGAGGCCAGGGGCACGGACTCTGAAAATTGAAGGCAGGTAGGAGGGTGCAGAGGCAACATTTTGACCACACTGGGCAGGCCGGAAGGGCAGTGGCAGCACAACAGACTATGGAGGGCAGTGGAAAGGGGGGCAGGGGCAACAAACCAACATTACAGGACTGACAGGAGAGGCTGTGGCAATATAATAGACCATTGCGGGCAGAAGGAAGAGGCAGTGGTAGTACAACCATACATGCAAACAGACCCGATTCAGCCAGGAAACGTCCAATGTTTTTAAGCTCAAATGGGCTTTATTTGATCTGTCTCCTGTCTACAATCTCCTCTTTTTCAATGTAACTCAAAGGGGAAAATCAATACCCCAGTTTTTTTTCAAATTCTCCCTCTTACCAAGTTCAAAATGTTCGCAAGTATGGTACATTGGATCATGGAAGGCAGGAGGAATTGGGGTAGGGACATGGACTCGGATAACAGAGGACAGGAGGGACATGGAGAGGTGCACCAAACTGACCCTACAGGGCAGGCATCAGGGTTTGCAGCAGCACAATACACCACACAGGGCATGCAGGACGGGAGTGCAGCACAACAATCCATAGAAAGCAATAGGGAGGGGACAGGACCATGCACATAGACAACAGAGAACAGAGGGGAAGAGGCAATGGTAGCTAGCTGACCATAATGGACAGACAGGAGAGAAAGCTGCAGCATAACAGACCATAAAGGGCAGGAGGGACGGATCAGGGGCATTACAATGGAACAGACAAGCCAGGAGAGAGGGAATAGGGGTCTGCACATGGAAACAGAGGGCTGGGGGCAAGGGGGCAGGGCAGGTGCAGCAAGATGACCACGGAGGTCAGGCAGGATGGGCACTAGAAACAAGACACCATGGAGAGCAACAGTGAGACTATGATGGCATACACACAGACCATGGAGGGAAGGTGGGAGGGGGTCAGGGGCAGCTAGCTGACCACACAGGGAAGGTGGAAGGGGCCGTGGCAGCACAGAAGACCATGCATGGCAAGCGGGAGGGTTAGTGGCAGCACAATGGCTATGATGGGCAAAAAGGAGGGTGCAGGGGCATGCACAAAGGACCATGGAGGATAGAAGGGAGGGTCAGGACCTGGGCACAGACAAGAGGGTTCAGGGGAAGGGGCCTCACAACAAACCACGTGGGGCAGGCAGGAGGAGCAGTTGCAGCACAACAGACCAGGGAGGGCAGAAGGGTGTGGCAGTAAAATGGAACATGGAGGACAGGAGGAAGGGGATAGGGCATGGCATGTGTACAGGCAGGGTGGAGGTGGCAGGGACACGTTACAGTCATCGGACAATGCTAGGCAGGTGGGAGGGGAGTGGCAGCTCAACAGAACACTCAGAGTAGATAGGATTGGCAGGTCCATGGAACATGGTGGGCAAAAAGGATGGAGCAGGGGCATGCACAAAGACATCGGAGGGCAGGGGGAAGGTGAATAGGGGCAGCAAGCTAAGCACAGAGGCTAAGCAGGAGGTCAATGATGGGGCATAGAATTGGGCAATGGAGGGCAGGAGGAGTGGACTGGTACATCATGCTAAATGGAGGGCAGTGGCAGCACATCAGACCATGCATGGCAGGAGCGAGGAGGCTAGTCCATGGATTCAGACAACAGAGGATAGGGAGGAGGTGGATGGGGAAGCAAGGTAACTGTTCAGAGAAGGTGGGTATTAGGAACTTTATTGTTTTTAAAATGTGTGTCTGTGCGAACTACTTAAAACATGAACAAGTATGCAGCATAATCTCACTTTTATTCAGGAAGAAGAGGACTTTTGTGACTGTGACTCCGGGCTCACTTGGCAGAAACACCCCCTGACCCTCCACCCCTATCGCAAAATGTAATGCCCGTGAAAAGGGTAGGTGAACGCAGTGTTATATAGAACACAGTCTTGAGAGCACGATTGAAAATGAAAACTAGATATAGTGTATGGTATAAACTATGCACCAAAAAGTGTGATATAAGATGAACAGGGGCGTGAAATATAATATGCAATACATTGTGCGCAATGACAGATTCATTGGAGAGCGCAAGATAGCACAGGCACTAGCGCGTGCTATGCGATATGCGACTTGGAGTGTAATATGCACAGGGCAGTGTTGTGTAACCTAATTAGTCTCTAAAGTTGTAATATAAAATATGTGCTGTGGAGTGAAACGTTGCATATGCACTGTGACAAAGATATGGATCCCATATTGTAATATATATGGCATTGCGCTGTGCGTTATAACATAGGCATCGAGAAAGGCACGTTATATGGGGCAATATAACCCGTGCGAAGGCAAGTGTGGCATGACATATTCACGGGAGTGCACATGGGCTAGAGAGTGTCATAGCATATGCGCTAGCTGGTGGAATACAACAGAGGTGTGTGACACTCGGCGGGCACTGGTGGGTGTAACACAGCATTGGGTTCAGCCAGGAGCACGCTGTGACTCTCAAGTGAGGTTTGTCTCCTTTCCAGAGAGTAAAATAAAAAGTATTACACATCCGGCGGTGGATGTGTGTTTTATTAACCATGAGTGGGTTTCTTGCATAGTTTATCGAATTTTTGCTGAATCCCCTTTGAATGGCTTGGTGTGCGTGTGCATTAAATGTGCCCGTCAATAGCTACCCATGTTTGTATACGACAAGGGTGTCTACTTGGAGAGTACCCACCGGCGGGGGCGCCGGGATTAGGCACAGTAGGGCGTCGGGCGTCAGTCACGTCAGAGCTTCACTAGCGTGTAAATACATTCCACGTGGATTCATTGTATGCATAGTCGCCTTTTAATGAATATCACACAAATCGTCATGGTGATAGGTACATACGGTTTGTCCAGCATGTCCTAGGTGTTTCTATAAATATATATATTTTTTATCTAAAAATATTAAAAAACAAAGGCCGACCCCGGGGGATGGGGTCCCCGGGTCCTTAAGTGGCTGAGGAGGGGGGCAACGCAGCCCCCCTCCTAAAGAATTAAAAAAAAAAAAGGCCATGCCCCAGGGGTTGGGGTCCCCGGGGCCGATTAAGGCCTTGGGAGGGGGGGCCGCACGGCCCCCTCCCAATTATTATTATTATTTTTTTAAAACATTAGGGGGCAGGGCATGGGGGATGGGGTCCCCAGGGCCAATAAATTAGAAAAGAAGGGGGGCCACACAGCCCTCCTTCTTAAACAAATAAAATAAATAAAAGACCGGCATCGCGCCGGAGGCCACGCCCTCTCCTTGCAGCACTCTGCAAACGCACCCCCTGGCCAGTTGTAAGTTGGGGAATTAATTCCCCTTCAATACTGAGGGTCCCTGAGGGCCAACTAACCCAACAGGTATCTTCAGTATGCGCCAGGGAGCTGCGTTGCAGTCAGGTGTTCTGAGGCCACGCCCCTTTTTACATCTGTCTGCAATGGCGCTTACTGGATGTACCTAGTGGGCTATTTTGCCCCTAGGAACCCCCAGGATTCAAGGGGACTTAATCTCCCAACTTAAAACGGCCACAGGGCATGTTTACACAGTGGGGAAGGGAGGGGACGGGGCCTGAGGTGAGGTGTGCAAACACGCCCTGTGGCGCGTTTTAAGTTGGGAAATGATTCCCCTTCAATCCTGAGGGACCCTGGGGGCTAACTAGCCCACCAGGTGCTTCCAGTAAGCGCCACTGCGCTGCGTTGCAGAGAGGTGGTCTAGGCCGTGCCCCTTTTTACATCTCTCTGCAACGCAGCTCTGTGGCGCTTACTGGAGGTACCTAGTGGTCTAGTTGGACCCTCAGGATTCAAGGGGACTTAATCTCCCAACTTAAAACAGCCACAGGGCGTGTTTACACAGTGGGGAAGGGAGGGGACGGGGCCTGATGTGATGTGTGGAAACATGCCCTGTGGCGCGTTTTAAGTTGGGGAAATAATTCCCCTTCAATCCTGAGGGACCCTGGGGGCTAACTAGCCCACCAGGTGCTTCCAGTAAGCGCCACTGCGCTGCGTTGCAGAGAGGTGGTCTAGGCCGTGCCACTTTTTACATCTCTCTGCAACGCATCTCTGTGGCGCTTACTGGAGGTACCTAGTGGTCTAGTTGGACCCTCAGGATTCAAGGGGACTTAATCTCCCAACTTAAAACAGCCACAGGGCGTGTTTACACAGTGGGGAAGGAAGGGCACGGGGCCTGATGTGACGTGTGCAAACATGCCCTGTGGCGCATTTTAAGAGGTAGGTTTAATCCCCAGCCCTATTATATACTAGGGGCTTACAGAGGAGGTCATCCTAATCACAGGGGGACCCCAACGCATAGTGTTCCCTAGTGTATGTAGGTGTTTTCACTGTATTCTGAGTGTCTTTTAACATAGCACTGGTCTAGGACTGGTTAGTCAGACTCAGTTACCACCACTATCCGTCTGAAAAAGTTGAGTGTACAGGATGATTTTGCAACAAGGCTTCTTTCTGCTCTTCTGTTTGTTCTTTCTGCACGTTATCCTTCTTCCTGCACTTTTCTTCGTCTTTGAGGACTTCTGTTGCTTCTTTCTGCATTTCTTTTTTTTTCTTTCTGTGCGTTTTTCTTCTTTCTTCACATGTCCTATCTCTGTAGGCATAGTTAGAAATTAGCATTTAAAAAACCTTTGAAATTCACTGAAAAAAAACATAGGTTTCAGGCACGTTATAGTTAGGAATTAGCATTTAAAAAACCTTAGAAATTCACTGAAAAAACCATAGGTTTCAGGGGCGTTGTAGTTAGCTGGACTTTTCACTCGCACAAAACCATTGAAATTCCCCCGTTATAGTTAGTTCAGCTAACTATAACTCGCGCGCCCGCAATGCACCGCTGATGACGTCACATATTACATCACTCATGACATGGTCAGTGATATCACACACGACATCACTCATGACATCTCAAATGACATCACTGATGACATCACTGATGACATCATCCTTTTGATAGAGTGGTGGACCGCCTCTCACCCTAATATAACCTTTGATACACACATTCAAAAATAGAAACTAAAATTTTCAAAACTATGGACATACCAATACCAGTTACAACAACCTATTCAGTAATTCTAAGATCCACATACACATCCACTAATTCACCAACAGTCCTCTACAGTCACTCATACATGTACTCACTCATCATATGTACTCATACACCTATACATCCTGTTACACAACGCCACTCATCCATAGAGTTACTCACACACATAGTCACTCATGCTAATAAAGAATCCAACATCTATTTACTTGCATATACAGTTATACACACACCACCACACTTACTTCTACAGAAACTTACACATACTTAGTCTTTTAAACAATCACTTATAGAAACACATACTTATTCATACAGGAACTCTTCCAATCTCTCACTCTCACATATACTCACTTATATACACCAATAGTCACATATACTAGTTTAAAACATATGTAGTTACTCATAAAGACACTATTGAGACAGTCATTCACTCACTGACACACCCATTCACACACTCATCCACCCATACAGTCCTGCACACATGCTGTCTTCAACACATACAAACAGTGAGTCACTCATTAATGCACCTATGCACTACGTAATACTCCCCACCGAACCATACAGACACTCATACTGATACTCAAAAAAACAACTAATAACCTATATAGACACTCATGTAGCTACTCACCAACCCATGCAGCCACTTATACACAATGTGAGAGACTGATACAGATATTTACATATTTAAACATTACTCACTAAGCCATGTATTCACTAAGATACACTTAAGTCAGTTATACAATCAATTTTTCAAAAACAAATCATCCATTTAGACACTTATATACCCATTTATTCTTCCGTCGACCTTGAGATATACATATATAAAACATATTTATTTTCAGAAAAACAGACATTCACTGGATGATGTTATCAGTGATGTCATCAGTGATGTCACTGACCATGTCATGAGTGATGTAATATGTGACGTCATCAGCAGTGCATTGCGGGCGTGCGAGTTATAGTTAGCTGAACTAACTATAACGGGGGAATTTCAATGGTTTTGTACGAGTGAAAAGTCCAGCTAACTATAACGCCCCTGAAACCTATGTTTTTTTCAGTGAATATATTATCTACTGGCGGTCGCCAGTAGATAGTTATAGTTAGGACCGTGTTTCCATAGGAAATCCGCAACATTCTATTTGGAATAACTTTTGCGTCGATTGAGGAATCCTCGCGAAATTTTCAAAATAGGTGGGGCGCTCCGCTCCGCTCCTTCCCTGAAAGTCTCGGGTGAATTCGTCAAGCGGGGGCTGAGAAAAAGGGGGGGTCCCAAAACACGTTTTCCTCATGCATTTTCCCATAGGACCTTTAGTCCGCGCTACAGCCCGAACGGCTGAACAGAAAACCCTGAAATTTGGAAGAGAGGTAGTCCTCAGGTCAGGGATGTGCCTTTTGCAGGTCTGGTGTAAATCTGTTCAGTATTTTCTGAGAAAATAGCATTTAAAAGCATATATATATCTATAGGCGCGCACCGTGCGCGTACGGTAAGCGCACCCTGCCGTGCGCGAGCGCAATTCTGATTGGTTGTTAGATCTTAGTAAACATTCGAATCAGTCGAAACCAGGAAGTGTCGGCCGCCATTTTGTCTCTCGCAGTTCGAGGGAGGTGAAAAATAAAGGTGGAGAACATGAAAAGGGGGCAGGGTGGACAGTTCCTGACCCCCTAGCCATTGTCAGGGGGTCCCCAAAGGACCCCCAAGGGCCATAAATGTTTTTAATATTGTTACGAAAAATCGCGGAGTGCGCTTACCGTGCGCGCACGGTAGAAACGGGAAAATTATGCGAACGGCGTAACGTGGGCGCACGGTGCGCAAAGCGCACCGTGCACGCACGGTACGCGCATGGTGAAAAACCTTAAAAAAAATAAATAAATAAATAATAAATACATAACTTAGCATTTAAAAAACCGTACAAATTCACTGAAAAAACCATAGGTTTCACACATGTTATAGTTAGGAATTAGCATTTAAAAAACCTTGCAAATTCACTTAAAAAACCATAGGTTTCACACATGTTATAGTTAGCTGGACATTTCCCTCGTAAAAAACCAATGAAATTCCCCCGTTATAGTTAGTAAAGGGAACTATAACTCACGCGACTGCAATCCACTGCTGATGACGTCAGATATTACATCACTGTATTTATGCACTTATTTACCCATTTTTCTTTCCTTTAACCTTTAGCTATACATATTTAATAAATATTTATTTTACAGAAAGACACATATGTCATCAGTGATGTAATTTCTGACGTCATCAGCAGTGGATTGCGGTCGCGTGAGTTATAGTTCCCTTTACTAACTATAACGGGGGAATTTCATTGGTTTTTTACGAGGTAAATGTCCAGCTAACTATAACATGTGTGAAACCTATGGTTTTTTAAGTGAATATATATATGTATATATACATACACCTGTAACATAAACATAACATAAATAAATTTTAAAAAAATAGATTATAAAATAAAATATTAAAATAGTTCTTAATTTTTAAAACTGCATTTTACACTACATTAATTGCAGCAGTAAGGAAAGTGTTAGATAGCGAGGTGAATATATTACTATTCCCACTCCATAAGGTGCAACGGTAGTGAAAGTGTTGAATAGCGGAGGGGAATAATTTACTATTCCCACTCCAGCGAATGCAACAGTAGTGAAAATTTTGGATAGCGCAGGGGTAAAAAGTACTATTACCACTGCAATGAAAACAACAGTAGGGAAACTGTTGGAAAGCGGAGGGGAATCATTTACTATTCCCACTCCAGCAAGTGCAACAGTAGGGAAAGTGTTGGATAGTGCAGGGGTAAACATTACTATTCCCACTCCAAGGAGTGCAACAGTAGGGAAAGTTTTGAATAGCGCAGGGTTTAAAATTACTATTCCCACTCCAGAGAGTGCAACAGTAGGGAAAGTGTTGGATAGCAGAAGGGAATACATTACTATTCCCACTCCAATGACTGCAACAGTAGGGAAAGTGTTGGATAGCGAAGAGGAAAAAATTACTATTCCCACTCCAGCAACTGCAACATTAGGGAAAATGTTGGATAGCGCAGGGGTAAAAATTACTATTCCCACTCCAGCAAGTGCAACAGTAGGGAAAGTGTTGGATAGTGCAGGGGTAAAAATTACTATTCCCACTCCAGCAAGTGCAACAGTAGGGAAGGTTTTGGATAGCGGAGGGGAATTATTTACTATTCCCACTCGAATGAGTGCGACAGTATGGAAAGTGTTGGATAGGGGAGGGGAATAATTTACTATTCCCACTCCAGCAACTGCAACAGTAGGGAAAGTGAAGGATAGCGCAGGGGATCAAATTACTATTCCCACTCCAGCAAGTGCAACAGTAGGGAAAGTGTTGAATAGCGCAGGGGTAAAAATTACTATTCCCACTCCAGAGAGCGCAACAGTAGGGATAGTGTTGGCAAGTGGAGGGGATAAAATTTAAGATTACAGACATTGAACCTAAATCCCCAAACAAAAAAAACAAAAATAAATTACCAAAAATATTTATCAATTAATACATAAATATTAATTATCAACTCATGATTAATTTAAACTACATTACTTTCCACCCTCTACCCCGAAAATTCACCAAAAACACACACATAAAAATATTTACACAATTTCCATAACTAATTTAAAATTAATAACAATTTACAACAAATTAATTACTTTTTAAAAATGTTTCTTCCTAATATTTACTACTAAAAACCCACAACTCACACATCAAGTTTATTCCACAATTAGCATATTATTTTTTTTTTACTTAATTATCATTCATTTATAAATATTTACATAATTAAAAATAATTCACCTCCCAGCATATTCCATTATAAATCACATCAGCAATCTTATTAAACATGACACAATTTACATAATTACCAATTAATTGATTACAATTAACAAGCAAAATAAAAAAATTCACACAATTAACACTATAAAATTACATTAAATAAATATTATGTTAAAAATATTTAAAATGTATTAAAATTAAATTACTTCCCACCATACTCCCTTATCGACACACAACACACTCCTAAACAAAATGACAGAATTAAAATAATTACCAATTAATAATAATTAATAGCGAATTAATAAATAATTATTAATATAAATACATGACAACAATTAATGATAAAATATTGAATACATAATTAATAATTATTAAAAAAATTATTAATTATTATTACATTACTTCCCACCCTATTCCCCTATCAACCCACAACCCGCTCCTAAAAAAATGACACAATATACATAATTACCAATTAGTTTATATTAATTAACACACAGGGGCCGATTCCGATCCTGGAAAAATTATCCCCGTACGAATCGTATCCGGATTTTTTACCGTACGAATCGTACAAGTAGCGTACAAACTGCCAAGTACGATTCGTATGGGAAAAAGTCCATACGAATCGCATTGGGAAAATTTCCCCACACGTCCTCGGGTCGGAAAATGTGTCCGACACATCACCGGACGATTTACCGTACGAATCGGAAAAATGAAGTCCGCCCGCGCAAGTACGATCCGTCCCGTCCTTCCGATTTCACAGCCGTATGGAAAAAACACCGTACGGACCGAACTCCTATAGCAACCATGGAGACATGTGCCCACATACGTGCCGAACACCCCACCCCAGACCCCGTGTGTACGCGCAGAACACCCCCCCAGCCCTCGTATGTACGCGCCGAACACCCCCCCCAGCCCCCGCATGTACGTGCCAAACGGCCCCCCGGCCACGGATGTACGTGCCGAACCCCCACCAGTGTATGTACGGCGTGAACCCCCACCCGTGTATGTATGGAGTGTACCCACACCCCACCAGTGTATGTATGGAGCGTACCCCCACCCGTGTATGATTGGAGCATACCCACACCCCACCATTGTATGTACGGAGCGTACCCCCACCCGTGTATGAATGGAGCGTACCCCCACCCGTGTATGTACGGAGCGTACCCCCACCCGTGTATGAATGGAGCGTACCCACACCCCACCAGTGTATGTACGGCGCGAACCCCCACCCGTGTATGTATGGAGCATACCCACACCCCAGCAGTGTATGTACGGAGTGTACCCCCACCCGTGTATGATTGGAGCGTACCCACACCCCACCAGTGTATGTATGGAGCGTACCCCCACCCGTGTATGTACAGAGCGTACCAACACCCCACCAGTGTATGTACGGAGCGTACCCCCACCCGTGTATGAATGGTGCGTACCAACACCCCACCAGTGTATGTACGGAGCGTACCCCCACCCGTGTATGAATGGAGCGTACCCCCACCCGTGTATGGACGGAGCGTACCCACACCCGTGTATGATTGGAGCGTACCCACACCCCACCAGTGTATGTACAGAGCGTACCCCCACCCGTGTATGAATGGAGCATACCCCACCTTGTATGGACCGAGTGTACCCACACGCGTGTATGATTGGAGCGTACCCACACCCCACCAGTGTATGTATGGAGCGTACCCCCACCCGTGTATGTACGGAGCGTACACCCAGTCCCCCTTGTATGTACGGTGCGAAACACCACCACCGATGGCCGGTGCGGACCAACACCCTGCCCGTGTCTGTAGGCACCCTACCCCAGGCCCCTACACCAGCACCCTCACCCAACATCACGCATGTACGAGTCGTACTAAGCCATAGCAAAGGACAGCACTGTACAACAACATGGCCCATGTATGCACCGTACAGACGCCAAAAACACTCGTACTGAACCAGGACAAACCAAAACAACACAAGGAGAATCAATTCGATTCACACAACACCACAAAACATGTCCAACAAGCCCAAATACATCCTATACACTGACCTGCAACTGCCAAACAGCTAAACAGAGGCCCAAAACACAACCACTCCTTATAACACACCCACCCAAAGTTCAAACACAGTCACACCCACAAATGGACCAATAAAAAGGCCCAACACACACAAACCATGATCCTTTGCAACAGATCCACTACTGCCAGACCACAGAGACAACGCACTGCACCATACTACATCCATCAATACACCTTACACTTGCACTCCTTCACACAACCACCATCACAAACACCCCCTCATCACATTCACACACACACACCTTCACAACCACACTCACACACCCACAACCATCCACACCAACACTCCCACAACCATCCACACCCACACCCCACTCCAAAAACACACACATGCCACTAGCGCCTCCATGCCCCATGCCCCAAGCAAGGCCATGCCAAGTCACAGGCCACACAAAACACCAACACAAGACAGGATGTCCCCGATGCCGGGAGGGTGGGCCTCAAAACTAACATAGAGCAACTCTGAAGCACACAACAATGCCCTCAGCCCATATGGCCTAGGGCACAGCCATACAAACAGTGTGTCCCCACACAGTACTGTGTTGCCTGCAAATGGTGGCCGCGTTGCAGGATGACATGGGTATGAAGGCACAATTTGCACATAACAGCAGCTAATGAAGATGCATCACTCTGAAAGAGTGTCAGCACACACCGCCACAGCAGCAGCGCAGACTCAGATACTCCGCCCAATGGGTGCCCGGAGATAAGAAACAAACCCACATGAACAAGCCAATGGCCTTTGAAAGACCTGCAAACTGTGTGTGCCCAGGAAGCTGGACTGAGGTGACAGAGGGTGACACACAGAGGGAGGGAGAGGGGGAGAGAGAGGGAGGGAGACAGAGGTGGACACAGGGAGACAGACAGAGGGAGGGAGGAGGGTGACAGAGGGAGGGAGAAAGGGAGACAGAGGGAGACGGACAGAGGGAGGAGGCTGACAGAGGGAGGGAGAAAGGGAGACAGAGGGAGACGGACAGAGGGAGGAGGCTGACAGAGGGAGGGAGAAAGGGAGACAGAGGGAGACGGACAGAGGGAGGAGGCTGACAGAGGGAGGGAGAAAGGGAGACAGAGGGAGACGGACAGAGGGAGGAGGCTGACAGAGGGAGGGAGAAAGGGAGACAGAGGGAGACGGACAGAGGGAGGAGGTTGACAGAGGGAGACGGACAGAGGGAAGAGGCTAACAGAGGGAGGGAGAAAGGGAGACAGAGGGAGACCAAATCACCCTTGGGTGGTGTGGCCATGTCCGCTCGTCAGCAGGTGGACTGTGTGCATGTAGACAAGGGTTGGCAGTGCGTGAACCCCCCCTTTAACCTTTGATAAACACTGGGCCATGTGTCAATCTGTGTACGAGTACATCCGTGCTGCAGGACCTAACCTTACACCCAGTATACCCACCCACTGTGTTTGTCAGAACCCTGTCACAAATGCTTAAGTTACCTACCTGCATTCTCAAATTGCATGGAAAAAACACCATTTGGCCACGTACAGTGCAACACGTAAGGCGGATCTGCATGGTTTGCTACGCCCGCTCACTACACTGCTGACTGCGTTCCAAAAAGATGCATCAACTAAGATTGTGTCACACATAGGTAAAGTGTCGAAAGCTGTGGCCAAGGGACATACCCATGCACAAGTGCACTGTGAGAGGAATGCAAGCCAAATCCAACCACCCAGAGGAACTGTGCCAACTCAAAAATGAATGAAACATGGATGTCGCATGTAACACAATTAACAATGTCTCTCTCACACACAGGTCGTCGATCTCCCCCCAACACTGGGGGGGAAGACTCACAGGACCAGGCTCTGCGTGAAGAGGACCCCACCGGCAGCGACGACTCTCACCACTCCGTGGATGACCCAGACCAACCTGCCCCCTCTGGTGTCCAACCACCTGCAGCACCTGCGTCAGGTACAACTGTGCCAACCACCACCCCCATTCCTGCCACATCCCAGGAGACACCCAGGAGCCCTGACCGCACACAACAACACAGCCAGTCTGTCCAGGGGGGACAAGGTTCTCCGGGCACCCAGGAGGAGGCAGGCGACACCACAAATGCCATCTCTCAGGGGTCCCGGAGACCTGATGTGCCCACAACGGCAGGCCAGGCGCAAGTGGGCAGGGGTGGTGGGAGTGGAGGACGGCGGAGGCGCGAACCTGACCAGTTGGCTCAGGAACCGGTAATGTCACACGTCAGCAACATCCTGGACACATACCGGCGTGACACCAGGGGCATGGTCCAGATTGTGTCCACCCTCACAGACATCAAGGGGACCCTCAAGGAGATGAAGACCCTGCAGGCCGAGCAACATGCCTGTCAACAGCAACACCAAGGACGGATGGAGGCAAGACAGGCTGAGCTCGTGGTGGTGCAAACGGACATGACCCGTGTACTCCGTCGGATGGCCGAAAACATGGGCAACCCTCCCTGTGCCACCAGGCGAAGAACATCACCACCCACAGGGAGGGATCAGGAGGAGGAGGATTCATCCGAAGGAGCATCACAAGCATCGTCACGGCCTGCTTCTGAGGGTCCCCGCAGGAAGGTGGGTCATCCACGCAAAAGACCGTGAGAGTTCACCATCTCCCAGGTCACCTGGCCTGGCACCTGGCCCTCTGGCCCAACAGCAGCACATCATCACATGACATTCTCTGGCACATGAACTTGCTGGTCACTGTCTGACCAATGTTGACAAAGACTGTGGCAAAGACTCTGATGACTTCCAATGGCAAGGATACCAACTCCCCCTGTGAACTTTGGATTCTACACTCCCGCCAAGCACCTCTTGTCATCCCCCCAAACATGTACCCCACCACAAATAAAAATCATCACAATCACGAGATGATGCCGTCATTTTGCATTATTCCACTACATGTGTGTGTTGTAAAGTCAAACCATGCCTGATTTCTGAAGTAACTCCAACCATCCATACCCTGGGGTCTGAGTCTGGTACAGGACACACATGGGTCACAATGTATCATCCAATACAGCCATGGAGCACCATACTCACCCGTGATGGGCCCAACCAGCTGAGGGGGTGCCCGCACAACTTTGCCTACAGACCTATTTAGAAGAGCAATAGTCATGCGCAGAGGTCAGGGGTCATGTGGAGTGTCCTGGGGTGCTACTCCCAGGTATGTGTAGACACGTGGCAGAACCATGTCCTGCATGCTTGAGTCAGATGGATGAGGAGAATGGTGGGCCGGCCAAGGTTGGATGCATGGAGATGGCACAATGGGGTGTTGGATCACAGTGCCACAAGGTTGTGTTGTGGTTGTGGGCTGCATCCTGAGTGTGTGCGTGGATTGAGAAGGTCATCCTGCAGCTGGCAGTGATCCATTCCCCCCATCTCTGTTGGACGTTGATGTGGCTTGGTCGCCGGATGTAGAAGCAGAGCTGGGCAGATGCACCCTGGATGTGGACAAGTATCATGGGAGTTGTAACGCACATGTCCGTAGAGTGCAGGGTAGGATTAGACACGGATGTCGTAGTTGACCTGGGGGATGGTCTCTCTTGCCTTGAGGTGGATGGAACTGGGGATCTTGTGCATAATGCAGAGTGTGCTGCAGCATGAGGCACAGATGCTGCTAATCAGCATAGCACATGTCAGCAAGCAATCCATGATGAACACCAGCTCGTTTGCGTGGACACTGGGTGCCCTTGCTGCAGGGCCTGCAGCAGCATGCGCCATGTCAAGAAAACAATGCCACAAGTTGCACACAAAGACAAGGATCTCAGGAAGGAACTATGCAAAAGGTGTATGTCAAGGAAGGAATGTCTGGTTCCACATGGCACACACACACACACAATTGATGCACATGCAGCACAGTGGCCGTCGTGGAGACTGACATGCCACAATACCTACACAGCCATGGACTTCATGCACAATACAGATTCTAATCCCTGACAAACAGCTTGCATCTTGCTACTCTACACATAGACTCATATGCACTATCTCTGATAACTATGCCAGACATGCCGCATGCACAGTGGCAACAGACCACCATTGACAGAGATGAGGCACCTTGGAGGCAGAGTGTTGTAAAGTCAAACCATGCCTGATTTCTGAAGTAACTCCAACCATCCATACCCTGGGGTCTGAGTCTGGTACAGGACACACATGGGTCACAATGTATCATCCAATACAGACATGGAGCACCATACTCACCCGTGATGGGCCCAACCAGCTGAGGGGGTGCCCGCACAACTTTGCCTACAGACCTATTTAGAAGAGCAATAGTCATGCGCAGAGGTCAGGGGTCATGTGGAGTGTCCTGGGGTGCTACTCCCAGGTATGTGTAGACACGTGGCAGAACCATGTCCTGCATGCTTGAGTCAGATGGATGAGGAGAATGGTGGGCCGGCCAAGGTTGGATGCATGGAGATGGCACAATGGGGTGTTGGATCACAGTGCCACAAGGTTGTGTTGTGGTTGTGGGCTGCATCCTGAGTGTGTGCGTGGATTGAGAAGGTCATCCTGCAGCTGGCAGTGATCCATTCCCCCCATCTCTGTTGGACGTTGATGTGGCTTGGTCGCCGGATGTAGAAGCAGAGCTGGGCAGATGCACCCTGGATGTGGACAAGTATCATGGGAGTTGTAACGCACATGTCCGTAGAGTGCAGGGTAGGATTAGACACGGATGTCGTAGTTGACCTGGGGGATGGTCTCTCTTGCCTTGAGGTGGATGGAACTGGGGATCTTGTGCATAATGCAGAGTGTGCTGCAGCATGAGGCACAGATGCTGCTAATCAGCATAGCACATGTCAGCAAGCAATCCATGATGAACACCAGCTCGTTTGCGTGGACACTGGGTGCCCTTGCTGCAGGGCCTGCAGCAGCATGCGCCATGTCAAGAAAACAATGCCACAAGTTGCACACAAAGACAAGGATCTCAGGAAGGAACTATGCAAAAGGTGTATGTCAAGGAAGGAATGTCTGGTTCCACATGGCACACACACACACACAATTGATGCACATGCAGCACAGTGGCAGTCGTGGAGACTGACATGCCACAATACCTACACAGCCATGGACATCATGCACAATACAGATTCTAATCCCTGACAAACAGCTTGCATCTTGCTACTCTACACATAGACTCATATGCACTATCTCTGATAACTATGCCAGACATGCCGCATGCACAGTGGCAACAGACCACCATTGACAGAGATGAGGAACCTTGGAGGCAGAGGGACACCTTTATTAGTCATGTGTGTCGGAATGCTAATGCAACTCTGTCAACACATACACAGGTCATGTGGATGAACATGTGGGACCGACACTGGCACCCCCTTTGCACCACAGATGCTGGAAATCCATAGAACTGGCACACAAGTGACGGGTTACAGCTAAACACCCCGTGCTGCTCACGGAGAGGCTGCTATACACCATTGAGCCTCTAATGGGGAATTCACACACCATGTCAACCCGGTGCAACCCGTATGTTTCCGAGGGCAGTGTTACACACATTGATGGCTTCATCACAATCCACAATCCCATTACAGATGACTGTCACCAAGTCTGACCATCAATTCAGGTGAATTCAGCTCCATGTCATGTGCCCCATGGTGATTCTACATGTATGCAAAGTAACCAAACATGAACAGGAGCAGTGCACACACATTCAAAACAATTACCACACCCAAAAAGCCGTGCTGAATCCCTTACCCTAAGGAGATTTTCAAACTTGTCCGTGCATGTAACGCTGATTCAGCACATGTTGCTGTGTTCATGAGGAATAGCAGGAGCACAACAATGCCATCAGCAGACAGCATGCGCAAGTACCTGTGGATGAGAGACACACCAGACGTCAGCCAAAAGAAGCACATCCGCATGCATGTGCATGTACTCGACACGTATAAGGTTGTCAACATGCTAGGTGACAATGATGACTCTGGAAAAACATTCTTCTATTGCACCATCACTCGAGTGACACATCCAAACACACCTCTGACTCACTTGGCAGACATGCAGATGGACACACACATTGCAACACATGCCACACACGGCCCAATGCGTGCACACTCAGACACTGTAACTCACCACTAAGCAAAGAAGTTGCGTATGAGCCGACTCCGGATGTCCTCTACCGCCTCCTCCTCCTCCACATCACTTGCCTCATGACCAAGCCCTTCATCCTCCACGGGTGGATGGTCCTGCTCATCCGGATCCAGGATGAGTGGCACAGCTTTCTCCACTGCCATGTTGTGCAGCATGCAGCACACGAGGAAGATCTTGCAGACCTTCACCGGTGCATATGGGAGTGCGCCACCGGTCTTGTGGAGGCAACGGAATCGGCTCTTCAGGAGGCCAAACGTCCTCTCTATCACTCGCCTGGTCCGCCCATGGGCGTTGTTCTAGCGGTGCTCGGCAGCTGTGCTGGGGTTGCGGAGAGGCGTGACCAGCCATGGCATGTTGGGATAGCCAGCGTCCCCTACATGGAAACATCATGGACAAAAGTGGGTCAGGAGAAGCAGTAAGACAGGAAGATGACGTTAAATACAGGACTGCCAGAGTATACCCACCAACAAAACATGCTCGTTCGTTGCGCAGCTGCAGCATCATTTCAGGCACCCTGCTACGCCTCATGATGTAGGCATCGTGTGCTGATCCTGGAAAACGAGCACAGATATGTGAAATCACCATGTTGGCAAGACACACCACAAGGGCATTAATGGAGTGGTAATGCTTGCGGTTCCTATACGCTACCTCCTGTGCCTGTGGTGGTACCAAAGCCACATGTGTTCCATCTATGGACCCAATGACATGGGGCATCCCTCCCAGGGCATAGAACTCACGCTTGACACCTGTCAACTGCTCAGGAGTTGGGAATTTAATGAACTCATCCAGGTGATCCAACATGGCCTCTAAAAAATCACGCAGAACACGGCTGAACATGGTTTGGGACATGCCACCAACATGAGCAATGGTATATTGAAAGGTACCCGTGGCAAAGAAATGTAGGGCTGCCATCACCTTCATCTTGGGTGTCAGTGCAGTAGGATACCTGTGTAGCGGTTGGAGGTGTGGTGCCAGCCGTGTCGTCAAGTCCTCAATCAACTGTTGGGGGAAGCGGTAGTGGCGTATACAGTCATGTTCCCTCAGGTCAGCCAAGTCCGGAATTGGTCGAGGGAGAGGCGGAGCCCTGCAGTGAATTTGAAGGGACAACGAAGAGTGAGTACAGTACACCACCAATGTCAATGTACTGAGCACATGTTCAACAGGCAATACACATATGCTACATACAGAGTCAGGTCTGTGCAATATGCCCTGGACACGTATGCCAGGCAGGTGACACTCCTACCAAGAGCCAGCTACAAACGTCGATTCTCAACCTCAATATGCCATGCCATGAAACTAGCTGTGGGCCAGTGTAAGTGAACAGGCAGACGCATTACAGGAGTTACAGACATCCACATATGTGCAGAAGAAGGATGTTTATTGTACAGACAGGTTGCGGAACACTAGATGCACAGGTCACATGTCATAGAAAAAGGACAGACCACACACCTTGCCATGAAGGAGTACATGTCAAGACTGATCACACATACATTGAGAGTATGCAGATATGTCCTTGTTTTGAAACTCCATGTCGATGCATACATACACACCTTACGTCGGATTACACATGTGGGCTGGTGTGCGTAACAGTGTGCCATGCCCATCTACACACAGACACATGTTGGTTGCAGCAACTGCAGATGCATTTGACCAAACACCTACAGCAAACCTATGGGAACACATGACACACACATGACATAGTTACAACTTGCAACGCGGGCAGTCACATGTCAGGGGTAATATTCCGTGTACCTGGCATCAGGGGACAGTTGCGGGTGTCGGTGACTGTGCCATGCCAGTGACGCATGGCTCAACAAGTCTGTACTACATGCACACATGTCAAAGGAGTGAAGGGGATGTGTGGCACATAGGGCACCATCACACATGACATGTGTACACAGCTCATCATACTTTTATTTGCTTTACACCTCAGGAGTAAAGTGCCACATCACAGCCTGACACACCTGTGCCCGACATGTAGTACTGCACAGACAATGCCTTGATGTCCAGCCTTGGCCAAGTATGACAGCTCTATTCTTGTCTGTGTGCCACCTGTCACCACTGTCAGGTGTGAAACGCACCGTACATATGCTCTGAGGGCGTGTGTAGGGTCCCTTTCACTATGGGAGTGCTGGTGTATGCGTACGCCATAGTGATATGGACCGTACACGCGTGTGTAGGGTCCCTATCACTATGGGAGTGCTGCCGTATGCGTACGCCATAGTGATACGGACCGTACACGCGTGTGTAGGGTCCCTATCACTATGGGAGTGCTGCCGTATGCGTACGCCATAGTGATACGGACCGTACACGCGTGTGTAGGGTCCCTATCACTAACACTTTTGGAAGGGCGCAGTTGCATGGATACACTGCCAGGGTTTAAATGTGCAGTGCATAATCAGTTCCCCAAAGTAAACCGGTGCTGTTCTTCCTCCCTTCACCTCCTTGCCATGTTTTCCCTGGTCTGTGTGTAGTCACTCTTGCACAAGGTAATCTAGGCTGGCAGTTAATCCAAGTGCCCAATGCTTGCAGCATCATGTGTGGGGGTGGTGTGTAACAGGTTTTGGGACCTTGGCTGTGCCCTGGCCAGTTCAGTCATTGTGGGGTCCATGTCAGTTGGCACTGATGCTGAGTCCCAACATAGGAGTGTGTCTTAAAAGTGTACTGCCTTCCAGCATGCATGTCCAATGTTGTGCCCTCTGACATGATGTGCATGAGTGGGAGTAATGCATAGTGCAGGGACGGTTGCTTCAGTTGCAGTCATATCCATCCAGGACCATGGAGGAGTGTGGCCACTACCGTGCCCTGGGGCACCTTTTCCTAGGTATCATGTGTGTCATCCAACAATTTGGACATTCTGTGTGTCTTCGGCATAGGTTGGGCTCTGTGGCATTGTACCCTGGCCTCATCTGTATTGACGTAAACTGTGCTACATGTGTCCACTGTACAGTGTGACCCAATTTTGCTTGTGCATACTCACAGTGGGCAGTGCCTGTGTGTCTTGGAACGACAATCTGATGATGGCTGATTGTCAATGATATATGTGGACAGGCGCACCAGGGGTAGTTTGTGTACAATCAGGATTTAGTGCAGGCCATGTGTTTTAATCCCAGAGTAAGAGGTGTAAGTACTTCCTCTGTCTCAATCACATTGTCTCAGGTAGGGGGTGGTTTGTGCGGGCAAGGCCTACATGTCCAAATCTGAAGTCTCCCTGCTAGGTCTGGCCTGTGTGTGATGTTTGTCTGGACATACACTCAAGGTGCAGTGACCCAGTCATGTTGGGCATGTTTTAATGTATTAGCTTTGCAGCATGTGCAAAAAGTTAATAGACATGGTTCCTGCTCATCCCTTTTTTGGTACAGATGCTGTGCACGATTGTCCGCAGAGCCTGGCTCCTCTGTCCAATTTGATATCAAGTAATTTGCTGTTGGGTCCTGCTCTCCATTGTTTCTCAGTGGCATGGTGGGTCAACCAGCTGTGTGTTGCAGGGCCTACATATGTACCTTGTACTGTAGATGTTACTCATGTTGCTTTTCAGGCTATGCACTGTGACCTATGTAGATTTGACTCATGTGACATATGTATACAGGTGTCTGATTATTTCCTGTCTCTTCCCCTTGCCCACAGCATCGTCGGGGGACTTCGAGGGAGACACTGGCACGGACCGTGAAGAGGGAGCAGGCACCAGTGGCAGCAGTGCTGTCTTGTCTGGCGCATCGAGTGGCACGGAGGCCGAGGGGAGTGAGGTGGAGGACCTGTCCAGTACCACCACCGACTATGACGCTGACGGGTCCGAGGCTGAGCTCCCAGAGGGGGCAGAGGCTGCTCCCACAGCTGAAAGCAGCACTCGAACTCTACCCGCCCCCTCCATTCCCATCACCGGCCTCCCACTTGCTCTGGTCCCTTCCTCCGTGCTAGGTCACCACGTGTCTCCTTCTTGCCAGGCACCGCACTCCCTGCCCCTGTCTCTACTGCTGCCGTGAATGCCGAGTCTGTGGACATCCTGCGCCAGTTGCAGGTTGGTCAGACTGCGATGCTTAATGTCCTCCATGGCCACACCTGAGTGCTCACCCAGATGGAGGCATACATGGAGGGCATCTCAGCTGCGCAGTCTGACCAACGCCAGTTGCTGAGGTCCATAGACTCGACACTGACTGCAGCAGTGGGTCTCCTGCAGCGCTACGTCGCCCCCCACCCCTGCACCATCCACACTTCCCACTCCCATGCCTGTCCAAAGCACACCCAGACGTACCCATGCACGCACCCCAACAGACACAGGCACCACACCACCAGGGAAGGCCAAGCGCACACCTCCTGTCACGCACACACAGGGTGAAGTAGGCACACCCACTGGGTCGGGGGGCAAAAGGAAGACACGCAGCCACAGTGGAAGTCCATATTCATCACAACCCACTCCCTCCAAATCCACTCCCCTCAGCTCTCCTGGCCAAGATTCCACCAAAGAATCCTTCCAGGCCGCTCTGTCCCTGAGCCCCAGTGTGACACCACCCCGCAAGCGGTCGAAGGAGTCCCCGGTCAGGGTAGTTGAGTCCCCCCCTGTCCACACCCTCCCCCAGTAGCGCTGCGACCCATCCCTTCGACACCCCCCCTCCTTGGGGCCTGTGGTTCCTTCGGGTGCAGGGGAGACGCTGGAGGACCTTGCAACCGAGTGCAGCGCCATTCTCACCTCCACCTTTGGCACTGCCCCACCCCCTGTGGTGGAGTCCTCCGTCCCTGCACCCACAACACCTACCCTTGCCCCTCCTGTCCCTGCGGTGCCTGGTCCTTCCCCCCCACATGATGCCCCCCCCTGTGGAAGCAAAGGAGGTATGAACTGTGCAGGCAAGCTAGGGGACACGCGTCCCTATGTGTCCCCCACCAGGAATTGGACTATCGACTGCCCTATGGGCCTTGTACATATTGAACTTTTAACAACAAATGTTTTTTAATGCTGAATAAAGCAATGTTTTTTTCCCTTTGCACACTACTGCTTTTCTGGTATTGCTGTTGGTGGTGCTGCTCCATGATTTGGGGTGGGGATAATGTGTTAGGTGTCTGGGAAATGTAGTAGTGTGCTGCTCATGGGGTGGACCCTGGTATCTGTGTGCCATCACAAGGTATTTGCGAAATAACTTTGTTCATGTAAGCTCTTACTGCATGGTGACATTGTCCCAAGGTGTTCCTTCCTCTGTGGACCCTGACATCTTCCCTGCAGGGTGTTTCCTAAATGTTGTGCTGAGCTGTGTCTACATATCCTTGGTGTGTGACGGATCCGTTCAACTTTGCCCATGCATGCTGGGCAATGTCTCCACCTGCATCATTTGTGGCATCCTTGGTGGTCACTGTACTTGTGTGTGGAGTATATTGACGTGACTTCATGTGGACATGTTCCCTTTTACACACTATGCATGTGTGTACTCCCAGCCTTGCACACATGTTACGTGTTCTGCAGGGTCTTTGAGCACCTGACTGACAATTGTGGGCATTGTATCTGTGGGTACTGCACCCTTTTCTTTCCATGGGCACTGCTGGGGGGACTCTGCACCCACCCCTCCTATGTCTGGGCACTGCTGGGAGGACTCTGCACCCACCCCTCCTGTGTCTGGGCACTGCTGGGAGGACTCTGCACCCACCCCTCCTGTGTCTGGGCACTGCTGGGAGGACACTGCACCCACCCCTCCTGTGTCTGGGCACTGCTGGGAGGACTCCGCACCCACCCCTCCTATGTCTGGGCACTGCTGGGAGGACTCTTCACCCACCCCTCCTGTGTCTGGGCACTGCTGGGAGTGATAGGCACCCACCCCTCCTATGTCTGGGCACTGCTGGGAGGACTCTGCACCCACCCCTCCTGTGTCGGGGCACTACTGGGAGTGATAGGCACCCACCCCTCCTATGTCTGGGCACTGCTGGGAGGACTCTGCACCCACCCCTCCTGTGTATTGGCACTGCTGGGAGGACTCTGCACCCACCCCTCCTGTGTCTGGGCACTGCTGGGAGGACTCTGCACCCACCCCTCCTATGTCTGGGAACTGCTGGGAGGACTCTGCACCCGCCCCTCCTGTGTCTGGGCACTGCTGGGAGGACTCTGCACCCACCACTCCTGTGTCCGGGCACTGCTGGGAGGACTCTGCACCCACCCCTCCTGTGTCTGGGCACTGCTGGGAGTGATAGGCACCCACCCCTCCTATGTCTGGCCATGTACGCTCGGGACATACACGGGTGGGGGTACGCTCCGAACATACACTGGTGTGGTGTGGGTACGCTCCATACATACACGGGTGGGGGTACGCTCCGTACATACCCGTACCCATGCTCTGCAGGCCTATGTACGGCCCGTACCCATGCCTTTGGAACGTGGGTACGGTGCGTACCCCCATTGTTGGGGTGCCATAGGGGTCCACATCGTACCCAGGCCTTCAGGGCCTGGGTACGGTGCGTACCCCTACGGCACGCCATTGGGGGTCCCACTGTACCCAGGCCTTAAGAGCGTGGGTGCGGGTCATACCACGCCCACCCCTACATCACCCCAACAATGCTGGTACGGCCCGTACCCAGGCCTTTGGAACGTGGGTACGGGCCGTACCGCCATTGTTGGGGTGACGTAGGGGTGGGCGTGGTACAACCCGTACCCACGCTCTTAAGGCCTGGGTACGGTGCGTACCCCTACGGCACCCCATTGGGGGTCCGCACCGTACCCAGGCCTTTAGAACGTGGGCACGGGCCGTACCGCCATTGTTGGGGTGACGTAGGGGTGGGCATGGTACGACCCGTACCCACGCTCTTAAGGCCTGGGTACGGTGCGCACCTCTACGGCACCCCATTGGGGGTCCGCAGCGTACCCAGGCCTTTAGAACGTGGGTACGGGCCGTACCGCCATTGTTGGGGTGACGTAGGGGTGGGCGTGGTATGACCCGTACCCACGCTCTTAAGGCCTGGGTACGGTGGGACCCCCAATGGGGTGCCGTAGGGGTACGCACCGTACCCAGGCCTTCAGAGCGTGGGTACAGGTCGTACCACGCGTACCCCTACGTCACCCCAACAATGCTGGTACGGCCCGTACCCAGGCCTTTAGAACGTGGGTACGGGCCGTACCGCCATTGTTGGGGTGACGTAGGGGTGGGCGTGGTACGACCCGTACCCACGCTCTTAAGGCCTGAGTACGGTGGGACCCCCAATGGGGTGCCGTAGGGGTACGCACCGTACCCAGGCCTTCAGAGCGTGGGTAAGGGTCGTACCACGCGTACCCCTACGTCACCCCAACAATGCTGGTACGGCCCGTACCCAGGCCTTTAGAACGTGGGTACGGACCGTACTGCCATTGTTGGGGTGATGTAGGGGTGGGCGTGGTACGACCCGTACCCACGCTCTTAAGGCGTGGGTACGGTACGTACCGGAATTGTGGTGTTGCCGGTTCGCGTCAACATCCACTTCCGTTGTGGCGGACGCATGCGTTGCTGGACACGGCCACACCCCCTCGAAGTGACCAGGCCCTGAAGGTCAGGTATGTCCAGGGCATGTGTGATTTGTGACTTGGGTGGGGGTTATGTGTCCTACCCCTGCCCCCCCCTTTGCCCCTGGGTGTTGTTCTGACCTTCTGCTGAGTCTGCGTCGGTTCCTGTAGAGCAGGTGGACTGCTATGAGGGCTGGGATGACACGTAGGTTCGGGTCCATGGCTGTCCGTCGCGTACAGGTGCTCCTTGTGCGCGTCGTCCTGATTTCCCGGCAGTTTTTGGCAGCCGGAAAATATAATCCGTGCGGGGTGACGTCGGTACGGATCGTACTTCCTGGTTCGTGAAACGCAGCCTGAATGCGTCCCGACGTCACGTCGGCGCTTTCCCGGATCACATTTGTATGTATATTTTCGTCGGTCGGTGTTTTGTACGAATCGTATGGAAATAGTGTTTCCATACGAATCGTACTTGCATTTTTGCAATGTTTTTTGACCGGGTACGAGTCGGACGGAGAATACGCTCCGACCGACTGTTCGTACCCGGTTTTTCCAGGATCCGAATCGGCACCACAATTGTTAATAACTAATACATTAACAAAAAACAAATATTAAATAGATATTAATTATTAAATATTAATTAATTATAATTAAATTACTCCTCACTATACTCCGCAATCAACGCACAACCCGCTCCTACAAAAAGTACACAATTCACATAATTACCAATTAATCAATAATAATTAACAACAAATTAATAACAAATTAATTAACACAACTAACAATATAAAATATAAAATACATAATTATTAATTAATTGAAACTATTTATTAATTAATTAGAATTGAATTACTTCCCACCGTATTCCCCTATAAACCCACAACCCGCTATGGAACTAAAAACAAAAATTATAATTGAAATAAAATTATTAACTTCTCAAAATTATTAATACATTTATTATAATTAAATTACTTCCCACCCTATTCCCCTATAAACCCACACCCCGCTACAGAAATAAAACGACAAAATGTACTTAAAATAACATTCATAACTCATAAAGCTGTAATACATATATTAAAAACACAAATGCAATACTTAAACAAAAAAAATAGAACACATACATTTAAAATACATACTAAAATACATAACACTAATATAAACATCGATATTATTGACAACTATATTTTTGCAAATTATATTACTAACTTCGATATTAACAAAAACGATATTTCTTAACTTAAAGTCGATATTCTGGTCCACGATATTCTTGCAGTCGATATTCTGTCATCACGATATTTTGTACTCGATATTGTTGCAAGTCGATATTTGCAACTCAATATTATGTCTGTTCACCCTGATTAGATGTCGAAGACTGGGGAACAACCGCCCTCGCTGATGATGGTGAAGGCTTCTTCGTAGACAGTCCCGTCGATGATGGACTCTTCGTGGACAGCTTTTCTTCAGGAGGCACAGAGGAAGGCTTTTTGAAAGAGTGCCTGCCTTGAGGGGGTGTAGTAGAAGACTCAAAACTAGCCTTTTTTGATTGTCCCCCGAAGAATGCCCCTTTCTCTGCTTTCCATGTTTGTGATGGGATTTTGAGGGACTGCGACCATGGGAGGTCTTTTTAAGGGACTTTTTTGGACGCTCGCCAGAAGAATGGGCGTGAGGTGATCTTCCAGTCTTATGAGACCTTCTGGATGATTCATCACTATCCTCACTCGAGATCACTTCCTTTCTGGCTTTAAGTTTCTGGAGCCATATAAGAAGGTGCCCCTCACGATTCCTCAAAATTTTATTAGAAAATGTACGACATACCTTACACTCCTTTGCCTAATGGTTGGGATACAGGCAATAAATACAGTCACCGTGAGGGTCAGCTGTATGAAGCTTTTCTTAGAGCAGGTGGCACAGGCTCTAAAAAGACTCTTTTTCTCTTTATCTGACATGGTTATGCCATAATCCTGAAGATCAGCACTGAAGAAGATGGTACTGCAGTAGAAAATGCTGATTTGAAGTAAATAACTTTATCCAAATTCACTGAAGTAGAAGAAACTGAGCAGAGCTTAGAGGAGACTCCCCCGCACAACGTGCGATAGAAAATTTTAGGGTCAAGGTTCTCTCAGGAGTGTTCTAGAGGGTGAGAAGTCCTGATTGGTTCAGGATTTACTTTTGGTCTCTTTTACAAAATAATAGTGATATGTTACAAAACTGAAAGGAGCTTAGGCCTGGTTTCTGATTTGTATTTGCACAGCATTGCTATTTTGATGTACTAGGGACTCCCATCTTAAAGACGGGGAATGATTCAAGCATGTGAATCTATCAAAGTTCAAATACTGGAGTAACACAAGTTCTCTGGGTTCCCTCTGTAGTCGGCTCCTACCCGTGGTATGATCCGCTGGTCAACCCCCCTGTACTCCCACCTGCAATCAAATGCCTTAATGTCAGACATCTGATGGTTTGTTCTGCTGTGATGTGATGTGTAGCCCATAGTTCTCCCTGTGGAAACAGGAGGCTTGGTCAGCCAGGATCTAGACCTCTTCTGTAAGGAAAAGACAATCACATTACATATCCCCACTGGGTAAGGATCCCTTCCACCCTGCTATGTCATACAGGTACTTACAACATATAATGTGCCCTCTTATTCAGCCAAGAAAGATGGCGGAGATTGTTTATTCAGAGTGAGGGCACCAAGGTAATGGCAGGAGGTAACCCTTCAGGCACGTATAATGGCAGTCTCTGAAGGTGTTCTCCAAAGCATCTTGAATGCGTTCTCACCCTGTTCACTTCACAAGGTTGCAATTTTAATTGCTCCAAAAATTGTTCAGGATTCATCAAGAATCAAAAATGTCCAGATAACCTTACTTGCATTGGGGACAGATGGCCATCTGCTTGTTGAACTCACTGAGAGCCCGGGAACCAAGGAAGGACGACTCAAGGAATCTGAGCCTCCAGGAGGAGTCCCAGGACACAAGTAAGTATGCCCAGAGGAGCATACGTGAACTCCTTCCAAGCACGACAGATTCTGAATGCACAGTTCCTTCCAGAATTTGGGCGTGGCATTAAGTACCAAAACCGCACCCAACATAGCCACCAGACGCCATAGAGATCCTGCGAGATCTCTGTGGCATGTAAATGCAACAGACGTGTAACACTTATACAGAAAGACCACAACGCGGTTGGCCGGCAGAGCGGAATGCCACTGTTCAGTACACCTTTGCTGAGTCCAATGTGGTAACAAGCCCTGGTGTCTAGTACACGTGAACAACCATCATTAATTTGGTAAGGCAAATATTGTATGTGAATAACATCAACAGTTTGACATGACGCATAACTAACAGGTGTAAACAAGCATTAGCCCAACACTATCATGAAAAGCAGTAGTGCTGGTTGCACAGGATAGGGGTGGGCTTTTGGGCAGGGAAACCGGGACCACTGAGTCCTTACCTGCGTGCTCTCTGAGGGTCATGATTGTGTGAATGGGCACCGGTACTTGACGGACAGCCATGGACCCCATCCTACGTGTCATCCCGGCCCTCCTAGCCTACGACCCGGTGCACCGAAACCGACCCAGACGCCGCAGAAGGTCAGAACAACACCCAGGGGCAAAGGGGTGGGTGGGGGCGAGGGGCAGGAAACATAACCCTCCCCCAAGTTAAAACATATATATCCTGCACATAACTTACCCCCATGGTCTGGTCACTTCGGGGGGCGTGTCCACCAATCCCACGTACCGAAACAAACGGAAGTGGACGTGGACGCATACCCGTCACCACTACAATGGTGGTACGGCCCGTACCCACGCTCTGGGGGGCGTGGGTATGGGCCGTACCACCATTGTAGTGGTGATGGAGGTGTACGCGCCGTACCCACGCTGTGGGGGCGTGGGTACGGGCCGTACCACCAGTGGAGTGGTGATGGAGGGGTACGCGCCGTACCCACGGCCTCACAGCGTGGGTACGGCACGTACCCCTCCATCACCACTACAATGGTGGTACGGCCCGTACCCACGCCCCCACAGCGTGGGTACGGAGCGTACACCTCCATCACCACTACAATGGTGGTACCGGCCGTACCCACGCTCTGGGGGGCGTGGGTACGGGCCGTACCATCAGTGGAGTGGTGTTGGAGGGGTACGCACCGTACCCACGCTGTGGGGGCGTGGGTACGGGCTGTACCACCATTGTAGTGGTGATGGAGGGGTACGCGCCGTACCACGCTGTGAGGACATGGGTATGGCGCGTACCCCTCCATCACCACTCCACTGGTGGTGCGGCCCGTACCCATGCCCCACAGCATGGGTACGGCGCGTACCCCTCCATCACCACTCCACTGGTAGTACGGCCCATACCCACGCCCCCACAGCGTGGGTATGGCGCGTACACCTCCATCACCACCCCAATGGTGGTACGGCCCGTACCCATGCCCCCACAGCGTGGGTACGGCGCGTACACCTCCATCACCACCCCAATGGTGGTACGGCCCGTACCCATGCCCCCACAGCGTGGGTACGGCGCATACACCCTATGAATGTGGGGTTAGGGTCGGTCCCACCTGTACCCCTACGGCACCAGTACAGAATGGATACAAGGCGTACACACGCCACGAATGTTGACATAGGGCCTGTTGTAGCATATAAGCACTATATTGGTGTGTGTATGCACAGGACAGCAGTGTACTGCACCAAGGGGGCGGGTGGGTTGGTGGGTGGGTGGGTGGCTGCAGAGGACTCCCAGCAGTGGACAGAGACATGGGGGAGGGTGCATATCACTCCCAGCAGTGCCCAGACATATGAGGGGTGGGTGCAGAGGCATCCCAGCAGTGCCCAGACATATGAGGGGTGGGTGCATATCACTCCCAGCAGTGCCCAGACATATGAGGGGTGGGTGCATGTCACTCCCAGCAGTGCCCAGACATATGAGGGGTGGGTGCATATCACTCCCAGCAGTGCCCAGACATATGAGGGGTGGGTGCATGTCACTCCCAGCAGTGCCCAGACATATGAGGTGTGGGTGCAGAGGCATCCCAGCAGTGCCCAGACATATGAGGGGTGGGTGCATATCACTCCCAGCAGTGCCCAGACATATGAGGGGTGGGTGCATATCACTCCCAGCAGTGGCCAGACATATGAGGGGTGGGTGCATGTCACTCCCAGCAGTGCCCAGACATAAGAGGGGTGGGTGCAGAGGACTCCCAGCAGTGCCCAGACATATGAGGGGTGGGTGCAGAGGACTCCCAGCAGTGCCCAGACATATGAGGGGTGGGTGCAGAGGACTCCCAGCAGTGCCCAGACATATGAGGGGTGGGTGCAGAGGACTCCCAGCAGTGCCCAGACATATGAGGGGTGGGTGCAGAGGACTCCCAGCAGTGCCCAGACATATGAGGGGTGGGTGCAGAGGCATCCCAGCAGTGGCCAGACATATGAGGGGTGGGTGCAGAGGACTCCCAGCAGCGCCCAGACATATGAGGCGTGGGTGCAGAGGACTCCCAGCAGTGCCCAGACATATGAGGGGTGGGTGCAGAGGCCTCCCAGCAGTGCCCAGACATATGAGGGGTGGGTGCAGAGGACTCCCAGCAGTGCCCAGACATATGAGGGGTGGGTGCAGAGGCATCCCAGCAGTGCCCAGACATATGAGGGGTGGGTGCATATCACTCCCAGCAGTGCCCAGACATATGAGGGGTGGGTGCAGAGGACTCCCAGCAGTGCCCAGACATATGAGGGGTGGGTGCATAACACTCCCAGCAGTGCCCAGACATATGAGGGGTGGGTGCAGAGGCATCCCAGCAGTGGCCAGACATATGAGGGGTGGGTGCAGAGGACTCCCAGCAGTGCCCAGACATATGAGGGGTGGGTGAATATCACTCCCAGCAGTGCCCAGACATATGAGGGGTGGGTGCAGAGGACTCCCAGCAGTGCCCAGACATATGAGGAGTGGGTGCAGAGGCCTCCCAGCAGTGCTCAGACATATGAGGGGTCGGTGCAGAGGACTCCCAGCAGTGCCCAGACATATGAGGGGTGGGTGCATATCACTCCCAGCAGTGCCCAGACATATGAGGGGTGGGTGCAGAGGACTCCCAGCAGTGCCCAGACATATGAGGGGTGGGTGCAGAGGCCTCCCAGCAGTGCCCAGACATATGAGGGGTGGGTGCAGAGGCCTCCCAGTAGTGCCCAGACATGAGGGGTGGGTGAAGAGGACTCCCAGCAGTGCCCAGACATATGAGGGGTAGGTGCAGAGGCATCCCAGCAGTGCCCAGACATATGAGGGGTGGGTGCATCATCCTCAGATGACCACAACTCCATGGGTCCATGAACGCATCCCCAATGTGCGACTATGTTGAGAGTGCCATATCAACACATCACTGACAGCAGTGTCCCACTCCCATGAGGATGGATGTCATTCCCCCACTGCATGATACACCACATGTGGGTGCGATGACAAATGACACATGCATACCCACCCCTTGCGGAGGCTGCACAATACACACACTGAGATCATGTCACAAGACTGTATAGTCATGTGAAACCCACTAAACTAAGAGAGCCAAAGGGAACACACACTGTCACGCACATTCCCGGACTGGTAGGAATGTACAGGTGCTGGCACAGCCACCAAGTTGCTGTCTCCCATGGAAGGAATAGGGTGGACCACCCACAGATACAATGCCCACAATTGTCAGTCAGGTGACCAAATACCCTGCAGAACAAGTACCATATGTGTGCTAGGCTGGGAGTACACACATGCATAGTGCGGAAAAGGGACCATATCCCCATGGAGGCATGGCAACATGCTCTATACACAAGTACAGTGACTACCAAGGATGGCACAGACGATGCAGCCGGACACATTGCTGAGCAGGCATGGACATAGTTGAAGGGATCGATCAGCCACCAAGGGAATTTAGACACAGGTCAGCACAACAATGGTGCAACTCCCTGCAGGGAAGATGTCAGGTGCCACAGAGGAAGGAACACTCCTTGGGACAATGTCTCAAAACACAAAGAGCATACACGGCCAAAGAATCATTGCAGAGACCTTGTGATGCCACGCAGATACCAGGGTCCACCCCATGAGCAGCCAGACTACTACATTTCCCAGATACCCAACACATGATCACCACCCCAACTCATGGAGCATCAGCACCAACATCAATACCTGAAAAGCAATTGTGTGCAAAGTAAAACAAAATGCTTTTTTCAGCATGAAAACAAAAAGTATAAAAGGAGACTATTTACAAAGGCCATAGGCCAGTCCAGACACGAAGTCCTGGGGGGGGACACATGGCCATGCGTCTCCCCTAGCTTGCCTGCACATCCGATACCTCTGGTTGATCGACTAGGGTGGGGGCATCATGTGGGGCAGGACCAGGCACCGCAGGGACAGGAGGGGGTAGGGCAGGTGTTGGGGGTGCAGGGACGGACGACTCCACCACAGGCGGTGGGGCAGCACCAAAGGTGGAGGTCAGTACTGCGCTGCACACGTCCGCAGGATCTTGCAGCGTCTCCCCTGCACCCGAAGGAACCACAGGCCCCAAGGAGGGGGGGGGGGTCGGAGGGATGGGTTGCAGCGCTACTGGGGGAGGTGGTGGACAGGGGGGGGACTCTACTCCCCTACCCGTGGAGTGCCTTGCCCGTTTGCGCGCAGGTGAAACAGTGGGGCTGAGGCCCAGCACAGCCAAGTAGGTCTCCTTCTCAGACTGTGGGGCAGGGGAGCCGAGGGCAGTGACATCGGAGGGACTGGGGAGTGAGGCATGCGGTCTCCTACTGTGGCTGCGTGTCCGCCTGTGTGCCCTAGACCCAGTGGGTGTGCCTTCTTCCCCCTGAGTGTGCGTGACAGGAGGTGTGCGCTTGCCCTTCCCTGTTGGTGTGCTGCCTGTGTCTGGTGTGGTGCCTGCCTGGGAAGGTGTGTGTGTGCTTGGGACAGGAATGGGAGTGGGAAGTGTGGATGGCGCCGGGGTAGGTGGGGGGACGGAGCGCTGCAGGAGACTCACTGCTGCCGTCAGTGACGAGTCCATGGACCTCAGCAACATCCGTTGGTCAGACATCGCTGATGACATGCCCTCCATGTACGACACCATCTGTGTCAGCAGTCTGGTGTGGCCATGGAGGACAGTCAGGATCGATGTCTGCCCAACCTGCAACTGCCGCTGAATGTCCACAGACTCAGCAGTGAGGGCAGCAGGGGAGACAGGGGCAGGGGGTGTGGTGGCTGGCACGAAGGAGACACGTTGTTGCCCTACACGGACAGAAGGGACCCGAGCAAGTGGGAGGGTGGTGATGGGAATGGAGGGGGCGGTGACAGTTGCAGTGCTGCTGCCAGCTGTTGGAGCAGCCTCCGCCCCCTCAGGGAGTTCAGCCTCGGATCCGTCTGCGTCGTAGTCGGTGGTGGTACTTCCCAGGTCCTCCGCCGAACTCCCCTCGCCCTCCGTGCCACTTGATGCTGCCGACTCGCCAGGTGTGGTGGCACTGGTGCTGGATCCCTCCTCCACGTCCGTGCAGGTGTCTCCCTCGGTGTCCCCCGATGATGCTGTGGGCAAGGTGAAGAGACAGGAAATAATCAGTCATCTGTGTACATCTGACATATGAGTCCAAACTAAATAGGTCACAGTGCATATCATAAAAAGCATCATGAGGAACATCTAGAATACCCAGCACATATGTAAGCCCTGCACTCCCCAGTTGGTTCACCCAACATGCCCCCTGAAATAATGAAAATCAGGACACCACAGCAAATACCTGGAAATCTAGTGTCTGTGAACAGTGGAGCACAGGCAGACCATGACGGCATGCCACCTCCTGGTCACTGTGAACGAAATAGTATTGGTGCACCCAATGCCAAATAACAGACACCAATGCTGAAGGGGTCCCCACACTCATAGACCTGTGAGTACTGTAGAAAAGCAAATGTAATACTATCTGATCCATTGGGAAGCACAAAACTTTACACAATTGACATATTTGGAATGTGTGAATGTCCCACCTGTGGAACAGAACACACATGTGCATGAATATCAGAAGTCACACAAGGAGGTGCACACAAAACTACATTTACACAGTCATAGCATGAGCTGCCCGCATAGTGGCAAGAAGCCAATGTTAAGACGAAATATGGTATCGGGAAGTACACATACATGGCACCACGGTGGTCGGGATGACTTGACACCGGTAAGTTGCCTTCAGCAACAACCAAGGACTAACCCAAATGCTAACACACTGTGGGAACATGGATATGTCTAAATCCTAAACAACGTTTGGCCTGAAATGTGCCCATGTTCAAATTGTGCCAGCGTGTACCACAAAAGTGTAAAAGTGGTACTTGTGCACTCCCTTGGGAGACCTCTGTCATGCAGGCACATCATTGTCTTTCACAAAAATCAAAGTGAAGCATATAAACTATTGGGACATGTTGACAAGTGTAGTGAGTGCCAGGGCACATGCCGTCTTGAATAACAACTTAAAACATGCCACCTGTCACATGGCCATCCGTACCATGATGACACAGTTGGCAACACATCTGACACACTACCTGTCATGTGGAGTGGCACACATGTCCAGACACGAGACAATGCATTAGCAAATGGCCCTGAAATTGTGTTGGAATAAGGAGCACCTGCACTGAGGAGACACCCTGATGTGAACGAGGAATGTCCACACAGATGTCAGCACACACAGACCAAACCACATAGCATCTGGAGCACACACCCGTGCCAATAATGGATGAACAGGAAACTTGTTTTTAAACTTGTGACACATGCTGCAAAGCACAAACATGACACCCTGCAAAACATGCCTGGGTCACTGCACGTTGAGTGCCTGTCCAGACAATCATCACACACTGGTCAGACCTGGCAAGGAGACATAAGGTATGGACATGTAGTCCTTGCCCGCAAAAACAACCCATACCTGAGACAATGTGATTGAGACAGCTCAAAAAGTGACACCTCTCAATCTGGGTTTACTAAAAAGTGCATCAGGAAATCCTAAATGTACTCCACATCAACTCGTGAGGCTGCCAACACATATTTGTGACACAAAACCTCAACAGATTGTTGGACATAGACACACAGGCACTGGCCAGTGTGAGGATGCAGAAGCAAAATATAGCACACTTTAGATAAATACAAATGAGGCCAGGGAACAATGCCACAGGGGCAAAACTATGCTGAACACATTGAGAATGGGCACAGTGTTGGATGACACACATGATACCGAGGCAAGGGTGTCTTGGGGTACTGAAGTGAGCACACTGCTCCATGGGCCTGGAATGATCTGACTGTAACATGAGCTACCGTCCCGGCACTATGCATATCTCCCATTCATGCACATCATGTCTGAGGCAACAACATCGGTCATGCATGCTGCAAGTCTGTTCATTTGAACACTCACACTCCTATGTTGAGAATCAGCATCAGTGCCAACTGATATGGACCCCAAATGACTGAACAGGACAGGGCACAGGCAAGGTAACAACACATGTCTCCGACCTCACCCCCACATGATGCAGACAGCAATGTGCACTTGGATCAACCGCCAGCCTAGATGAGCATGTCCAATAGTGATTACACACAGACCAGGGAACACATGTCAAGGAGGGGAAAGGAGGAAGAACAGCAGCGGATGACTTTGGGGAACAGGAAATGCAATGCACATATTAACCCTGCCAGTGTATCAATGCGACTGGGCACTTCCCAAAGCTGGTGACACACAACAAACACACATGTACCTACCCCCTTGCTGCTGCATCGCCTTTAACCGCCTCTCCATGTCAGGGAAGACCACCGCCAGGACACGCTTCATTTGGTGGGTCAGGTGCCGGCGCCCGCGGTTCTTGCCTTCTGGTGAGTCCCCCAGCAGGAACCGGGCGATCCTCCTGGTCCAGCACCGGATGTCCTGCCAGCGTTTCCTCACCTGTGCCAGGCGCCGACAGCGACCCTCCACAGATCTCACGGCCCTGACGGCCCGCTTCCATATCTCCCCCGTCTTGTAGGAGGTTACCTGTGAGGATGACAAAGTGAGACAACATCACTACACCTGCTCCATGTCACAGAGACACACATTTGAACATCTTTGATATGTTGAACAGGGCATAGTATGCTGCCAACGAATAGCACCTTTGTCATAGGGACATTAGGCTCAGTGGAAGCCCCAATGCACTACATGGCATTGAAAGTACACAGGTGGCATGAGGGGTGCGACACACTCCCTGATCATGGCACACACTGGACATCACAAGCAACACAAAGCTGATGGCCAGCACCTCCAAGCAGTCACATGCCCCAGGCCACTGACCCAACAACAGCAGACTACACAGACACACACAGGCACAGATCATTCACCTGCCAGTGGCAACAGCCGATACAAACCTCACTCTGCACATGTGCCACTTGCCTGGGGGGTGTCACAGGCGTGGGGCTAGCCAAGCAAGTCAGACACACAGCACGGCTTGCTTCTCACATCAGATGGGTCGACCTGTTGCCTCCTCCATGCAGGTGTGGTGCAACACTCCACATAGACACTCACCCACATGACAAGGAACATTCACACACATCAATGTCCAGATCATTTGGACACTCACCCCAGTTCCACTCAACTCACACACATCTGTGGGTACAGTCACCTGTCACACGGGGGGAACACTGAATCACCTCAGGACTATAGAACAAGAAGGGCCGAGAGGATTAGCTATGCTGAATGTGCCATGCAGCATGCAGTGAATGTCACAGTAAGCACAATGCAAGTGAGGAGTGCACACATGAACCACATCATGCTCTGCATGACAGACATGAGCCATTCCCCCCCCCCCCCCTAGGACCCACTCTAAACAACATTTCATGTCTGTCACACCTGGACACTATGCCAGAAGTGCCAGTCACAAAAAGAAGGGGCACAGTCAAAGGTAGCGGAGTCAGCACTCACCTGCACCCCTGGTCTACCATACAGGCTGGGGAACTGTGGGAGGATGATGTCCAGCAACGTCTCATTCTCCTCCTGGGTGAATGGCTGGGCCCTCTCCACAGACCGCGACATGGTGCCAGAGGAATCACAAGCAGCAGCAGTGGTGTTGAATCAAAGGTTGTGCAGGCAAGTGCCCTCTCATGGGTTCTGCCTGACTTATATCTGCCTTGCTGGCCTATTTCAGTAACAGGAGTACAGAGTGATTGGTCAGACTCCTTTGCATCCTACGTTTCCTCCAATCCCTTTAAACATACACCAGTGACAGCATTAGCATTTTTTCGAATTTGCAGCATCATGTCAAGTCAACAACCACTTTGCAACAATGTATATTGTGGCCAACTGCTTTTTCCAGGCCACATGATGGAAACATTTGAACTTCAAACTGGGTATCCATGACAACCAGCATGCATGTAGGCCCTAATACTTGTCCCTTATGTGTCCCCAGTGTAAATTTCAAATCCCCACACAGGTACGGTGCGTTTCACACGTACCCCTAGGGCACCACTACTCTAGTGCTACGTGCCGTACACGCGTGTGTAGGGCCCGTAGAACTATGGTGGTGTTGCCGTACGCGTACACCATAGTGCTACGGGCCGTACCCGCATGTGTAGGGCCCGTAGCACTATGGTAGTGTTGCCGTAGGCGTACGCCATAGTGCTACGGGCCGTACCCGCGTGAGTACGGCCCGTAGCACTATGGCGTACGCCTACGCCAACACTACCGAAGTGCTACGGGCCATACCCGCGTGTGTACGGCCCGTAGCACTATGGTAGTGTTGGTGTAGGCGTACGCCATAGTGCTACGGGCCGTACCCGCGTGTGTAGGGCCTGTAGCACTATGGTAGTGTTGCCGTAGGCGTACGCCATAGTGCTACGGGCCGTACCCGCGTGTGTACGGCCCGAAGCACTATGGCGTACGCCTACGCCAACACTACCATAGTGCTACGGGCCGTACCCGCGTGTGTACGCCCCGTAGCACTATGGTAGTGTTGCCGTAGGCGTACGCCATAGTGCTATGGGCCGTACCCGCGTGTGTAGGGCCTGTAGCACTATGGCAGTGTTGCCGTAGGCGTACGCCATAGTGCTACGGGCCGTACCCGCGTGTGTAGGGCCTGTAGCACTATGGCAGTGTTGCCGTAGGCGTACGCCATAGTGCTACGGGCCGTACCCGCGTGTGTAGGGCCCGTAGCACTATGGCAGTGTTGCCGTAGGCGTACGCCATCGTGCTACGGGCCGTACACACGCGTGTGTAGGGCCCGTAGCACTATGGTGGTGTTGCCGTACGCGTACGCCATAGTGCTACGGGCCGTACCCACGTGTGTAGGGCCCGTAGCACTACAGCATAAGACTACGGCAACACTACCATAGTGCTACGGGCCCTACACACGCGTGTACGAGCCGTATCTCTATGGCGTACGCCTACGGCGACACTCCCATAGGGATAGGACCAGTGTGCACACGTACGTGTGTATGGTCCGCACACACACGCGTACTCCTACCCAAACCCGATATAGTGATACAACCGTACACACGCCCTCAGAGAGAGCGTGTACGGTGCATTTCACAGCTTACACTGGTGATATGAGGCGCACAGGAAAGGAATGGAGGTGTCAGACTCGCACAAGGATGGACATCAAGTCATTGTCAGTGCAGTGCTTCATGTGTAGGGCCTAGATGTGTCAGGCAGTGAGCTGGCACATGTCTCCTCATGTTTTAACCCAATAGTTGTGTGATGACCTGTGTACACATGTCATGTGTGATGGGGCACTATGTGGCGCACTTCCCCTTCACACCTTTTACATGTCTGCATGTAGTTCAAACTTGTCAAGTACTGCATCACTGGCATGGCACAGTCACCAACACTGTCCCCTGATGCCAGGTACACGGATGATGACACCTGACATCTCACTACCAGCGTGCCCCGATGTGACTATGTCATGTGTTTCCATGATCTTGCTGTTGGTGTTCCATCAACAAAAGTCCCTAGCTTAATTTTAGTTAGGAAATAATGATTTTACATAGACTTCAATGAGACCTATGTGAGTTCCTCCTGTGTCCAGCCGGACAGAGGAGCATTTAATCTTAAATAATCAAAGAAATGTAAGTAAAAATTGAGAAGGCTGATGAAACAAGGGCACAGTCCTGTACCGAGTTTTCAACAGAGAGAGTAAAAGAAAGATCAAGAAGGGAGAGGCAATTACAAATTGGTAACTGGCAAACACATTTTGGAGCGATCATGGGGGCTTACAATACATTGAGCGACTTCAAGTAAGCTCTAGCCAATAGTATCCACGGTACATTTAAACAATTGCCATAATGTGGAACTATTATAACAAGTCGACGTAACGTTTCGATCCCTAGCTCCTAGTATACAGGGATCATCATCAGGACTAAAGGATTTGTCAACGAAGTAATGCCTGGAAGGATTATAACGCCTATGAATATTGAATAAAAGGAAGGAGAAAATAAAAATATACAAAAAGTCAGCATTTGCATACTCAAAAGGACAACATGTCAATTGTCATTTATGTGCTCAGGAGTGGAGCCGCATGCGACAATTGGTGATGGGAATAAACAAGTGATGAAGTGGAAATATATGAAGAGACTTGGTGAAATAATTTGTTTGGCGACGCACTTGTGCTGGAGGTGGATGCTAAACAAGGTGCCAGGTGATGGGTAAGACCTGTGGCATAATTCTTAAGAAAATGATAATAGTGCATGAGAAAAAACGGCAGTTGGTGCGCCAAACTGTCATGCGGTGCGAGACGACGGTGTCAAGAGGTAGTGATATCCGTGCAAAGCGTCAGAATGGACGGAAAGGATAATTACCAAGGGGAAGGGGCTGGGGTGGAATAGAAGAGGTATGCGGTTTATTGTATATGCAACTTCAAGGAAGTGATTTCCTTCTGGTTCAAGGACGATGCAGCTCAAGTGGTCAGCCGCGTGGTCAGCCGCGTTGTGAAATCTGAAAACGGCACAATGGTTAGGAATGAACTAAGTCGGTGGCCAGGAGGGAGTCTTGCAGGAGAGAGGATGGCCTGCTTACCGTACAAAAAGGAGACACGCTTAAAAGTCAGGGAATAAGGAGCGCGTCTTGGTGTTGGAACAGGGTGGCAGCTACTTGTGCTGTCCGTAGTATTGAAGCGCTGTTGGCGGGAGAAAAGGAAATTGAGTTGGCATACAGGAATTGGTAAACTGACCGCAACTCTCCTGACAGGGGGGGCTTCTGTGAGGGACAAGATAAGGGTGTGAGATAAGCTTACCGTGATTGAATTGATATTGACGACACGCGTGTATTCAGGGAGGACTGATGAGGCGCGTCTATATCCGATATTCAGCCGGCAGCTACAATGGCTGTCCGCGTTCTGCTGAACGGAGGGGGAATCTCGTTAGTGGAGCGAAGATAGGGAGGGGGACACACGGTGTGAGCTAGGCAAGCGCTTACCTTGTCCGGGTCTTGCAGCCACAATGGGAAGTCCAAGACAGTCGACAATGGTGACTGGACTAGGACGAGTGAGGATTGGTTTATGTGAAAGCAACGATGGAAATGGAAGAAGGGCTGTGTCAATGCAATGCCAAGATCGGCGTGGATGCGGGGGCCATTTTGAATTGGGGAAGGAAGTGGTGTATGATTCAATAAAGTTACAACAGTCCCAGTGATTTGTGAGTGAAACAGGTCGTGACAACAAGTTAAAATGCATTACATTCAAAGAATTACGAACAATTTACATGTAAATTGTATATCTAGGCTTTTAAATAACTCAGATTCTGTTATTCAAGGAATGTTTCAGAAGGAAAAGTCTTTTGGATAACATTTCAAAGGAGCGTTGTCCAATCTTCAGACCTATTTAGGCCTTTTCGGATTGAGTCATATGTGATAATTGCTTTCAGTTCCTCTTTGTTTAGAATCTGGGCCATGTTGCCTCCACATGGTGGTAGTTTAAGCACTTTCAACACTGTCCAGCGAATGTCGTCCTCATTGTGATTGGCCTCTCCGAAGTGATCAACTAGTGGCGCATTCGGAGTCTTGCTCCTGATTCGGCTTCTGTGCTGGCAGATTCTTGTTTTTACTTTCTGCGTAGTTTGGCCTATATAGATCTTTTGGCATGGACACATGATGAGGTAAATTACATTTGCAGTTGGAAAAGGAATTACTGATTGCTGTGATGTTGTTAAAGGTGAAACTTTTTCCTTCCATTGAAAACACACAAGCATTACAATTTCTGCATTTGAAATGCCCTAGGATGGGCGGGAGGCCCCAAGTGCCCTCGAAAGTAGAAGTGTTGACAGTAGAGGGCAGAGCAGCGCGGATCAGGTGATCCTTTAGATTTTTGTTCTTTTTAAAGGCAAAAAGTGGTTTGTCTAGTGTCAGTGTTCCTGCATTCAAGATGGGCCAGTGAAGGAGTATCATTTTTCTCAGTTTGTTTGAGACTGGCGAGAAAGTGGTTACACAGGCTAATCGTTCAGTTTGTTTTTTTGGTTTGGGGGTTAACAGAATTTCCCTCGGACAGTACCATGCGCGTTTGGAGGCATTTTTAATGATTCCCTTGGGGTAGCCTCTTGCTTTCAATTTTGAGGAGAGATAGTTTGCTTCTCTAAAATAGTCGGTCTTGCAAGAGCAATTTCTCCTTATTCTCAGGAACTGGGAATAGGGTAGTGAGTCTCTGAGGGCCCTAGGGTGGTTGCTTGTGTAATTCAGTAGAGTATTACGCTCTGTTGGTTTCCGGTACAATCGTGTTAGTAATTCCCCTTCACAGTGGAATATTGTAAGGTCTAAGAAGGCAATGGATTCTTTGTCAGTCGTGACAGTGAATGATAAACCTGAACAGTTATTATTCATCCAGTGTACAAAAGATGTTATGGATTCTGTGTTCTCCTGCCAGATTATAAAGATGTCATCTATATATCTGCGCCAAAGGCAAATGCATGGGAAGAAAGGGTTAGAATCAGTAAGAATGACATTGGATTCTAGTTGGTCCATAAACAGAACTGATAGATTTGGGGCAAAAATTGCGCCCATTGAGGTTCCTTTGATCTGTTGGTAGTAGGTGTTGTCAAAAACAAAAAAGTTTCGTGTGAGGCAGATTTCTAGGAGTTGCAAAATAAACGTGGTAGGAACAGCATGGGGACGTGGTCTTGTGTCGAGAATCTTTTTAATTGCTAACAGGGCGGTTGTCTGTGGTATGTTGGTATATAGTGATTCAACGTCCATAGTACATAGTGTTTCATATGCTGGGTTGTATGGATGATGTTCAACGAGATTGATCATTGCCATTGAATCCCTCACGTAGCATTGTGTGTTAGGAACAAATTCTTTTATAAAGAAGTCTACATATGCACCTAATGGTTCTAGAATTGAACCACAGGCTGAAACAATGGGACGGCCTGGGGGGTTGGTAATGTTTTTATGAATTTTGGGTAGTGTATATATGACTGGGGTTCGTGGAGTTTTCACATTCAAATAGATGAATTCTTTTTTGGAAAGAAACCCAGTGCGGAGACCATCTGTGGTTATTTTATGTATTATCTCCTGAATTTCTTTTGTGGGATTTTTTGCCAGTATCAAGTAATGATCTTTATTGTCCAACTGTCGTTGAATTTCAGCGACGTAGGCTGCCTTTTCTTGTAGGACTATGCCACCACCTTTGTCTGCGCTTTTAATGATTAGCGAGTCTTTCTCTTTGAGTTGACCGATTGCTAATTTTTCTTTCAATGTAAGATTGAAAGGAATGAAGTGTTTGTTGTTCTGGATAATGGCGAGATCTTTTAGAACCATTTTTTCAAAGGTGATTATTTCAGATGGGATCATTCCCGCTGAAGGTGAGAAATTAGATGGTGGTCGAAAAGGAGTGTTTTGATTTGTTCAGGAGAGGGGTGCAGTTGGAAAAAGGCTTGGAGGCGAATTCGTCTAAAAAATCTGAGAAGTTCTGTATGGAGTTCCATAAAGTTGGGTGGCACAGTGGGGACAAATGATAAACCTTTTCTGAGGAGAGAAAGTTCATCTGCAGCGAGTAAATGGCTCGATAAGTTGAAGATGGGGATGGTGTCGATGTATTGGGTGGGAGAATGATCATTATTTACCATTGGTAGAAGTTGTTGCGTGTCCTGCGTTCTCCCGGAGGGTTGTACCATCTTTGGTTTCTCTTGCCCCTTCCTCGTTGTGGGGGTTCCTGGGGACCTCTGGCTAAAAAAGGCGGTTGTTGGGCGCCTCCACGTCTTGTGGTGCTGGTGCCCTCACCTGGGTCGGAATTATCGGATGATTCCGCTGATGTATCTGAAAATCCTACAAGATTTTGGCGTCTGTTGTATCTGCCCCAAGGGCGATTATTTTGGTAGGTGCCGTAAGATCTATTGGTATAGAAGTCTTTGTGTAAATAAGGATAAGTAGCCTCTGTGCTGTAAGATCTAAGATCTTTTTTAATTTTGTTTGACTTCTTATTTTGCTCTATTCTATGAAAGTCTGATACGGTTTTCTCGATCTGTTCTAATAATTTCTTGGCCTCTGAGGTGGGATTAGAATCTTGAATTTGTTTGTAGAGGTCTGAAATTTCTGTCTCCAAGGCTTTCAATGTTTCTGTAGCAATATCTATACCTAAAACTAACCAATGACGTGAGCATGTGGTTCCTATGTAACTGAAGTTTGTTATGTACTTAGGGTTATCGGTAAAGATCCCAGGAATATTGCGCACTTGTAGGCCAAGAGGAATGACTTCTGCTTTGAGATATTCAGTGAGCATTAATACTATAAGTTGTAGACGAACCTGTTTCTTCTTAAGTTTCTCTAGTTGCTCGGGTATTGAGGTATTGAGTGTTGTGGGTAGATCTGTGGTGTCAGATAGTAAGGAAGGTCCTGAGCATAGTTGTTTGATATAGTCGTCAGTGTATAGAGGTGCAAAAGCTGACATATTATGATAGGCAGTGAAGTAGGAAGTTAGAAGTAATTTAGAATAGTTTGGAATTTAAAAAAGTGAAGTGAAAATCAAAGTGAAAAACAATACTAGGTAGGCCCGACCAAAAATTTGGTTGGGAAGGGTAGAACAAACCCTTGCAATCCAGCGATTGCGCTATGTAGTAGTATAAGTAACAAGGGAACCCGGTAGAGGTAGCTAAGGACCACGGGTACAAACTTATTTTGTTAACAAAAGTCCCTAGCTTAATTTTAGTTAGGAAATAATGATTTTACATAGACTTCAATGAGACCTATGTGAGTTCCTCCTGTGTCCAGCCGGACAGAGGAGCATTTAATCTTAAATAATCAAAGAAATGTAAGTAAAAATTGAGAAGGCTGATGAAACAAGGGCACAGTCCTGTACCGAGTTTTCAACAGAGAGAGTAAAAGAAAGATCAAGAAGGGAGAGGCAATTACAAATTGGTAACAGGCAAACACATTTTGGAGCGATCATGGGGGCTTACAATACATTGAGCGACTTCAAGTAAGCTCTAGCCAATAGTATCCACGGTACATTTAAACAATTGCCATAATGTGGAACTATTATAACAAGTCGACGTAACGTTTCGATCCCTAGCTCCTAGTATACAGGGATCATCATCAGGACTAAAGGATTTGTCAACGAAGTAATGCCTGGTAGGATTATAACACCAATGAATATTGAATAAAAGGAAGGAGAAAATAAAAATATACAAAAAGTCAGCATTTGCATACTCAAAAGGACAACATGTCAATTGTCATTTATGTGCTCAGGAGTGGAGCCGCATGCGACAATTGGTGATGGGAATAAACAAGTGATGAAGTGGAAATATATGAAGAGACTTGGTGAAATAATTTGTTTGGCGACGCACTTGTGCTGGAGGTGGATGCTAAACAAGGTGCCAGGTGATGGGTAAGACCTGTGGCATAATTATTAAGAAAATGATAATAGTGCATGAGAAGAAACGGCAGTTGGTGCGCCAAACTGTCATGCGGTGCGAGACGACGGTGTCAAGAGGTAGTGATATCCGTGCAAAGCGTCAGATGGACGGAAAGGATAATTACCATGGGGAAGGGGCTGGGGTGGAATAGAAGAGGTATGCGGTTTATTGTATATGCAACTTCAAGGAAGTGATTTCCTTCTGGTTCAAGGACGATGCAGCTCAAGTGGTCAGCCGCGTGGTCAGCCGCGTTGTGAAATCTGAAAACGGCACAATGGTTAGGAATGAACTAAGTCGGTGGCCAGGAGGGAGTCTTGCAGGAGAGAGGATGGCCTGCTTACCGTACAAAAAGGAGACACGCTTAAAAGTCAGGGAATAAGGAGCGCGTCTTGGTGTTGGAACAGGGTGGCAGCTACTTGTGCTGTCCGTAGTATTGAAGCGCTGTTGGCGGGAGAAAAGGAAATTGAGTTGGCATACGGGAATTGGTAAACTGACCGCAACTCTCCTGACAGGGGGGGCTTCTGTGAGGGACAAGATAAGGGTGTGAGATAAGCTTACCGTGATTGAATTGATATTGACGACACGCGTGTATTCAGGGAGGACTGATGAGGCGCGTCTATATCCGATATTCAGCCGGCAGCTACAATGGCTGTCCGCGTTCTGCTGAACGGAGGGGGAATCTCGTTAGTGGAGCGAAGATAGGGAGGGGGACACACGGTGTGAGCTAGGCAAGCGCTTACCTTGTCCGGGTCTTGCAGCCACAATGGGAAGTCCAAGACAGTCGACAATGGTGACTGGACTAGGACGAGTGAGGATTGGTTTATGTGAAAGCAACGATGGAAATGGAAGAAGGGCTGTGTCAATGCAATGCCAAGATCGGCGTGGATGCGGGGGCCATTTTGAATTGGGGAAGGAAGTGGTGTATGATTCAATAAAGTTACAACAGTCCCAGTGATTTGTGAGTGAAACAGGTCGTGACAACAAGTTAAAATGCATTACATTCAAAGAATTACGAACAATTTACATGTAAATTGTATATCTAGGCTTTTAAATAACTCAGATTCTGTTATTCAAGGAATGTGTCAGAAGGAAAAGTCTTTTGGATAACATTTCAAAGGAGCGTTGTCCAATCTTCAGACCTATTTAGGCCTTTTCGGATTGAGTCATATGTGATAATTGCTTTCAGTTTCTCTTTGTTTAGAATCTGGGCCATGTTGCCTCCACGTGGTGGTAGTTTAAGCACTTTCAACACTGTCCAGCGAATGTCGTCCTCATTGTGATTGGCCTCTCCGAAGTGATCAACTAGTGGCGCATTCGGAGTCTTGCACCTGATTCGGCTTCTGTGCTGGCAGATTCTTGTTTTTACTTTCTGCGTAGTTTGGCCTTGTTAGACCTGTCAGCCCTTTGGGTGGTCCCTCCTCATCATTATTTATTTTGTCCCACTTTTGCCTCAAACCCTGTTTGAATTTTTCCTTTTTGGGAACCACCAGACTTTTTCGTGTTGCTACAGATTCAGGGAGCCATTTTAGCTACCCCTGAAACTTCTGTCTGAGGGCCTGGAGCACAAAATGGTGGCCACCTGTGACATCACCAGCATCCACTGGAACCTACCAGCACCTTCCAGAACATTCCAGGAGATTCCAGAACTCTGTGACAGTTGGAGACCGTTTAGAATGTTGGGAGGATAAGAGAGGCAGTTGGCAGTTGGAGCTGGCAGTTGGCACCTGACTGGTGAAGAGAGAGGAGCACAACAGTGAAGGAGGAAGGAGTGAAGCAGCAGGGGTGGAAACTTGTGCCTGGAGTGGGGTCCATAAACCCACCCTTGATACTTGTCCCTACTGATGGATCCCAGCCTATAGCCCTGTGTGGGAAGAAGACAGAAGAAAACCATCCTAAGGACCTGGACAGCAGGAACAGGCCTTAGAACCAAGAAAACAGCAAGATTCTGACCTGAGAACTGGTTTCCCTGGAGTCCGGCGTCGAGTAGCCTGAGACCTGGAGCCCGAGGTGGAGAAGCGGCGCTGACTGAAGTAGCAGACGTCGTACCCGGAGCCGCCTGAGGTCGTGAGAGGGCGCCGACGGAGGTCGTGAGGAATACCAGAGGTCGAGGAGGAAGTGAACCGAGGTCGAGCGAGCGGCGTCATCCGAGGAGTGAAGTCCGCCCTCCGGAGTCGTCGGAGACCGAGGTAGAGGAGCACCGGAGGTCGGGAGTGAGGATCGCACTCCGGAGTCGCCCGGAGCCTGTGAGGAGGAGCACCGGAGGTCGGGGGTGAGGATCGCACCCCGGAGTCGCCGGAAGTCGACATCGAGGCCAGGCCGGCCGACGTCATCGGAGCCGAGAGCGCCATCGGACCGGAGCCGCCCGAAGTCGACATCGTGAAGAGACTGCCCGACGCCGTCGAATCGGAGGTCGAGATCGAACCGAGGCCACCGACATCGGACCGGAACCGCCTGCCGGCGTCGTCAAAGAACTGACATTGTGCCGAGGCCGCCGAGACCGAACCGGAACCGCCTCACGGCGTCGACACGACTCCAGCGGCGTCGGAACATCAGAAAAAGGGCAGTAAGTGGAGTAGAGGGCGCCTAAGGCCCTGTGGAGACCTGAGAGACTGCTCTAAGGGGCTAGGGAGGTGCTGAAACCCATCTGACTGTGCCTGGGGTGAACTGGGACTAACCTAGAGAGGTTGTGTGGAGAAGGAGAGCCAGGGCATTGGTATTTCCCCCCTTTGATCTACCTCAGTTTAGGCCTCAGCCTTGTCCCAGCCAGGGAGTAGCCTCCCCCCTCAAGCCTTCCACAACCCTACAAGCTGTGCCTGGGCCAAATCAGCCCTTAAGAAGTGAAGTGTCATCTGATTATATGAGGGGTGCTGTATACTTGTAATTATTTATTGGGGATACTGTATTTATTGAATTTTTATCTATTTATTGCTGCACTATATTTATAGGTCCACAGGACTGGATGGTGTACAATATTTATTGGTACAGTATTTATTGCCTCAAAGTATTTAATTGTCTGTATATATTGCACTTGTATTTATGCCCTGTTATTTATGATCACCCCTATTTATTTCATCAAACAGCAAATATTTATTTGACCTGCTCTATTTAAGAATGTATATATTGTGATTGACTTATTTATTTTCCCAATCAGCAACTAAGAGAAGAAAGATAAAGAAAGAATATTTTCATAATTTTTACGGTGTAGAGTCGTTTTTGGAACGGATGCACGCATGGTTCTTGTATGGGTATATTGTATGCTTAGCACTGCGCCTGTTTCCTGACCACTCGAGCCAAGCTACCACAGTGTGTTCGGGGAGTCCACCACCACCCTGCGGAGTGGGAGTGGTTTTCCAACATAAATTGGTGGCAGCGGTGGGATAGAGCTGTGCCTACATATACTCAACAATAACTGTGGGTAGTCCATAGGCCTACACCGGGAGTTTTCTCACAGCGGCCTTCCTAATTGTGGGTTTTTGTTTTTTTCAAATTTACTCTGGTGGTGGGAGGAGGTATTACTAAAGGTACCACCCTACATTGTTACTGCACAAAACCTGTCCTCTAACCTGAGTGGGCAAGATGGAGTTTGTACTGGAAGATTTAGAGACGTACACTGTGGCCCAACTCAGGGAGTTTTGCCAGCGGGAGGGGGTGTACTGTCCCCCAGGAGCAAAGAAGGGTGCACTCCAAACCAGCTTAAGGGCTTGGGGGGAGGCACGCCGAGAAAGCAAGGCTGAGGAGGAAGACAGGGATGGAGAGCCTAACCCCGAGGGGGCTGAGATGTACCAACCTGAGGTGGGGAACCTGTCAGCAGGGCCCAGGACACTTTCTAGGAAGGGCAGCACTGTCTCTAGCGGGGGCTTATCCAGCGTGGAGTTAGCAGATCGGAGAGAGAAAAGACAGCTCACATGGGATTTAGCAAAGCTGGAGAAGGAGAAGGAGGAACAGAGGTTGGCTCATGAGACGGAGAAAGAGAGGATGGCTCATGAGATAAGACTGAAAGAGATAGAGCTTCAGATCTTAAGAATTGGGGCACCAACTGTTCCTAATGGTGGCAGCAAAGACCAAGAAATCACCAGGGAATCCAAACCTTACCTGCCAAAGGACATAGTAGCTAGCTATGGGGCGGGTGACGACATCGCCAAGTGGCTAGCAGCCTATGAGGTCTCGTTGAGGGCCCATGGGGTTCCAGTGAAGTATTGGGGAGGAGGATTGTATAGGTACATGCCTCCAGCTGGTAGGGATGCTTTATTGGCCCTCGAAGAGGATGAGCAGACCCACTACCCCACCATGAAACTGGCGCTCATCAGAAAGTTTGGACTAACACCTGAAAAGTACAGACAGAAGTTCAGGGGTAGTCACAAACTGGGCACACAGAATTGGGTGGACTTCCTGGACTATGCAAAGAAGGCACTGGAAGGTTGGATTCAGGGCAGTGAAGTAAGGAACTACGAGGAGCTGTTTGACCTAGTACTGAAGGAACACCTACTCGAGAAATGTTTCCCTGAACTGCGGCAACACCTGGTGGATAGCAAGCTGACCAGCCCCCGGAAGCTTGCTGAGGAGGCGGACATTTGGGCTAGTACCCGGGTGTCCACAAGGGGGACTGGAGGGGATACTCAAAAGGCCGGACAGGGCGCCCCCCAGAAGAAAGAAGGAGGGGAAAAGAAAAAGGAGTTCTCCAAAGGCCCCCAAAATAACTTCCAAGGGAAGGGAACAGGATTCACCTCTAAGGCTAACCCACCCAGAAACCCTAATCCTGGCCAGAGCCAGCAGCCAAGGGTTGTCCATTGCTATGAGTGCGGTGGCGTTGGACACTATAAAGGAGATCCGAAGTGTCAGAAACGATCACCCCCTCCCACTGGAGGAAAGCCCCCCGGAGTAGCTAGTGTAGTGCTCGGGGAGGAGATGCCCTTAACTAAGGGAAGGGAGTGGGCGGGTGTCACTTTAGTGTCCCTGGGAGAACGGGAGATGGTTCCTAAGATCCAGGTGCCCGCAAATACCGCAAAGTATGGGCAGTGGATCACCATCAACGGCCAAAGGGGGGAGGCTCTGAGAGACACAGGAGCCAGTATGACTATGGTGCGTAGCCAACTGGTGTCTCCAGAGCAGGTAATTCCCGATGTGCTCCACCCAGCCGCGATGGCTGACGGCAGAACAGGTCACTATCCAGTGGCCGAGGTTCCCTTTGAATGGGGGGGGGTTGCAGGTTCACTTCGAGTTGCCGTAAGCCCTGCCGTGCCAGTCGATTGTCTGCTGGGCAATGACATGGAGCACAACGCTTGGAAGGAGGTGGAGTACCGGACTCACACCGAGATGCTGGGTACACCTGACTGGGCCTGTGTTAGCACAAGGTCCGAGACTACCCGAAGAGGGAGTTCATTCCGGCTGGAGCCTGGAACAAAGGCCCAGCCAGCTGCCAGTCAAGGGAAGAACCGAGGACAGGAGGAGCCTGCCTCGGCGTCTCCACCCCGTAGGACGGATAGGCCACCGGAGGTGGTGGGCCAGGAGTCTGCGGAGGGGGACGTTACCAACCTGGAGGACTTACCCATCCCGGCCGAGTGGCACGTGGAGGGAGGGCCGTCCAGGGAGGAATTCTGCCAGGGCCAGAGGGAGTGCCCTACCCTTGAGGGGCTGAGGCGACAGGCCGAAGCCCAGGCAGCAGGGAACGTTGAAGGGAACTACAGTGTTTACTGGGAGGATGGCCTCCTCTACAGTGAACCCAAGGCACCCCTACATGGATCGTCACGAGCCTTGGTAGTTCCTCAACGTTATCGAGCCTTCCTTTTAGAGTTGGCTCACGAGATACCATTGGCAGGACACCTGGGGCAAGACAAGACCTTCGCCCGTCTTGTCCCACACTTTTATTGGCCTCAGATGAAAGTGTCGTCCGATACCTACTGCCGGACATGTGTGTCTTGCCAAGCCAGTGGGAAAACAGGGGTGAAGCTGAAAGCTCCCCTGGAACCACTTCCTGTCGTTAGCACCCCCTTTGAAAGGGTGGGCATCGACATTGTGGGTCCATTAGATCCACCAACTACAGCTGGTCACAGGTTTATCCTGGTTCTGGTGGATCATGCCACAAGGTACCCAGAGGCAATACCTCTGAGGACCATAACAGCACCTGTTGTGGCTAGGGCCCTGATGGGAATCTTTACCCGAGTGGGTTTTCCCAAGGAAGTTGTGTCCGACAGGGGGACCAACTTCATGTCAGCATATATGCGGGCAATGTGGAAGGAGTGTGGAGTGACCTACCGGTTCACAACTCCTTACCACCCCCAGACCAATGGTCTGGTGGAGAGGTTTAATAAAACCTTGAAAGGCATGATCAGAAGTCTGCCTGAAAGCCTGCGGAGGAAATGGGACGTCCTCCTACCCTGTTTACTTTTTTCCTACAGGGAAGTGCCACAGAAGGGAGTGGGCTTCAGCCCCTTCGAGCTTCTGTATGGGCACCCTGTACGCGGACCTCTTAACCTGGTGAGAGACGGCTGGGAAAGAACTCCCAGAAAGCTCCCCCAGGATGTGGTGAGCTACATGCTGGCCTTCCGGAGCCAAATGGCTAAGTTGTGGAAGCAAGCTTCTGACAACTTGGAAGCCAGCCAAGCAGTGATGAAGGCGTGGTATGACCACAACGCTCACCCGGTGGAGTTGGAGCCTGGCCAGAAGGTGTGGGTGATCGAACCAGGAGAGCTTAGTGCCCTCCAGGATCGCTGGTCAGGACCCTTTGAGGTGTTGGAGAAGAAGGGTAAGGCTACCTACTTGGTGGACCTGAAGACCCCTCGTCAGCCCCTGCGGGTGCTGCATGCCAACCGCCTCAAACCCCACCACGAGAGGCCCGAAGTCATCTTGATGATGGTGACTGACGGAGGAGAGGACGTGGAAAGCGAGCCTCTCCCTGATCTGTTTGCGTCTCAGGAAAAGGATGGGTCGGTGGAGGGAGTGATTCTCTCCCCATCTCTAACTCCTGAACAGCAGGAGGACTGTCACCAGGTCCTGGGGCAGTACTCTTCGTTGTTCTCCCTTGTTCCGGGTAGGACTCACCTGTGCGTCCATGACGTGGACACAGGAGACAGCCCACCTGTGAAGTCCAAGATCTACCGGATGTCAGACAAGGTGAAGGCCAGCATTCATAGTGAAGTCACTAAGATGCTGGAGCTAGGAGTGATTGAACCTTCTAGCAGCCCCTGGTCCAGTCCGGTGGTGTTAGTACCAAAAGCTGCACCACCGGGTGCCCAACCAGAACTGAGGTTCTGTGTGGACTACCGGGGACTGAATTCAGTGACAAGAACTGATGCTCATCCGATCCCTAGGGCGGATGAATTGATTGACCGGCTGGGAGCTGCCCAATATCTAAGTACCTTTGACCTTACCTCTGGGTACTGGCAGATCTCTTTGACTGATGGAGCAAGGGAAAGGTCAGCCTTCTCCACGCCCAATGGCCACTACCAGTTCTGTGTGATGCCCTTTGGGCTCAAGAACGCACCTGCCACGTTTCAGCGCCTGGTAAACCAGATCCTCACCGGAATGGAGAGTTTCTCTGCTGCTTATCTGGATGACATAGCCGTCTTCAGTAGCAGCTGGGAGGATCACTTGCGTCACCTGCAAACTGTTCTCCAGGCCCTGAGACAAGCTGGATTGACGATCAAGGCCAGCAAGTGCCAGATCGGGCAGGGGTCGGTAGTGTACCTTGGACACTTGGTGGGTAGGGGAACGGTGCAACCCCTCCAGGCGAAGATCGAGGCCATCATGGCCTGGGAACCCCCCAAGACACAGACTGAGGTCCGAGCATTTTTGGGCCTCACGGGATACTATCGCCGCTTCGTGAAGGGGTACGGTACCATCGTAGCCCCTCTCACGGAGCTCACGTCCAAGAAACAACCTCGACGGGTAGTCTGGACGGAGGCTTGTCAGCAAGCCTTTGAGAAATTGAAGAAAGCCATGTGCGAGGCCCCGGTCTTAAGGGCCCCAGACTTTTCCAAGAAGTTCATTGTCCAGACAGATGCATCAGAACATGGCATTGGGGCAGTGTTATCGCAACTCAACGAAGAGGGTCTGGATCAACCCGTGGTCTTCCTATCCAGGAGACTACTTCCCAGGGAACAGAAGTGGAGTGCAATAGAGCGTGAAGCCTTTGCAGTGGTATGGGCTCTGAAGAAGTTGCGGCCATACCTGTTTGGCTCGCACTTCCTTGTTCAGACCGACCACAGACCCCTTCGTTGGCTGATGCAAATGAAGGGGGAGAATCCCAAGTTGTTGAGGTGGTCTATTTCCCTACAGGGGATGGACTTTCAGGTGGAACATCGGCCTGGAGTGGACCACGCCAATGCAGACGGTCTCTCAAGGTATTTCCGCCTTAGTGATGAGAACTCCCAAGGGGTTGGGTAGCTCTCCCCACTTTCAGCTGGGGGGGACGCGTGTTAGACCTGTCAGCCCTTTGGGTGGTCCCTCCTCATCATTATTTATTTTGTCCCACTTTTGCCTCAAACCCTGTTTGAATTTTTCCTTTTTGGGAACCACCAGACTTTTTCGTGTTGCTACAGATTCAGGGAGCCATTTTAGCTACCCCTGAAACTTCTGTCTGAGGGCCTGGAGCACAAAATGGTGGCCACCTGTGACATCACCAGCATCCACTGGAACCTACCAGCACCTTCCAGAACATTCCAGGAGATTCCAGAACTCTGTGACAGTTGGAGACCGTTTAGAATGTTGGGAGGATAAGAGAGGCAGTTGGCAGTTGGAGCTGGCAGTTGGCACCTGACTGGTGAAGAGAGAGGAGCACAACAGTGAAGGAGGAAGGAGTGAAGCAGCAGGGGTGGAAACTTGTGCCTGGAGTGGGGTCCATAAACCCACCCTTGATACTTGTCCCTACTGATGGATCCCAGCCTATAGCCCTGTGTGGGAAGAAGACAGAAGAAAACCATCCTAAGGACCTGGACAGCAGGAACAGGCCTTAGAACCAAGAAAACAGCAAGATTCTGACCTGAGAACTGGTTTCCCTGGAGTCCGGCGTCGAGTAGCCTGAGACCTGGAGCCCGAGGTGGAGAAGCGGCGCTGACTGAAGTAGCAGACGTCGTACCCGGAGCCGCCTGAGGTCGTGAGAGGGCGCCGACGGAGGTCGTGAGGAATACCAGAGGTCGAGGAGGAAGTGAACCGAGGTCGAGCGAGCGGCGTCATCCGAGGAGTGAAGTCCGCCCTCCGGAGTCGTCGGAGACCGAGGTAGAGGAGCACCGGAGGTCGGGAGTGAGGATCGCACTCCGGAGTCGCCCGGAGCCTGTGAGGAGGAGCACCGGAGGTCGGGGGTGAGGATCGCACCCCGGAGTCGCCGGAAGTCGACATCGAGGCCAGGCCGGCCGACGTCATCGGAGCCGAGAGCGCCATCGGACCGGAGCCGCCCGAAGTCGACATCGTGAAGAGACTGCCCGACGCCGTCGAATCGGAGGTCGAGATCGAACCGAGGCCACCGACATCGGACCGGAACCGCCTGCCGGCGTCGTCAAAGAACTGACATTGTGCCGAGGCCGCCGAGACCGAACCGGAACCGCCTCACGGCGTCGACACGACTCCAGCGGCGTCGGAACATCAGAAAAAGGGCAGTAAGTGGAGTAGAGGGCGCCTAAGGCCCTGTGGAGACCTGAGAGACTGCTCTAAGGGGCTAGGGAGGTGCTGAAACCCATCTGACTGTGCCTGGGGTGAACTGGGACTAACCTAGAGAGGTTGTGTGGAGAAGGAGAGCCAGGGCATTGGTATTTCCCCCCTTTGATCTACCTCAGTTTAGGCCTCAGCCTTGTCCCAGCCAGGGAGTAGCCTCCCCCCTCAAGCCTTCCACAACCCTACAAGCTGTGCCTGGGCCAAATCAGCCCTTAAGAAGTGAAGTGTCATCTGATTATATGAGGGGTGCTGTATACTTGTAATTATTTATTGGGGATACTGTATTTATTGAATTTTTATCTATTTATTGCTGCACTATATTTATAGGTCCACAGGACTGGATGGTGTACAATATTTATTGGTACAGTATTTATTGCCTCAAAGTATTTAATTGTCTGTATATATTGCACTTGTATTTATGCCCTGTTATTTATGATCACCCCTATTTATTTCATCAAACAGCAAATATTTATTTGACCTGCTCTATTTAAGAATGTATATATTGTGATTGACTTATTTATTTTCCCAATCAGCAACTAAGAGAAGAAAGATAAAGAAAGAATATTTTCATAATTTTTACGGTGTAGAGTCGTTTTTGGAACGGATGCACGCATGGTTCTTGTATGGGTATATTGTATGCTTAGCACTGCGCCTGTTTCCTGACCACTCGAGCCAAGCTACCACAGTGTGTTCGGGGAGTCCACCACCACCCTGCGGAGTGGGAGTGGTTTTCCAACAGGCCTATATAGATCTTTTGGCATGGACACATGATGAGGTAAATTACATTTGCAGTGTTGCAGTTGGAAAAGGAATTACTGATTGCTGTGATGTTGTTAAAGGTGAAACTTTTTCCTTCCATTGAAAACACACAAACATTACAATTTCTGCATTTGAAATGCCCTAGGATGGGCGGGAGGCCCCAAGTGCCCTCGAGAGTAGAAGTGTTGACAGTAGAGGGCAGAGCAGCGCGGATCAGGTGATCCTTTAGATTTTTGTTCTTTTTAAAGGCAAAAAGTGGTTTGTCTAGTGTCAGTGTTCCTGCATTCAAGATGGGCCAGTGAAGGAGTATCATTTTTCTCAGTTTGTTTGAGACTGGCGAGAAAGTGGTTACACAGGCTAATCGTTCAGTTTGTTTTTTTGGTTTGGGGGTTAACAGAATTTCCCTCGGACAGTACCATGCACGTTTGGAGGCATTTTTAATGATTCCCTTGGGGTATTGCTTTCAATTTTGAGGAGAGATAGTTTGCTTCTCTAAAATAGTCGGTCTTGCAAGAGCAATTTCTCCTTATTCTCAGGAACTGGGAATAGGATAGTGAGTCTCTGAGGGCCCTAGGGTGGTTGCTTGTGTAATTCAGTAGAGTATTACGCTCTGTTGGTTTCCGGTACAATCGTGTTAGTAATTCCCCTACACAGTGGAATATTGTAAGGTCTAAGAAGGCAATGGATTCTTTGTCAGTCGTGACAGTGAATGATAAACCTGAACAGTTATTATTCATCCAGTGTACAAAAGATGTTATGGATTCTGTGTTCTCCTGCCAGATTATAAAGATGTCATCTATATATCTGCGCCAAAGGCAAATGCATGGGAAGAAAGGGTTAGAATCAGTAAGAATGACATTGGATTCTAGTTGGTCCATAAACAGAACTGCCAGATTTGGGGCAAAAATTTTGCCCATTGAGGTTCCTTTGATCTGTTGGTAGTAGGTGTTGTCAAAAACAAAAAAGTTTCGTGTGAGGCAGATTTCTAGGAGTTGCAAAATAAACATGGTAGGAACAGCATGGGGACGTGGTCTTGTGTCGAGAATCTTTTTAATTGCTAACAGGGCGGTTGTCTGTGGTATGTTGGTATATAGTGATTCAACGTCCATAGTACATAGTGTTTCATATGCTGGGTTGTATGGATGATGTTCAACGAGATTGATCATTGCCATTGAATCCCTCACGGTGCATTGTGTGTTAGGAACAAATTCTTTTATGAAGAAGTCTACATATGCACCTAATGGTTCTAGAATTGAGCCACAGGCTGAAACAATGGGACGGCCTGGGGGGTTGGTAATGTTTTTATGAATTTTGGGTAATGTATATATGACTGGGGTTCGTGGAGTTTTCACATTCAAATAGATGAATTCTTTTTTGGAAAGAAACCCAGTGCGGAGACCATCTGTGGTTATTTTATGGATTATCTCCTGAATTTCTTTTGTGGGATTTTTTGCCAGTATCAAGTAATGATCTTTATTGTCCAACTGTCGTTAAATTTCAGCGACGTAGGCTGCCTTTTCTTGTAGGACTATGCCACCACCTTTGTCTGCGCTTTTAATGATTAGCGAGTCTTTCTCTTTGAGTTGACCGATTGCTAATTTTTCTTTCAATGTAAGATTGAAAGGAATGAAGTGTTTGTTGTTCTGGATAATGGCGAGATCTTTTAGAACCATTTTTTCAAAGGTGATTATTTCAGATGGGATCATTCCCGCTGAAGGTGAGAAATTAGATGGTGGTCGAAAAGGAGTGTTTTTGATTTGTTCAGGAGTGGGGTGCAGTTGGAAAAAGGCTTGGAGGCGAATTCGTCTAAAAAATCTGAGAAGTTCTGTATGGAGTTCCATAAAGTTGGGTGGCACAGTGGGGACAAATGATAAACCTTTTCTGAGGAGAGAAAGTTCATCTGCAGCGAGTAAATGGCTCGATAAGTTGAAGATGGGGATGGTGTCGATGTATTGGGTGGGAGAATGATCATTATTTACCATTGGTAGAAGTTGTTGCGTGTCCTGCGTTCTCCCGGAGGGTTGTACCATCTTTGGTTTCTCTTGCCCCTTCCTCGTTGTGGGGGTTCCTGGGGACCTCTGGCTAAAAAAGGCAGTTGTTGGGCGCCTCCACGTCTTGTGGTGCTGGTGCCTCACCTGGGTCGGAATTATCGGATGATTCCGCTGATGTATCTGAAAATCCTACAAGATTTTGGCGTCTGTTGTATCTGCCCCAAGGGCGATTATTTTGGTAGGTGCCGTAAGATCTATTGGTATAGAAGTCTTTGTGTAAATAAGGATAAGTAGCCTCTGTGCTGTAAGATCTAAGATCTTTTTTTATTTTGTTTGACTTCTTATTTTGCTCTATTCTATGAAAGTCTGATACGGTTTTCTCGATCTGTTCTAATAATTTCTTGGCCTCTGAGGTGGGATTAGAATCTTGAATTTGTTTGTAGAGGTCTGAAATTTCTGTCTCCAAGGCTTTCAATGTTTCTGTAGCAATATCTATACCTAAAACTAACCAATGACGTGAGCATGTGGTTCCTATGTAACTGAAGTTTGTTATGTACTTAGGGTTATCGGTAAAGATCCCAGGAATATTGCGCACTTGTAGGCCAAGAGGAATGACTTCTGCTTTGAGATATTCAGTGAGCATTAATACTATAAGTTGTAGACGAACCTGTTTCTTCTTAAGTTTCTCTAGTTGCTCGGGTATTGAGGTATTGAGTGTTGTGGGTAGATCTGTGGTGTCAGATAGTAAGGAAGGTCCTGAGCATAGTTGTTTGATATAGTCGTCAGTGTATAGAGGTGCAAAAGCTGACATATTATGATAGGCAGTGAAGTAGGAAGTTAGAAGTAATTTAGAATAGTTTGGAATTTAAAAAAGTGAAGTGAAAATCAAAGTGAAAAACAATACTAGGTAGGCCCGACCAAAAATTTGGTTGGGAAGGGTAGAACAAACCCTTGCAATCCAGCGATTGCGCTATGTAGTAGTACAAGTAACAAGGGAACCCGGTAGAGGTAGCTAAGGACCACGGGTACAAACTTATTTTGTTAACAAAAGTCCCTAGCTTAATTTTAGTTAGGAAATAATGATTTTACATAGACTTCAATGAGACCTATGTGAGTTCCTCCTGTGTCCAGCCGGACAGAGGAGCATTTAATCTTAAATAATCAAAGAAATGTAAGTAAAAATTGAGAAGGCTGATGAAACAAGGGCACAGTCCTGTACCGAGTTTTCAACAGAGAGAGTAAAAGAAAGATCAAGAAGGGAGAGGCAATTACAAATTGGTAACAGGCAAACACATTTTGGAGCGATCATGGGGGCTTACAATACATTGAGCGACTTCAAGTAAGCTCTAGCCAATAGTATCCACGGTACATTTAAACACTCTACACACTGACGACTATATCAAACAACTATGCTCAGGACCTTCCTTACTATCTGACACCACAGATCTACCCACAACACTCAATACCTCAATACCCGAGCAACTAGAGAAACTTAAGAAGAAACAGGTTTGTCTACAACTTATGGTTTTAATGCTCACTGAATATCTCAAAGCAGAAGTCATTCCTCTTGGCCTACAAGTGCGCAATATTCCTGGGATCTTTACCGATAACCCTAAGTACATAACAAACTTCAGTTACATAGGAACCACATGCTCACGTCATTGGTTAGTTTTAGGTATAGATATTGCTACAGAAACATTGAAAGCCTTGGAGACAGAAATTTCAGACCTCTACAAACAAATTCAAGATTCTAATCCCACCTCAGAGGCCAAGAAATTATTAGAACAGATCGAGAAAACCGTATCAGACTTTCATAGAAGAGAGCAAAATAAGAAGTCAAACAAAATTAAAAAAGATCTTAGATCTTACAGCACAGAGGCTACTTATCCTTATTTACACAAAGACTTCTATACCAATAGATCTTACGGCACCTACCAAAATAATCGCCCTTGGGGCAGATACAACAGACGCCAAAATCTTGTAGGATTTTCAGATACATCAGCGGAATCATCCGATAATTCTGACCCAGGTGAGGGCACCAGCACCACAAGACGTGGAGGCGCCCAACAACCGCCTTTATTAGCTAGAGGTCCCCAGGAACCCCCACAACGAGGAAGGGGCAAGAGAAACCAAAGATGGTACAACCCTCCGGGAGAACGCAGGACACGCAACAACTTCTACCAATGGTAAATAATGATCATTCTCCCACCCAATACATCGACACCATCCCCATCTTCAACTTATCGAGCCATTTACTCGCTGCAGATGAACTTTCTCTCCTCAGAAAAGGTTTATCATTTGTCCCCACTGTGCCACCCAACTTTATGGAACTCCATACAGAACTTCTCAGATTTTTTAGACGAATTCGCCTCCAAGCCTTTTTCCAACTGCACCCCACTCCTGAACAAATCAAAAACACTCCTTTTCGACCACCATCTAATTTCTCACCTTCAGCGGGAATGATCCCATCTGAAATAATCACCTTTGAAAAAATGGTTCTAAAAGATCTCGCCATTATCCAGAACAACAAACACTTCATTCCTTTCAATCTTACATTGAAAGAAAAATAAGTAATCGGTCAACTCAAAGAGAAAGACTCGCTAATCATTAAAAGCGCAGACAAAGGTGGTGGCATAGTCCTACAAGAAAAGGCAGCCTACGTCGCTGAAATTCAACGACAGTTGGACAATAAAGATCATTACTTGATACTGGCAAAAAATCCCACAAAAGAAATTCAGGAGATAATCCATAAAATACCCACAGATGGTCTCCGCACTGGGTTTCTTTCCAAAAAAGAATTCATCTATTTGAATGTGAAAACTCCACGAACCCCAGTCATATATACACTACCCAAAATTCATAAAAACATTACCAACCCCCCAGGCCGTCCCATTGTTTCAGCCTGTGGCTCAATTCTAGAACCATTAGGTGCATATGTAGACTTCTTCATAAAAGAATTTGTTCCTAACACACAATGCTACGTGAGGGATTCAATGGCAATGATCAATCTCGTTGAACATCATCCATACAACCCAGCATATGAAACACTATGTACTATGGACGTTGAATCACTATATACCAACATACCACAGACAACCGCCCTGTTAGCAATTAAAAAGATTCTCGACACAAGACCACGTCCCCATGCTGTTCCTACCACGTTTATTTTGCAACTCCTAGAAATCTGCCTCACACGAAACTTTTTTGTTTTTGACAACACCTACTACCAACAGATCAAAGGAACCTCAATGGGCGCAATTTTTGCCCCAAATCTGGCAGTTCTGTTTATGGACCAACTAGAATCCAATGTCATTCTTACTGATTCTAACCCTTTCTTCCCATGCATTTGCCTTTGGCGCAGATATATAGATGACATCTTTATAATCTGGCAGGAGAACACAGAATCCATAACATCTTTTGTACACTGGATGAATAATAACTGTTCAGGTTTATCATTCACTGTCACGACTGACAAAGAATCCATTGCCTTCTTAGACCTTACAATATTCCACTGTGAAGGGGAATTACTAACACGATTGTACCGGAAACCAACAGAGCGTAATACTCTACTGAATTACACAAGCAACCACCCTAGGGCCCTCAGAGACTCACTACCCTATTCCCAGTTCCTGAGAATAAGGAGAAATTGCTCTTGCAAGACCGACTATTTTAGAGAAGCAAACTATCTCTCCTCAAAATTGAAAGCAAGAGGCTACCCCAAGGGAATCATTAAAAATGCCTCCAAACGCGCATGGTACTGTCCGAGGGAAATTCTGTTAACCCCCAAACCAAAAAAACAAACTGAACGATTAGCCTGTGTAACCACTTTCTCGCCAGTCTCAAACAAACTGAGAAAAATGATACTCCTTCACTGGCCCATCTTGAATGCAGGAACACTGACACTAGACAAACCACTTTTTGCCTTTAAAAAGAACAAAAATCTAAAGGATCACCTGATCCGCGCTGCTCTGCCCTCTACTGTCAACACTTCTACTCTCGAGGGCACTTGGGGCCTCCCGCCCATCCTAGGGCATTTCAAATGCAGAAATTGTAATGTTTGTGTGTTTTCAATGGAAGGAAAAAGTTTCACCTTTAACAACATCACAGCAATCAGTAATTCCTTTTCCAACTGCAACACTGCAAATGTAATTTACCTCATCATGTGTCCATGCTAAAAGATCTATATAGGCCAAACTACGCAGAAAGTAAAAACAAGAATCTGCCAGCACAGAAGCCGAATCAGGTGCAAGACTCCGAATGCGCCACTAGTTGATCACTTCGGAGAGGCCAATCACAATGAGGACGACATTCGCTGGACAGTGTTGAAAGTGCTTAAACTACCACCACGTGGAGGCAACATGTCCCAGATTCTAAACAAAGAGGAACTGAAAGCAATTATCACATATGACTCAATCCGAAAAGGCCTAAATAGGTCTGAAGATTGGACAACGCTCCTTTGAAATGTTATCCAAAAGACTTTTCCTTCTGACACATTCCTTGAATAACAGAATCTGAGTTATTTAAAAGCCTAGATATACAATTTACATGTAAATTGTTCGTAATTCTTTGAATGTAATGCATTTTAACTTGTTGTCACGACCTGTTTCACTCACAAATCACTGGGACTGTTGTAACTTTATTGAATCATACACCACTTCCTTCCCCAATTCAAAATGGCCCCCGCATCCACGCCGATCTTGGCATTGCATTGACACAGCCCTTCTTCCATTTCCATCGTTGCTTTCACATAAACCAATCCTCACTCGTCCTAGTCCAGTCACCATTGTCGACTGTCTTGGACTTCCCATTGTGGCTGCAAGACCCGGACAAGGTAAGCGCTTGCCTAGCTCACACCGTGTGTCCCCCTCCCTATCTTCGCTCCACTAACGAGATTCCCCCTCCGTTCAGCAGAACGCGGACAGCCATTGTAGCTGCCGGCTGAATATCGGATATAGACGCGCCTCATCAGTCCTCCCTGAATACACGTGTGTCGTCAATATCAATTCAATCACGGTAAGCTTATCTCACACCCTTATCTTGTCCCTCACAGAAGCCCCCCCTGTCAGGAGAGTTGCGGTCAGTTTACCAATTCCCGTATGCCAACTCAATTTCCTTTTCTCCCGCCAACAGCGCTTCAATACTACGGACAGCACAAGTAGCTGTCACCCTGTTCCAACACCAAGACGCGCTCCTTATTCCCTGACTTTTAAGCGTGTCTCCTTTTTGTACGGTAAGCAGGCCATCCTCTCTCCTGCAAGACTCCCTCCTGGCCACCGACTTAGTTCATTCCTAACCATTGTGCCGTTTTCAGATTTCACAACGTGGCTGACCACGCGGCTGACCACTTGAGCTGCATCGTCCTTGAACCAGAAGGAAATCACTTCCTTGAAGTTGCATATACAATAAACCGCATACCTCTTCTATTCCACCCCAGCCCCTTCCCCTTGGTAATTATCCTTTCCGTCCATTCTGACGCTTTGCACGGATATCACTACCTCTTGACACCGTCGTCTCGCACCGCATGACAGTTTGGCGCACCAACTGCCGTTTCTTCTCATGCACTATTATCATTTTCTTAATAATTATGCCACAGGTCTTACCCATCACCTGGCACCTTGTTTAGCATCCACCTCCAGCACAAGTGCGTCGCCAAACAAATTATTTCACCAAGTCTCTTCATATATTTCCACTTCATCACTTGTTTATTCCCATCACCAATTGTCGCATGCGGCTCCACTCCTGAGCACATAAATGACAATTGACATGTTGTCCTTTTGAGTATGCAAATGCTGACTTTTTGTATATTTTTATTTTCTCCTTCCTTTTATTCAATATTCATAGGCGTTATAATCCTACCAGGCATTACTTCGTTGACAAATCCTTTAGTCCTGATGATGATCCCTGTATACTAGGAGCTAGGGATCGAAACGTTACGTCGACTTGTTATAATAGTTCCACATTATGGCAATTGTTTAAATGTACCGTGGATACTATTGGCTAGAGCTTACTTGAAGTCGCTCAATGTATTGTAAGCCCCCATGATCGCTCCAAAATGTGTTTGCCTGTTACCAATTTGTAATTGCCTCTCCCTTCTTGATCTTTCTTTTACTCTCTCTGTTGAAAACTCGGTACAGGACTGTGCCCTTGTTTCATCAGCCTTCTCAATTTTTACTTACATTTCTTTGATTATTTAAGATTAAATGCTCCTCTGTCCGGCTGGACACAGGAGGAACTCACATAGGTCTCATTGAAGTCTATGTAAAATCATTATTTCCTAACTAAAATTAAGCTAGGGACTTTTGTTAACAAAATAAGTTTGTACCCGTGGTCCTTAGCTACCTCTACCGGGTTCCCTTGTTACTTATACTACTATGGTGTTCCATCAACGGCATCTGCTGTAGCTACATCCAACATGTGTCTGTGTGTAGATGCCCATGTCACACTATTACGCACACCAGGACACATGTGGAATAACACGTAACGTGTGTCTGTATGCATCGAACAGGGACTTGTGAGCTTAGGACATATCAGCGTAGTCACAATGTCTGTGTGATCATTTTTGACATGTACCCCTTCATGGCAAGGTGTGTGGTCTGTCCTTTTTCCATGACATGTGACCTGTGCGTCTAGCTTGCCGGCAGCTGTCTGTATGAGATAACATCCTTCAAATGCACATATGTGGATGTATGTCACTCCTGTAATGTGTCTGGCTGTTCACTCACACTGGCCCACAGCTACTTTCATGGCATGTCATGTAGACCTTGACAATCCACGTTTGTAGCTGGCTCTTGGTAGGAGTATCACCTGGCTGGCATACGTGTGCAGGATGTATTGCACAGACCAGACTCTGTATGTAGCATATGTGTATTAGCTGTTGAACATGTGCTCAGTTCTTTGACATTGGTGTAGTAATGTACTCAATCATCGTTATTCCTTCCAAATTTCTGCAGGGCACCGCCTCTCCCCCGACCAATGCCAGACTTAGCTGCCATGAGGGAACGTGACTGCATACGCCGCTACAGATTCCCCCAACAGTTAATTGTGGACCTGACAAACAGGCTGGCCCCACACCTCCAACCGCGACACAGTAATCCGACTGCACTGACCCCCAAGATGAAGGTGATGTCAGCCCTACATGTCTTTGCCACCGGTACGTTTCAATTGACCGTAGCTGATGTGGGTGGCATGTCCCAGACCATGTTCAGCCGTGTCCTGCATGATGTTTTAGAAGCCATGTTGGAGCACCTGGATGAATTCATCCATTTTCCAACTCCTGAGCAGTTGACAGGTATCAAGGGTGAGTTCTATGCCCTGGGAAGGATGCCCCATGTAATTGGGTCCATTGATGGGACACATGTGGCTTTGGCACCACCACAGGCACAGGAGGTAGCCTTTCGTAACCGTAAACATTACCACTCCATTAATGCCCTTGTGGTGTGTCTTGCTAACATGGTGATTTCCCATGTCTGTTCACGTTTTCCAGGGTCAGCACACGATGCCTACATCATGAGGCGTAGCAGGGTGCCAGAAATGATGCTGCAGCTGCACAACGAACGAGCATGTCTTGTTGGTGGGTAGACTCTGTTTGTCCAGTATTCAGCGGTATCTTAGTATGTGACGGCATCTCCTGACCCACTTCTTTCCATGATGTTTCCATGTAGGGGACTCTGGCTATCCCAACATGCCATGGCTGGTGACGCCTCTCTGCAACCCAAGAACAGCTGCAGATCACCGTTACAACAACGCCCATGGGCAGACCAGGCGAGTGATTGAGAGGACGTTTGGCCTCCTGAAGAGCCGATTCCGTTGCCTCCACAAGACCGATGGGTCCCTCCCATATGCACCGGTGAAGGTCTGCAAAATCTTCCTCGTGTGCTGCATGCTGCACAACATGGCAGTGGAGAAAGCTGTGCCACTCATCCTGGATCCCGATGAGCAGGAACATCCACCCGTGGAGGATGACGGCCTTGGTCACGAGGCAAGTGAGGAGGAGGAGGAGGAGGAGGAGGAGGAGGAGGACATCCGGAGTCAGCTCATACGCAACTTCTTCTCATAATGGTGAGTCCCTGGGTCTGAGTGTGCACGCTTGGAGCCTTGTGTGGCATGTGTTGCAATGTGTGTGTCCAGCTGACTGTATGCAAAGTGACTTTGAGGTGTGTGCTGATGTGTCACTCGAGTGCTGATGTCATGCCACACATTTTAGCTGACACACTCAATTGACAACTAGCATGGTGTCAACCTTATTCATGTAGAGTACATGACCATGCATGCGGATGACTATGTGTTTCTTGACTTCTTGTGTGTCTCTCATCCCCAGGTATTTGCGCATGCTGTCTGCTCGTGGCATCGTTGTGCTCCTGCTATTCCTCATGAGTAATGCAACCTGTGCTGAATCAGCGTTACATGCACGGACATGGTGAGAAGTCTCCGTTGGGTAAGGATTGCAGCAAGGCTTTTTGGGTGTGGTAGTTGTTTGTAATGTGTGGGCACTGCTCCTGTGCAGGTATTGTTACTATGCATACATGTCGACTCACCATGGGGCACATAACATGTAGCATGACTCACATGAATTGATAGTCACACTTCGTGACAGTCATCTGTTATGGGATTGTGGATTTTGATGAAGGCATCTATGTGTGTACAACTTCCCTCGGAAACATACGGGAGGCTACGGGTGGACATATTACGGGACATCCCCATGAGAGGCTCAATGGGGAATTGCAGCCTCTTCGTGTGCAGCAGGGGATGTTTGGCTCACCCCCTTCACTTGTGTGCCACTCCCATGGATTGACAGCATCTGTGGTGCGAAGGGGGTGTCCAGTGTAGGTCCCACATGTTAATCCAAAAGACCATGTGAGTCTGTTAATATTAATGCATTTCCATATGTGTGAGCCTGAGTAATAAAGGTGTTCCTCAGCCTCCAAGGTGCCTCATCTCTGTCAATGGAAGGTCTCTTGCCACTGTGCATGCGCCATCTCTGGCATGGTTGTCAAGGATTGTGCATATGAGTCTATGTGTAGATTAGCAACCTGCATGCTGTTCTACATGTATTTGATTCTCTATTGGGCATGACGTCCATGGCTGTGTATGTGTTTTGGTATGTTGGTCCCCACAACGGGCCGTCAACACCTTCTGGGGTGTGTTTCCTGTGCTCAGCTTGGCCTTCAGTTTCATGATCCGGTGTCAGTCATCTTTGGGGATTGTGCATCCTTTGTCTCTGGGTGTGCCATTGAAAACCGGTCACTCCTTCCTTGACATACACCTGTTGCAGTAGTCCTTTCTGACATCCTAGTCTTTGTGTGGAAATTGTGGCATAGTTCCCAGGACATGCCGCCTGCTGTTGCAGCCACTGCAGCAAGGGCACACAAAGTTTTCTGGTTTGGCAACACACACACATCAAAGATGCTCCTCCCTTCCTCCATCAACCCATTCATTTGGCTGTCATCAGCTTGTCTGTGCCACAGTTGCGGCCATGCCGTCCCAAAGGCTGGACCGTCTGCAAATGCAACGTGCACATTGCACGAGCCTCATGTCCTTGCATGACCCACATCACACTACAGTCTGATGTTGCAGCCACCCTCCAAGCAATGTCCATCCACACATCTGCCGCCAGCTCTCAGGCATACACTAAGCGCACACACAACACCTTTGCATGATGAGTGTGCAACTCCGACTGCCTACACAGTGCTGCCACGCCTTCCAGGCCCTGTCACACCCACCAGGTCATGTCCCTCCTACTCCCCACCAGCTCTGTACCCCGGCAAGGACATGGGAGTGGGACTCAAGGCTTCTGCATGCAGTATGCTGTCGTTGTGAGGCACATGGCACAGGTATAATCTGTCAGCGTGTCAAACTACAATGTGTCCAGGACCCCCCTCTCCACCATCACATGCGCACACAACCTCATCATCAACTCGTATGCCATTGACAGCCAGGTGCTTCTCACCCTCACCAAGGGCGCAGACATTGCCAGTTCCAATATTCCAGATTGCATGAGATCCATTGATGAATGGCAGAACAGCAGCCACCTGAGGCTGGACTTGTACAGGACTGAGGTCAACATCTGAGGATTGTCCCCTTACAGCTGGGTCAACTGCTTGTGTCCCACCCGCAGAAGCCCCGCACAAGCACCCAGTGTCCATGCACACAAGATGGTGTGCATCATGGATTGCTTGCTCACATTTGCCATGGTAATCACCAGCATCTGTGCCTCAGACTGCAACACCCTCTGCATTATGCACATGATCTCCAGATAGATCCACTCCAAGGAAAGACGGACCATCCCCCAGGTCCACGACAACATCCGTGTCAAATACTGCCCTGCCCTCTACGGGGCAGCCACATCCAAACTCCCAGGACACTTGTCCACATCCAGGCAGCATCTGCACACCTCAGCTGCAACATCCCGCGCCCCAGCCACATCACCGTCCAGCAGAGATAGCTGCAATGGATCACTGTGTGCTGCAGGATGACCTTCAGACTCCCCACCCACACTCAGGAGCCAGGCCACAACCCCGACCCAACACCAACCTTGTACCACTGTCATCCGAGACCCCGTAGTGCCATCTCCGTGCATCCAACCCTGACCTGGTCACCAATCTTCAGATCCACCGTACTCCAGCATGCAGGACATAGTTCTCCCACCTGGGAACACATACCTGGGACTCCCTCCCCGGGAACCTCCGAATGAGGCATGACCTCTACGCCTTAAAGGTACTCTTCCAAATAAGTCTGTCGGCACAGTATTGAATGAACCCCCTCAGCAGCTTGAGGCCATCACAGGTGAGTATTGTGCTCCATGTCTGCATTGAATGATACATTGTGACCCATGTGTGTCCTGTACTAGACTCCGATCCCAGGGTATGGATGTGTGGAGTTAGTTCAACACTCAGGCATAGTTTGACATTTACACACACATATGTTGGGGAATAATGCCAAATGACAGCAACATCTCATGACAAAATAAAGTATTTATTTTTGGTGGGGTAAGTCTTTTGGTGGATGAAGTAAGGTGCTCTACCGGGTGCATAAAATCCAAAGTTCACAGGGGGAGATGGCATCCTTGTCAGTTGGAGTTATCAGAGTCCAGACCACAGTGTTAGTCATCATTGGTCAGACTGTGACCAGCAAGTCCATGTGGCAGAGAATGTCATTGGGTGAGGTGGTGCTGTTGCGCCAGAGGGCTAGGTGCCAGGCCAGGTGACCTGGGAGATGTGGATGGTCCGCTGACTCTCACGGTCTTTTCCGTGGACGACCCACCTTCCTCCGGGGACACTCAGATGCAGGCCTTGACGATGTCTGTGATGCTCCGTCGGACGAATCCTCCTCCTCCTCCTCCCTCCCTGTGGCTGGTGCTGGTCTTCGCCTGGTGTCACAGGGAGGGTTGCCCATGTTGTCGGCAATCCGACGGAGTGAACGGCTCATGTCCGTTTGCACCGCCAGGAGCTCAGCCAGTCTTGCCTCCATCCGTCCTTGGTGTTGTTGATGACTGGCATGTTGCTCGGCCTGCAGGTTCTTCATCTCGTCGAGGGTCCCCTTCATCTCTGTGAGGCTCGACACTACCTGGCTGATGCCCCTGGTGTCATGCCGGTATGTGTCCAGGATGTGGCGTATGTGTGACATACCGGTTCCCTCAGCTGGCTGGTCAGGTTCGCGCCTCCGCCTGCCTCCATTCCCACCACCCCTGCCCACACGAGCCTGGCCTGCCGTTGTGGGCACATCGGGTCTACGGGACCCCTGAGGGATGGCATTATCGGGGTTGTCTGCCTCCTCCTGGGTGCCCGGAGAACCTTGTCCCTCCTGGTCAGACTGGCTGTGTTGTTCAGTGCGAGCAGGGCTCCTGGGTGTCTCCTGGGATGTGGCAGGAATGGGGGTGGTGGTTGGCACAGATGTACCTGACGCAGGTGCTGCAGGGGCTTGGGCACCAGAGGGGCCGGGTTGGTCGGGGTCATCCACGGAGTGGTGAGAGTCGTCGCTGCCGGTGGGATCATCTTCACGTTGAGCCTGGGACTGTGATTGTTCCCCACCCCATTGTTGGGGGGAGGTCGATGACGTTGCCCTGTGTGTGAGAGAGAGACAATGTTAATGCTGTTTCATGCCACATCCATGTTTCATACATATTCAAGTTGTCACAGATACTCCAGGTAGTTGGATGTGCCTATCATTTCTCTCAATGTCCACTTGGGGATGGGTATTTTGCGGGGGACAGTTTGGTATGTTCTCCTGAGTGTTTGACCAGTAGAATTTTGGCTCGGATGCTTATTTGGCGATGGATTGGTCTTGTTGTGTCACATGTCCATTGTGAGAGTGGGTACATCCGTTGCCTGCCCCGGAGTTGTGTGCTTGTGTGAGGGGGGCGTGTGTGACCGGGCCTGCTGTTGGGTGTAGTGTGATTTGTCATTGGGTCTCCCAGGTGATGTGTCTGTCCCCTCATGGTGCATGCTGGCATGACAGTGAGTTTGAGTGCCTGTGCAAGATATCTGAGCTTGTGTAGTTGGGCTTTGAGTGTACAGTGGTCACAGAAGGGCCTTGTGCTGCATACAGCAGGGCCAAGTGTCAGCTACCTTGTCAGTACTTTGCCAGTCCCTGTGCATTGGGCATGGTGCATGGGTATGTACCTAGGCCATATGGGCTGAGGGCATTGGTGTCTGCTTCTGAGTTGCACAATGTGTTGTGTGAGCCCCACCCTCCCAGCATCTCGGACATCCAGTCTTGGGTTTGTGGTTGGTGTGGCCTGGGACATGGCATTGCCTTTATTTGTGAATGGGGCATGGAGACGTTAGTGGCATGAGCGTGGTTTTAGAGTGTGGTTGTGTGCGGTGAGGGCTTGGGGGAAGTTGCATGCATTTGGTGTATTTGTGGTGTGGATGGCATTCCCCCCATGTTACGTGAGTTGTTTGTGTACACACCAGGCTCTGCGACTCCTTCGACTCCGTGTACTCCCACCGGCAGAAGCTTGGCCATCACCTTCTCCTCCCAGGGATGGTAATGTACGGGTCTGCGGGGCAGCCCGCCTCCAGTGATGTTACTCTGGGCGTATTCCTCGTTCATCTTCCTCTTGACTGCCCTGCGCAGATCGTACCACCTGGCTTGGCATTCATGCCTGGTCCTTCGGATGGGCGCAACAGCATTCACCTTATCGACGATCCTCTGCCACAGGCTTGTTTTTTGGGCTATGCTGGTCTGTCTGACCAATGTTCCAAACAGCTGTGGCTCGACTCTGATGACTTCGTTGACGAGGAGGTCCAGCTCCACCCTTGTGAACTTTGGATTCTTGTCTGTGGGCATGGTGTGGGGTGTGGGTGTGGATGGTTGTGGGTGTGTGGGTGTGAAGGTGTAGGTGTGTGTGTGAATGTGAAGAGGGGGTGTTTGTGAATGAGGTTGTGTGAAGGTGTGTAAGTGAAGGTGTAGTTAAGGTGTAAGTAAGGTGCAGTTGTTTGTCTGTGGGGTCTGGCAGCAGTGAGTCTGTTGCAAAGGCTCATGGGTTGTGTGTGTGGGCCCTTTTTATTAGACCATTTGTGGGTGTGGCTGGGTTTGAATTTGTGGTGGGTGTGTTATAAGAGGTGGTTGTGATTTAGGGCCTCTGTTTGCCTGTTTGGATGTGCCAGGTCAGTCATAGAGATGTATTTTGTCATGTTGACGTGTTTTGTGGTGTTGTGTTATTCGAATTGACCCTCCTTATGCTGTTTTACAGTGTCCTGGTTCTGTACGAGTCTTTTTCGCGTAGGTAAGGTCTGTACATACGCGATGCTGGGTGAGGGTGCTGGGGTACGGTGTTGGGGTACGGTGCGTATAGGTACGGGGCTGGGGTACGAGCCTGAGGTGCGTCGCGTACAGGTGGGGGGCTGTGCTAAGGTGTTGGGGTACGGTGCGTACAGGTGCGGGGCTGTGCTACGGTGTTGGGGTACGGTGTGTACAGGTACGGGGCTGGGCTACGGTGTTGGGGTACGGTGCGTACAGGTACGGGGCTGGGCTACGGTGTTGGGGTACGGAGCGTACAGGTGCAGGGCTGTGCTACGGTGTTGGGGTACGGTGCGTACTGGTGTGGGGATGTGCTACGGTGTTGGGGTACGGTGCGTACAGGTGCGGGGATGTGCTACGGTGTTGGGGTACGGTGCGTACAGGTGCGGGGATGTGCTAGGGTGTTGGGGTACGGTGCGTACAGGTGCGGGGCTGGGCTACGGTGTTGGGGTACGGTGCGTAAAGGTACGGGGCTGGGTTATGGTGTTGGGGTACGGTGCGTACAGGTACGGGGCTGTGAGACGTGCCTGGGGTGCGGCGCGTACAGGTGGGGGGCTGGGGTACGGGGCGTACAGGTGCGGGGCTGGGAGACGAGCCTGGGGTGCGGTGCGTACATGTGCGGGGCTGTGCTACAGTGTTGGGGTACGGTGCGGAGGGGGGTACGGTGCTGACATACGGGGGTACGGTGCTGACATGTGCGGGGTGAGGGGGGCTGTACGACTCGTATCCGGGCACAAGTTTACCTGTGTACATGTAGGCTACAGCGTTCGCTCCGTACGGGGCATTTTACATGCGGTTGTGTATTCGGACGGGCGGTACGGATCGTACTTGCGCGCTCGGACTTCTGTTTTACGACTTGCACGTAAAAATGTCCGGCTCCCTGTCGGACACTTTTCCCAACGCTATTCGGACGTAAAAATTTACGGCTCCCTCTCGGACCATTTTCCCGACGCAATTCGTATGTATTTTTCACGTACGAATCGTACTTCGCAGTTTGTACGGTACTTGTACGATTCGTCCGTGAAAATAGACGGATACGAGTCGTACGCAAAAAAAATTTCCCGGATCGGAATCGGCACCAAAGTGTCTGTAAATTGGCCAGAAAGAGAGCCTCAAAGAAATCTAGTAAGGAAGACACCTCAGAGTTGGTGATGAGAAAGTATCAGCAGATGAGAACCTCTTTGAAAGGAAAGGTATCAGCTAAATACATTGATTGGGTTAAGATAACAGAACAACTCAAGAGCCTAACGATATTCGATGAGATCTTGAGGTACGCGAAATACTGTAGTGATGAAATTAAAATGAGGCAGAAGTGGTTAAAGGAGAAATTGATGATGGCACAGATGAGAGCCGCACAGAAGGGAAACCTAAGTCAACCTTTTAGGGAATGTTGGTCCTATGCTAGGAGTATATCAGCAGGGAGCTCCTGTGATGCTGGGTGGAAATGGATTTCCACTGCAGGGTAGAGGTTGTGCCCCAATTGACCAGAGTACCGAAATTGATGGGGCAACTTTGAAAAGAACAAACCTGTGCCATTATTGTAATAAGTTGGGCCTTTGGAAGTGGGAATGTTGTCTTAATTCAAGTAACATGATGAATGAAAATCAGGTGCAGAACTTACAGTTCACACAAACTCAAGATAATAACCCCGTACAGTCACAAAGTGTGCAGAGACCTAGGGTGCAACACTTTAATTTGTCCCAGGCCCCAGTGATGTAAATTCCACAAGGCCCTATGCCACAGCAGAATGTAAATGTCCCAGGTTTAATCCCAGTTGAGTCCCAAATTTGAACCAGAATCTTTTTTTATGGAACAAATCTATTTTATTAGACATTTGAAAGGTGACTCATCAGTTATACATAGCCTTCAACCTACAACAACATGAGCCGGCGGCTACAAACAAGGGTGTACAGTAGGCGCTATAATAGGGCCATCATCCTGCAGGCAGGCGTCAAATAGAAGCAAGGCTAATTAGTCCAAGCTGCCTGTATCTTCAGAGAGTCCGTGTTGCCCAGAACAAAAGTCAACCCAGGGGGGGAGACAACAATGAAGAGAAAAGGAGATCCCCCACCTTCCCCCCCACCCACCCCCATAGCAGAGTAACAAAAGAAAAAAAAAGGAAGGGGGGGACTCCGTACCTAATAGTCTGGAGCAATAGAGAAACCGTATTCCACTAACCCACCTGCTCTCGCTCCAGCTGTTTAGGGGGTCTGCGCAGTTCGCTGGGGGAGGTATCAAATGCAAAACTTGCAGCAATTTGGGGCAAGTGACCTCACGGAGATCCTTCGATAACAATGTAATGAATGGAGCCCAGAGTTCGGCATATTTCTCACCTTTCTGAGTTTTGAATTACTGAGAGCCGTTCCATTGCTAAAGTCATCCATAGCCTATCAAGCCATGCTGAGTGATCAGGCACCGTCTTAGTGCCCCAGTTTAGTAGGATCACCTGACGCGCTGCAAGGAGTGCCAATGCCATTTGCCTGCCGCACAGCGATCGCAAGGGGAAGGTAATGGGGTTTGATAGCCCTAAAAGTGTGTAGGCCAGGAATCAGGGTATCTCGGTGTTGAAGGCCGCATCAATATCATTGAGCACCATTTCCCAGAATCGCTCTAGCCTCGGGCAATGCCATAATAGGTGCGCAAGGGAGCCTGACATCCCACAGCCACGCCAGCATTCTTCGGTGTGAAGTTTGTTCAATTGGTGGATCCTAGCAGGGCTGAGATACCAATAGGTTGCCACTTTAAACGCAGATTCAGTCCCAGCTGTATTATATGCAGTGTGATGTGCTCTATAATGAATGTTATCCCATTCCTTGTCTGTGAGGACCCTCCCTAGCTCCGCCTCCGACCTGAGTTGTCCACGAGTGCGAGTCCATTTCTGAGTTTAAGTAAGGAGCATATATAATTCCGTTGTTAGATGTTTATCGCCTTCTTTCTTTGCTACCCATTGCTCAAAAGAGGTAAGTTTACGTGAGGCTAGTGGTAGGTAGGCCCAAGAGGTGGCCCAATGTCGCAGTTGTAGATAATAATATTCATCTGAGCAAAGGAGGTCAAGATCGAGTCGTATCCGGCTACACGGAATGATGCCCTTGTGATCGAAAAGGTGGCCCAGGCGCTTGCAGCCTGCCTCCCTCCATCTCTGGGCGACAACGGACCTCACGCCCGGGGGTACATGCGGGTTATCCATGAGGGGCGTCATCAGGGAGGGAAATGTAGTGAGGCCTTTTGCGAGTGCTACCTTATCCCAGACTTTCATGGTGGCTGCCGTAACCGGGGACGAATAAAGGCCCCAAGAGCGAAGGCGGCGGAGAAGCCAGATTTCTCGCCAGACATTCGCACCTGCCATCGCTTGGACCATGAAGGTCCAGTGCTTTTCTGACATTGGTCGGTTCCATTCCAGCACATAACGAAGATGTGCAGCCTGCAAATATCTATGAATGGGTGGTAGTCTCACCCCGCCGTCATCCCTGGAGCGTGCAAGTTGTGCCATCGAGAGGCCTGCTCTCTTGCTACCGCAGATGAAATTATTTAAAGCCAGCTGTAGAGACCGCACGGAATGGTCTGGAATACATACAAGATGCAAGGCAGTAGCGTCATCTTTACCGCCGCAATGCGCCCGAACCACAATAGCGTATGTTTCGCCCACCCGTCCAGAGCTCTTCATGTCTGCACCACTAGAGCCGAATAATTCACTTCCAGCGTGCGTGGTATCAAGGGGGTCAGGAGGATACCCAGGTAGGGAACTGGGTCATGTGACCAGTGCAAGGGGAGAGACCGTTGGAGGGCCTCAACCTGTATTTGTGATAGGAACAGGTTAAGGACCTGAGACTTGTTAAGGTTTACTTTAAAGCCCGAAATCCGGTCAAAAGCATCAAGTTCGTCTACCAGTGCGGGAAGGGAGGTAAGTGGCTGCGTGAGGGAGAGAATAATATCATCGGCATACAGGCTGACTTTATGGTAGTCACCCCCGAATTTGAGGCCCTGAATGTCCGGATGGTCCCGAATTTTCTGTGCGATGGGTTCCATGTAATGGGCAAATAAAAGGGGCGAAAGGGGGCACCCTTGCCTAGTGCCCCGTGAAATTTGAAAGGAAGCTGAGGAGAACCCATTGACTAGCACGAATGCCCGAGGAGCCCGGTATTTGCACTGTATCCAAGCGAGAAAACGAGGACCAAACCCGAAACTTTGGAGGACGTCGAACAGGTATGGCCAGCATACTCTGTCGAATGCTTTCTCCGTGTCAACCGAAGAGAGCACTGCGCTGACCTTATAGGGGTGAACACTATCAATGAGGTGTAGGAGGCGCTTGGTATTTTCGCTTCCCTGCCGAGTGGGGATGAATCCTGCTTGGTCAGGGTCGATGAGGCCAGCCATGAGAGAATTTAACCGGGCAGCAAGGATGCCCGTGAACAATATCGCATCTATATTGAGTAGCGAAATTTGGCGGTATGAGCCGCAGAGGCTCGGGTCTTTATTAGGATTAAGGAGCACAGAGATCGCTGCCTCTCCCATCGAGTCCGTCATCACCCCACTGTCTTGGAAGGAGTTAAACAGACGAGTGAGGAAGGGGGCCAGTTCATGACAGATTGTTTTATAAAAAAGTGCCGGCTAGCCGTCGGGGCCAGGCGATTTATCTAGATTCAGTTTAGCAATGGCAGAGATGACCTCTTCCAGTCAAATGGGAGCCTCGAGGGGGTCTTCTTCCACCTTCGGGAAGTGAGTGAATTGGCTAGTCATTAGATAATCCCAGGTCTCAGGCACGTCCTGATGTTCGGGGCTATAGAGGGATTGATAGAAAAATCGGAATTCTCCAACAATCTGGGAATCCAAATGGAGATCTTCTCCTGTAGAGCTTCTGAGGAAAGGGATGGACCCTGCAACTGCCCTGACACGCAGCTTCTGTGCTAGCACCTTCCCGCATTTATCACCTCCCAAATAGAACTTGTGCCGTAAAAAGATTAGGGCGTATCTGGCCCTATCAAGGTCGAGACGCTTAAGAAGGGTTCGTTTCCTTTCCATCTCGCGCCGAACCCGAGGGGCCCCAGTACACTTGTGTATTGCTTCCAATTTCGCCACCCCCATGCTCAAGAGCTAAGCGAACCTCTTTCCGCCTTCGTGCCTCAGCCGATGAGATGGACATGAACTACCCGCGTATGACCGCTTTGAGTGCGTCCCAAACCATTGCCAAGGAGGTCGCTCCATTGTCGTTAAGTTGTAGGTAGTCCGTGATCTTGGCACGCACCTCCTTCACCACAGCAGGGGAGTGGAGAAGGCCCACGTGCAACCGCCATCGAGCAGGGGCATGTCCAATCCCTTCAGGGTGCAGGAAAAGGGAGACATGTGCATGGTCCGATAGGGAGCGCACAGTAATTGAGGCATCTTGTACCCTAGGGAGGAGTGCGTTAGAAACCAGGAGCATGTCTAATCGTGCATAGGTTTTGTGTGCTGCCGAATAGTATGTGTAGTCGCGCATATCCGCACGACGAAGGCGCCATACATCATGGAGGCTGTTCTCAGCCAGCCAGCGCTTCCCCTCAGAAGAGAGGGCCCCTACTCATGTGTAGCGTTGCCCTGACCGGTTCCACTCGTTATCCATCACTAGATTGAAGTCCCCACATATCACTAGGGTGGAGTAAGGGGAGGCTAGTCCCACCGTGAGATGTCTGAGGAGAAAGGCCTCCTGCTGCGCATTGGGAGCATATATGTTGAGTAGAGTGAAGATATTGGAGCCCCATTGGATCCTAAGGTCTAAAACCCTCCCCATGGACTCATAGAACGTAGATAAGACCTTACCATCAACTTTAGCCCCTAGCAAAATGGCCACCCTGTTCTTTTTCGCCACCCCAGAGGACCAAAATTGGCACGGAAAGCGTCGGGAACGCATGCGGGGAGTGTCCATAGCCAGTAAATGGGTCTCCTGAAGCATACAGATATCGCCCTCAGACTGCTCCAGAAGTGAGAAGATCGCAGTGCGCTTCGCGGGGTGATTCAGGCCTCGGACATTGAGGCTAACGATTTTCAGGTCTCTAGGCATAGGCGGTGGCGGAGAACATGTTTACAGAGCTCTGAGGGTTCTGGGAGCGCTGTGCAGGGGGCGGGCTGGAGCATGTGAGGGCGCATGCGGGGGGGGCAGTGGTCGCCTTACAAGATACGCAAGATCCCCAAAGAAAAAGAAAAGAAACCCCAACAAGAACACAACAGAATATTTACAACCCAAGAGGGCATAATCCCAAAATAGAACAAGAACCATGAGTTGGCCTATAATAAGACCACACGCTACGTGTCAAAGGTGTGGAACAGTGAAAAAGGGCAAGAGACCAACGTTTGTCTGGTGGAAGATATCGGAGGGAAACAGGACCTTGATGTAATGTCTTTGAACAAAATGCAAGGCGGCCTAGGAGCCGCTAAGTGGATTCCAGGGAGTATGAAGGGGTGGGCCATTCATGGGCCCCTCTGGCTCCGCAACGGTTACTGCCATCCCCTCGGTGTAGGTGGAGGTGGGTCACGGGTTGCATGGGCGATCTTGGGCCTGCGAGAGGGTGGAGAGCACCGCGTCGCATTCTTTCGCCATCTCTTCCGGGCCAGGTTTTGTGGAGGCTGATGGTTTGCCAACCGTCTGCCATCGGGGAAGTTTCTTCCTGTCATGTTTGAGGGGGCTGTCTTTTGCTGCCGGGTTCACATCTGCATCCATTCCTAGGAGATCCATAGTATTGGCGAGGGAATGCATCTGGCTCAGCTTCCCTTGGTATTTAAAGATAATGCAGAATGGGTGGCTTCATGAATGCGGTATCCCTTTGTCCCGGAGAAAGGATGTGACGACTCGGAATTCCCTCCGCTTAGCTAGAGTCAACGCTGCCAGGTCCTGGAATAGGGCCGGTGCATGCCCTCTGAACTGAATCGGTTGGGCCGCTCTAGCCATACATAAGATCTGCTCCTTAAGCTGAAAGTCATGCACACAAACCAACACATCAGGCGGGGGGGGGGGGGGCTTTTCCGACCCTAGGGAGGCCCACTCGGTGAATACGGTCCATCTGTATTTTTTGTGGACAATCTTCACCCAAAATGTGCTGGAAGAGGGACAGGACATAATCTCGCAGGTCATCGCCTTCTGCCTTCCAGGGCACCGTGCGGATGCAGATGTTTTTTCTCCATGATCGGTTTTCAAGATCCTCTGCGTGGGCTTGGAGGTCCATATTTTGGTCCCCTAGCCGGAAGACCTCCTGCTGAAGTTGGTGCAGATCATCCTCTCTTGCCAGTTCGTGCTGCTCCAGTGCAGCCACTCTCTCACCAACCTCGTCGACATCTCGGCGCACCTCCTTGAGGTCGGACGCGAGCTGCCCCTTCAACTATAAGATGTCTTCTTTGAAGGCAGAGAACAGCTCCAGCATGAAGGGCTTTGTGGCCGGGCTATCTGCCTGGTAGGTTGTGCCTGTGTGCCCCTGATCCTTGGATGTTCCTTGAGATGCTTCAGAGCCCCCAGTCTGTTGGAGCAGTAGTTCCTTGAGGGACTTTTCTCTCCGTGCTCGGGTCGAGGCCATCTCTGCACACTAAGGCGTAGAAAGTGAGTGGAGAATGGGCGCAGGCCAGAAGTCCCATCGCAACCACTAGTATGGTGCTGTGCCCGTGATCTAGGTCTGATCTTAAGTTAATGCCACCCCGGGAGTGTGGGGGCTGTCAAGTCTTGGTATCCCCTGAGAAGGCCACAATGTTGTTACTGATGATGCCCATCACAGAAGCACCCCGCACTGTGGATCAGAGTGCCCGGGCAAGCGTTGGACTGGGTGATTTAGGGGCTAGTAGCAGCGTCCAAGGGATCCCCCTCTTCTGTCTTATCAGGGTCCTTAGTGTTGCCTTGCGGGGTGGGAGACGATCAGGGCACAGATCCCCCTGATCGCACAGCTTCGAGGATCGGGTGGAAGTGAAACGCCGGCCCTCCCAGAGGCTATCTGCAATGTTTAAGGCCTCAGGGATCGACGGCGGAATGTTGCGGGGGCACATCAACAAACCCAACACTCTGCACCCTAGCTCTGAGCGTGTCACCAAAAAGCAGTCAGCCGCCGGCTGCCGGGCTAGATAGCAGTCGTGGGCGAGTGGCCAGACCTCGCCGCAGCCCAGGCAGACCTCTTAATGCCCGCTCTCCTCAGTGGCAATCCGGGAGGGCCCCAGCGACAGAGCCTCGGACCTCGCAGTCTCCAGTGGGCAATAGACAAAATGGCGGCTCGTGAATCTCACCCGCCCCAGACAGAGCCCCAGATTCTGCGGCGCGCAGGGTGAGGAACGCACCTGTGAGTCCTCTTGTACAGCCGTGGTGGTCTGCCGGATGCCCATGCCCCTAGGGGGCCGCCGCCAGTGTCTGTGCAGGCCCAAGCATGAAGGACGATGAGATGGCGGCCACCTTTCAGGCCACATCTCGGGCCAGGTCCATGACCTCCAGATGTGGTAGTCTCCCAGCTCCTGGGACTCTCAATCGGCAATGTGGGCAGCCGTTGGAATGAAGTGGGCGCTCCAGATTATGTGCGCATGGGGAGAAGCGCACCCACGGGGGCCCTAGGCCAAGCCCGGCCCTCCGCCAGGCGACCCGCCAGTCAGGAGTTCGCTGCCGCAGGGGAGATGGGGCTATCCGGCGCCCACACAGGCCAAAAAGTGAAAGGCGACAAGATGGCGGCCACCCAGCAGGCTGCATTCCAGTCCCGGCTCTGAGTCTCAAGAGGTGAAAAGGCCCAGGTCCCCTGGACCTGCAGATGGTGGTGCGGGCAGCAGCTGAAGTAAAGCGGGTGCTCCGGCCCTCTCAGAAACCGCGCCGCAGCACCGGGGGCGAGGATCACCTCAGCGCCAGACTCGCAGCCTCCGTCTTAGCCGAGGATGACCCAGTAATCCGGCAGGAGCGCTCCGGCGATCTGAATGCTGTCTCACCAAGGCACCAGGGGGATCAGGAGTCAGTGCCCTCCTGTGTCCGATGCGGTAAATTACGGGGAATGGGGCAAATACAAGGCTAATTGTTCAGCGGGGCCAGAGGAGCAGAGTCCCGCATCCTACCGTGCCGCCATCATGCCAGAACCTTTTTTTAAATCAGGGTATGCTTCAACAGTACCCTATGATTGAAATGTCTGATGATTACAGCTCTGACTTGTAGCAGTGACGGTGCCTAAGAGGGTAGAACGATTGCGTGCTTGTCACCAGTCTTAGAGTTAGACCAGAGCGGTCCATTTGAAGAAAGTGAAGTAAGACCACCCACATCATTTCTGATCGATGCTGGTGCTACCTATTCCACGTTTAGAGCAGCAGAAGTTCCAGACCTACCCATCTTGGGAAAAAGAGTCCAAATTGCAGGAGTTGCAAACAAACAACTGTCAAGCCCAGTGACAGAAGAGGTACCTGCCAAATAATGTCCTTTGAAGAAAATCACCAGTTTGTGGTGTGTGATTCACGTCCCATGAATCAGCTAAGACGAGACCTGTTGGGCAAACTGAATTGCACCATTTAGTGCACCTCAAAGGGTGTAGAGTTCCAAACTCATGATGAGAACGTTGCCTTTCAATTGGCAAAGCATGGTCCAGACATTGGATTGTTCCCCATGATGACAAACCATGATTTGCCCTCAGATCTTAGCGATACTCTGAAACCCAAAGTCTGGGAATTCTCAGGAAATGACATAGGTCTCATTAAAGGAGTTGAACCTGTCTGGATTAATGTGAAGCCAAATGCTGAGAACCCCGCAGTATAATTTGAGCCCTGAAGCTATTGCTGAGATTACACCGGTGGTTAAGTTTATGATACTGAAGGAAAGTAGGGAAGTCTGGCATAGTTACCCCTACCCCTGGTGTCAGTGTATTTAGACTGTAGTACACTGTGATCCTGCTAACCAGGACCCCAGTGCCAGTGCTCTATCCCCTAAATTGACTGGTAATTACTTTGTACACCCCACAATTGGCATCCTGGTATACCCCTGTAAATCCCTAGTATATGGTAGTACTGTACCCAGGGCATTGGAACACAAGAAGACCGTGGATCAGCAAGGTGTACATGGATGTTATGCTTCATCATTGGGCCTTGCTCCTCATCGGGCCGGCGCTGCAATGCTTGACGGGCTCCCTTAAACGGGGCTCTTTGTCGGAGATCTTTTGAAGAAGCCGTTGGGTGCGTGCGGGTGTGAGGGCTGGGTAGTGCACTGGTAGGTGAAATAAAAAAGGCCCGGAGCAACCCTGCTCTGGTCAAGTTTATTGGTCTAGGTAGCTCGAGCCTTGTTAAAAGACAGTGTGTGGGCCCCTACGTGGATATAATGTTCCTCAAGGGCTGCCAAGGTGCAAATAGTTCAACATGTTTCGTGCTTCTTGAGCCCCTAACGGGTCTAGTGGCACTTCGTCAGGACCGAAAACTAAATTGTGAGTGGTGCACTACTGCTAATGTTGTGGCTAGTAACCAGAAACGGCAGGGAGTACCCTAGTAGGCTTGTACTGGGGTGATCGGTAGACCTGGATAGAAGGCAAGAAAGGGGAAAATGGGACAACCAAGTGAAAATTAAAAACAAGCTTATAAACTAGGAGAGTATCAAAGAATACAAGCAATTGGTTAAAACTACAGCCGGACATAATAAGGCACTATAGTGAGTATAGTGCGTATGTTGCGAAGCAACTTGCCTGAAAGATGGAGTCTTAGGCGCTCAGTAGATAGTGCATATTGACTCATTTATTGGCGCCAAGAGGTGCACCTGTGGTTGTTAGTAACTAGCCGCCACAGCAAAGTGATCCGGTAGCGCCACAGAGTGATCTAATAATTATGGCAAATTGGTGAGGCAATGTTAAGGTGGTGTTTAGGCGCCATTTGAAGCTTTGGTTAATGCTACCAGTGCATACAGTGAATAAGTGCACATGGCCGGCTGAAATGCGCCGAAACAAGCACCTGTGTGACTATCTAAGATAGTAATGACCAAGTGCTCGAGATATTGCTGACTACATGCCTGGAGGTGATCAAACCTGAGTGCCCTGCCTAGGGCTAGCCGGGTGTGTCAACATAGTAAAGGCAAACTGACTGGCGTGTACGTGGTCTGGCTACTAATGCCAGCTCAAAGGAGGACCGAGAAACTCGCGCCAAAGTGGCCGTGAGAACTGAAAGTAAAAAACACACACAAACACATATACTATTATCCAGACAACATTCCTGTATGTACTCACCCCTAGATCCCAAGCCTAGGGCTGACGGGGGAGGCAGAGCACGTCGTTGCTCTGTAGCTGCAGGAAATAGTAAGTGTCAGTGGCCTGTGTGTCAGTGGTCTTTTGCTTACCAGAAAGGCTCGAACCTCCGTGTCTCAGAATACTCACAGCGGGAAGCTGGCGACTTGCTGTTCTCCTACCCTGTGCTCCGGGCCCCGTAACATTTGCTTCCGGGTACCGGCTATTTATAGGAACGTAGGGAACGTGTAGACACTAGAAAGTAAACCGCAGTGGCCATCTTGGGTGTGAGGATCGCGGTAACTTTATTGAGACGGTCCTGCCCAGCCATAGGAACAATTATGAGGCTAAAATGTGGATGTGCCGAACAATTATGGGCTAGTAATAGTATCTGTGACTGGGCGGAGTTGCTAGTGGTGTGTAAAGCACGATCCTTTGTAGTGCATAAAACCAACAACAACACCTGGACAATAGGGTGATTGGAGCAGGTGACGAGGATGTTTAGAGATGTTGGGGTTCCTAGTGGCTGAATACTCGGGAGCCAGTGTGCAGGACCTCTTTCTAAACCAGCTCCCAGTCCCTCTTATTTTTGAAACACAAGAAGTCTCCCATAGGCTGCAGCATGTATTATGCTACCCTTTGTAGCCCATTCACACTGTGTCTGCAAGCCTGCCATTGCAGCCTGCATGAAATGGTGCATGTACCTTTCACTTCAGATATAAGGCTTTCCTTATATCTCGGTCACTGTACTTGAAACTATTACGTCACCCCTAAGGTAGGCCGTGCAGCCCACAAGCAGGGTGCATGAATCTAAGTCTGAGGGTGCTCCTACATGAGCAGAGGCACCCCTAAAAATCCCGGACTCCATTCTCTAGGTTTTGTAAGTGCGGGGAAGCCATTTTAAGGTATGTAGTGGACTTTGACAAACTCGAGATGTTCAACACCATAATGGCTTCACTTAACCTGGTCATGTTTGGTTTCAAACATTTTATAATCATGCAACTACACTGATTCCAGTGTTAGTTGCATGATACCATGTACTGGGGGGTTCCTTGGAGGAGCCCCCCATCTCTACCAGTGTTGCGTTGCAGGGTCTGCATACAAGCCTGGGCTCCTTCCGATCCCAGACATTGTTCTGCCCTCCTGCTGACAATCCTTACTCGGGCAGGGGAGGCAGAACAAAGGATTTCCTGTAGAGGGGAGGTGTAACCATCTCTCCTTTAGAATCAGGTAGGGTGGAGGTGCTTGCGAGCGTCTCCTGACTGCTTTGAAGGGCTCATTTGGTGCCCTTCTTGCATAAACCAGTTTCCACCAGTTCAGGAGCCCTTGGCTTCTGCTCTTGTGCAAAATTACACAAAAGGACAGTGGAGTGATCACCCCCCTTCAAAGTTCTTCCAGGTGGCCACGTGATTCTGCCATCTCGATTACAAGATCATCAGAGGCCTCTGGGCGCATCTGGAAGTCCTTCAGAGTAGCATCCTTGAACCCCCCCGATAGGTGGGTTACAGGAATGGGGATGGATGTCCAGGGCTCCTCTGAAGGTGGGTTCTTAGATTCTTCCGGACTTCGTCTTCAAGAACCGGCTGGCCTCACCTGAAGATTAGTCTAAAGGCTCTTTTACTGCTGGACAGTGGACTCTGCTGCTGGACTAAGCCAGGAACCAAGACAAAGACTGCTTCTGGTAGGAAGCCTCCTACTGCAACTTCATCTTCTTGCTCTTCCAAGTTCTGCAACCTCTGTGGCTGTGCACCTCCTAAGCCCCCCACTACTCTGCACTGCGTCTGTCTGCCGTTGCCAAGGCTTGTTGACTCTCCAGCCTGAGAGCTTCCAGCTCAAAGAAGCCCCAGCCTCAAACATCACACAGCTCCAAAAGCGACATCCTCTCAGCGTCTCCTGTGACGTAGGCCTCCATCTTCTCTGTGCTGCCAAGGCCTCCCTGCGACTTCCTGTCTCTGCTGCCAGATGGGCCTCCTTGGGGTCTCTATCGATTCCTGCTGGCTCTCCTGCTTGCTGAGGGCCAGCCTTGACTTTCCCTTGCTGGGTGAGTCCCAGAGACCTTGCTGGTCTGCAACTAAGCATTGTCTCTTTCAACATGTTTGTTGCATTTGTCAGGACTTGTTGGTGGTCCTGCTGGCCACTGACTCTCCTGCAATCTTCAACCAGCATGGAACAGCTCATGGATGGCTCCCATGCTCCTGCATCATTGCCTGGGCTCCACAGATGCATCATCAAGACCTCTGTGCTATAGCAAAGTACCTCTGACAAGGACTGGCATTGTGTTCCTGCTCCTCCTGGACACCACTGGACAGTTTGGACCCTGTCTCCTCTCTTTTCAGGTACTTCTCATACAATCCATGTTTGGGTTCCACCGACCGGATGCACTAGACTCTGTAACCATCGGACAGCTGAGGTCCTCCATTGATTTCAATAGGTGGTTCCGACACCACTCCGCACCTATGCACCCGGGCTCCCTGGTGTAGGTATTCTGGTTCCCTGGGTATCCACGGGTGGGGGTATCTTCCAACCTTCCTTGATCCAACAGGCTTCCTTGGGTCCTCTGTGAAGAGTCATGAATACATAAAACTACAACTGCGACTTCCCCACGTTATCCTATGGATTTTGACCCTGTATAACACTTCTGGGCCCAGTTGCTTTGGAAATCCTAGCTACTTACCTTTGGTAGTTTCTTGCTTCCCCTGATCCACAGATCCTTGGGTGGTTGTCACGTTTGGGTACTCACCTTGCATTCATTTATTTAGTATGCTGTTTGGCCCTCCACCCTCAATAGGGGCACATGTGTTGTATGTGCTTTACTTACCTGCTTTGAAGTATATCTTGTTGTGTATTGATATCTCCAGGGGTAGGAGATATATCAAAGTAGTTCTAGTGCTGTGTGTAATAAATACTAAAGTAATTTTCTAACACTGGTGTGGTTCTTTCTTGTCTAAGCTTCACTTACTCACTATTGTGGTATATGCACCCACTTTACACCCTCCTGGATAAGCCTCATCTGTTCTCCCCAGCTACCTGGTGAGAGCTTTGGTTATAAGAGACCACTTCAACTGTCACTAAGAGTTGCCTGGACTCAGCGCTAGGTGCCTCATCCATAAGTGTACACCATATACTGAGCCAGCCTCCTACTGATACAACAATGCATTTTGAAGGAGATAATGGGAAGTCCATGTAACTCACCCATTATGGGCTTGCAGAAGCCTAGTGGCAAGTACCACACATTGCAGGACATGAGAAGGATCAACAGAATAGTCATTCCCTGGTGTCCCGTGGTACTGAATCCAGCTGTGATTTTATCTCAAATTCCATGCAAGGCTGAGTGATTCACTGTTGTTTGTGCCAGGCTTTCTTATCCATACACTTGCACAAGGACAATCAGTTCCTTTTTGCATTTCAGCTGCAGAACCGTGTTTTGGCATGTTTCAGCGTCCCACAGGGGTATAGAGAGGCCCTCAATGTTCAACAAGATCCTTAAAAAGAATCTGTAGTCCCTAGTCCTGCCTTGTAATTCAGTCTTAGTCCAGGACATTGACGACCGGTTGTTTGCTTCAGAAACACAGGAAAAGTGCAAACAAGACACTGTTTCACTGTTGAACTATTTGGCTGAGAATGGACATAAAGTATCCCCGAACAAGTTGCAGTATTGTCAGAAAGAAGTCCTGTATCTCGAACGTCACATTAAGGAGGAGCGAGGAAGGTGTCACACGAAAGAATTACAGCAATCATGATAATTAAGCAGCCAACTACTCAGAAAGTAATCAGGATGTTTTTGGGAGTGATGGGCTACTGTCGCCAGTGGATCACAAACTTTTCCCTAGTGGGCAAATCTCTAAAGAGACTTGCACACAAACATGTGTCTGATCTGGTACCTTGGAATGACAGCTGTTTGTGTGCCTTCCTAGAGCTGAGAGATAATCTCTGTCATGCTCTGGCAATGGGAATGCCTGATTACAATAAAGTGTTTTTGCTTTTCTGCAGTGAGAGGGAGGGCTGCGCTCTTTCAGTGCTTATGCAGTCACATGGCAATAGTCAAAGTCCTGTTGTCTACTTTACTGCTACCCTTCATCCTGTAGCTGCAGCGCTGCCAGGATGTCTCAAACTCATGGCGGCCACCAGTGTCAGCATTGAGAAAGCATGGTAATTGGTCACACTTTGACCATTTTTGTGCCCCATTCTGTGGAGATACTGTTAACACATATTAGCACTCAGCATTTTCCCAACTACAGGTTGACCAGGTATGAACACGTCATCCTGGCTGCCGAGAATGATACATTAAAACGCTGCACTGCTTTAAATCCTGCTACACTGTTGCCCCTTCCTGATGTTGAGTACAATGATGGAGATGTTCATCATGACTTTCTTGATATTACTGAACTATGCTCCAAGACTTGATATATAAGATGAGGCACTGTCTGAAAATGACTTCGTACTGTTTGTTGATGGATCCTGTCTGAGGGACAATGAAGGATGCCTGAGAACTACATATGCTGTTTGCATAGTCTCAGGCGTAGCTGAAGCCTCCTGGCTTCAAAGAGTAACATCCACACAACTGGCTGAATGAATCGCTCTTGCTAGGGTGTGCTGTGTTTATGAACAGCTGGAGGTGCCGATTTTCACTGATAGTCAGCATAGCTTTGGTGTGATTCACAACTTTGGACAGTTGTGGTCACAGAGGGGATTCATAGCATTTTCCGGTTCTCCCATCTGGAATGGCAAGGTTGTCATGAAGCTACGCAAAGCCTTACAGTTGCCTGACCAGATTACTGTTGTGAAGTGCTCTGTACACTGCAGCAGAGATGTTTATGTAACAGTCAGCAACAGATATACAGATGAGGTTGCACGTTATTGTGCACTCACTGCTTGTACATTCAATGGAGAGTATTGCAATGAGGGTACAGATGAAACCAATTACTACCTCTTGTGAACAACAGTTGATATGTGGGAGGAAGTCAAGAGGTTACAGGAGCGAGTGTCAGATGCAGAACAGAACAGTTGGACCAGAGCAGGTTGCGTCAAAAGAGATGATAACATTTGGGTTTCAGTTGATGGAAGGCATGTGGTGCCAGACAGTGTGTTGCCTCCAAAGGATAGACACCACCATGGTCTCACTCATGTATTATAGGGAGGGATGCCATGCTCCGTTTGTTCAGGCATACATACTTTAACCCCAGATTCAGATTGATGGCAGAAGAATTATGTCACAGATGTGTTGTGTGTCAACAAATGAACATAGGGAAAAGAATTGCAGTAACATTGAGTCACACTGGGAGATCATGAGGTCAATTCAATAGGATGCAATTGGATTTTTTCCAAGATGCCTGTGTGCAACAGGCCTAGATACGTCCTTGTAACTGTGTGCATCTTCTCGCGTTGGGTTGAAGCTTACCCGACCAGAAGAAATGATAGTCTCACAGTAGCAAAGTTGTTGTTGAGGATGTTAATACCATGGTTTGGTTTCCCAACTTCTTGGAGTCAGACCAAGGAACTAATTTCAATAATGAGATCCTGAAAATATTGTGTGCAGTTTTACAAGAGGAGCAAAGACTACATTGTAGCTATCGACATGAGGCGTCAGGAATTGTGAAGCAGGTCAATGGGACGCTGAAAACCAGACTGCCCAAAGAGTGTGCTTTGATTTCTTGGAAATGGTCTGATGCATTGCTCCTTGTGGTGATGAGTCTTTGCAATATTTGTGAGCACAGGACATGATTATCTCCGCATGAGATAATCATGGGCAGAGCAATGAAATTGCCAGCTGTACCTGAAAATGCGCTTGCGAACATTATAAATGACGTGATTTTTGATTACTACAAAGGACAGGCCGATGTGATGCATTCTGTGTCTCACCGGGTTGCAGTTGCCACCGCTTTGCCACATCAGGAGCAATGCCATGACCTCAGTTCTGAAGACTGGGTCCTGATGAAAACGCTTTCCAAGTTATTTTTGTCACCACTACTGCTGTCAAGTGTGGAGGTCCATTCTGGCAGAGGCGAAAGTGGCTGTGATGTAATAGCACCTCTCCCAGAAGTACTGGTGGTAACAGAGAGAAAACGGGAGCAGGTTAGACAAGCTTTCAGGGATTTACAAGAGTCTGACACAGCACATGCTAGTCTGAGGGGGTTTTGATGAGTCAACAGCTGAAACTGAGGCAGACGGATTCTGTTCTGTGGCGTAGACTGCGCAAGATTCAGACCCTGACGAAGGGATTAGTGCTGTGGTGCGAGTGAGATAGTGGCCAAGACAGCAGGAAAGAGCTAGACTGCATCTACATGAGGGATATGTACCTCACACCATCTCAGAGAATACTGTGGCTACTGACCTGAGTGACAGTGAAGGAGCAGAACTTGTATTCAGGAGGTCAACAAGAGCTAGAGTGCCCTGTCTGAGGTATTCTTCACCTGAATGGACATATCTTGCAACAAATGCCCAAGAGAAAGCGTTTTGGTACTTGGAGGGTCAAAGTACAAATCCTGCTGAACCTCTGTGAATATATAATTGTGGCTCAACTGTGTTGTGACTTTACTTTGCCATGGAACAGACTGACTCGAATTGTCCTCAATTTGAACTCTAGACCGAACTTTGAAATGCGCTTTGAACAGAGACGTGAACAGACTTTCCTAAAAGAATTAAGAAGAGTGCAGAGGCCCAAGGCAGTTGAAGGAGTGTAAGGTTGTCATTTAGAAGAACACGGAGTGGGGCTAAGGAAGACTCAAGAAGATGTGTAAATAATTTCATTGCACTTCACTTGAACTTTGTTTTGACAGTTGCACAGGTGGAAACTGACAGAGAAAAGACTCTGCTGCTGCTACTTTCCACCCAACGGTCTGATTCTAGAAAAGTTATGGAAACTAATAGACATCGGTACATAATTGCAGGTGTGGTAATAACTGTAGTTGTAGTACTGATTTATTGCTTATTGGGTTGTACTCACCCATGTCCCCTAGCTCAACTGAGATTAGACCTAGACTTACCACATGTACACTGAGATCTACTGATAGTAGTCTGCATTCACTGAATGAGATTTACATGTAGATTTATCTAGAGGAGATCTTTCTTCAAATGTTTATAACAAATTGTGTTATGAGTACATTGACACTATGGATGCAAGGGATTGCTTCATGTGCACACAATTACTGCTGCATCAGCTAAAGAGGGATTCAAGTAAAATCAGATTCATTTGACTTGTGGTGTTACTTGTAGCTTGTATGGACAGGGACATTTTCAGTGTAATTTTTCAAATTATGATTTGATTTCTTCTGAAGTTCCCATACTTAAGCATTTAAATGGTCACCCTGAGACTAAAAACATAGAGAGAGCTTAAAGATTCTTCAACCCCACCATGACACTAAACACTGTTTATGCTCATCGAAACAATTGGACTTGTATCTTAACAGATGTAGAGAAGAGCTTTATAAATTCCGTTGAGGACAGAAGAAGAGAGATGGAATCCAAATGAAAGAAAGTTTAAATTGGTATCAGTGGGCTACAGAAGAAAATTAGCATCAAGTAGCGAGAAATGAAGCTGTATTAAGTTGAGACTGGAGACACAAAGGGAAATTATCTATATTTAGAGAAAAATCCACAGCTGACATAGAATTTGTAAGAAAGACTGAATGTGCGCACACATTTGAAATTAAAGGACATTGGGAGTCATTATTGTCAGGGAAAGATCCTGCTATTCTGGGAGTTTGTTTTTGGAGCGCATGCATATTTTAGGGTGCGAAAGGGATGGTAGGGTGTATGTTATTTAGGTATAGTTTTTCCAAAGATTTATAATATGGCACATTTTGATGATTCTGTGTTTGAACAGAAGTCTAGACCCAAAAGAGGAATTAGTGCTGGAGAAATAGTAGGAGATAGTTTTGGTGCAATTATTCCATCGGTAGTCATGATTTTGAATGACTTCAAAATTAGGAAGCTGTCTCCCATTGTGGAAAAACAGTCTACTAGTACAGCAGGTGCTTTATTAGTTGTAGATACTGAAATAGTAGCTGTGAGATCAAAGGATTTGTAGAATCCCCTAGCGTTAGACATCCTTCTAGCAAAGGAGGGCGGAGTCCGTCAGATGTTAAAAGTTCAACAATGTTGTACTTACATCGCTGACAAACGTAAAGACTTGAGACGTTTATTAAAAACATTACTGATCAAAAAGTAGATTTAAAAAAGTTGGAAGCAACAGGTTCTCGGGAAGCAATTTAAAATGGATTTGCTTCTGTGGGTAGATGGGTTGGAAATTTCGGATGTGAATTAGTAGGGTCTATCTTGAAGCACCTTATGATATTTGCTCTTGGTGCAATATTCCTGATTTTGATCTTTAAGGGATAGAACAGTGTACAAGCAAAGAAGGGAGTGAAAAGAAAGACAGCAGATATAGAACTAGAGGAGAAACAGAGTGATACTATGATGACATGCAACATCTAGAGGAGTCCAGACGAGCATTTATGAAACTCATGAGGTTTTGACTGGCCCATTCAATAAGAGATCTGTAGAAACTAGAGATTCATAAACGTGTGCATATTATTGTTTAGCCTAATCATGAAGAAATGTAGTTTTCTCACATATTTACAAATAAAAAGTATGTTACACGTGTAAGTGATTTTAGTGTTCTTTCAACAATTATTTTGTAGTAGTATGTGACTTATAGCCATGTACCTGAAGTGCACCCTGAGGCTTGGGTTAACTTGACCACAGGTGGCCTGAATTTTTTAATTGATTTTCTGCATGCATTGCACATTCTCTCCTCTGCAGATGCAGACTCAGGGCTTCATTAGTTAGAGAAAGGAGTACTGTGTATTAGGAAGAAGAGAGGCATGAGAAGAATTTCTTGGCAGAAGGTGTGGAGAAGCTAACGCATTGAAGCTGCAACAAATAGGGTACTCAAGGTCGTGGGAGCGCCTGTGTTTTGTGAGATGGGAGAAAACACCAATGTAGCTAAAATAACAAAAGGTTCACCACCAATGGTCCGAGGACAAGTGGTGTGATGATCAGACCATGAGAATGTATCTGTATGCTTTAATTAATGTATATGCTTTTAGACTGGGGGGGAGTTCTCTTTTGAACTTAGAGAGGTACGGACCCATCTGCTGTCTCTTTTTATACAAGGCTATATGCTAAACACTTTTCCTCTTTAGAGGTTTTCTGATGAAATTCTCACTATACTGACACCTTCCTGCATTGTTCAAATCTCTGTTGACCTACCTTTTCTTAATGCCCCATCCATAGGTAAATGCTAATTTAGGTTAAACTACTTTTGAGTTATTCATGTTTAGAGAGAAGGAATGGAGCTTCTCAAAGGAGCACCAAATTCTGTTCTTTTGTACTTTGATTGTTCTGACTGCAATCTTTATTGGATTTTTGCTGTCAAGCCCAAATCCATATTTGCGCCTTAATATACTTGTTGTCATGTTTATTGTGCATACTACTTCTCTGTGTTGTTTACTTGATGGTTTGATACTTAGGGCCACATGCACAACCTTTATTGCACTCGCGGCAGCAAAAAATGGTAATGGCATATACAAACGCTATTTTGCGAGTCACTGACTCGCAAAATAGCGTTTGCGACTCTCGCTATTAGGAAGGGGCACCTAGCAAGTCTCACTGCCATGTACTATTGTTTTGTGACCACATTTGCAGCCGCAAAACACTCACAGTTTACCACATACTTCAAGTAGGTGGTAAACCGCCCACATACAGGAAGGGGTCCTCAGGGGACACCTTACCATTTGTGAGTGTGTGAGAAAATATTTTTTAAGAGCTGGCAGTGGTCCTAGGGACTATGCCTGCCCTTAAAAAATGAAACTGAAAAGTTTAATTTTTACTTTTTAAATGCATCCCGTTTTCCCTTAAGGAAAATGGGACGCATTTTTTGTTTTAAAGTGCTTTATTTAAAAAGCAGTCCCAGACATGATGGTCTGATGACCCCAGCAGGCCACCATCCCTGGGAGTGCTAGCCATTCCCAATGGGGTTGCAAATTGCACTTGCCTCATCAATATTGATGCGGCATGCAATCTGCGACCCCATTGGAAATCGCTAACAGTGCATGTTGCAATTTGCAATGCAACGCTATTTGTGAGTCGTAAAATGTAAGGGTCGTACATCTGGCCCTTAATGTTTAACAAATTTACCTTAACTTTGACTACCGATCCTTATTCTATGGCCAAATGGGTTACTCAGTTAAATTGTGATTTGTTGAATGCTAACTTCCTTCATCTCTCAGTCAACCATAAAAGTATATTGGATACAAATTGTAACCCCATGCTGATGCACCATCACGTGTGAGTAATCTGCAGGTTGATACGATCCTGAACCAAAAGACAGCCCTTGCGTGCCCAGCAGAGATGGCGTATGCAGCAGACTTGCCAGAATAGTGAGAGCAGCTTGTGAGCAAGCAGATATGCTGTTCTTCCAAGACAACAATAACTGAACATAGCTGCCGCAGTTTCAGATTGTTATGTGTGGTATTTTCATAATTTTAGTGACATTTCAGTGACTATCAGTGACATTTTCTCTGGAGCAAAATCAAGCGATGAAGACGAGGTAAAAATAAATATCAGAAATTACACTCATTTGAGCAACGAGAAACTCTAAGAACATCTTGAAACAGCTGCAAAACACTAGAAATGGAAGGGCAACAGTCAGATGACTCGCCGCAGACAGCACCGCATTAGTCAAGTGCATGAACAGGTGGGTGAGTCAGACATCGCAGCAGACCCTGAGGAAAAAACTTGAAGGTGATGCATTTCAATGACCCAGAGGTGAAGGATTATATCGCGGATGGAATTGCTGCAAAGAAACTTAATAATAATTACTGCTTAGATGTTATCAGCAGCCCCCTATATTACAACCACCGGTCCCTGTTATCCTGAAGTCTAGAAACGAAGGAGAAACGGATTAGTGAGAGATGTGATTTACTTCTGATGTAGCTTTCTTCTTTGTTTTTTATATATGCTTTATATTTCATACATACACGCACCGGCCAAAGCGATCAAATGCAAAATGCACAAAAATAATGAAAACAAATCTCAACCGGTACTGTTATACTGCATGCCTTCCATCAGTCGCCATCTCAATGCTTTCCAGAATAATCTTAACACTCCTGGATCAGTTCTGGGTTATCCATCGCCTGACTTTATATAGATTTCACACTCTAAGATCACTCATGGTATCAATAACATAAAATGCAACACAACATTGTAATTATCTTTTTTAAATTGATTCTTGGCACGTGTGTCATTGGTAAATTTCTACAATAAAACATTCAACGTGGAAATAAATATTTAGCCATCTTTTTTATGGCTTAGCTTTCCAAACGAATGAATTTATGTCACACGTTAAACTGCTACAACGCACCAGGACACATTCGAGACTCTGACCTTATTTATTCAGCATCAATCAGGTTTCATGTAAATACTTTTTCGTTATCGGGTGGCGGATTATGCAATGTGTTGCACTGGCAACTTGTCGAGATACGAATTAAATAAATAAGTAACTGATGAGAAAAGTACCTGCATTGCTAAGAAATACTGCCCCTTTGGGGGAGAGGAAGAAATGGTAATTGGCAAGATCCCCGGAGCAGATAAACTTCATGCCGCACAATGAAATCATCCACAACATAAATGACTTTTTCTGCTGTGCAGCCTTTTCCGAGCTTCATAATTTTTTAGCTGACTGGACAGCTCAGAAAGCCCAGCCACCAAGAAGTCTGCCTGAGCCACTAGTGTTGCTATAATAACAGCCAGCAGCGCTCGGGCTGCAGCCCTTGACAAGCACAGGTGCTTATATTGTGTAACATCGCATTTCAGTGCAACGATGTGAAGCACCACCCGTAAATGCGTTAGACTAACTCCTGATGTGTGGTACCTGGCAGGGCTGGCTGGGCTGCTACGCAGTAACAAGTATTTGCGATGCAATAGGTCTCGCAGTGAAAGTTTGAGCTATTGACGTTGCTAATAATGATGCAACGCCAATAGCTCAAACTTTCACTAATGCCAGAGCTATTACATTAAAAATCAATTGCAGCACTCGCGCTTTAGATTCAAATGTCTGATGCTAAGGCACGGGTGCCGCCATTGCTTGAAAAGTAAAGAAATAGAAAAAAAATATATATTTCTTTACTTTTGAAGCAATTGCAGCACCCGAGCTTTAGCTTAAGATTTATAAAACTAAAGCACTGGTGCCGCGACTGTTACAAAAGTAGACAAATAGAATGTTTTTTACGTCTGCATGCTTCTTTTCCCCTATTTATTTACTTTTGTTACAATAGCGTCACCGCCGCTTTAGCTTTAAACATCTCAAGCTAAAGAAATAGACAAAGATTAACCTTTTTTTCCTATATCTTAACTTTTGAAGCAATCACAGCACCCACGCTTTAGCATTGGATGTTTAAAGCTAAAGAGGGGGTGCTGCCATTGTAACAAAAGTAAATAAACAGAAAAAAGGCATGCTGCAGCATTTGGCGCCGCAAATAACAAAAGAAAGGAGGGGCCGGCATTCTGTTAGCCGAGGCCGTACTGGGTACATTAAAAAAAAATGCGTTATGGGAGAGCGTGTTCTGCCTGCAGGAGAAAGCCATGTAAGAAAATAGTGCCCGGAGGCTGTAAATAAAACGTACCGAGTAACAACACATGTAGCAGGGGTTGTCCTAATGGGAGCTTACAAGAAGAGAAAAGGCGGTACTAAGGAGGGACTGCTAAGCCTGTTGACCAATGAAAAGCCTCCATTTACAAAGTACAGTAATAGAGGCAATTAAAAAGATGGGTGGAAAGTGGGAGGAGCTTCATGCCTATATCCTGAATACAACATGTCTTGAAGAGACAGCACAAGTGCTGCCTAGGCGAGACCTAAAAAGGAAGCAACGCAGGGGAGAGCAGGCTCCCCCCTCACCTAAGCAGGAACATATGTTGCATAGAAAAATCCCTCATTTTATGTCCAGCCTAGTGTGCCATTGAAAATATAACTGTGCAGGCACAAATCACGGCAGTTGGGCGAAGTCGCATCGAAAACAACATCTTGCAAGAAGTGTCTGACAGACAACCATATTTAAGTTAGGCACTCTCCATTGGAACCCATTAGAAAGCCAACTTAGAGTCAAACGTGCATGGCAGCCTAAGAAGCTTCCATGTTGGGACCAGGCAGACTCAATACAAAGCACTGAGCGTCCATTCCAAAAACAATTCAAGTACCAGCGAGTCAATACTTTACATCATCATGCCAAAAGAGTGAGCATCATGAAAGTCAACTCCCTATCTTGAAGTACCACTCCCTATCAAAGAAGCAGATACAATTAATTTAGGACCAAGATGTAAAAAGTGGCTCGAGTCACAATATAATTTTCTGGAAGTAGCAGGAGAATCATGAGACAAACATAAACAGCAGCTCTTGATTGTTCTTGCAGGTGCCCTACCCATTGGACGATGCCTAACAGAACATTCTCAACAAGAAAGATTGAGACATAAAAAACTAAAAGAAACACTTCATGCACACTTCAGTCCTAGGAGAATTGTGGCCCAAGAATGCCATATCTTCACCTCAGCATGGCAGGAAACAGGTAAATTCCTATCAGCTTTTGCTGCTAGGCTACAAGTCCTTGCATAACATTGTGCATTCTGTTTATTTGCAACTGGGGATGCAATTCAGCAGTGAATCATTGACATTTGCCTGTCATCAACCACATGATGCAAGCTCCTCGAAAGACCACTGGCATTGAAGGAAATCTGCAATAGGGCAAGATCCAGCGAGCTGGCCTAACTCAAAGCATCCCTTCTCAATGCAATAAGCAAGATTGAAAGAGTAGCAGATGGGAGGGAAGATGTAGGAAGGTCTCAAGAGAATATAGATCAGTCAGTCAAGAGACATCACACCCCAAGACATGTCACACAATATAGTCATCTGACACCCCCCCCCCCCCCACACACAGACTTACTAGAAGAGGAGAGTGATACAGGGTCTTGGTCGTCCTGAGGCCAGATACAAAATACAAAGCAGTTGTGTGTCACATATGGCGCCAAGCCTTACAGACATCTCTGAGGAAGTGTCCATCAGCAACATCTTCTAAGGAAGCAACATAAACAATAACAAACTCAGGACGAAAGGAGGGCACAAACTATAAAATATCTGTCAATGCAAGCCCATCTGGGTGATTAGACCACATACCTGTTCTAGAAAGACAACACCAAAGGGAAAGAGCTGAGAGGCGACAGTCAATCTCACTAGGGGGAACTGGTGGCACACCTCATATGACTCAAGGGGGTCGAGTGAGAAACGCTTGTCGACAACATCAACCTCATTGGTCAGATGGATACGAGGAGGAGCTGGAGTACCTGGAGCCAAGCAGGATCCCTTCGCACCGAGCACAGCCCCAGATAGAAGAGCATATGCAAAGTGCTAAAGGGTGAAAGCTAGAAACCAACTTAAGACTCAAGGAGTACCTCAGCACAGCCCTTCGACTCAACAGAATTACTAGCTACAATGCAAAGAAGAACACCTTCTCATAAGAAAACACGTGGAGATAAATCGGACTCAGAAACCACGCAACCACAATCCATTAGACTGACAAAATCACTAGTCACACCACAGTCAAGAAAACAAACTAAACAAAAACGGCCAAAGTACACACCTGATTCAGAAGATGTTTCCCATTATGACATGAGTACACCATTGTCTGATGACTCAGCACAATCACCGTCTACCCAAGTATATCGTACCCGCTAGAGCATGGGTACTCGCATAACATTTTCCCAGGAGCCAAAATGTTTGGTCTGTGAAGTGCTGATGGCCGCATTGATGCCATCAGGGTGGTGGTCGCCCCGATTGGCTTGACGGGGTGGTGTAGTGGTATGGTGGGTATAGGGGAAGCAAAGCACATATCTAGTGATGAACTGCACAATGTGAAACCTGAAAACCTGTGATAAATCCCGGCTCCCAAATTTTGCCAAATTGTGTGATCCTAGGCAATTGTTTTTACTTTAATTCCTTTTTCTTCATTATCACTTCTTAGAAGACCTCGAAATGTAGGACTTCAGGATGTGCACTTTACAAAATCCTCTCCTGTGTTTGATGTAATAAATTATAATGTTGTTCATGTATAATAGGAACCCAGGTCACCCCAGAGGATGCACATAACAACTGGCTTAACTTTTAGTTCAATATTGGCATTGTTGTCAGGGTGGAGGGAAGAATTCATGCTTTTAAATTCATGTTTGAGAACTATCACTTTAAACAAAAAATACTGCTCAATGCACTGATATAATCTGATGTACTGAGAAGAAATGTTACTGCATGTTCATGAAATACACTTCTTGAATTTTGAAGAGCCTTTTAAAAAAGTTAACACTTTTTCTGCAAGATGTGTTTAAGATTCGATAGTGTTCCTAAGGTCAAGAAGTGCATGACACCCTAGTTATTTCCTTTCTTTAACTTCACTTAATGTTTAAATAAATGCCTGGCTGTTTATTTAACAACTTTTTATTGTTAGTGCAGAGTCAAGTAAATAACAGTCCAGTGCTGCTGTTGACCAGGGAGCTGCACATAAAGGTCAGGAGGGCCACATGCAGCCCCCAGGCCGTACTTTGAGTATCAATGCGCTGGAGGCATACAAAAACATTAACATCACACCATCCCCAGTAGCTGGAGTACTTTTACTGACCCAGCGAACTCTGAATTGGCAAGACCAGAAGCAAGGAAAGACGCTGAGGTTTTCTATCCTGAAGTTGGAGGGAAATGTTGTGTCATCTCTCTTCAAGAAGGGGGGAGATATCATGTTAGAGATGTATCGCACTTCACTAAGGAGAGGGGGAATGTCATGCAGGGAGGTCACTGGGACCATGGGCATGCCATCTGGACACCACTTCCTGTGTGGTGCTGGGGAAGGAAGGCAAGGAAAGGAACTAAAAGACATTCCATAGGCTAGGCAATCTATTGAAAGCATCAGTGGATACAAGCTCCCCCCATGAATAGACCAACGAGTAGCTAGCAGAGGACTTGGTAAATAAAGAAATACACCACTGTACTTGGTCTGGTGCGATTCGATTACTTTGATGATAGACACAACTTTTTCTTTTACCTTGAAAGTTTTATTTTAAGAATTGTTGTCATACTGGAAATAAATCAATTTAGTCAAAATAAATCAGAGTGCAAGGCTCAGTTATGGTAGAGAATCAGTTTAAAAAAAAAAAAGCTTCAATGGCGGACTTGTATCTCTGCACCTCACGCAAGTTTCATCAGTGAGTAATCCTGTGCACTAATACCCCAGCACCAGCCGTTGCGTGGCGCCTCTGTGATCCAGATCCTGAAAGGGGCAACTACAAGTGGGGGTGCACCAGGCAATGAAGTCCAGGACTCTAAGAGTGTATCAAACACCTTTATTTCAAGTTTAATCTTTTCCATAGGTTCAGAACACAAACAGTTCAGCCAACGCGTTGTGTTCCCACAAGGAGAACTTCATCAGGGATCAATATTATGGAAGTGTATAACTCTCTGTTCTTCAAGATCCAAAGTGAGCCATCCAGTGTATTGCGCTGGATGCATGTAAAGTTCCCAGGGCTGAGTAGCGCCCAAGACCAAGCTTCTATTTACTTTGTCAGTGCGAGCACGATCCAGGTAACTACCTAAATAGGTCCTTGGTCTTGGGCGCTTCTCAGCTCTGCGAACTTTCCATGTATCCAGCGCAATACAAAGGATGGCTCACTTTGGATCTTGAAGAACACAGAGTTATACACTTCTGTAATATTAAGCCCTGATGAAGTTCTCCTTGTGGGAATGAAACGCGTTGGCTGAACTGTTTGTGTTCTGAACCTATGGAAAAGATTAAACTTGAAATAAAGGCATTTGATACACTCTAAGGGGCAGATTTATAATCCCCTTGCGCCACCGATGCGTCACTTTTTGTGACGCATCAGTGGGGGTTTTTTTACGCAAAATTTACAAGGTGACACATCTATGGAGATGCGTCACGTAATCGGAGATGCGACAGAATGGAGCTGCGAGAGATTTGGCTGCGTCGCGTAAGTATTAAAATATGAAAGGTAGGCGTTCCAAGAAGACGACAACCACCCCCACAACAAATCCCACAACCTCACCCTCCACCATTACCACTAAGGCAGCGCAGGAGAAGGGAGCGCATTTACCGTCCAAGGACCACCCTCATCGGACTCCGGGATGAACAAGTCATCAAAATGTATCGCCTTAGGAAAGCATCTATTGTGACCCTGCTGCGGCAGATCACACCACAGATACAGACTCCAAATGAATGGGGCACCAACATCTCTACCGCTGACCAAGCTACTGGCGGTTTAACACATGTTGACCTCTGGATCATTTCAAACAACAGCAGCACAAGTGGCAGTGGTCTCAAAGGCATCTTTCTCCGCCTTCCTCCCTTCTGTCTTGGATGCCATCATTCAGCTCACACCACAGCACATTCATTTCCCAAACACACACCAGCAGCAGATGGACATTAAACAAGGCTTCTATGCCATGGCTGGATTCCCCCATGTGCTTGGAGCAATGGACTGCACGCATGTTCAGCTTGTACCACCTGCAGCAACTTCACGCCTATACCGCAACTGAAAGCACACACCCTCTATCAATGTCCAGGCCATTGTGGACCATCGGGGACTATACATCAATGTACTAGCCAAATACCCTGGGAGTGTGCATGATTCATATATATTCAGAAACAACATCATCAATAAACGTTTCCAAAATGGACAATATGGCAATGGGCTCCTTGTAGGTAAGCACAAATTAATGTACATACAAGTATACTCCGCAACAATACCTGGCACTCTGCCACATTACATGCCCTTATGTCCAAATGATGCAAGAAGTCAATGTGAAAATGCAGAGCCACATATACACTATAACCACATAACATACAGTACAAAGCTGCATACACACATAGCAGCATAACCCTAAAGTTCCAAGGGACACCAGATAGGAATGCATGCAAATATCCCACATAACATTTTGTAGATCACTAAATCACTTGGGGAGAGGAGTTGGCCTAACGGCTAGGGCGCTCAACCTCGGAAACTGGGTTCAAGTCTCGGTAGTGACGCCTAACATTCTGTGATTCTGGGTAAATCACTTAATCTCCCCGTGCCTAACAAAAAAAAATGAATGAGTGTCCTCATGTAACGTAACTGGTGCTATGTAAGGCGCTCTGATACCTGATTGGATTCGGGTCAAGTTCACGCTATATAAAACTCTGTATAAAGTCACACTGACGACATATGCACACATGGTATCTAACACAAAGTAACCATTGAAAGGTGCAGTAAGAAATGCATGTAAATAGCAAAATATTCCGATTATAATGGGCATCCATGTGTATATAAGTGCACATCTCAATTACACACCGGAAGCATGTATTGGTGCACCATGTGACAAACGTACCTGTTCAGGGGCATGTCAAAAATAATGAGTGACAATGCATGGCCAAAGACATCAAAACTGTGTATCAACAAAATGTGTTGGACCACAATGCCAGGTTACTGACTCTCCTTTGCACAGACTAAACTTCATCCGTACCCACACATTGAAATGTGCCCAGATGTGCAATGCACAATGTTTGAAAGTGTGCAATAATGCAAAACATAATTGGGAAGAGTCACGAGGAGGTGCTGCAGTGCAGCAATACAAGCCCGTAGGCAGTGGCACGCTGTGGCACTTCCAAAGCGCAGGAATGCCACATATTTACAATGATATGTAGCATGCCTGTGCTCTCCCCTGGGCATGTGCAAAAACAGATGCCGGTGTCATGGTGAGACTGTCAATGTGCACAAAGTGGCACATTTCTGCCCAAAATGTATCATCACAGGCATTACCTTCTTCAAATGTGTGCTGTAGTATGCAGCATGCATTGAAAGATAAATAACAAGGAGAAATTAAAATGTTCTCCTTGTTGCGCCACGCTACACCAGCCCTATGGTAGTGTAGCATTCAGACGCGTCTCCAGATTTACGAACCCCACCAAATTTGAAATTGTGTCTTGTGCCATGTGTGTCGTGTGAGAACACCCACAGCAACACCCATCGTTTTACTCATTATTATTTCTAGACAAAATGTATTGAATCAAACAATTCCAAATACATACATCCGTGTAATATTGCTTGCGTATCAACATAGGACAGAAGGAACAGTGGAAACACATTAATAACATTGGGTGATAAGCCTCCTGCTCTTGCAAAATCCCTTCCTCCCGCAATCCAAAATGAGTAGCACAGATAAAGGAAAGTCCGATAGTGTGTTGCAATACACAAGCATTTGTTCCAAATACACTGTGCGATCAATTCTAACCTAATCCCCTACAACTACTCCCCTCCCATCCCTCCCCCAGATATGTCACTCTCAGCTCTTCTAAAGTGTCACAGTGTGAGTTTGTAGTGCTGAAGCTTCGCTAGTAGGGCATTGAGAACAATGCAATGGGAAATTCACCATGCCTGGGAGGTTACGCTGCTCATAGGCCCTGTTCACTTTGCACTGGTGTAGTTTCCGGGAGGGTGTGCCTAGTCTTCCCCACTTGGAGCATCACCTACGGGATACTCATCGCTATCACTGTCCGGAGTCTTCAAGAGCACCACTAATGTGTCCCATGCTTTAGCCACATGTAGCGCCTTCTCAGTTCCCACTCTCCTCACCAATTGCAAACTAACCATTCACTCACATTCAGCACATTTGATGAATTCTGTCTTCCATTTACTTGTGGTGGGGCACCTTTGAGATTTACAATGTAAAGTGATTTTGTGCTTAGCCAACAGGAGTCCCATATCAATAAATGTACGAGTGATCTTATTCTTAGCCATGTGGGGGAACAAATGTAGTATACAAGGTCCCATAACCAACGCCAAGTCTCTGTCAGTAAGTTCGTCCAATAAGGTCACTACTGCACTCCAATATGTAGTCAATTGTGGGCAGCCCCAGAACATGAGGTGGAATTCAGCTCCCTCCCCCCAGCAACGTGGACACATATCCGAGCCAGCATGAAAATATTATTTTTAAGTTTTGCAGATGTGAGGTAAGCTCAATGCAAGATGTGAAAGTGCACCAACTGAAAGCACGCATCCCTAGTGCCCTTCCATGCCCCACCTACAATATCATCTCATGTCCCGTCCGTTATCTCCTCCCCTCTGGCTAGTTCCCATTCATGCTGCAGTTCTGTCAGGGGCAACAGCATCTCTTGGGCCATGCGGCGGTTTAGGCATGTAACCGCCTTGAAGGTTTACGCAACTTTTACTATGTATTGACATCCCAGGGCTGTATTTGTTGCCATGAGGCCCTCCTTCCAGTGTCAACGAAGAGCCATAGCAAGTGCTGTGTGCAACTAAAAGTTGCCCCCTGATAGACCAGATCGCTCCTGTAGGTCAGCCAAGGGAAGGAGCATGCCATCCTCATATGATCCACAATAGCAGTTAGACCCTTTGCCTGCCAACCAGCCAGTCGCCCCCTGGTCCTGCCGCGAACTAATACCTCACACATGGATAATGGGATGTCACGTGCATATGGGACATCAATCTTTGCCCCTGTCAAGCTCCTCATCCAACCCCGCTATGCTGTCTTGAGTTCCCCTGGGAGACTGCCTGTCAGAATATGGAGGTTCAGTACAATTTGAGAGAATATTTGAAGGCCAGGGCCCTCTCCCTCTGTTCCACAGTGCCCCGCAAACAATCCCCCATGTTCTGCGCGAACCATTGCAATTGAGCTGCTAGATGATATGTTTCGAAAAAATTTACTGCTCATCCCCCCGCTGAGCGTGCACACATCAGAGCAGTCAAGGCTACACACTGTCTACCTACCCCACACAGGAATCCTATAAACATGGACTTGAGTTGTTTTAAAAATTGCGCTGGTAGCCATATTGGTAGGGGCACAAAATAAATCAAAATTCCCGGGAGGGCCACCATTTAAAGTAAGGCCACTCGCCCAGCTACTGACAATGGAAGCGTCCCCACAAAATCTAAAATACACTTCAGTCCTGTATTCGCTATGTAAATGCTTCCCCCCAGTAAGTCACTCTGTGCGTGAGAAATCTGTGTTCATAAATACATCAGGCATATATATTACACTGGCACCTCAGCTGTGGTCTGCGGACCCACCTAGGCCTCTACCGTTGGAAATAAGCAGAATTTTCAAACAATCCACACAAAGGACACCCACCATGCCAAGGTCATGGAGCAGTTCTCTCGCCCCTTGCAACGCTTCCCCTGTATTTGCCAGGAACATCAGTGATCACCTGCATACTGGGTAATATGATGAATTTGCCCTTGCACGCTTAAGCACTGGTAATGCAGACCTGTGGCAAGGTGTTCTACCACTAAGGCAAACTAAAGGGGGGAAAGCAGGCCTCCCTGTCACGTGCCTCGGGTGATATCGCAAGTATCAGATATCAAGCCACCTATTTCGACTTGTGCAGTGGCGTGTATATATAACAAGCACGTACATTTCACAAAGTTTTCTCCCAGGTTGAAGTCATTCATCACATGGTACTAATAGGGCAATTTAAGGCGATCAAATACATCTTCAATGTCCAATGAAAAAATAGCGGCCTCGGACTCTCGGTAAGAATCCGCTTAAAGTCTCTGCAATAGCTGCCGAACATTCATAGCCGGATTCATGGTCAGGATGAACCCGGACTGAACCTTATTTACTGAAGTAGACATATAGGGGAGTAGGCGGGTGGCCAATATACGGCTCAGGGTCTGGTAATCCATGTTGAGCATGGACAATGAGCGGTATGCAGATTTACCCAAAGGTGGTTTCCCAGCTTCAAGGAGAGGGACGATTACTGCATCTTGGGTCAGGACCGGGAGCTGGCCCCATCGATTAGCGTCATTTTAAAGCGTTACCAATTTAGGCGACAATTGGTCAGTGTAGGTGAGTTAGAACTCCATTGGGAGTCCGTTTGTCCCTGGCATCTTATTCCTCTCCATATGCTTAATTGCCCCCTCACCCCTTGCAGCTCAATGTCTCACCCCAGTATGTCTGCCTGATCCCTGTCAAAATGCGACAGCGGAGCTGCTACCGTAAACCCGGCCAATACGTTCTCTGACAGGGCCAATTTTGTGTTTGGTATAAGGCTGCATAACATTCAAGGAAAGACTCATTCATACCCTGTTGAATAATTCAAGCTGCCCCTCGCTGATCCCCGAGCTCCAGAATCATTGAACCTCGCTTAATTGGGCTGGCCAACCATGCCAAAGGTTCCCAGATTCTTCTCTTTTGGCATCGGTGCGTGTGATGTATGTTTCATTTTCAAAGCTGCGCAATCATTCAACTTGTGCCGCCACCGCTTCCTTTGCCTCCAGGACCGCACCCTGTCCATCTGGTCCGTACAGACAGTCTCTTATACTTCCCGCAGGTGTTGATCAGCTTCCTGCACTACCTTCAAAAGCACTTCGAGTCCCCCCTCCACAACATGCAGCAACCGCTAATAACTGTTTTGAAGGCATCCCACTCCACTAAAGCAGATGTCGCTGTGCCCTCATCATCTAGTAAGTTTTGAGTTATGTCCGTATGCACTATATTGTGAAACAATGGATCCCCTAAGGGTTCAAGACGCAGGCTCCAAGTGGGTATCCCAGCTTGCGTGTGAGTCCACTGTACATAGATCAAGAGGGGGTTATGATCGGACAGTGTCCTTGTGAGGTATTTGCTACTCTTTACCCCGGCATGCACACCAGGAGAGCACGAACATGCATCGAGGGGGACATGGAGTTCATGCACAGCAAGGAAAAAGGATTTGTACCGGTCCTCAGGGTGCTGGGTCCTCCAGGTATCCACGAACCGCCATCTGATCTGCCAATTGCGTCTGGATTTCGCTGTTTTGTGAGTGGGTGTGTTCAGGAACCAGGGGATGTGAACAATCTGGGACCACATTTTTAACACAATTAAAATCACCCCCGATCAACACTGATCCTGTAAGAAAGGGCGCCAACCTCCCGGACAGATGTGAAAAGAAGGCATGCAGCTCCATATTAGGTGTATAAATGCTTCCACGGACTACATCCCGCCCATCCAGTTACCCCATCACCACAACATATCTGCCTTCAGTGTATATGAGTTGGTTTGTACAATGAAAGGGCACTCCGCGCCAGTCTGAGGTCTCCTCTCTCCCCTCTCCCCAGCAGCTCCGTGGTGCCCTGCTCCGACGCAGATACCACCGGCCCAACCCAGGCAGGGTTCGAGCCCGCTCTGTGACACCTAGTAGTGTCTTTGTCTCCTGACTCTTGCCATCACTGTTTCTTACTTGGTGTCCTGTGCCTCATTACTATTTTGGTGCGTTGTGCCTCGTCATTGTTTTTATTGTTTTGCCTGTACCTGTAATCTGTTGCCTGCATTCCGTGTATTATCTTACCTCAAGTCACCCTGTCCTCCCGCTTCTTACCCGCTGATTTCCCACCGTTACCACCCCCGCCCCCCTCCCCTACATAATTGCGGCCGCTGCGTGGTCACGCAGCAGACGCGCACAGCAGGCGTGCCTAAGGCAAGCCCGTCTGTGCCCGTCCGTGCCTGGACTGTGCCCAGCTCCAGAACCACTGGCCCCTGCAAGAGCCACGCCACCCGACGACGCTACGACTCCAACTTCCTCCACGAACTCAACGCCGGCCGTTCACCCAACTGCTTCCAGGCCACACCGAAGCTCAACCACAGACCCTTCTCCTGCCGTGGCAACTCCAGTGCCCTGCTCAAAAACCTCACAAAACTCAGACTCAAACAGCTGGTCATGACTCCCACCCACTCCGCCGGACACATACTCAACCCCATCTTTTCCGCCAGCAACCACGTCACCTTCAGCCACACCACCGAACTCCACTGGACTGACCACCACTACGTCCACTTCACCTTCAAGAAACCCACCAAGCACCACCACCCGCAATGAGTCCCCTACCGCAGCTGGAACAAGGTCACTGAAGACCAGCTCATCACCACCCTCGCCAGAGACCCACCAACCAACACCGCCTACATCAACACAGCCACCCGCAACCTCAGACAGTGGATCGACGTCTGCGCCAACACCCTCACCCCGATCAAAAAACCCTCCAACAGACGCACCGACAGAGAGGCAAGCTGGATCACCACCGACCTCCAGGAATCCAAGCTGTCTTGCCGTAGACTCGACAAAAAGTGGCACAAACAGACACCAGAAAACCACGCAGCCCTCAAGAACACCAGCCGCAAGCACCACCAACTCATGTGAGCCACCAAAAGGACCTCTGTCAAGGAACGCATAGACAACAACGCACACAACAGCAAAGAGCTCTTCACCATCGTGAAGGAACTCTCCAACCCCAACACCAGCTCCGACGACATCCCACCCTCGCAAAACCTGTGTGACTCCCTAGCCACCTTCTTTCACCGCAATATCGCAGACATCCACAACAGCTTCAACAACCAGAACCCCCCCACTGCCACCAACACCGCAGACTCACCACCCCCCAGCCTCACCAACATCCTGGTTACCTGGACCCACGTCAACATCAAAATCATGAACACCATCCACTCCTGCTCACCCTCAGACCCCTGCCCTCACCACATCTTCAACAAAGCAAACCGCATCATCGCACCCCATCTCCGGAAGATCATCAACAGCTCCTTCGAGACCGCCAACTTCCCGGAAAGCTGGAAGCACGCCAAAATCAACGCCTTACTCAGGAAACCCACAGAGGACCCAAAGGACCTCAAGAATTTCCGGCACATCTCCCTGGTCCCGTTCCCGGCGAAAGTCATCGAGAAGATCGTCAACAGACAACTGACCCACTTCCTTGAGGAGAACAACATCCTGGAGCCGTCCCAATCCGGATTCTGCAGCAATCACAGCCCCGAAACTGCCCTCATCGCTGCCACCGACGACATCAGGAGCCTGCTGGACAACGGCAAAACAGCGGCCCTCATCCTCCTGGACCTCTCGTCCGCCTTCGACACCGTCTGCCACCACACCCTATGTACACGCCTCCACAACGCAGGGATCGGCAACAAAGCCATAGACTGAACCACCTCCGTCCTCATCGACAGCACCCAGAGGGTCCACCTCCTCCCCTACCGATCTGAAGCCACCAAGATCACCTGCGGCGTACCCCCAAGGATCATCCCTCAGCCAGACCATCTTCAACATCTACACGGCACAGCTCGCCAACATTGTCTGATCAAACAACCTCAACATCGTCTCCTATGCCGACAACACCCAGCTGATCATCTCACTCACCAAGGACCCCGCCACCGCCAAAACCGACCTCCATGAAGGAAAGAAGGCCGTCGCCGACTGGAAGAGGAACAGTTGACTGAAGCTAAACTCCGACGAGGCGGAGGTCCTCATCCTCGGCCCCACCCCCTCCGCCTGGGACAACTCTTGGTGGCCGGCCGCTCAGGGAGCCGCAACGACACCCACAAACCACGCACGCAACCTGGGGTTCATCCTGGACTCATCGCTCTCAATGACCCAGCAAGTCAACACCATCTCCTCTTCCTGCTTCAACACCCTCCGCATGCTTCGCAAGATCTACAGATGGATCCCCAACGCAACAAGAAGGACGGTCACCCAGGCTCTCGTCAGCAGCAAACTGGACTACGGCAACGCCCTCTACGCAGGAACCACGGCCAAGCTCCAGAAAAGACTACTATGCACGCCTCATCCTTGACATCCCCCGCCACACCCACATCACAGCCCAGCAGAGAGACCTGCACTGTCTCCCAGTCAACAAGAGGATCACCTTTGAGCTCCTCACCCACGTTCACAAAGCACTCCACAATGCCGGTCCAGCATACCTCAACAAACGACTCACCTCCTACACCCCAAACCGCCAGCTTCCCTCCGCTGAGCTCGCCCTAGCCACCGTTCCACACATCCACAGGACGACCACCGGTGGCAGATCTTTTTCCTACCTTGCCGCCAAGACATGGTACTCCCTCCCCACCCATCTGCGACAGACCCAGGACCTGCTGACCTTCAGGAGACATCTGAAGAACTGGCTGTTCAAGCAGTAGATGCACCCCCCCCAGCGCCTTGAGACCCTCAAGGGTGATTAGTGCGCTTTACAAATGATTGATTGATTGATAAACAACGCTTCATTATGAACTTCTCCAGTGACATATCTGGCCCGAAATATACACTTAACTAACAAACAAAAAACAACTGCCCCTCCCCAGGACAGTTACTATCAAACCAGCTTCCATCCAAACGAAAAGAATATACCCAAAATCCTCTGTGAGTCACAGAGGCATAAGGTGCGCAGCTAACCTTCGAGACCTACGCCAAGCGAAGCGCATCAGCCATGTAAAGAAGATAATTAGTCCAGAAACAATTACAGGCATTCTGAGTCCAGCACACCTCCGGGTACCCATAACATTCTAGCACAACATACTCATTTGAATTATATCATCTGCTGTATTATGCGGTACAACTGGCATCTTCACGCTATCGCTATGGGACGTGTCTGTTTCGTTGCGTTCAGATCATCTAGAAGATTCTTCTTCCACTGTTGGGGTGGGGCTCCGTGCCTGCGCCAATGCTGCCACTGCTTGTAGAGCCTCGGCTTGTAGAGCCTTGGCTCGCTCCTACTCAGTTTTAGATGATGAGGGCTTACTCTGGGTTCAGCCGGATCAGCAATTCAATCGGTATGTGGGGTTGTGAGGCCCCGGTCAGGGGCGAGCAAGTGCACACTCATGCGGCTTTCCACCCTTGCACACCTCTAACCAGTTCCAGGCATCTCCAGGAGAGTCAAAGTAGTGAGTGTTCCCCTCCAGAATGATACGCAACTGAGAGTACTGGAGGCCTTCGTCCCGTAATGCTCTTTAAGACCTTCACAAAGGAGGCCCACTTCATTTGGACTTCAAAAGTGTAGTCCGGAAAAAGGGTGAACCTAACATTGTCCACAATGAATGGGCCCCCAGATCTCACCCGTTGCAGGAGCAGGTCCCTGTCACGGAACAGTTGCAAACGGGCCACCACCGGGCGTGGAGGCCCCCCCTGGAGCCTATGCCTTCTCTGGCACCTGATGTGCGTGCTCCAGAGTGTAGAAATCCAACAGGCCCTCAGGAGACACCACACTACGAAACCAATTTCCCTGGAAAGACACCATGTCATCTCCTTCCGACCCTTCTGGAAGACACACGACCCTGATGTTATCACTGCCGGTGCGGCCCTCCGTGTCTTCAGCCCTAGGCTACAATAGATTTAATCTGGCTGTGAGGGCTCACATTTGTTGTTCTATGGCTTTCCGCACCGGAGTCAGTTCTGCAATGCTGGTTTCAGTAGCCTTTACCCTTTGAGAGTTTCCTGTGCTCTTCCCTCAATAGACCAAGCACGACTGCTACAGTGCTAATGTCCTGGTGGAGAGTAGCCTTCGTGTCAGCCATGGCCTCCAATATTTTGTGAAGCTGCTGCTGTACAGGTTCATCTAAAGTGGACTGCGGCTACTCAGGGGTGCCATCCTCCGGGTCCTGGGAGACACCAGCCTTGCGTCCACGTTGCTTTACCATGATGGTATGGTAGCAATAAACACCAGCGAAAGCAGTACCACCTCTTCTACTTCTTTCACAATGCGTCACGCAGTGGTCGTAAAGTGGCTGTTCACCATTCGCAGTCACACTTCTTTGGTTGCATATTGGCACCCGTGCGCACGTTGCCTCCCACAACAGTCGGGCTCCTCCAGATTCCCATCGGTGAGTGCTGACATCTAGCGTCCCAAACCAATCACAGGGGGAATAGGTATAACCTCCCCTCCAATGGGTTACCAGTCAGGGCACGTGGTGGCCGGCAGGTAGTTATCTGGGCTTTGAAAAGTCATATGATCTCTGGACCCATTCACTGCAATGCACAAGTATACAAACACGCCAGCAGCGCTCACTGTGCAAGGGTAAGGTCCAGACCCTACCCAGGATGAAGCTCTGCCAATCGCTACAGGAGCCAGTAATGGCCACTGCTACATGCAGGTACAGAGGAGCGTAATGGCGTCAGGGCTCACCGGCATACAGCTTCCCCCAAGGGGCCATCGCAGCTCTCGTTGGCAAGGTCCGCCACTCTTAACAAGGACCAGTGGGCCAGAGTCACTCCCCAGGCACCAAGTCCCTCGGCATGGCATTCCACCCACTGCAAGTCTCTCGCATGTTCCCTGCGCCTCCGCCGGCGAAAACTTCATGCGTGCAGGGAAACTGATAAGCCACAAAAGCAACAGCAGCAACCACCCACTGCAACTCCCATATAAGCACCATCAATGGACAGTGCTGCGTGTGAAGGAGCCAAATTAACAAGGACAGGAAAAGCCATGCAGGCTGGTCTTTCCTGTCCCTGCAAATATGGTGCAGTGCACTGCGCTGCCAGTGTGTCACAAAAAGTGATGCAATGTCAGTGTCAGGGCCATAGACAGCTGAGCAGCAACCTCAAACACAACATGCAATTGACACCAATGTAAGTCACCATTACAAACTCCACAAACTTGACGTACAACACATGCCATGTATACTGATGTCAGCCTAAAGTAACACATTTCTACTTACTTTCCAATTACAGCTGATCAAGGATATGGTCTACAGACGTGGTTGATGGCAGAATTGTGGAAATCCACAGACTGAACCACAAAAGGCATACAGCCATGCCCATTGCAGGACTCGAAACATCATCGAAAGAAGCTTCGGAATGCTCAAGTCCAGGTTCTGTTGCCTAGATTTATCAGGCGGAAGGCTACTCTATTCTCCTGAAACTGTGTGCAAGATGATAATGACATGTGCAATACTCCACAACATATGTGTAAAAACAAATGTGCCCTGGGATGAAGAGGAACAGCAGCCTGGACAAATGGATGATGGTGATGAAGGTCAAGCTGAAGGGCAAGACATCCACCACACTGCAGCAGGGATAAGACGTCACACACACATTGTCACACAATTCTACTCATGATGTAGCAAATTTAAGTTTGTAACAATGTGCAATAAATTACCAACACAAAATTTAAGTAGGCGCATCAACTTTGTGTCCATTAACTTTACAAGTCATATGATAGACATATATTTGTACCGATCAACCTGAAACTGCGGCTGCATGCCAGTGCAAGCACCTTGGTTGTGACAAGCTGTGGCACTGGCGTAGCACAGGAACGCAACATTATCTCAATGATATGTTGCATTGTTGTGTGCAACCCTGCTATTTTGCACAAAAAGCTGACATGCAGTGATTCATGCACACTTGCACCATGATTCAAGGATGTCTGTGTGGTGTGCCTGACATGCATAGCTGCCGAAAGTGGCACCACACATCACTCATTAAAACACAGGTGCAAAATCAAAAGCAGCTTGTGCCGCTGATGTGTCACGTATGGACATGTGAAAATTGGTGCAACAGTACCGCCATGGGCCTGAAAATAAGCCACATGGTTGCGCGCAGTGACATGGTAATCAATGTCCTGCAGGCAGTGCCAACAATGCGTGATGTAATGTTAGGCAGCTGCTGTGCAAGTGCAACTTAAAAGTACCACTAACAGATCAATCATAATTCAAATGATTATGTACACATATACCATTACATATGGAAATGTTGGTGACAGAAAACAACACAAGTCAACATTCAATCAGCCACCCTGCGTGACTTATCATCTCCTTCTAAATACATCCCCTTCACACGCAGCATTAGCCTTGAAGGTGCGTTTCATGGCCGTTGCTGTGGTAGTTCCCACGCAACACCCATGGAACAAATTACATATCCAGATTGACCAAACTATTGAAATTCTGGAGATGCGTCTGAATACTAACCCACCCTAGAGGTGGCGTCACAAAGTGCAACGAGGAGATTTTTTTCATTTCTGCTCGTCTTTTTCCTCTTTCAATGCGTGCTGCATTCTACAGCACGCATTTCAAATGGATAATGCCTGTATTGATTGTTTATGGACAGTAAGGTGCCCCTTCATGAACACAGACAATATCCCCATGACGCACGCATCCATGCAAGGGGTCCGGTGCCAGCGCATGGCTGCAGTTTGTGTGCCAGCGCAGGGGGAAGCACGGAGATGCGACATATTCCTGTGAATATGTTTCATCCCTGTGCTTTCAGGAGTGCCGCAGCGTGGCGCAGGCAAAAGGCCTGCGGTGCCACGCTGCGGCACCTCCTTGTAGTTATGCCCCCTCATATACACATCTATACAGTGACAAATCAGGGTTGAGTCACTCAGACCACAGATGAGTGTTGCATATCAACGTATAGTGTCGCAATTAGCCAAGTGTTGATCATCTTACAATCTGCCTCCACTTACAGCCCCATTAAATGTGTTGCATACCCCTGTAAAGTGTCACAATTTCCCAAGCGTAAAGCATCTACAAATCTGACTCTACTCACTCAGCCCCCCGAAACGTGTCGCATCTACCCTTAAAGTCTCACAAAGTCACAAAAACGGGTAGCATTTGAACAAAGCGCAACATACAGTAAAAAACTTTACGCTTTGTAATGACTAATGCATGTCAACGCATGATGCAACACGCAAAACAGAGAAGCGTCACGCATGCAGATGTGAGATGAACTGCAAGAGTTGAAAAATGACTCATCGTCTGAAACGTGATGCAAAAGGTCAAAACGTGTCGCATCTAAACAGAAAATGATGCAATGATTCCAGAACCTCCCAAGCCAGGAAGTGCACAGTTAGTTTCACTTCCACTTATTAGCTCTAGGTGTGTGCTTGGTGGAGGAGGCTGTTTGAGTTTGTGGAGCTTGATAGTGTCTGTTGCAGTGTTATTTGTCAGTCTTCTGTGTATTTTGAAGTTTTTTGGTCTGTCTTTAGTCATTTGTCAGTCTTGTGTGTGTCAGTAATATTTGTATTTAGGGGTGTGTGTTTATAGGGGTAGTTAGTTTTAGTGTTAATATAAGGGTGAGGTAATTCCTTATTTTTCTCAGTTTCCTTTATTACTTTTTGTAAGTTACCTTTAAAAAAAAAAAAAACAGCCCTGAATATGTCTGGCAGGTCAAGGAACCTGACCAACAGGGAGTTTGGCGGCCTCTACCTGCCCAGAATGATCAGCACGGGGGTCCGGGTTAGCCAGGACTACATTACAGTGGAGAGCAAGCGGCGGTGGACCTAGGTTCAGCAACATCTTGGGCGGATCTTTGACGTCCAACGCACACCACACCAGATCACGCACCGCTGGCAGGACGTCATCAACCGGAAGGCTGACTTGCTTGACCATCTTGGCCGAGATGTTGGTGGTCCAATTGGTAAGTAAATGTGTATTGGTACTCATATTGTTTTAGTCAGAGGTGCAGAGCTATGCCATATCTCCCTCTGTCCAAAAATTCTGATAGATTAATTGCCGTTGCAAGGGTCTGGGAGAAATTACATATGACCTCAATGAAAAAATGGATTGTTGTGTGGTCACAGACACATATGTTGTAGACCGATTTATTCTACAGCTATTTGTTAAAACTGCATAGACACTGCTTTTATTTTTGACACCAAGACAGCGTTTAATAAAATTTCTTTTGGGTTTTGGTTAGTCAATTTTAAATCACGCTTTTGCACTTTCTAAACACTAGCACTGCAACCATCACCCCAACAGCAAATATTGGCTTTTGTTTACAATAGTGAAGCCTTGCTGCTTTTTTCACTGAACCTTGGCTCTCAATTCTCCAATGAGAGCTTTGTTCACTGAGAGTTCCCAGATGATGAAGCAAGCCACTTCGGTGGGTGATGGGTTCTCATCTATTGTCCTTCAAGATTATTTTCTTTGAAGACTTTTTCTTTAAGACTCTGTCTCATACATTTTGAATGGTCATTGTCTCTGTTGTGGGTTGTATAGATTTCCAGACCTCCAGTTTTCATTTGTATTGTCTATTATTCTGGGGATTTAAAACTGTTGAGGTCTTTAAAAATCATCCCTAAGACCCCCCCTCTTTGTTGAAGGAATCTTTGATGTATATTTCAAGATATACATGAATCTGGTTGTGTATGTAAGCACGAGGCATCAATCGATAAACCAACCAGGCATTGGAATCATAAGTGGGCTACACACATGTGAGGGTCTGAATGCAGATGCAGTTGCAGAGTCTGTTCTATACAGTTCCAAAGAAGATGTGCAGGGTGTGGTCTGCACAGGATGATTGTTGTAAGCTCATTGAATGTGGGTCGTAAGTAGGCGCACTTCCACTTAAGGTGCATAATCTCACTATTACACAGCCGGCTTCATCGTAAATGCTTAATGCTGGAGTGATGGCTGCTGCAGCTTGGTAGGAGAGGTTTGGGACAGAGGTCCTTTTGTGATCATCAGTGGATGCCTCTCATGGTAGATGCGTTGTCTGGGGTGCTGATTGTTGTCCAGGATGAGATGGAGGGCTAGCTGGGTTTGCATGAAGATTGTGTGGTTTCATAGATCTGTGTCTCGTATTGGAACTTATCCTAGAGGCACATGACATCCGTGTGGAAGTATGAGCAGAGCTTGTTGTAGTGGTCCTGGGAGGGAGAGATGTCAGTATTGCCAATGCAAGTTCTGCAAATGTAACTGGTGAAGAGGATTCTTACCTTTGCATTTCTGGAGTTAGTGAGGATTGAGTGGGGGATTCACTTGCTCATTTTAAAATATGATGTGTGGGTGGATTGTTGATATGGTGTTCTTGCATTTGGATCCTTCTTCAGGGGTTTGCTGTGATTCAGCTTCGCCATTATTCATCTTCGCCAAAAGGTGTCTGCATGTGCCTCACAATTGATGTGGTCTTTCTGTGAAACATGTTGCCTTCCTGTGCTGCTGTGTGTTGGTGTCAGAGACTGGTGCAAGTTCATCTACACATTACGATAACCATCTGCGTGGTCCATTTAGAACCAAGCTTGTGTTGTGCAAGGTGTTGGTGGCATTTTTGTTTTTGGCTCATCATAGTTTTTCCATGTCAATCTTCTGTCATTTCCTTTGTGGTGTGCAAATTGTTTTATACAGATGCAGATGTTTAGTTGACATGGAGGTGTACGTCGGACAGGTCAGTCCATGGGGGTACGTGGTCTGGGTGTGGTGGATGTGTTGATGTTCGGACTGGGCTTGTGGTTGTGGGGCGTGACAAGTTGTTACTGTCAGACGTTTACAAGGTAGTCCATGCAGTTTTCAAATCTGTCGGCACTGAGGTAGTCAAGATGTGAGTTGAGGTATGTCACAAGTATGTGGTACAAGTATGGAATGGCATGTTGTGCAATGATGTATGTGATGTAGGTGGTGTACACAGTTCAAGGACTGGAAGGTCTGTGGACAAGGGCCCTGCAAGTGTCTTGTCCTTCGGCTGGCCTGGATCTGTGCGCGTAGGTGTTTGGTATTGAGCGTGCTGTGGCTTGAGCTTGAGTTTGTGATTTGGAGGTAGCTATTGAGTGTAATGGCAAGGCCTCATACCGGACGGTTGTTGCAGACCATTCATGAAATGTGATAATTAATTGGTGATGCATTTGCCAATTTTGGTGGCAAAGGTAGCGTTTCCCATGATTCCTGTGAGTAACGCTCCATCTGGTGCAAGTTTTTCGAGAATGATTCAGATCTCCATGGTTAGTCTTCAAAGGGTGGACACTTTGAGGGCGATGCATTTCATGATCCAGAGTTGGTGCAGTTTGGTGTGTGGTAGTGTGTGTGCAGTTGGTGTTGAAGGCCTGGTGGCAGTGTAGTCTGGATTACTGTCCATGGGTGTTGCTCAGTGTGTAAAGGTAGTATCGTAGGGATTTTCCACTGGTACAGTCCATACAAATTTATCCGAGTCATAGCTGATGGATTGTGTATAAGCATGACCTGTGGCAATGATTGTGTTTGTATTTTTTGATGGCTAAAGAGGGATTTGGCTGATGAGCTAATACTGTGCATGTCTGCTGTGTGTACAAGCATCAAAACACATGGTATTGTGAATTTTTTACGGATGTGCACCTGGAACTCTGGATTCGTCAGGGTAGAGGCACTTCGGGTGAATGAGCATCCAGAACGGAGGGTGAAGCAGGCAGCCAAAAGAACCACAAGACATGTGCGAGCCACAATGCAAAAATCACCAGCAAGGTCATATCAGTGTGCAATCAGCCAGCAAGATAGAGTTTTACATGCTGCAAGAATGTTGAGAGTCGAAGAAGTATTGTGAGTTTGCGAAGCAAAAAACAGTTTACACATGTGCATGCGCAGACAAATATTGGAAACAGCCATCCTTACAGCAGTCGGCAATAGTGTCTGCATAAGGGCATGTCCGATGAATCTGTTGATGCACGTACAAAATCACAGGGATGCCACACATGTTTGTTTCACACTCAGTGAACAGTGGTCTCCTGGTCTGCTGGGCTGCCTCCTCCAGTTTGTAAGGTAGCCTTGCGGTTTGCTGCAAGTTTTTCTTTTGTGCGACGCTTGCAGTCATACCACCTTTTTTGCAGTCGAGGACGGTCCTCTTGGCCTGGCCCACGCTGTTGATTTTCAGGACAATTAGCTGCCATATCGCCTCTTTTTTTGCAATTGGCAGCTTGGAACTTACAAACAGCTGGTGCTGGTAGTTGGTGACCTCCGCCACCAGGATTTCATTTTCCTCACGGCTGAAGTTAGACTTGCGTTTTTGTTTGGCCACAGGCTCAGCCTGTGCATCAGGGCTTCTGCTGGAGGGGTTTGCCTGAGGGTCCTGGCTACTGGTGTGACCTTCAGGTTCCATTTTGGGGTCCTCTGTTGTTCACAAATGTCTTTATTAGTATTTGAGTCGCTTTCCCGGTTGCCTTTTAAAGCTTCACGCAGTGCGCGCTATCGCAGAGTCGTCGGAATGGCGTTGCGTGTCGCAAGTCAGCCTTACGTGACTTTTCCTGCTGTTGCGCCACCTACCTCAGTTTCTCTGACGCAGGTTGCTGCGTTGAGCCACGCTCCGCCACCTTGTTGATTTGGCGCTTCCGGGTTGACTTGCGTTGTCGCAGCAGCGACGCAACATTTCTGACAAATCGCTGTGTTGCGGCAGCAATGTGTCACTTTTCGTAAATCTGCCCCTAAGTGTCCTGGACTTCATTGCCTGGTGCACCCCCACTTGTAGTTGCCCATTTATGGTACAGAATCAATAATGAACTCAGTAAAGTTAAGATCAGCGAAATACAGTGTATAAATAGGGAAAGGGATTGTGCTCTCCCTACCGTCATGAAATCACACTCCTGTATAGGGTTCTAAACAAAGGATTTCAAACAGTCGCTTCAGTAGTGCATAGTTCACAGCCACTTAACCAACCAGAACAGAGCAAAAGACAAACATTTACACCTGAATACATTCGACAAGATTCTCATAATTCTGCCACACAGAACTTCTCACAGGCATCATCGGCACATGAAAAAGAAAAGGTTACACGTGATTCTCCCTTGCTCCCTTGAATGTGTATACTTTTTGCAGAACAGTCTCTGAAAGTCTTGGTTCTTCTCTGTGGAAAACATTTCATAATCTTGTGAGACATGGAACACATCTTTTCAGGAGGTACAATGTGTCCGAAATCCACCTTAATATTTTTGAGAATCACTTCAGCTACTTATCCTACCAACTCTTCAAACCCTCTTCTACCACCACATCACCCACACTACCGGACATTCCAGTTCTAGACACCCTGGCTCAGACCATGCCCCCTCAACCCGCCGTGACCATTAACACCTCCCCTCCTACCCAGTCCACCTTCCCAGAACCTATAATTAACTCTCCATCTATTGTCTCACCACCTAAGATTTTGTCGCTCGCACACCCTGTTGTATCCTATACCCCGCCCTCCCTTCCCTCACCCGTACAATCCCCCCCTGACCTGTCCTCAAGCCCTAAAGCTCCCAAAATCACCCCAGACTTTCCTCAAGCCCCAAATCCCCCACCATCATCTTGCCCACCCGCACTCCTCTCCCTGATACTCCGACTGCTGGACTGCTTAATTCGCCCTTTTCCACCTCTCTGACTCATGATCCAGCGCTAGACTGGGAAAATGGGGAACAACATATACCGGTATCCTCCCTCCAACCATTTGTGAGGCCCATAACACCAACTCACACACGTCACCATTCACCATACACACACAGGAGGGATGAGTAATTCAAGCGCTGGACATGTGGGGGGGAACACCTTATAACCTATAGGGAGAGAAAAGTTATTTTACAAAATATACATTAACATCCGTTGCCTATAGATCCCTAATCCTAAACATCAAGGCACTCCACCCACTTGGTCGATGGACCAATTAGTTGGATTGGTTGATGGTGATCCAGAACCAGCTAAAACACATTTAAGACTCAGAATCCTTATTTCCCTTAATGAAAAACCACAAACTCATATTTCTTGTTAATCAATATTTGTTTATCTAAATTTTCATAATGATTTATATTTGCATTTGTCTCGTCAAAGTTTAGAATTTCTAGATCAATTCAAGTAAATCGCAGAATATCATATTTCCCTAATCTGGCTATTTGGGATCCTTTAATTCATTGGCTCTGCATAACCGAGTCTGTCGCAAATTGTCTGAATAAAGCAGGCCAAAGCTCAAAGTCCTCTGCTCAGCACGTTACAGTCCCCAATTTTATCAAAGGACCAGAAATCGTGCAAGCATCTATCATAGCCCGTGGATTTGGAAAGGTTTGCAGTCATCAAACGGTCGGGCAGCATCTGGACCATCAGGAAAGGCGTCACGAACATAACTACTCTCTATTCTACCACGCTTTTTTATAATGATTTCATGTTAAAGAAGATACATTTTTAGGCTTAGGACAGTCATGATTGGCTGGTTGGGATCGTCCGATTCTTATTTCCAGATTCTCAGTACAGTTCGAGGGGTGAGGTCACTTGTCAGTCAAAATGTTGGCTTGTTCCGGTTTACTGTAAGGTTGATTGTTCCCCTATCTTGGCGAACCACCAAATTCATATCCTTGAGCGGGAACATGATGAGCAAAGGTCGCGAAGAGGTTCAGGATACTGTTCGCACTTGCGCAGTTCACTCCGCGCCTCACGAGACAGTGGCCTCTTCTGCATGCGATGTCAGCGGCCATATTGGATTAGGCCCAGATGTCAACTTAAGCAAAACAAACACAAAAATAGAATTAATACATAGAAATGGTGACTCTAATGTTAACCCCTTATTAATCCCTCTATGTGCTTGTATTTATCTAGCATATAGTGACATTCAAAGCCATTATATTCACCTTTTTTGGTCCTCCTCGATGATGCAACATCACAAAGCAACATATATCATGCAATATTCTATTATCACATATACTACTCATTAATATGCGTACAGATTTTAGTTATAAGAGTTATTTAGCCATGCAAATAGCAAATCCCATGTGTAGTTTAAGTTTTAATAATGTTTATTAGTATACATGCAGCACTCGTTTAATAATATTATTGTTAATAGATTATATAATTAGTATTTTCATGCAAGAATAGAGGAGGTATACAAAATGTTGCACTACCTGCTCCATCACTCACTTACCTACTACTGGACCACCTCCAGTTAGATCAGCTCCCACAGCTAACACTAAACCTTCCTCATCCCCCTCGCACTTCTCATCTGATCTCCCAACCAATCTTATAACAAAGTCTCTTCTCAACATTGAATCTAAACTCGCAGCCATGACTATCGAATTAACTCATCTCAGAGAGACTTTCAACTACCTCAATACCTTGACCCCCCTCCCCCACTGTAACCCCCTGCTCTCTCTCTCCCATAACTGCCCCCAACATACCGTATGGTTGACCAAACCTCTTCGCAGTCGAATGCATAGACCACTCCGTGCGGTAAGCTAATACTCCACGCATGACCTTATCAGCCTCTGTAAGTCCTACCTTCCTAAACCTCTTAACACTAACCAACCCCTCCCTTACTCCAACATTCCAGTTATTTTGGGCATAAATAGAATCCCTGCCGCACCCAGCTCCCCCAGACCCCCGTCACAACTCACCACCTTACACTCCATTAAACTCGCCAATGACACCCCAACTCGCCTTTCCTGCATGCTTGTCAACTGCAGGTCTGCGGTCAGACATGCGACTGAATTATCAGAAACGATCCTCAGTGAGGCTATTGACATTGCCTTTCTTACTGAAACTTGGCTGAATGATCACTCGACTGCCATTCTGGACTTACTCCCCCCCCCGGCTACTCCATCATTAGACAAGACAGACCAGACAGAAAAGGAGGGGGACTTGCAATAATTCATAAGTCTGATTTTCAACTCTCCCTTCTACAGAACAGGGATCACCAAACTTTTGAATACCTTGGCGTTGAACTCACGGTAATAGGCTCCGCCGTGATAAGACTTCACAACATCTACCACCCTCCGGGTGAACCTCTACTTTTCGCTGATGAACTAACCGACCTCACTCACTCCTCCCTTTCAGAAGCAAAAAAAACTCTTTTTAGGAGATTTCAACATCCACTGGAATAATGAAACTTATCCCACGGTCATACGCGTCATCCACCTTCTTGAGTTGAACGACCTCAAGCAATTATGCCACAAGCCTACCCACATCAAAGGAGCCACACTAGATGCGATCATCGCCAACACCAATATCATCCCTATTGACTGGTCTGATCCTCACCTGATTCTGTTTAAGATAGCTACCAGGGCCCTTCCACCCACTACAATAAATACCAAATCTATTAAATGGATCAGAAACCTTAAACAAAATCCCATCAGGTGTACTTGAGGATAAACTACAAGCTCAACTTCATCTCACCCCACACTCTCAAAATGCTACTGAGCTCACTAACCATTTCAATAGGACTGTGAGGTCCTAGACCAAGTTGCCCCCCTTAAACTTAAGCAACAAAGAAAGATCCAATCCAAATCATGGTTCAATCCTGAACTGAATAACGAAAGATGTCAGCTTAGACTGTCAGAAAGAACTTGGAGACAACACCTTTCTCCCTCTCACCTTGCCCTCCTCAGAACTGCCAGATCCACCTATAGGAAACACATTTTTAACGAAAAGGCAGCTTTTTTCCATGCTCAACTTAATAGGACCAAAAACAGGCCTAGGGAACTTTTTAACATTGTTAGAAAACAAACATCATCCGCCCCCCGAGAGATGAAGGCGTCAATCTCGAGATGTGAAGAAATTGCCAGCTTCTTCTTGGAAAAAATTGCTAAAATTGATCAATCCATCCTGCAAATCCAGGACCCGCCCAACCCCCAATTTACCTGCAACACTGCCCTCGACACTACCTCTTGGGCTGCAACACCCCTACCACCTCATTCTTCCAACCTCCTACCCATTCAATCCTCACCCGCTTCTATACCCCCTACCATACAACTAAAAAATGACGCCTCCTGGCACAACTTCCACCCCATGACCGAGCTTGAAGTCTCTACTATTATAGCCAAACTTAAGCCATCTTCACATACCAAAGATCCTCTCCCTTCGTCCCTAGTTCACAGCCTTAACCATATCATCGCCCCTTATTGGACCAAGATCAATAATATCTCCCGCGCCTCTGGATGTGTCCCAGACGCCCTCCAACTCGGACAAATCATGCCCATTCCTAAAAACCTCACTGCGGACCCCAATGATCCTAACAACCTCCGACCAATCTCTAACCTCCCACTTCTTGCTAAAGCCCTGGAAAAATGTGGCTTTGTTCCAAATGAACAATCACATAAGTAATTTTAACTTACTTGACTCCCTTCAATCTGGCTTCAGGAAAGGCTGCAGCACAGAATCCGCAAAGCTGAACATTGTTGACGACATCCACAAATCCCTTGACAATGGTGAAGCGTGCCTTCTCATTCTCCTTGACCTCTCGGCAGCATTTGACACAGTCAATCATGCCTCCATACTTAACTCGCTTCAATCTCACTTTGGCCTTAACGGGGTGGTCCTCAAATGATTCACCTCTTTCCTCCAACACAGAACACAACAAATCAAAATCAATTACTGCCTCTCTAACACGACGACTGTCTCCTTGGGCGTACCTCAAGGCTCTATCCTTTCACCCTCCCTCTTCAACCTTCTTATGGAACCCCTCACCCTCATCCTGAAACAAGCGGGAATCAACCATCACTTTTATGCCGACGACACCCAAATCTATTACAAAATTAAATCACACTCTGATATTCTCCACTTAAACAATACCTTGAATAAGATCCAATCCTGGTTCTACGCCAATCATCTTAAACTAAACCCTAAAAAACTGAAATTATTCTCTTTGCACCTAAAAACAATCGGCTCCCCACCCAAAGCTGGATCACTGACCTGAATGCCCTCAATTGCACACTCTCCCCATCTGATTCGGCGAAATCCCTAGGTTTCACGCTTGATAAAAAGCTTTACCTTAAAGTCCACATAAAAAACTCGGCCAAAGGAGCACTCTACACTCACCGTCACCTCAAGAAAATCAAGCCCTTAATTCCCTCTGACGATTTCAAATCAGTTGTCCAATCTTTAGTCCTCTCTAGATTAGACTATGGCAACGCTATCCTCACAGGAACCCCCAAAGTTCACCTGGCCCCACTTAGAGCTGTTCTCAACTTGGCAGCCAGAAAAAAATTTGACCACATCTCCACAGCCCTGAAATCGCTCCCTATTGAAAAAAGATGCTTCTACAAGACCGCCTGCATCACGCACAAAGCCCTTCACCAACCAACCCCGCTATACTTAAACAAACTCAAAAAGGTGGGCTGCACCAGACTGATTAGAAGCTCCAATTCACTCCTCCTAATCCCCCCACTTCTAAAAAAGAAATCCACCCAATCTCACTCCTTCTCTGGGAACGCTCCGATCATTTGGAATTCCCTCCCACTGGACCTGCGCTACAACCCCACCTACCTCAACTTTAAACAAGCATTTACAATGCAATGGTCTCGGCATTGTTAAAGTTTGAGCTATTGGCATTGCTCATGACATTTTTGTTTTTGTTTTTAAAACATCTCTCTCTCACCAAAATAAGATTTTTTTTTGTGAGAGAGAGAGATGTTTTAAAAACAAAACCAAAATAATGTCATGAGCAATGCCAATAGCTCTAACTTTAACAATGCCGAGACCATTGCATTGTAAATGCTTGTTTTTTTGCGCTGTAGGCTTCGGCTGTTTGAATGTTCCTGTGTGTTGGCTGTAGAGAGAGTGGGCGGGGAGGGATCGCCAGAGGTCTGAGGAGTGGGGGTCACGGATATGGGGTGGGGGGCCAACAAAGAGCCCTTTGTGGGTGCTGGGCAGGATGAGAGGTGGTCTAGTGAAGCATTGAAAAAATGCCTTTTATCCAAACTCTGCAGCCGCAGCCTCCCAGCCCCCCCCCTTAAATTCCTTGTGGGCAATGGAGGAATTGTATACAAAAACGGAAGAATAGCTTTTATCAACATTAAGCGTAAACATTTCTAGCTAGGGCCTCCCTCCCGCTCGGGTATTAGTTACAGGAGAAAAGAGCACAAGATCCCTCCCCCTTTCTGAGGTAATGGGGGTACCACACTGGTTGTGACCAGACGACTCCATGTCACCGGGACACAACTTGACATATGACTTCATTAGGTAAATGTGTAAAAAAAAATAATACGAGTTCAGCAGAACGCGCAAGTGGGGGTGTGGTAATGCCGCCAGAGCTGCACTTTAGTGTATTCTGTTAAAGGCCACGGTTCTGCTGAGCAGGGCGAAAATGCACAATTGCAAACAGATGGGTAAGGCGCTGGCTCCACCCGCTGCACCACGAGCCAAACATTCAGGGCACCGTTTCCTGCCTCTAGTATTCACACATATACCCTCCCCGGCCCCCCTTCGCACTCCCATGTATATGTACACGTCCGATGCACAGCATACGCCTCATCAACATACAGTTCAGACGATGATACGAGTTATTACCCACTTCAATAGCACCCATTATATACATCAAAAGAACGAACTGCTGAGGTGCGTGCCGGATGGGAGCCTGTGAGCCCAGTTTACGTAGCAGGTACCAGTTTAAGCAGTCTATTCCCCCCCCCCCCCCCCCAAGGGGCACTTCACCTCCGTGATAGCACATATCCGGCCTTCCACAGCTTCCTCGGCAGGAGACCCCGTTGTACTCCAACATCCGCCAAGTCACGTTAGATCACGATTGCCCCAACGCGCCCACACTTGTTCTTGCTTCCCAACCATTCCACGGCCTCTGCCCCGGTCGCTACTTGTGAACTCTACAGCATTTCCGTTGGGGGAGGGCCTAAAAACGCACACATACTAAATCTATACATACAATACCAAATCTGTGCGTGCTGCCTACATGTGAGGGGAAGTGTCCAGTTTCTACGTTTTCCTTTGATAATTAGGTTTCGTTACTCTGTCAGAAGTCCTTCCTACAAAAACGGACAACAAAGAAAAGGAAGAAGTCTGCCAGACAGGGCGGAAGGGGAGGTCCAGGCTTGGCCCATCCCAGGCTACTCTCCTAAACTCTCTCGGCAGATCTCGTGTACGAGTGACCTCATGTCCCCAGGAGAGGCTGGAAGAGAGCCATTACTGTGCCTTCAACAAGGAAAGAAACCGTTTTCCGGAACAAATGACAATAACACCTTTGTCAGAAAATCCAAATCAGCAAGACATTAAAATATTATTGCGTCTTTACTCATGAAAGGAGCTAGACATGGCGATAAGTTCTCCTCGCATCAATAATACCCTGGAAAAGATCATGAGAATGTACCACTCCTCGATTGTCAGTTTAATTTTATGCTCACTCCACAGTCACAGTGGCTTCAGCTGCTGGGGGTGTAGGGGTCCCACCCTTCAGGGGGCACCCAATAAGCCTGTGGCCTGTGAATATCTGTCAGTATGGGAGTCTCAGAGGCCACGGGTTCTGCCGGGCGTGAGGGGTTCACCATTTTGCGTCATTGTGATATTTTACGTTGATTTATCCCACATTTTGTACTTCGAGTCAGTTAGGGAACTATCCATGTGCCAATGATATTAAATCTCTGGTATTGCAAAGTTAAACAAAGTAGCAAGTTTTGGACAGTGAAATTGAATTGTGGACTGTTTATAAACCTTTTATCCTTTAGTCGCGTGGGCCTCCCTGCACTTCGTGTTAAACAAGTAATGGAATCTACCGGTCACCTGGCGGCCATATTGTTTTTGTGCTCTTTTCAACAGAAAGGGGGTAAACAAGACGAATTGTGAAATTGAAACTTGCCAATTACATTGTATCACACGGCTCAGAGCACCGGCACAATGCTAAAACAACCATCCAGCGTAAATGACTTCACATTCACGCACGTAAATTAGCCATAAAATAGGAAAAGGTGGAACAAAATATCCGAAGGAAGAATAAACGGAAGAGAATAGGCACCAATCTGGCGTTGAATACAGCCCAAGATACCAATTGTTTTAAGTCACGACAAAGCCAGCTGAGCGCTCATCTTGTGGATATACGCGCACGGATGATTGCCTGCGATGAGTATCTTCTCTCACAAATAACAGTTTTTCCCGCTCTTAATTTTCTGCTAAATTGGAAGCTAACTAAAATCCCACATTGTCAGCGGAACACCTGCAGCTGTGCTGGATTTCTGCGCACCATTTCTTTGAGGTAAAACAGCACCCCACATCCTCCGTCTCTTCATTATGCGCGCGTCTTCCTTTCACTGCGCGGCAGCGCTAATGACTCAGGCAGGCTGGTCAGTGATTAAGTGACAGGCAAATGATACCGTGTGCTACGTGTGAGTGTAATCGGTTTGAAGAAATGAAATTACAGACTTGCCTTTCCCATCATTCATTTCACAAACAATAGCAATGTGGCGCACAGCAGGTAGTGCGGTTAAAGCCAGCCTTGTAAAACACATTTCCTGCAGCTATTTAAGTCCGCTGCCATGGATTTGATGGCTGAGCTAGAGTGCAGAGCCCAGAGGAATCAAAGAATGGCGCAGAGGAGAGGTCTGCTTTTATTCACCGTACCCCGGTAGTTCGATCTGGGCCCCACAGCCATCGATCGATAAACCGAGGACCACCCTCGCTTTCAGGTCTTCAATATTTCCCTTTTACTTTGCTTACAGCCCTACACAATGATACGATATATAGTATATTCCGTCAATAAACGTACGCCCTTTGCCTGCCTGCTGCCGCTTCCCGCTTTCAGAACCAATGATGCTGCCAAGGGCGTGATTCGCTGATCCGCGGGCCTTGGGTATTCTCCGTTTTAATATCGTAATACCTAACTCGGATAAATACACTTAAATCGACAACAGGGCAGAGGGCGTTTCGGGGACAGCTGTACAGGTGCTGATCATGGGCACACCGTGAGAAAAACGCGTTGACTGCTTTTAGTCAGGACTGTACATTTTAGAAATTGAATTCACAATGTCTGCGATTTAGAGCTGCAACTTCAACTGTGTCTGTGCGCTTGTGTGCCGATATTCCTACAGTGCAAGCCTGGCTGGGGAGCAATGCAGCGCTGTGGTTAGCAAAGAGGGGCTTCTAGGAACTGTGCCTGTGCGCGTGTGTGTGCGCGTGCTCCTACAGTGCAAGCCTGGCTGGGGAGCAAGGCAGGGCTGTGCGCGTGCCGGTGTTCCCACAGTGCAAGCCTGGCTGGGGAGCAACGCAGGGCTGTGCGCGTGCCGGTGTTTCCACAGTGCAAGCCTGGCTGGGGAGCAACGCAGGGCTGTGCGCGTGCCGGTGTTTCCACAGTGCAAGCCTGGCTGGGGAGCAACGCAGGGCTGTGCGCGTGCCGGTGTTTCCACAGTGCAAGCCTGGCTGGGGAGCAACGCAGGGCTGTACTTAGCAAGAGGCGAGACTAGGAGCTGCGTCTGTGCGCGTGTGTGCACGTGTCCGCACAGAGCAAGCCTGGCTGGGGAGCAACGCAGGGCTCCAGTACTTAGCAAAGCGGGCTTCTAGGAACTGTGCGCGTGCCGTGTTCCCATAGTGCAAGCCTGGCTGGGGAGCAACGCAGGTCTCCAGTACTTAGCAAAGAGGGCTTCTAGGAACTGTGCGCGTGCCGTTCACAAACAATAGCAATGTGGCGCACAGCAGGTAGTGCGGTTAAAGCCAGCCTTGTAAAACACATTTCCTGCAGCTATTTAAGTCCGCTGCCATGGATTTGATGGCTGAGCTAGAGTGCAGAGCCCAGAGGAATCAAAGAATGGCGCGGGTGGGTGGCGGGAGTTGTCCTCCCCACGCGCATTAAAATAATTAATGTACACGTACAAGGAATGCCTTTGAAGAGGGTGGCTAGAGTCTTTACACACTGATCAGAGCGGGCGTTGGCATCGGGCAGAAAGGCAGCGTCCTTTTCGGATTCGGGGGCGTGTTTTGCTGTTGTCTCCTCCTTGAGACTTCTCGCAAAAAACACGCCCCCCGATCCGAAAAGGACGGGGCCTGTTTGGAATGACTGACCTCTTCTCCAGTGGTTGGCCAGTATTTACGAGGCCAGCCAATGGAGAACAGGGGAGAAGAGGGGCGGGTTAAAGCCCCTCTTCTCCAAGTCATAAAATCTCCGACTTCCGGTTCTGCCTTTCGGCAGACCGGTAGTCCTCGACCTAAAAAGACCTCAAACTCCACCTTCTCAACTTATACTGGGGTCCTTAATCCCCACTCGGACTGAACTTTCTTCTTCCCCCTGCTTCGATCTTGTTAGTTTCTTTCCTTTCCATCTTTGCACTCACCCACTGCTCATAACATTCCTCCCTTCTTATAAATGTACTTATACCCGCCATGTATATTATGTTTATGTTTCTTTTCCTCTACATTGTTTGAAATAGCACGTTTTTTTAACCTAATTCCTCACCTCGCTTATTTTCATAATGTGATGTATTCGCTTGCTTCAATTGGTATCCTGTTCAACTGTTTCTCTCCGTTTGCCTATGAACATGTAAAGCGCTCCGATACCCCGGGTCTAGCCAGCGCTATATAAAACCTTTCAAACAAACAAACAAACAATCAAATAATGCAATTTAATGATGGAGTCGGAGGCCCAGTTGTCTAAAATTATCGAGAATGTGATTTTTCAGTATTGCCAAACATTAAGATTCAGCAAAATACACATCAATACTGTGTGTGAAAAAAGGTTCTGAATGGCTGAGCGCGAACTTCTCTAAACATCCAATATAGGGGGCAGTTGTGTCAAATGACCAGTGGTTCTCACAGGGTCCCCGATAGGGGGCGGCAGGATTCCTCCATTCAGGCCTAGAACTCAGAAGAGATTCGCTATGCAAACACCCTCTCTCTCATGTGAGACACCGGGAGCCCTGCAGGCAAGAGGACGCCATGTGTTCTCTCCCAGTCTCTGCCAAGCCGTCGAGGTGCTGGGAAAGGAGTAGGGGAACCGGCACCAGCAGGGTGGGTTCGGCCAGGAGAGGCGTGGTTATATATAACAAGTTAAAGAGTGAAGCCGCAAGCTTACTCGTATCACATTGGGCAGTCAGTCAGCGGTGTAACCAGGGCCGGACTGGGAACTGAAAGCAGCCCTTGCAAATTTTGCCAGACCAGCACCTGTCTGGCACGTAGCGAGCTTGCACTGCGAGCGAGCCCGACCGCTAATAGGGGGCTTGGCAACATTTTGGAAAACGACAGACCAAAATGGTGAATTTTACAGCACATTTTTCCTTACATAGTCAATTGCATCAACCTAGTGGTAGGGTGTAAGCTGGTGGTGGTAAGGGTGGTGGTTAGGGTGGTGGTAGTGAGTAGTAGGGGGTAATGGTAGTGGTAGGGTGGTGTTGGTAGGGTGGTGGTGTAATGGTGGTAGGGTGGTGGTTAGGGTGTTGGTAGGGTGGTGGTGATGGTTAGGGTGGTGACGGTCATTAAGCTGACTGTGGGTAGGGTGGTGGGTCGGCCACTGGTACAGTGGTGATAGGGTACTGGTTAGGGTGGTCATAGTGGTGGTGGTCAAGGTGGTGCTGGTGGTTGTGGTGGTGGTAAGGTTCTGGTAGGTTAGTGGTAGTAGGGTGTTGATGGTGGTGGTAGCGTGGTGGTGGTTGCATGGTTTGGTGGTGAGGGTGGTGATAGGGTGATGCTGGTTAGAGTGGTGCTAGAGAGGTGCTAGGGTGTTAAGGTGGTGGTGGTAGGGTGGTGGGGTGGTAGATTGGAGGTGGTGGTGAGGGTGGTGGGTAGGGTGGCAGTAGCTAGAATGGTGGGGGTGGTGGGATGGTTGTGGCGGTGGTTAGGGTGGTGGTAGGGTGTTGGGGTGGTGGCCTGGCTGTGGTGGTTATGGTGATTATGGTGGTGGTGGTGGTTAGGGTAGTGTGGTGGTGATTAGGGTGGTGGTTGTGGTGGTTAGGGTGGTGGTGGTGGTTAGGGTTTTGTGGTGGTTCGTGTGGCTAGGGTCTTGGTGGCTGTAAGGGTGGTGTTCAAGGTGGTGGTGGTAGGCCAAATTAAACCTACTCAACTGTTTTCTGACGGTGCCCAGCAGCATAACTGGTGATCTTTGGTAATATTGTTGGTTGCCAATGCACTGTTTTCTCAGTAAATAAAAAGCTGTTGTCGGATATCAAAAAAGTGTCACTTTTAATAAGCTTTAACTACAGAACTATCTTTCTCTGCCCCTTTTACAAATTCCTCTTAAAATGCTTTGCGTAGATGAAATCAATGGCATGCACACCTCTTTGGAAAGAACCACATTCAGATTCCTGTCCTTCTCTACATAATAAAAAAAAGACTCTTAAAGAGGCACCTTGGGGATCATAGTTTTCTTGTTAGGTTTACCTCAGAGCGTCCCCCTCTTCATGGACATAGTAGGGAGATTATGAAATAAAGACTCTGGTGCAGGGACCATTTTTTAACATGGCGCTTTGGCCAAGTACTGAAACTAAACCAGTTGTAAAATGACATTACTGCTCTGCAGCAAATGCTGTTGCTCAGTAGAAAGTAATCGCCTCTCTGAAAAAAGCCTGAAGCATCACAGAGGATGAGTACACAAGAAAGACTGCTGGAAAGGAATGTACTCTAGTGGTGTGCTTAGATAAAAAGAAAAAAAAGTAGTGCCCGACTACGCGAGCAGTGGGAAGACACAAGAATTTGGGCCATGCTCCTGGAGAGGGACAATTACAAGAGGCGGAAGGAAATCCCACATACACAAACGAATAACAAGAAAGCAAATAAGAGTCACAATGAAGTCAACCAGTGGTAAGCAATGGACGGCAGGGCTTACCACTTAAACAAAACGTTGCGCACGTAAAAAAGTGAAATGTATCCATGTGATTAATATTGTCTCTGGATCAGTGGTCGAAGTGGGGGAAAAAAAGTAGGGGAGCTGTGGGCGGAGAATCAGAGGGCGGGATAACCCAAGGATTGGATCAGTGGGCGGAGCCAGAGGTGTGGCCAGAATACGCAAACATCCCAATTTTTAGTATTTGTTTGGCATTTCACTGCCCAATTTAATCAAACAATGGATACACATGATTATTTAAGGTTATAATGAGTTATTGACATTAAAACACATTCACAAAGTGGTATATGCTTCTAATCACAGAATGCCCTAAATACGATAAAATGTGGAAGCACAAGCCATTTGTCGCCGAGCCATGGAGTTTGTCACAACAGCAGTTCAAATATGAAAGGCAAAATATCCTAGTTTGCAAAATGTTTTCTATATAATTATGGCTCTGCCATATTTGCCTCCTAATGGTAGATCTGCAGCATGATCTGACCATTTCAACTAATAAACGGTTTATAGCTCAAACGTATCAAAAGTTAATAAAAAATGTGACTTGTTTTGCTGCGGAGTGGATGGCTTATTCCAAAGGTTGGTTGACTGATCACCTTTCTCACTGTTGCATTTGTATGTTACACTGGTACTAATGAGGCAAAATCTTTCCAAAGACTGTTAGCATGTGTACACATGTCAAAATAATAACATATCAGTAAATATACTGCATTACGCTGCAGCCTTTTTTTTAATGCATAATTTAGTCAACACTGCGGCATAATTTTGTCCTCCTTTGCTGCATATATAATTCCAGTGGCCCCACAGCAAGCAGCACATGTTAAAAGTGCTTGTGAATGAAGCAGAGAGATTGTGAAGTTTGCGAACTTAGTTTGGTGTGCGTGCAAATTCTGCATTGCTAATCCTTGGTGAGTTGCAGCTACTACTTTTGAATCAAGGGCAATGGAGGTACCTATGGGTGAGGCAGACTGGCCTCAAAGGCAGGGCCGGCCTTAGCACTGGTGGTGCCCTGTGCATTAATGTTTGTTATTGCCCCCCAATGACCACCTCTGCCATGGATTCCCTCACTACCACCCTTCAACAGTGCCCCTCAAGTCTCCATAACCACACTCTCTCTCAGATGCATTTAATTTGAGTTACAGCGCCACTCATACCAGTGTAGGGTGTCAGAGCACTTTACATCACAGACATTACTCAGAGACAATCAATATGTGTGTAATTCACTGTATAGAAAATGTTACATAAAACTAAGGACTACAAGGTATAGGAGTCACATGATAACCATACTAGTAGGCCGTATAGTTTAATAGTGATTGGTCTGGAGAAACATAAACTCAGAATTTAAAACGTATTACCATGGTTGGGGGTTCTCTTTAATAATCAGAATTGATTTCTGACTAAAAGAACACTTTTTGCAACATTAGGATAATCAAAGACTGGGGGGAAAAAATCACGCTTTAATTTATACCTTGCTGTTTGTATGCAGCTCTTAGATGAAAGTTAATAGCTCACTGTTCTAAGTTAGGATTTTAACTTATAAACTGCAAGTAACAAAAGGATCTCTTTGACAAAAGCAGTAGCCCACTGACCTATTTACATTATGTGCACTTTGTGATCTGCATGGTACATGTTCTTTGCAGCAGGCTCATTAACCCTCTGAGCTACCTTTCCATGAATCAAAACTTCCACTAGACAAAATGATCTCTGTGAGAAGTTGGCCTGGTATATGATGCTCACTAGTTAAAGTGATCACCTTGTACCATGACAAGCAACCCTTATGGTGTGGTTGTAAGTCAACCTTTTCGGACTAGCTGCCCTAGTGGTAGCGTAGGCTAAGCAGTCTTTGAGGCTAAACTCGTGAAGCGTGTTAAGCCAGCTGTTTTACCAAATGCAACCCCCTTTTATATCAATGAAAGGACACCACACAGATATATAATCAAAATATATATGTATTTATTTCTCAAAGTAACCCCTAGTCTCTTTATGAGCACAGGAGCACAAATCGTCAAACAAGATTACAGTAGAATACACAGAAGTTGCACTTTATATGGATAGGCCCTGGTGGCCACTCGAACCATATACTAAAATAGTGGTATAAGTACCACGAACAGAAAAGGGAAAAGGCCTAGGGCCTCTAGAATCGCTGGGCCTACAAGGAGCTAACTTCAGTTAGTGACCAGGAGGTCCACGGGTGGCGTGTGCAGAGCAAATAGTCACACGCGTGCTCCCATAGGTTTCAATGGGTGCGTAAAAAGTACAAAGTTACTGCAAAAAGGATCTTCCGGATGGACTAGGAACTCAAGATTTGGAACACAGGCACTAGAGATGTAATACTACACTTGGGCACAGAAGTGCCAGCTTTACCTCACCCACAGGAAGCGGGTGCATAGGCCTCGAAGTGCGTCGGGTTTCTTCTATCTGTTCCGTGGAGCCTGTGGACAAAGATACTGCAGGCGGTCGGTCCGGGAGAGATGCGGTGGATCCAAGAGTGGATCGGAGATGTTGAAGACCTGTAAGCAGAGGGGACAGTGTTCACAGTCACTAGCCAGTGACCAGCGTGGCACCAGGTGGGTACCAGGCAATGTCGGGTGCAAACAGGAAGAAAGGTGTAGCTTGTCTCTGCAGCCACGTGGTCCCTGGAGGTCGACGACGTCCAGGAGTCAGTTCACGAGCTATCCCACGCAGGCTCTCGCTGTCGGCGGTGTCGGCGACTTGATCGAAGCAAACAAGCCTTGGCAAAAGCAATTGTTGTAGGAGATGAAATAAGCTGATGGTTCTGACCAGCAAGGTCAGAGGGACTGCTCCTTTGGAGGGGAGCAAGGGCCAGTCTGGAGCAACCAGACCAGCGGTGTATTTTGTAAAGTTCGTCGCCAAGATGGCTACTAGCCAGCGGGCCAGCAACCGGTTAGGCGCGTCGAGTGGCAAAATGCAGAAGGGCCCCACGTAGATCGTGGAGATGCTGGAGGGCTCACCTTTGGTGCAGATGCTGCTCGAGGGTTGGGCTTCTCAGATCCCAAAGCACAACTTGGAGGGAGCCTCGGTTGTTGCACTTGTCAGCTTGTCGTGGTCGTTTCAAGATGGCTGGCTCCACGTGTCTCGGTGCCTCAACGGGTCTCCTCTTTTCAGGGACTGTGGATCGGGCGGTGAGAGGTCTGGAGGTCCAGGTCTTGTCAGTCTCTGGGCTTGGGCTCCGGCGGGAGGCGGCAGCAAAGCAGACGTTGATTCACTGGATGGTGCTTGCGTTAGCAAGGTGGTCACTCCCTGACCACAGGGGAGATTTCCTTCAGTCTTCTGTGCAGCAGAATGTCGAAGTTCCCGTCTTCTTCTTAGTTTCAAGTTGATTCCAGGATATCTGAAGTCTTAGGACACAGCTCCTACCTTTAAGCGGATTCTAGAGGCCGGACTACCTGCTAGGTCCCTCCCTATGGGTGGGACCAGGAAGGGGGGTGGTTACACCCCCAATCCTTTGTCCAGCTCGCCCCAGGCCCGGGACTGGTGTGCCCCAGGACCGGTTTGAACTGGCATATGCACCGAGGCTCCTTGTGAGCCACAGGCATGTCTGGTTTCTTTCAAGCCCTACCTGACCAATACACAAAATCCTGTCTGGGGTGGTGCACGCACCTCCCCTGGCAGGAAACCCTTTGTCCACACCTCCCAAGCTGGAAGGACTCCCAGCAGCAGGAAGGCAGACTTGTGTCTGTGGTGGCAGCATCCATTTTGTGGAGCTGAGGCTATGTCTGATTTTACCCGGGTTTCAGGTACTGTACATGTCGTGTCCCTCTAGAAGGGTGGAATGCTAACCCCGTCGCCAGAATTGGCGAGGGGTTAGTATTCCAATTCGTATGACACCTTACTCGACATGTTTTGATAAAGCCAAACCAAAGATAGCATTTAACCGCGAGGTTCATAATGCACTTAAGAGTATATGGTATGACGATATCTGGAAACAGTAGAAGGAAGAATGCAGACAGGCTCAGCTCATGCCAGAGCACCATCTCACATGGAACCAAGCACTCTGCCTTCAGGATTGTTAAGGCCTGCCATAGGAGTGACTTATAGGTTACCAGGTGTCCCATTTAAGGTTCGGTATAGGTATACTACACCTAAGTAAGAGGTGATTACACCAACTTACCCCAGCTGAGTGATCAGCCAGTTGTGTCAAATTGTTAGGCCAAGCCTGGGGTGGCATAATACATGCTTCAGCCCCTGGCAGGCCTTGGGTACACCAATGCCCTGGGTACCTAGTGTACACTGGTACAGGGGCTGACAGGGTGATCCACTTCCAATTGGTTATGCACCTAGGGTGCATAGTTATAATTTAGTAGAGAGAACAGCAGGCTGGGGGTCTGATTGGCAGGCCCACAGCCTCAATATGTCAAAAACCAGTGAAGCAAAAAAGCAAAAATTTGGGGTGACCATAGGATAGCAGACCCTACTCTCCTACACAACCCCCCCCCCAAACGCTGGGACATTAAACTAGCCTTGACCAGTCTCGTCTTCATGTCCTAAGTGGAAGTACCTGGAGAGACCATCTGCATTCCCATGGTCAGTACCTGGCCGGTGCTCCACTGTAAAGTCCATCCCCTGTAGGGAAATGGACCACCTAAGCAGTTTGGGGTTTTCACCCTTCATCTGATTTAGCCACAAGAGGGGCTTATGGTCGGTCTGAATCTTGAAGTGAGTGCCAAACAAGTATGGCCTCAGCTTCTTCAGGGCCCACACCACAGCAAAGGCCTCCCTCTCAATAGCTGACCAATTCTTCTCTCTGGGGGTCAACCTTCTGCTAATAAAAGCAATGGGTTGGTCTTGACCATCTACATTAAGTTGTGACAGCACAGCTCCCACACCTAACTCAGAAGCATCTGTTTGGACAATAAACTCTTTGGAGTAGTCAGGACTTTTCAGGATAGGTGCAGAGCACATGGCCTCCTTCAGGTCATCAAATGCCTTTTGACAGCTTACTGTCCACTGAACCTTTTTGGGCATCTTCTTGGATGTCAGATCATTAAGAGGAGTCACAATGGACCCATAGTTCTTAACAAACTTCCTGTAGTACCCAGTCAAGCCCAAGAAAGCTCGAACTTGAGTCTGGGTGGTTGGAGGGGACCAGTCCTTGATGGATTGTATCTTACTCTCCAGTGGTTGAACTTGGCCTCCACCTACAAGGTGGCCCAAATATACAACCTTACTCTGCCCTATCTGGCACTTAGTAGCCTTGATAGTGAGGCCTGCCCTTTGCAGAGCCTCAAGAGCCTTCTTCAGGTGGATCAGGTGATCCTCCCAGGTGGAGCTAAAGACAGCAATGTCATCAAGATATGCTGCACAAAAGTCATCCAACCCAGTAAGGACTTGGTTCACCAGCCTTTGGAAGGTGGCAGGTGCATTCTTCAGACCAAAGGGCATCACCACAAACTGGTAGTGCCCACCTGGGGTTGAGAATGCTGTTTTGGCCTTAGACTCCTCAGCTAATCTGATTTGCCAATAGCCAGCTGTTAAGTCAAATGTGCTCAAAAACTTTGCAGAAGCTAGTTTGTCTATGAGCTCATCTGCCCTTGGAATAGGGTGTGCATCTGTCCTGGTGACAGCATTGAGACCTCTGTAATCCACACAGAACCTCATCTCTCTCTTGCCATCTTTGGTGTGAGGTTTGGGGACCAGAACCACTGGGCTAGCCCAGGGGCTCTCTGAGGGTTCAATGACACCTAATTCCAGCATTTTATGTACCTCAGCCTTTATACAGTCCCTGACGTGGTCAGGTTGTCTGTAAAGCTTGTTCTTTACAGGCAGACTGTCACCAGTGTCCACCACATGGGTACACCAGTCAGTTTGACTAGGTATCAAGGAAAACATATGTGAAAATGATTGTAGAACCTGTCTACATTCAGTCTGCTGATGGGCAGTGAGGTTGCCTCCAAGGGTCACTCCTTCAACTGAGCCATCTTCAGGGTTCTGAGACAACAGGTCTGGGAGAGGGTCACTCTCTTCCTCCTGTCCCTCATCTGTAGCCATGAGCAAGCCCATGTCTGCCCTGTCAACATATGCTTTAAGCCTGTTAACATGGAGTACCCTGTGGGGACTCCTGGGAGTTCCTAGGTCTACCAAGTAGGTGACCTCTCCCTTCTTTTCCAGGATTGTATGGGGTCCAGACCATTTGTCTTGGAGTGCTGCTGGGGCCACTGGCTCCAGCACCCATACCTTCTGTCCTGGCTGAAACTCAACCAAGGGGACCCCCACCACAGGTAGTGGTATTAGGGGGGCCTTTGTTGTGCCACCTGATTTGCCACTGGCTTGGCAGGTCACACAGAAGCGACAAAACTCCTTTGTATCTTCATTCATATGAGGCCAGTGAAAGTGAGGGACAAGCCTGTCCCAAGTCTTGTTCTGGCCTAAGTGTCCTGCTAAAGGAATATCATGGGCCAAGGTAAGAAGGAAGACCCTAAATTGCAGAGGTATAACCAACCTCCTGGTAGCACCAGGCTTGGGGTCTCTAGCCTCTGAATAAAGGAGCCCTTCATCCCAATACACTGTATGGGTACCTTGAGCATTCCCAGCAGCCTCAGCAGCAGCCAGCTGTCTGAGGGGTTCAAGAGAGGGACAGGATAACTGAGCCTGCCTCAAGTCAGCCCTTGAAGGTCCCCCTGTCCCCAGAAACTCAACCTGATCAGGTTCAAGCTATTCAGGGACAGTTCCTTCAGGGTCCTCTAGATCAGCTTCCTGGGAAGGCTGATCATCACTCTGAGGCAGGGGGGAAGGCACAGCCTTGACCCTCCTGTTCTTCTTCTTGGTAGGTGCTTGGTCCATTGTTCCAGGATCCAAGACCTGAGGTTCAGTGAGGCACTTTTTGGCCTGTGACCTGGTCACAGCAAGGACATGTGATGATATACCTAACATCTCTGCATGAGTCCTGTACTCCACGTCTGACCATAGAGAACTCTCTAGGTCATTGCCCAACAAACATTCTACTGGGAGGTCTGCACTAACCACAACCCTTTTGAGGCCAGTTACCCCTCCCCATGAGAAGTTAACAACTGCCACACTATGTGAAGTAGTGGCATTGCTGGCATTGGTCACCAGGTAATTCTCACCTGGTATGTACTGTCCAGGGTCCACAAAGCCTGGTGTCACCATAGTGACACTGGCACATGTGTCCCTGTAGGCTTGAGCCACTTTTTCATTTATTAAAGGAGTCTGTCTGTACTTGCCCAGGTTACTGGGGCTCACAGTCAGGGACAAATCAATGTCCCCATCACAGATCAAGACTGACTGTGTCAGGGTTCTGTCTAAGTCAGAATCTCCTTCAGTTCCCATAGTGATTCCCACTACACCCTTTGTCTGGGGACCAACACTGCTAACAGTAGTACTGGGAGCAGGTGCCTTAGGGGCAACAGTGTTGGGGGCTCCACCCTTTTTGCAATCACTAGTCCAGTGAGTTGTATTTTTGCAATGATTGCACCAGGGTTTCTTTTGACCTTCTTTCTTCTTTTTGGACTGTTGGGACCCACCCTCCTTAGCAGTAGTTTGGGGCCCTGTTGAAGACTTCTGGTCTTTAGGTTTCTGATCTCCACCCTTTTGGTCTGTTTTCTTCTGATCACCCCCTTGGCCCTGGTTCTGGTTCTTTTGCTTAACCCTGGTTCTGACCCATTTGTCTGCCTTCTTTCCCAATTCTTGGGGAGAGGTCAGATCAGAGTCAACCAAGTGTTGATGCAGTTGCTGGTTTTGACAGTTATTTAAAATCTGTTCTCTCATCATCAAATTATACAATCCTGTAAAATCAGATACCTTACTTCCCAGCAACCAACCCTCCAAAGCCTTAGTGGCACATTCAACATATTCAGACCAGTCCTGAGTCTGTGTCTTTTGGGTGTCTCTGAACATTAACCTGTACTGTTCAGTGGTTAAGACTAACCCATCAACCAGAACACTCTTCAGGACTCTGTAATTTCTGACATCCTCTTCTCTAACAGTGAGGAGTCTGTCTCTGCCTCTTCCTTCAAAGGAGAGCCAGAGGATTGCTGCCCACTGGTCTTCAGGAACCTGCTGTACTTTGCAGGCTCTCTCAAGAGCAGTTATCCATTTGTGGATGTCATCCCCACTTTTGTAGGGGGGCACAACCTTAGACAGGTTCCTATTATCAAAGACCCTATCTTTGTCCTTAGGGACAATGCTGCCACCAGTGGGTATAGACCCACTCTCTCTAGGTTGCCTAGCCTTGTTCAGTTTTTCTTCCATCAGGGCTACTTCTAGCTCCTGCTTCCTGATCCTCAGCTGGGCTTCCTGCATTCTGGCCTCATGTTCCCTCCTCTGAGGGGTGGTCATCCTTTTCCTGGAGTGACCTTGAGAGCCTCTAGAGGCATGAGAAGCATTAGAGTCACCTGAGCGATTCCTTTGCCTCCCAAGCCCCTGGTTAAGTCCACTGGGGAGATCCAATGGGATGATCCCATTGTCAGTCCCCAATAGCCTTAGTTTAGCTGGGCCAAGTATAACACTTGGCACTGGGCTAGTTCTCCCTTCATCATCACTACTCTCTGTATCCTCCCCACTTTCCTCCTCTGTAGTATGGTTCTCATCTAAGGGATGGCTATTGGAAAGGGGTACTTCTGTAGCATCTTCAGAAGGGGGGCCTCCTGTTCCTGACCCTAAGGGGGCTAACTGGGAAGCTTTCTTGAGCTCTCTCTGATTTTCATCATTTTGCAAGAGTTCTCTGAGCTCAGCAGAGGTAGGGTTCTTGGGCTGTTTAAGGCCTCTAAGAGTTGCCAAATGCCTGAGCTCATTCTGGTTAAGGGTAGCAAAGATGGATGGTGCCCTCTGGGGGTCACTCTCAACAGAGATGGGTACATTGGACCCCTCTGCCCCAGCCATTGCTCTTAAGTTTTTTTGTGGATGTGTTGCAATCTACCTACACTTGGGTTTACCTACTAAACCTATCTAGTAGTTGTAGTCAGGGTGTGCTACTCCCTTTGCTCTACAACAACTAAGTTCAGTAGAACTTATGTATATTTAATCTTGTTGTATATGTACCTACAGGTACCTATGTGATCTTTCAATTGGTAACCAAGAGATTACAATGGTAAAACACAGCAAGCTCAAATCCAACCGCTGCTCACCAATGTGAGAAGTTGGCCTGGTATATGATGCTCACTAGTTAAAGTGATCACCTTGTACCATGCCAAGCAACCCTTATGGTGTGGTTGTAAGTCAACCTTTTCGGACTAGCTGCCCTAGTGGTAGCGTAGGCTAAGCAGTCTTTGAGGCTAAACTCGTGAAGCGTGTTAAGCCAGCTGTTTTACCAAATGCAACCCCCTTTTATACCAATGAAAGGACACCACACAGATATATAATCAAAATATATATGTATTTATTTCTCAAAGTAACCCCTAGTCTCTTTATGAGCACAGGAGCACAAATCGTCAAACAAGATTACAGTAGAATACACAGAAGTTGCACTTTATATGGATAGGCCCTGGTGGCCACTCGAACCATATACTAAAATAGTGGTATAAGTACCACGAACAGAAAAGGGAAAAGGCCTAGGGCCTCTAGAATCGCTGGGCCTACAAGGAGCTAACTTCAGTTAGTGACCAGGAGGTCCACGGGTGGCGTGTGCAGAGCAAATAGTCACACGCGTGCTCCCATAGGTTTCAATGGGTGCGTAAAAAGTACAAAGTTACTGCAAAAAGGATCTTCCGGATGGACTAGGAACTCAAGATTTGGAACACAGGCACTAGAGATGTAATACTACACTTGGGCACAGAAGTGCCAGCTTTACCTCACCCACAGGAAGCGGGTGCATAGGCCTCGAAGTGCGTCGGGTTTCTTCTATCTGTTCCGTGGAGCCTGTGGACAAAGATGCTGCAGGCGGTCGGTCCGGGCGAGATGCGGTGGATCCAAGAGTGGATCGGAGATGTTGAAGACCTGTAAGCAGAGGGGACAGTGTTCACAGTCACTAGCCAGTGACCAGCGTGGCACCAGGTGGGTACCAGGCAATGTCGGGTGCAAACAGGAAGAAAGGTGTAGCTTGTCTCTGCAGCCACGTGGTCCCTGGAGGTCGACGATGTCCAGGAGTCGGTTCACGAGCTGTCCCACGCAGGCTCTCGCTGTCGGCGGTGTCGGCGACTTGATCGAAGCAAACAAGCCTTGGCAAAAGCAATTGTTGTAGGAGATAAAATAAGCTGATGGTTCTGACCAGCAAGGTCAGAGGGACTGCTCCTTTGGAGGGGAGCAAGGGCCAGTCTGGAGCAACCAGACCAGCGGTGTATTTTGTAAAGTTCGTTGCCAAGATGGCTACTAGCCAGCGGGCCAGCAACCGGTTAGGCGCGTCGAGTGGCAAAATGCAGAAGGGCCCCACGCAGATCGTGGAGATGCTGGAGGGCTCACCTTTGGTGCAGATGCTGCTCGAGGGTTGGGCTTCTCAGATCCCAAAGCACAACTTGGAGGGAGCCTCGGTTGTTGCACTTGTCAGCTTGTCGTGGTCGTTTCAAGATGGCTGGCTCCACATGTCTCGGTGCCTCCACGGGTCTCCTCTTTTCAGGGACTGTGGATCGGGCGGTGAGAGGTCTGGAGGTCCAGGTCTTGTCAGTCTCTGGGCTCGGGCTCCGGCGGGAGGCGGCGGCAAATCAGACGTTGATTCGCTGGATGGTGCTTGCGTTAGCAAGGTGGTCACTCCCTGACCACAGGGGAGATTTCCTTCAGTCTTCTGTGCAGCAGAATGTCGAAGTTCCCGTCTTCTTCTTAGTTTCAAGTTGATTCCAGGATGTCTGAAGTCTTAGGACACAGCTCCTACCTTTAAGCGGATTCTAGGGGCCGGACTACCTGCTAGGTCCCTCCCTATGGGTGGGACCAGGAAGGGGGGTGGTTACACCCCCAATCCTTTGTCCAGCTCGCCCCAGGCCCGGGACTGGTGTGCCCCAGGACCGGTTTGAACTGGCATATGCACCGAGGCTCCTTGTGAGCCACAGGCATGTCTGGTTTCTTTCAAGCCCTACCTGACCAATACACAAAATCCTGTCTGGGGTGGTGCACGCACCTCCCCTGGCAGGAAACCCTTTGTCCACACCTCCCAAGCTGGAAGGACTCCCAGCAGCAGGAGGGCAGACTTGTGTCTGTGGTGGCAGCATCCATTTTGTGGAGCTGAGGCTATGTCTGATTTTACCCGGGTTTCAGGTACTGTACATGTCGTGTCCCTCTAGAAGGGTGGAATGCTAACCCCGTCGCCAGAATTGGCGAGGGGTTAGTATTCCAATTCGTATGACACCTTACTCGACATGTTTTGATAAAGCCAAACCAAAGATAACATTTAACCGCGAGGTTCATAATGCACTTAAGAGTATATGGTATGACGATATCTGGAAACAGTAGAAGGAAGTTGTTCCGACCACTGCAGACAGGCTCAGCTCATGCCAGAGCACCATCTCACATGGAACCAAGCACTCTGCCTTCAGGATTGTTAAGGCCTGCCATAGGAGTGACTTATAGGTTACCAGGTGTCCCATTTAAGGTTAGGTATAGGTATACTACACCTAAGTAAGAGGTGATTACACCAACTTACCCCAGCTGAGTGATCAGCCAGTTGTGTCAAATTGTTAGGCCAAGCCTGGGGTGGCATAATACATGCTTCAGCCCCTGGCAGGCCTTGGGTACACCAATGCCCTGGGTACCTAGTGTACACTGGTACAGGGGCTGACAGGGTGATCCACTTCCAATTGGTTATGCACCTAGGGTGCATAGTTTTAATTTAGTAGAGAGAACAGCAGGCTGGGGGTCTGATTGGCAGGCCCACAGCCTCAATATGTCAAAAACCAGTGAAGCAAAAAAAGCAAAAATTTGGGGTGACCATAGGATAGCAGACCCTACTCTCCTACAATCTCTCTCTAGGAAGAACATTAAACACCAAAGTCATCATGACATTTTTATTGTTGCCGAAAATTGCTGGCGGCCAGGAAGGAGGCAGCAAGTGCTTTTAAAACATTAATATGGCGAAAGCCCCTGGGCCGGACGGCTTCACCGCTATCTTCTATAAGAAGTTTTGCACCCTGCTGGCGCCCCTTCTTACCCAACTATTCAATTCCTTTTCGGCTGCGGGAGCGATTCCCTCAGATCTACTGGGGGCCCACATAGCAGTCATCCCCAAGCCGGGGAAAGATCGGACCCGCTGTGGGGCATACTGTCCCATTTCACTATTGAACGTCGATCTCAAGCTTTATACGGGAATATTGGCCAGTCGGCTGGCAACTTATATGCCAGGCCTTATTGACCCGGATCAGGCGGGGTTTATCCCAGAGCGTCAAACCCCGGACAATATGAAACGCGTCCTGCATCTGGTTGAAAAAGCCTCCCGTACGGCAGGAGAGTACATGTTGCTCACGATCGACGCTGAAAAGGCGTTCGACCGTGTTCACTGGCCCTATTTGGAGCAGGTGCTGTTAAGGATGGGCCTAGGAGAGAAATTTCACACCCATATTTTTAATTGCTATAAATTTCCGTCGCCGGTGGTCCGAGTGAATGGACATACGTCCTCTAGCTTTCCGATAGCGCGGGACACGAGGCAGGGGTGTCCGTTGTCGCCTCTGCTTTTCGCCGCTTATATGGAACCCCTGGCCCAGAAGATCAGGCAGAACTCAGACATCTCCGGAATTGCATTGGGAGGATATGTGCACACCATCAGCCTTTATGCGGACGATGTGCTGCTCTCTTTAGCTAACCCGCGGGAGGCCCTGCCGGCCTGCATGGCGGACCTGGACACTTTCGCACGAGTGGCGGGGTTCAAGGTGAATACGGACAAGTCGTTGGCCCTTGATCTCTCTTTGTCTCGGTCCACCCGAGAGTACCTGCACAGTGGGCGGAAGAGTCAATTCCCTATTTGGGGATTCAGCTGGCTCCTACACTACCGCAGGTGGTGGCCCTTAACTACACAGCCTTGCGTCTGAAGATCTGCAAGGAGCTGGGGCAGTGGAAGTATTATCCTCTCCTGTGGTTGGGTAAGATCGCGGCGGTTAAGATGACCATATTGTCGCAGATTCTTTACCTATTCTGCACTATTCCCCTATATCCGCCCACTGGATGGCTTCGGCAGATGCAATCGGAACTGGCCCAGTTTATTTGGAACGGGCGGGAACCACGAATGAAGAGGCTGTTGTCCACTCTTCCGCCGGAAAGCGGGGGGCTCGCGATTCCTGATCTTCAGCTCTATTTCCAGGCCACACAGCTACACCACCTGGTGGAGTGGAGTCGCTGGGAATCAGAGAAGCACTGGCTGTTTCAAGACCAAGCAGTAGCGGCCCGGCCTCTGCAGGAAATCCCCTTTCTACTTAAAGAGCACAGGCCTCCTAACCTCTACGCCTCCCACATCACTCGCATGCCTTTAGAGATATGGGACCGCACTAACATCTCTCATGCTTTCACCACCTTTCCCTCTCCGCTTACACCCCTGTTCGATAATCCTGAGTTCACCCCCGGGATGGATACGGTAGCCTTTAATAGGTGGAAGCCAGCTGGCTGCCGTTTCCTCTATCATATGTATGATGCGGATGGTGCCCGCCCGTTTTAGCAATTCAAGCAGTAATACGGGTTACCGGAAGCGGAACGGCTCCGCTACCTTTAGGTTCGGCACTGGGCGCTTGATGGGCGGGTGCGCCCATTGGCGGATCGGAGACACTCCCAGTATGAGAGATGGTTAATAACGCGCACATCAGATAAGCAGCTAATTTCCGATTTGTATAGAATGATGCAAATACAACATGCACACACTTACAATTCGGGTAGGACACGGTGGGAGAGGGAGTTGGGTAGAACTCTGACTCACAAGGAGTGGGAGGGAATATACTATAGGGCCCGCCATTCCGCATACCACATGGGACTCACAGACACATTCACAAAGATCGTGACCTACTGGTATTACACTCCAGAGCGCTTACACGCTATGGACCGGCAGAGGGATGTTCATTGTTGGAGAGGATGCGGGCAGGTAGGCACCTTGACTCACTTACTTTGGGAGTGTGAGTATGTCCGACCGTATTGGTCACAGGTGCTCGATGAGGTGGACAAGCACTTTAACACTGCGATACCGCGCTTCCCGGTGTACACACTGTTGGGCCTCCCAAATCCTCTGACCTACCCGCTTAAATCGCGCAGGGGGTGACAGATAGCCATAGCGCTGGGCTCAGCGACACAGAACATACTTATTCATTGCCGCACTAACAGCGTTCCAATTTTCACGGGGTGGTTACACCGGTTGTGGCATGTCCTAGACATGGAAAAGCTTACGTTAATGCTAGTGGGGGAGAGCCCCAAATATGGGGAACTGTGGAAACCCTTTCTGGCACTGTTGGCCTCCGAATTTAGGGAGGTCACTTGTCCCCGCTACCTACGCTTGTTGCATTTATCCGAAGAACAGAAGACAGAGTAAGGTTTAAAGACTTGCAGAGTCAGTGGGTGAGGAGGGGTAGATGGACGTGGAACGTGGGGAGGGGGCAGGTAGGGGTAGGGGGGGGTTTAGAGAGTTTTTTTTAGTTTGCCTATGACACCTCACTGGACTTCTTTCTAGCATTTAGGGGATGGGCACCGATCGACTCGGAGTTACACCATAGGGGTAAGGGGCTTGTCCACTCCTTTGTTTTGGACACGCACGATGTTGATGAATCCCTTGGTTGCCGTGTTGCTGAGCATTTTGGAATGTTAATAAAGATTCGAATCTAAGCTCACTGAGGGGAGGGGGTGGGGGTGGGGGTGGGGGTGGGATGGGTGTTAAGGGTTTCTTACTATTCTCTTATTATGTTTCAATTATGCTTATTGTTCAACTATGGAACACCTTCTAGAGCCTACGGCCTCAACCGGTCGCTTTACCGAGGGCACGGACTCAGTGCCTCTTGATTGACTTGCCTGCTTGTCCATGGCATCATCTATTAGTTAATACCCTCCTTTTTCAGACGCGGCCGGACCGGATGGGTTGTAGGCGACTTGCTGTGTTTAATTTCGAGAAGTCTTGCTTGGATCGTTGCCTGCTGATATAGCCAAATCACAGCTAGCCGGCCCTCTGGGTTGTAGGCATCTTGCGTATGTTCCTTGGATTGTGTCATGACAATAAAATAGATTTAATACTTAAAACCTTAATATACTTGCAAACATAATGCCTCCACCCAAAGTTAGCACCCGGTGCGGTCACATCGGTTGCACTGCCCTAGAGCTGGCCCTTCTCAAGGGTCTTGTGACCACAGTGACAGAGTCACTGTTCTTCTAGGCTGTGCTGCTTCATAGGCCTGCCCGCAAGACTGTAGGTGAACTTCAGTATGGATTGTGGTGGACAAACCTTGAAGGTTAACCCACACTTGCCACTGCTAGGGTCCACCTGCTGGTGCTAAGACACCAGGGCTTCTAAGGTCTTGCGCAGCCTTCTAAGGTCTAGCATGCGATTGTGCTCTCTCAGGAGAGTGGTCTGGTGGACTGGTTATTAAGGCTGAACATGATTCCCCCATTCCAAATTCAGCAGCTCTGGCCATAGTGCCACATCCTCTCCCCCACTGAACACCATACTGCCCCACTGAGAAAAACTCACACGACCTTCAACTACAATCCAATTGCTGCCGGCTATAAAAATCTGGATGTGGCTCAATTTAAATGACGCACTAGACAAGGGCAATATGCGGCCTCCAAAAAAAAAGTAACAACATCCTGGAAAAAGCAAACACTCATAGGGAATGCAACATTTAGCAAACCATGTGAAATGTAAGCAGGAACAACATGGTTACCTTAATGCGTTCACACTCACTATTCAGAAATCAGTCAGTGCTTTTGCCTGAGAAGTTAAGGACATGACTACGAGGCCCTGAGTAGACCCATTTCAGTGTCCATTGCTTATATCCTTACAAAATGTAAGCAGCATGGTAAAAAGACAACATCCCTGAAGGCAGAGCCGCAGTACACATTTTGTTTTCCAATCCACACTTTGCAGTACCCCCAGGATTGGTGCACCAGTTGCAAGCCCAGGGAAAACAAAGACAAGAAAACAAAAAAAGCGCTTCACTGGCAAACTCTGTAAAAGTGGCGCTAATGTGTTTGCGTGTGAATAAAATCAACGTGGCCAGTTTGCTACCACTCTGTCTTACTTTATTTCGGTTTTTGTCATATTTTTAACCTTTTAATCCAGATGCTGCACTTTGGAATTAAAATACGACATTTCCAGCAAAAATGTTTTTCTTTTTTGGCTCCATTTCACAGGGGAGCAAATAATCTCGAAGTCAGGGTTTTCAGTAAGAGAAGAACTGCTAGACAGAAAGAGAGGGAAGAAGGAAAGAGTGGGGGGGGGGGCAGCTGAAGCGCAGAGCAGAAGTGGACACTGTCTTTTTCTTCTCAGGGCAAGAAGGAAAAGACAGAGTCCTGTTACTGCCAGAATTGGCGATCTTTATTTATAGGCGATGGTGATTTCTTGCGTCCTGGGACACATTTTCAAAATAAAAAAGTAGGGGAACAGAATCCTTGGAATTGAAGAAGTAGGGGCACGGCGTGCCCTGCCGATCCCGCCCACTTCGACCACTGCACTGGATACTCATCTTGTACATAGGCAAGGCAACTACGGTTTGAATGAAATCTAGAGGGTCCATGACAAGGTTTATTTTCTTAGTACTACCATATTGATTCGATTTGGTAAAGTATCTTTAATTTGCCGCACTGTCTAAACCAAACTTCAGGGCAGAATCAGTAAGGAAGAAAAAGCCAATCCTTCGCGTCTAATGGCAGCTCTCAAACTCTTCTTCAATGGAGTTGATTGAGCTGAACGTAGGTCAGTGCCAATATCGGACCCCCTCGATGATAAATACGATTAGATGACCAACCTCTGCAACTCTAGCTCTTTTCTGCCATAAATTGTTAATTCTCTTCGTTGTACTAACTCGAGCAGTAAATAGCCTATCTTCCAATCGCAGGAAGTCATTCTACTGCTGAGTTTGCCCTTTCTGATTGCCCTGCTCGCCTGTAGTGACGGCGGCGCTCGCTCATTATTTATTTTATTCATTTGGTTGCAGTGCAGCTTGGGGCGCCGGCCCGTGGCAGGAGGGACCAAAGGGCTGCTAGCGTAGGCTCCGGGACTCGGAAGTCAGGGCCGGCTTCCAGGCCTAGGCACGGCACCGCGCAACTCAACTAGTCAAGCCAGACAGCGCAGGCAGGCAGCCACACCGACAGCAGCCTGCTCCGCCGGGTCGTCCGCCCTGGTCACCGACAGCAGGCCTGCCCAGTTGCTCACAAATAAATCTACTACAATCCACACACTCAGGAGACGCCCAGGGCGCTACGCAAAAATGCAAAGCACATCTGTCACTCACCTGCGGGCGGCAGACAGTCGGCAGCAGGAAGGGACAGGCAGGCAGGGCCTAGAATTAAAATTAATTAAATTATGGGGTGCCTATCCCTCAGTCTCAGTTGTTCTGGAATGCTAGTCTTCTCGACCTGGCCTCACGTCATGACCCGGGCCACGCGCACTTTTTTTGCCCGAACCCCATTGCGCATGTCACCACCACCAGCCGCCCCACCCTAAGGTGGGTGAACTGAGACCGCGCAGACGCGGCGGTGGAGACATCTGCGCGCGACCCACTCCCTATTAAATGGTGTACACTGCACAGACAGTGCTCCAATGCGTTATGATATTATAGAGAATCCAGAGAGAGATTGTGCTTTTTTTTGCCCCCGCACGGAGCGCAGTAGTGTGTGAGTGACTAGTACTAGTCTGTACTTAGTGAACTTCTCTGTCTCTGAATTATTTCCTGACTAACGCAGCGCCGGACCAAAAATCGTCCCCAGCAACAAAACCGCCCCCCTGCCAAAAAACCCGCCCCCACCCCGGGCAGCCTACCGGGGGATTGCCCGGCGCCCGGCATTGCCAGTCCTGCCCTGATGGTGGGAGTCCATGGTGAGAGTTCACTGGATTATTCCTGGATCGCCTGAAGTCTCAATTAGTCTGTCTTGCTGTGGGGCAATGTCTCTTCCAGCTCTCCCGCCTGGGGAGGACCTTCGTCTGGCTTGCCATGGGACTGCTGGTAGGCTGGCTGGGGGCAGCTGCGAACCGCCGAGGAGCCAGTAGCCAGTCTCTTGCACAAACCTCAAGGGTGTGTGGGTCTTGGTCAGGAAATGCTCTCTCCGCTGCAGTTCAGGTGCAGACCAGGTTAGCAGATAACCTATGAGTCTTCTTGTTGGTTAGTTTGGCAATAGTGTAGGACTCCACTCCATGTGTATTCGAGACGGTGTCGGTTGACGCACTCGATGAGGACTGGCATGGTGGCATTGCCAGCCGTGTGGTGAATCTGAACGATGGCGGGTGACGACTTGCCTTGATGGACGCAGACGTCTAGTCTGGAGTTGATCACCTGAGGCAGGGAGTGGCCAGGTACCTCCATGTTGTCTGGGGAGGCACTTGCATTCATGTACTTGTACTTCTTGGGCTGTTGGGACTTTGATGACGGAGGAGTGATGAACACGCTGAGAAGCGTTAGGCTTGAGGCTCCGTTCGCGCAGGCTGTGCAGCTTACTATCGGACTCCCGCTGTGCGGTTGCCAGTTCCTTCTCGGGTTATTCCCCTCTTCCCTTGCTGTCGCTGTGTCAGGACTCACTCCTGTTGTAGCTTTGGTTTTCTTCATCGTCCGACCCTGCCACTCACGACTTCCACTTCTGCCTTCAGCTGTTTGTCCGATTCTTGGTGTAGACCCTCCGGTGTATCAGCCATCATGTGTCGCACCCATGGCACTGATGACGTAGCTGCCATTGGGCCTGGACGACAGGTGGCGATGATTAACTAGGAGAGGAAGTTTCTGGATGGACGTCGTAGCGACGTGACTGCCTCTTCTGAATCTTGTCTTGCACCTCTGGCATTTGCGGTCAGGAGCAGGGATGCCACTCGACTCCAACTACTGACACTCAGGACTGGACGGTCTCACTGTGAAGCGATGGGAGCAACGCGGTTTGCGCTTGCTGCGGCTTACGTGTGGTTCTCCCTTGGTGCTGTCACCAGGGCTGTCGGTCCGCCTTGCTGGCTATCTGGTGTCTTCGGAGGTGTTCTTGGCTTGTGGTGCTACGAGTCCTCTTGCTTCTCCTCTTGTTGTCTTTGACACCCCTGCGTTTGTCCAGCTCTTCTGAGTGACACGATTTCCACTCTTCTTTTGCTTCTTCTCCGGGTGCAATGACATGCACCATGTTCTAACGTGGCCAATGGGGCTGTTGAACGTCGATGGTCTCCGGACCACTTGGGTGAACCTTCAGTCGCTCTTCTTGGCTGCATGGCGAGCAGCCACTCATCTTGGGTGCTCCTTCTTCAGGCAGCTTCTTGAGGCTCCAACTCCTAGCGTTCCCTCTCCAGGGAATGGCTTCCACGGGCAGTGGTGAGCTGTAGCTTCTTGAGGCTCCTACTCCGGGCATTCCCTTTCCAGGGAATGGCTTCCACGGACAGTAGGAAGCGAAGCTCCTACTCCAGGTGTTCCCTCTCAAGGGAAAGGCTTCCACGGGCAGTCGAGAGCTGTGGTGGCGGCTGGCCACTTGTGGTGTATGACTCTCCTCTCGTCAGCCTTAGGTCACTGACGACTCATGATTGAGGCAGTTTGAGGGAGGACACTATGCTGCGTTTGGCCCCTTCCTGGCTCTGTTGCTGTTGCTGCTGTGGAAATGTATGGGATCTCCCTGCTGGTTTCAGCAGTGCTTCTTTTTCCTTCAAAGGTCTCTTTTCCTCCTGGGCATTTGCCTGTGCTATCAGGTTCACTGGCGCGGCCTTCTGCGTGCTTTGGACCAAATGCGCTCTGTCTTCTCCTTGAGTGCTCTCATCTGGCACTGGGTGTGCCTGTGTTGTGGCTTGCATTTGTGTCCGTTCACCAACTGAGGGTGGATGGCGCAATCTCCTTGCTTGCAGTGGCATCAGACAGCCACTGGGAGTTGCACGTGCAGGGCATGTTGTCCATACTCCTTACATGAGGCTTGCTTGGCTGCCTTCTTCTGGGGGTTTAAGAACCTCTCCCCTCAAACGACAGGCACTCACTTGGGGTGTGTGGCGCTCGCTTCGCAACAGTCTCTTTCAGTGGCTGATTAGAGCGCAGTCTCTAGAGTAGTGTGGAGTCTCCCTTGCTGGAACATACAGTCTGCCACTATCTTTTCCTCACAGGATCTGTGCACTGTCCGTTCTCACTGCAGTAAGCCCCTCTCACCTCCTGTCCTTGCAGCACACGCTGCTCACTCTGTGAGACTGAGACAGCCCCGCCAGTGCCACTGCGAGCTTCTGTGGGTGCTTTGCTGGAGCCTGATGTGGCAGCCCAATCAATACTTTGATGGGCCGGATCTGCAATGCCAATCTCACTTTTGCCCACCAGTACAGCGCCAAACCTCTTTTACATATGCTGGGCCTATGGTAGGAGCTACTCCAGCAGATCCCTATTGCTGGGTGTGGTGTGGCACTGGGGCCATCAGGTGGCACTGTGGGTGATTGCAGAGAGACCACTGCATCTTTCCTGTGCTGCGGGAACGTTGGGCACTCTCTGTGGTGCTGCTGGGCTGCAGTGTTACGGGTGCTGGAGTGTGGCTGTGTTTGTACACTGTTCCTGCACTGGCCACTAGGTGGCACTGCTTATGTGAGACTGGAAGCCCTGGCAGAGGTCTCCTACCCTGGGACAGTTGCTCTGTGGCTGCAGGGTGTTGTAAACCAGGTGCTGTGAGGGCAGAGGGCCACTGGGTGGCGCTGTAAGCAGTTTTCTCAGAGGCCCGGCACTTTTGTGCGTGCTACGGGCCGCTAGGCTTTCCTCTGGTACCGCAGGCTTAATGGGGACCACAACCGCTTACCCTCAATCTGTAGGCTCTTGTAGCTCACGCAGGCATGGTGCTGGAGTAGGCAGGGAGATACTGCTCTGGTGTGGTTACCCGCAATTGTCTTGTGGCGTGGTGACTCGGCAGGTAGGTGGCGCTGCGGGCTGTTTCCACGTGCGAGCCTGCATGTCCTTTTCTTGCCAAACTTGAGCGCGCAGGGGCCTACCCCTCAGATGCGGCATCCACCCCAGCTGGCAGGCCGTGGAAGGGCCGCGGAGTCCTGTGGTGAGGCGCCTCCTCCCTGGCAACAGCCCCACGGGTGGAGGACCGGCAGAGAGGAGAACCACGTTGGCGGTCACCGGGCCGGCAACACGAAACAGTAAACACCTGCTCACCGGCAGGTAGGGTCACAGGTGCTAAGCAGGGACGGGCATCCTTTCCAGGCTGTACACTGTCACTGCGGACTCGCTGGCCTCATTGCGGCTGGGCGGCAACGCTTGGACACGCTGCCGCAGCTCACCCTGGCCGGGGCTGCATGACTCGTTCCATAGGGGAAACAGGCACTGTTGCGGCCGTATTGGCGCGGCCTCACCTTCCTCCTCAGCTGGCTGGGTTTCAATGGGCGCGAGGGGAAGCAGCGGCGGGCTGTGAGCGCCTGCTTCGAATTCGCCCCTCTCGCTTAGGCCTCACTACGGGTGTAGCTGCATATCTTAGGGAGGGCACTGCTACCTTCTTGCGCTGTGATGCAGACGGCGGTAGGCAGTGTCGCTGACGGGCACTTTAGGAGGCAGGGGGTGTCATACCTTGCGCAATCACGGCTGGCTCAGTTTCCTCCTTCCCGGCAGGCAGGGGTGTCTTCTCACATCCTGCGAGACTGTACGGGCGCCTTGAGCCCGCGACTGGAGTTGAAATGCCACTCCTCCATGGGCTCTCCCGTTGCAAGGCCGAACAGGACAGCGGTGGCAGTAGGTATAAGGGTGCCGCAGGCTATGCTCCCTCCACCAGACACTGGGAGGCAGCTGCCATACCACGCATGGGATAAGACCCACTCGTCACCATTGTGGTGTTTGGGCCCGGGGCCCGCATGCTGGGCAAATGATCACATGTACACCATGGTAGGATACTAGAGAACTGGCCTCGAGCACGTGCACCCGGGCCCTTTTATTAGCAGGCTCACGTCACTCGTGATGCCTGTGAGGGATGCATGTGGGGTGCTAGTGTGCCCACTCCCATAGGGGAGTGGCTATAAACTCTATGCCTGTCGAGACACTAGAACGTGTCTCGGAGGACATAACAGCCGGGACCCAGGCGTTTTCCTGCAGCTCTCATCAGGAAAGCCACCCACAGGCAGCCTCCCTCCCCTCTGCCAATCACAACGCTGCAATGGCAGCGTTGTGATTGGTGCAGTGCAGGTGCACAGCGCCCCAGCCGGGTGCCTCATCAGAGGCCCTTTTCTCTAAAGAGAGAAGGGAGAGTGCGCATGACTGCTTTGGTCAGCCCCAGGCCGACCAAAGCAGTCAGGTTCCACAACAGTGGGGAAGCCACTCCCCCCTGCCCTCGAGCAGGACCGCCCACCCGCTCGCCCACAACCAGGCACTTCTGCGTTCTCGCAGTGCAAGAAGCACTGAAGCAGAAACATAAAATGGTAGCTTTACCATTTTATGTTTCTCGCACTGTGAGAAAGTAGGGGGGCGACACCCCCAAGCCCCTATGGAGGAGCCGCCACTGCTCATAGGTCTTCTTTTAATGGTAAGCACTCTTTCGGTAAACATCCGCCAAATCACCTTTACTCTGGCTTTTCTACATTGGGAAGGAAAGGCTAGCTAGACATGAATTGAATTAATCCTGAAACATTGTTTTGTTAGAAGAAAAATTACTCTAGATCCAAACGCAAAAACAAATAGCTTTAGCCAAGGCTTTAATATGGGGGGGGAAAAACTGGGGGGTCTCTCAAAGGGGCATGGCCAATTTAATTAAGGGTGTGACTTAAAAACACGTAAGCTAAAAATCTGTGCTCGTATTTTGCTGTTTCTGTCATTGCATCCAGATATGATACAAGTAACATCATACCTACAACAAGTCAGGACTATTGGCTTTGTCAATGGTTGTTAGTTGCATAAGATAAATAAGCAGCAACTATGGCTTGTATCTAATATTAAAAAAGCTTCTACTTAAAGCTCTGGTGACACCACGACAATGTTGCTGCTCCTGAGTTTTAAAAATAGAAGGGTAATCCAGAGAGAAAAGGATTCTCTTGAAAGGATTTCCTTTCCCCTAAAACGGCTCACCTGGCATGACGTCATGCCGTAACTTCTCCACTAGTGAGAAGTGAGCAGTGTGAGCATGCGCCCATCGATGTTCCTGCTGTCACTGCAGTCCAGAAAAAACGGACCGCCTGTGCCAGGACACAAAACAGATGACAGAGCTTCGAGGCCCCACTTTAAAAAACTGGTGCTGCTCAGCACCGGTGAGACCCGGCCCACTAAAACCCTTGCTTTAACCATATTTCTGGGCGGGTTAACCTTTGGGCTTGTTTTTGTGTACGCCTCAGCCTTTGTAAGTTTAAGGTATAATTTTGTTTGGCAAAGGGAAAATTTTAATTGGTTGAAAATTGTTAACAAATTCAAAGTTGTTCCAAACAGGTGGCCTCAAAATATTTCTTGGCCGGAGCCTCAAAAATCCATAAAATGGCATTAGTCCCACAGCCTTACCCTCAGAAGCCCATGAGTGACCCAGTACTCCTGCCCAAGGGTATCTTTCTTTGAGATGCCAGAGTGAGACATCTGGATTCAGAGTTGTGCTTGCATCCTCAGAGAGTATGTGTGAGTCTGGGCAATGGTACTGTCAAATCAGTGCTTAATTTGAGCCAGTGGTTGCCAATAGGGGCCCCAACATTCATTTTTGGGGGCTGGCACTTATTTTTCCTCATTGGACATTCTTCTGAGAGGAAGAGAGGGAAAAACATTCAAAGTGGAAAGATGGAGGAAAAGAAAGATGGAAAAAACGTTACAAAGGACGAAAGCAGGAACATGAAAAAGTGAGATAATGGGGATGGGAGTGTCTGGAGTGGATTAGAGAGGGCTGGACCGGAAGTGGCACACTAAGGGCTACCCTCCAAGTGGTAGAGGGCTATTGCCCTTGCCAGAGTTTAGTGAAACAATTGCAGTGGCTGCAGCAAACCCCTTTTTGTGCTTCATAGGAGTCAGTGGTGTGACCATGCCTTTTTTGGTCGCAGCCTACCAGACAGCACAGCTGTTTGGTTTGCTAAAGACATCTTGGGGACATTTCGAAAGTTGACCTAGGAATGCGTTCTGTCCATTGCTTGCCATTGGCTTTGTGGTTTGTAACTCACGTCATCTTGCTTTCCATTTGCTGGCTTTATTTGTTTTAGGCTGTCAAGCTTAAGTTCGTACTTTTCCTTGCCCAAATCTTATTTACAGTATCTTTCCGAGTGCTCCTTTTCTGTAACCAGACCTGTAAATCTTGTTCTTATCTCCTCACATTTGCTATGAATTCAAAGACCGAGGTCAAATGTCAGGTACTGTCTTCCAAGAGCGCTTGTTTACTTTTCTTTGACATAAAGTGAGAGGATTTATGTGACAATGTTGCTGGACACTGTGGGGGGAGGGGCGACTTGTTATTTTCTGGTACACGACAACATTTAAATGAACTGTGTAAGCGTTTCAGAATATATCAGATTAAGGAACACAAATAATGCACATTTGTGTCAGTCAGTCAGTCAGTCATAATACTTTATTTCGATAAATCAATATCATAAAAAGACAAGGGAACAATACAATTTCACACAATCATCAATTCGTAATTAATACAAAATAAAATCATGATATATTTACATACTTTTTCTATTTACACAAAAAGAATACAAAGGTATGTACTTTCTATAAAACTCAATCATTAAAATGTATTAAAAAGAGGTCAGTTAAATAAAACAAACTATTCACATCACTTGCATATAAAATTAGTATAAATTAAATTCAAGGAGTAACCATTACAGACGGGCAATATAAAATTCATCCATTTATAAAACCATGTTCGTGAGATTATTGGACAACATCCTTTTCTTGACCCTAATGCCCCCACAAGAAAACTAGCGACATGAGACATGATCCTGGGGGTCTGTAGTAGCTGGAGACACAAGAGTGCTGGCTTAACCTGTATAAACCCTGCCTCCTTAAGGATCGGTATCAAATATTTCCTTCTTAGAGCCGTGAAGTGATCACAGAACATCAAAAAGTGCAATGTGTTCTGGGTCGAAAAATTGTCACACTTACACGGCAATGCGTTTTCGGGGGTACACCAAGTTGGAAAATGGCCAAGGGATAAATGGATCAAATTTAACCGAAAACGAGTTAAAAGGAAACGATGGTAAGGCAGGTTTACAGTGGTTAAGTATGGTTCAGGGCCGACATGAGTGCTCAAAATAATGCTAGTCCTCACCGTTGGTTTCTCAAGTTCTACTTGTTCCCTATCCAGACTTAGCAATTCTCCCATCATGCCTTTAATCAGAACAATGTCTTTCGCAGTTATCGAGGCCGGGGAAAGAAAAAGATCTGGTCTCCCTAACTTAACAAGACAGTTTTTAATGTACGCTAGCCACGGTATTTTGTTTGCTCTGTCTAGCTGCAAACAGTCTTTTAAAAAAATATGGTTAAGGGGGATTTCTTGATTCAGCCAAATCTTGAGCCAAGCCAGAACAGGGGCCACTTTAATCAGATCTGAGATATATCCTATGCCAAGTTCAGAGTGAACAATATATGTTGAAGTCGACTGTAGTACAGAAAGAACAGATCTTAAAAATGTGTTCTCGGTAATCTGTATACTTTCCGTAGAACAATTACCCCAAATAGCACTTCCATATGTAGCAACAGCAAGACATTTAGCTTTATAAATTTTAAGCAGAGTAACTATTGGCCTAGCTCCCAGTTTTTTTAATAAAACTCTGGAGAGCAGAAGAGGATTTAGCAAGGGCAATATTTCTATTTTTTATCTGGGGACCCCAGGTTCCTCTCTCATCAAAAGTTATCCCCAGATAGGGAAAGGTGGCTACTCTGCAAAGCTCTTGTTTCCCACAGGTAAATGTTTTTAAGGACTTATTATTTTTGCCCTTGCCCATTATCATAATTTGAGACTTTTTGACATTAATCTTTAGGTCCAAAGAACCCATAAAGTCCTCAAAAGCGTCCAATAAACGTTGAAGACCGACACCAGTACGTGAAAGCAAAACAGCGTTGTCCACGTATAGGAGAACTGGGATTCCAAGTTCTCCTATACGTGGAACGTCAAGGGTTGCTACTTTTAGGGAAGGCTCCAGTGCATTTATGTAAACAGTAAATAGGAGGGGTGCCAAAATGCACCCCTGCCTAACACCCCTTTCTGACTTAAAGTGACTTGTGCAACGTCCATCCGAGGTAACTCTAACCGCAGCTATTAGATCGGAATGGAGGTCTGCTAAAAGACTAACAAGGGCCCTGTCCAATCCTATATCAAGCAGAATTTTCCAAAGTTTGGAACGATTTACGAGGTCAAAGGCTGATGAGACGTCCATGAACCCCAGGTACATGGACCCCTCCTTGGCCCTCGTATATTTTTCTACCAGTAAGTGCAAGTTAAGGCCTTGATCTATTGTGCTCCTTTTAGGTCTAAAACCGTACTGAACGTTTGATAGGACCCTTTTCTCAATTAGCCAATCATTCAGTTTTGTTAAAATGACCCGGCCCAGTATTTTCACCGATGAATCAATCAATGAGATGGGTCTGTAACAGGATGGGTCTTGCCTGTTACCCTTTTTAAAGACCGGTATAATGATAGATTTTTTCCACGAGTCCGGGATTTTGTCAGTTGTGAGAACATTAAAAACATTACGAAGAACTTTAGACCAGAACTTAGGTGCACATTTAAAAACGTCCCCTGGTACCCCATCAGGGCCCGGAGCTTTATTTTTCAGGGTCAGATCTATTGCCCGTTCCACTTCAGCTGCAACAAAAGTGACGATGGCCTTAGCAGTACAGAATTCCACTGCCTCCGCTTCTGTGATGGCAGCGGAGGTAACAGCACTGCTAGATTCTGTATATATCTGACTAAAATGTTTAATCCAGCCTTCATCAGAAATATTTGCCTCTAAGGGGGTGTTTGAGTCATCAGAAAAAAGTGGCTGATTTATTATTTTCCAGAATAGACCACTATTTTTTAAAGTTTCTGGTTCAAGAAGTTGGGCTACAGCATTGTCTTTCAGGTCCCTCTTTCTTTCTAAGATAGTTTTTTTGTACACAGTCCTTGCACTCACTATATCTTCACGGATTTTGGGAGTGGCTTTCAGGGCTTTTAGTAGGACTCCGTGCGTTTTTGAACATTTCTTATCGAACCATCTTTTGCCCACTAGCAACTTCTGTCGGGATTTATTCTGGAGACTACGGTTGATTTCTATGCAGATATAATCAAAAGCCACTATGACCTAATTGCTCTGTGTTCTATTTGATAAACATATTGCAACTTCATCCTCAACTTTGGACAAAACCTCTTGGAGAAAGGTTTCAGGGACTATTTTTGTCCATTTCAGCCTACGGTTCTGATCTTTTACCGTGAGGTTTACTCCCCCTCTAGCTTTTACTGATTTTAAAGAAATTACATCTGCAAGCTTCAATTCTAATAAAACAGGATTATGATCACTAAAAACTGATACCTCTGTATAATAATTAATCACATTATTTAACAAAAAAGAAGTCATAAAAATATAATCTATAATGGTACCTATGTCTTTTCCTTTAAACGTAGGGGATCTATTTTTCCCATCCCCGCAGCCTGATTCATATAAATTCCATCTTGCAAGAAAAGTTTCAAGATGCTCACCACGCCTAGTATGTTCCAAATGAACTGAAGAGGAGAGGGGGGGACCTTCATCATCCTGGCTAATGCATGGTAGGGTACATGGGTGTATGTTAAAATCCCCTGATAATATTAATTCAAAAGTATTTATGTTGGTACTGTAGACTGACAGAAATTTGTCCAGTACTTCCAAATTTTGACTGGTACAATCATTTGCGTGTGAATTATAAAAATTAACAAAAAGGATCTTCGCCTTATCTTGGGAAAAAAGTTCAGCAATCAAACAGTTATCAGAACCAGATGAACACTGAGTTAATGTGCCTTTTATGTCCAGTTTGAATAAACTTAGCAAGCCCCCCTTAGATCGTCCTGCCACACTGCTAGTAGCTGGGATGCAAAAATGGCTATAGCCATCCAAGGAGAAGCTATTCATCTGATCCCAGGTCTCTTGTAGGGCAATGATATCAAAAGCTTTTAATGTCAAAAGCCATTCAGGATTCCCAATTTTATTCTTTATGCCGGCAATGTTCCAGGTGGCAATTTTAAGGGACGATGCTGGTAACTGAGTAGGATTCTTCGAGGCGTCGGGTAGTCAATCATTTTCCTCCAGTGAGGATAAAGCAGTGTAACGATTATAAAGGGGAAGAATATTGTCCAACTGCCTATTAGCTGACTGATAACCATAAAGATCCCCGCTGTTATGGTGCACAAGTGCGTTCAGAGGCGTGTTGGAAAAGCAACCAGCCGTTCCCCTTACTGGCCCATTTCCAAGATGCCTTTGCTGCTGAGGTGATCGATATTGGGTGTTGGCCAGATGGTTATAAAAATAGCCAAGGGGTCTGACACGTACAGAATTTTCCTGGGTAGGTAAAGAGGCAGCTCTGAGGAGAACAGTAGCAACATGTTGTGGGTGTTTAAAATTTACAATGATGCAATCCCCTCTTGTATTTTTTCTTCCATAACCAATCCAACTGACTCTACGGGTGGATATTATATCATTTGAGAAGGCTAGCGGAAAACCACAATTCCTATTCAGCCAAGCAAGTGTTTTATTTTTTAGGGCATCATGGGTTTCTAGCCTAGAGTCAGTCATGCAGGAGTCAACCTCTGGGACATTTGTTAAAACCACAATGTATGGAACACACTGCGGTGGGAGGTTGACAACATTTTTCCTCCTGGGTTTACTACTCCCAGCAGTGTCTCCCTCTGCTAAATTGTTCTGATTACTCTTTTGTACTATTTGTGGTTGTAGTGAAGTTGGTGCTAGTGCAAGTGCAGTACCCACTGGTGGTTGGTTAGATGGTGGAGTGATCAGTGCATTTACAGCTGGAGAGGCCTGAATGATAACCCCCGAGCCACTAACCCTGGTATTAGCTGAGGCGTATACTACGGGTTCCGATGAGCCGTGGCTTATGGAACCCGATGGACCGGGTTGAGGGCTCGTCGGGGAAGAAGACCGGGTCAAATAAGAATCAAGGAGACCTTTCAGTCTGGTAACCTCTTGGGCAACTAATTCTAACTTTGCCACCAATGGGCTAATCAGAACCTCTAGTTTAGACTCAAGAATGGTTGCCAGGAGTTCAATGTGGGCTGGATGAAGGGTACTTCCCTCAGCATTGTTTATAGGCTCTAAAGTGTCCCCCCTGCTGAGTGATGTTAAACCTGGCTTTTTGGACTTTCGACCCACCGCCCTCTTAACCGGAGCCTTCCTGCATGCACGCACCATTCTCCGAACAGGAGATTGAGTTGGTGTGACCCTTAAAGAGGATGTCGGGCTCTGGCTAGGAATAAAGTCAGTTAAAGTTTCCCGCTCTTCTATGGTCACTATGGTGGATACATCATTATTTGAGTCTACATTGTTAGAGTTAGCACAGCCACAGTCCGGGAGGAGCGACGGAGTGTTGGGCGTACTCAGCCTTGTGGGTGACGTTTCTGGACTCAACCTGCTAAGTGATAGTCTCCTATCCGTATTAATCTTACTAACTACCTTAACAAGATAGTTATCCATTGTCCTTGTGTCATTAATAGCCGCTGATTCAGAAGACCTGAGCTTAGACATAATATGGACAGCTGGTACTAACTACGAAGTGAATTGGACAACAATAACTTGTCTAGATAGTATAGAAAACAGTGAAGGTAATAGGACCAGTAAGCAGAAAACGAACGTAAACCAATATTCACAATAGTGTCTTACTAGCAATCCAAGATCCGAGTGATACGAGCCAGAATCCGTGGCCTAGCCCAGCCTCCTTTGGCCCCTGACGGCCACAGACGGCCCGCCCTTTGCCCGGGCTTAGCCCGGCGCCTGCCCGCGCGCGTCCCGCGACGCGGGAGATATGCTTGGCTTTATGGCGCCTCTGGGCGCGTGATAAGCGTCACCTGGTCAGCTCTCCGGAGCTGGGGATTCTGGGGACTGTAGTTTTGTCCACACGGCGGCCGCGTAATCAGCGAAGTGGCGGCGGGAGAAAACGAGGCCAGCAGCACCCACGGCGACAATCCAGGAAGGGCAGGTAGGATTTTAAGAGGACTTCCAGCTTCACAACCACATCAGGGCAACACCCGCTCCCCCGGAAATATGCTTGGCTTTATGGCGCCTCCGGGCGCGTAATTAGCGTCACCTGGTCAGCTCTCCGGAGCTGGGGATTCTGGGGACTGTAGTTTTGTCCACACGGCGGCCACGTAATCAGCGAAGCGGTGGCGATAGAAAACGAGGCCAGCAGCACCCACGGCGACAATCCAGGAAGGGTAGGTAGGATTTTAAGAGGACTCCCAGCTTCACAACCACATCAGGGCAACACCCGCTCCCCCGGAAATATGCTTGGCTTTATGGCACCTCCGGGCGCGTGATTAGCGTCACCTGGTCAGCTCTCCGGAGCTGGGGATTCTGGGGACTGTAGTTTTGTCCACACGGCGGCCGCGTAATCAGCGAAGCGGCGGCGGGAGAAAACGAGGCCAGCAGCACCCATGGCGACAATCCAGGAAGGGCAGGTAGGATTTTAAGAGGACTCCCAGCTTCACAACCACATCAGGGCGACATTTGTGTCATTTCCAAAGTTTGTTGGAAACAAATACTTTAATATGATCAAGTGGTAGAGGGCTATTGCCCTTGCCTGAGTTTAGTGAAACAATTGCAGTGGCTGCAGCAAACCCCTTTTTGTGCTTCATAGGAGTCAGTGGTGTGACCATGCCTTTTTTGGTCGCAGCCTACCAGACAGCACAGCTGTTTGGTTTGCTAAAGACATCTTGGGACATTTAGAAAGTTGACCTAGGAATGCGTTCTGTCCATTGCTTGCCATTGGCTTTGTGGTTTGTAACTCACGTCATCTTGCTTTCCATTTGCTGGCTTTATTTGTTTTAGGCTGTCAAGCTTAAGTTCGTACTTTTCCTTGCCCAAATCTTATTTACAGTATTTTTCCGAGTGCTCCTTTTCTGTAACCAGACCTGTAAATCTTGTTCTTATCTCCTCACATTTGCTATGAATTCAAAGACCGAGGTCAAATGTCAGGTACTGTCTTCCAAGAGCGCTTGTTTACTTTTCTTTCTCTGACATAAAGTGAGAGGATTTATGTGACAATGTTGCTGGACACTGTGGGGGGAGGGGCGACTTGTTATTTTCTGGCACACGACAACATTTAAATGAACTGTGTAAGCGTTTCAGAATATATCAGATTAAGAAACACAAATAATGCACATTTGTGTCATTTCCAAAGTTTGTTGGAAACAAATACTTTAATATGATCAAAACAAATCATTACACAAGGTGATGCAATTTCCACACATTTTCGTCTGTGCACTGTACAGTTTTATTAGTAAAACTGTATATTTGTGCAAATCTAGTGGTCAGTTCAGTTGAAAATGCGTTGTCTGTAATGGCAGTGTGCTACCACACAATGAATACTCCACTCTATGCCACACCACTATGCACCACTGCACAACTCCACTCTACTCTGCACCACTCTATGCCACTGCACTCCGCACCACTCCACTCTAGGCCTCTGCACTGTAACCTGTACCACTCTACTTGCCAATGTACTCTTCGCCATTCTACTCTACACTGTCACACTCTTCACCACTGCACTCTACACCACTCTAGTCTAGGCCACACCAATCTACTATGCACAACTCCACTCTATGTGCAATGTATTTTACGCTACTCTGCAATACTGCACTCTATGCCACTGCAGTCTATGCCAATACACTCTACGCCAATGTACTGTATGCCATTCTAATCTACTCTGCACTACTGCACTCTACACCACTTTAAGCAAAATGTTTTGAAGTTGGGCCTCCCTACAAATCTATATGGCAAGGATTTGGGGAGTGGAAGTGGGATGGATGATCACAGAGGGCATGGATCATGAGACCATTTCAGACGTGCTTTCTGTAGCTCGTAATCCACACTAAATGTGGAGCATCACACAAGAACAGAATTGACCCCAAACATTACTGCCCATAATTGGGGTGCAGTGAGCCCCAATGCACTCCACCTGCTGCACTAATGATGGCTGTAGCCCTGAGAAACAAGCTATTTCCTCTTCTTTCATTTCTTCTCCACCATGTTTGACCATCACTTCAATCTCAAAACAGATGCAGTCTCTGTCTAAAATAAAATGAGCTACTGCATGCTTACCCAGTTGTCTTGTGCCAATGGCGTCATCTACCTTAATGCTAGCAAGGAAAATGAGCCCCCATGCCCAAATTCCATTGTAAAACATGCATAACTGTGATGCAGTGGGCAGTTAGCTGCTGCCTTGCTGTTGCCTCTGATCTTTAATAACATGGGATCCCATCTCACACCAACCCTCTCCCTCCCATCCTTCCTCACCCTCTCATCTCTCTGATGTCCAAATCAAGGTGTCGCCTCTGTTTAATTTTCCCCCTTCCTTGGGTCATTACTCCAAGGCTCAATGAAACACTGGCACAGGGAGTGTGTCCTAGATCTCTTAAGCAGTTGCAGCATCAAAGATATCTACAGCTCTGCAAAGCAGGCTGTCTACTCTGCACACTCAGCTGATCTATTACTTATAGGTCAGATGCCCAAAGCAGGCTTTCTGCAAAATATAACCACACAAATAGCACATTTAGCCTCCCCCCCTTCCTTCCGCTGCTTGGGCACTGGGCTCTGTTCCATGTGGCACGATGCTGTCCTGGGCCCTAATGCTAGCAAAGAAAATGCACCCCATGTTCTTTTCCACAGCAAGACTGCCATAATTGAGATTCAGTGCCCACTCATAGAGTGTGTGGGGAGGGGAAGGGCTCCTGTGCTGCAAAACAGATTGAGAACTGAAGAAGGAACATGTCTTCTCACCAAGGTGCCTGCTAACTAAAAGAAATACCAATGTGTGGAATGGTTGGAGCCAGTGTAGGCTTTAATTTTTAGTCGCTCAGTTTCATGGTGACAAATATTTATTCTTTCTGAGAGGTAATATATGCGTCCATTAAAAGGATTGCACCCTTTTAATGGGCATATATAAAAATATTTACATTAGATGTAGTCTGGATTCTTATCACTAAAATGTATATTTTTAAAGCACTTGTTTTTATCTTAAACAGTATTTTGCTACAGTCTGTTTTAAACAGTGTAATACAATTTTAAAACAATGACATTCACAATGCTTTCTGTCACAGACTGGGGCCTTGTAGCATTATAAACAAGCCACTAATCCTCACTGCACCAATCAGGATTTCATTCTGTGACTCAGTCGTCACACACGAAGACAGCTGCTGTGATCACATTAGCTAACTGAGGTTTCATAAGGTAAAAGAGTATATTTCCTTTTGGTTAGTTTAACTTTTATTTATTTTTCAACTGAGGTCTGTGCGTCTTTATTACAAATATAATTACATCTTCAAAAATAGAACACAAATTAGATATTGCATTTTACAAAATGTAATGTATTCTATGACAAATCAGATGTATTTAAATGCATAACCTCAAAGTCCTTTTATAATGGTGACTGTGGTGCAGTAATTGTGTGCAGGACAAGTGACCATCATGTCTGTCAATGCCCCAACGAGCATGCTAGGTGGTAAATACCATCCCTTTACCACTCTCCTGCCTGCAGTCTCTACATTTGAAAACAAAATCGGAAACATTGATAGCACTTTATCCTCACCAGCTCCAAAATACAAAAATACAGCAGTATGTCCTGTGAGGTTGTACTCATGCAAAGTTTATTTTTCACAAAATAGAAAAATCCCTGTTTGTTGTGCCTCCCAACAAGTAGTTCTTAAAGACTTAATTCAAAGTCCTCTTCAGTAACAGCTTAAAAAGCATACATTCATTTTAGTTTGGTAGCAAGTGTTCACAATCCTCAAAGGTGTACAATGGCTATATAAAAAGTATTTTCTCTTGGATAAAACCTGTTTTAATGTTAGGCAGCCTGTATTAGTGAGGGGCAGTCTGTCTGTTTCCACTAGTCACTGGTCAGATTGCACCCAAACATCTCCTGTGAAGCTATCTTCATCCTTATGATCCCGATACACTTCTGACATTGTGACGGACTTGGACGGTAAGGTCTTGTTATTCACCATAAAGAAAAAAGCCTGTGTTGTAGATAACGCTAATTGGCAATCAAACAATGGTCTTAAATTTTGTCATGGTCAGCTCTTCGGGAACAAGAAATTTCCTTTGTCTAATACAGGCAAATACTTTTCTCTTTGATACCTTTCAATGACCACCGGTATTTTGGACGGAAACTCTCTGTTTATATCACCCACCTCACCTTTCTGAGTTGCTAAACACTTACACAGTTTAAACGGGATTGGGTTTTAGTTTCTCTGCAGACTTTCCATGCCATTCCCTGACAGATTTACGCTGTTGCTTGCTGAACAGGGCACTACACTATGCCCTCTATGCCTAATTGACAGTTAATTGTTGATATGTCCTTGAGTTGTGTGCGTGTTTTTATATGCAGTTATTCCAAGGTGAACAGCAAACAATGGAATGCATTTTTTTTCTTCATTTTAGCCTGGTTTTTTACCCCAACTTCATACTTGCTGGCCTCCCTAGTGCCACTCAGTAGTACCATCCTTTCACTTTTTTTGTGGCGTTTAACTGCTGCATGTAAATGAAGACAGCCTAGAATGGCGCCTTTCGCACTTCCAGGCTATCTTCGTTTACATGTAATTGCAGACCTATTTGCGCCCCCCTTGCAACACATCCACGCCCCCCAGGGGGGCGCACAGCACAGTTTGAAGACCTCTGCTTTTTGCCATTACACTCTATGCCACTCTACGCAGCTGCACTCTACCCTGCACTACTCCACTCTATGCCACTTCACTATACTCTGAAACAATGTACTCTACGCCACTGCACTCTACGCCACTGCTCTCTATGCCCCTGCACTCTACTCTTAACCACTGCACTCAACACCAGTGCACTCTACACAACTGCACTGTCACAGCACTCTACGCAACTGCACTCTACTGTGCATCACTGTACTCTATGCCACTGCTCTCTTCGTCGGTCTACTCCACTCTACAACACTGCACTCTGACACTCTACTCTGCAACACTGAACTATACATCACTCTACTCGGAACGAATCCACTCTACGGCACTATACTATACTCTGAACCAATCTATGCTACTCTACTCTGCACTTCATTCCATTCGACTATACTCTGCACTCTATGTTACTGCACTCTATGCCAATCGACTCTACTCTGCACCACTTCCTTCTGCAGCCCTCAACTCTACCCCACTCTATGCTACTCCACTCTGTACCACTCCACTCTGTGCAACTGCACTCTGTGCAACTGCACTCTGCACTACTGCACTCCACTATGCACTACTCTAATCTACGCCATTTAATTCTATTATGCTGCATTGAACGCTGATGAATTCAATGCCAGTGCACTCTATGCCACTATACACTGCAAAACTCTATGCCAATGCACTCTACACCAGTCCACTGTACTCTACCCCACTCCACTCTACACCACTCTATGCGATGCCACACTATGCTACTCCAATACACAACACTCTCTGCCACTCCACTCTCCAACACTCTACTCCACTCTTCGCCATTCCTCTCTACAATACTCCACGCCGCTCTCTTCTGTGCAACTTACTTTTAGCCATGCTGAACAGCGGCCACGCTGGAGTACAACATGGCTAAACAAACATTGGCAAAGCATATAGTTCTTGCATAGACGATACCTATTGGCTTTGCCAATGCTTGTTGAACCTGTGTCACTGGAGTAGCACCTACCGGTGTACCCATGTAAAGATCTGCTGCTGGATACTTAACTCACCCTTGGCCTGCATTATCACTGTATATAGGCCGGGCAGAGTGTGATACTTGCGTGTGCATGCTATGTTGTGAGTGTGCCTGTGCGTGGTACGTGCGTGCCTATGGGTTTCATTTGGGAAAACCAGGGCCAACTGCAGACAGGAGATGTGGATTGCTAACAATCCTGAAGACTGCCATTAAGTTTGGGGCAAAAGGATGGGTGAATGGATAGGTGGATGGACGTGCGAAAGGATGAAAGAATAAATGGAAAACTGAGAGGGTCAATGGATGGTTAAACGGTTGAAAGGATGGCACAGTAAATGGAAATCTGAGTGGAAGGATAGACAAAAGGATGAATTTATGGATGAAAGGCTTTATTTGTGGCTGTATGGGTGGATTGATGGATGCATGCCTCAGGGGTGTGGAATTTAATAAAATATCTACTTGTCCATGGGACAGTTTACTTCATAAATCTACTTGTCCTGTATAAAAAAAACACTTGTCCCTTTGGTGGCACGTAGTGTGACGACAAATTATGGCCGCAGTCTCATTATATAAAAGAGCTCTGATAATAGCTTCTCGGATCATGCCAGAGCTCATACCATAGTAGACTTTGAATACTAGCAATTCCCTTATTTTGCCACGTTTTGACAGATCTACATACTGCTGGAGGTAGCTGTAAGCAATAGTTCCCCATCGTTGGAATGCCCTTCTGAATCTGTGCAAACCTACTAATGTGCACGTTTTATGGGTTTGCATCAGTTCGTCTCTAATACTTTTCCATACAGAGAAAGATTGGAAATTTCCTTCTAACAAGGGAAGAAGTTAAACTTCCAGGGTTGGCAAAACAAGTGGTTGGTGGTAAAGTGAACTTGTTACTGCTCAACAGATTTTCGCATGATCAAATCTACTCATGCTAAAACGCAATTCACAGATATTTTCTAGGAGTATTATTTCCTGACCTACTCCTGCAAATTTTTGTGAATTCGTGAAACCTGCAAATCTGCACTAATGCAAGGATATACCAAGGGTGCACTTTTGTGACTTTCTTTAAGAATCAGGCTCCTATTTAGGTTTGGTGTTAACCAAGATCTTTTGTTGTTATTAAAATTCTATCCCTCTCTAGCTACCTGCTGACTTTGCTGTGAGTGACCGCATTCTGCTCTTTCACAAGGAGCATATTGGCACCTAAAATAGTTTTGTTCAGTGCTGGGAATTACTGTGGCACTGTTTATTTTTATTTATTTGTTTAAGACCAAAGCTATTTTTGCTTTTGCCAATGTTTGTGGTAATGATGAAAGTCCTGCAGCTTCCGAAAAAATAAAGTTTTACAAAAGCCATGCCGAAACAAGACACTCATTGACAAAACTAAAGGCTGACCACTAATGTCATACCCATTACCTTTGCCAATGCTTGTTTATTTTCATGTTTCCAATAATTTAGTTTAAACTGGTTATACTGATTTTTAATTATGGGAAATGCTAGCATGCATCAACACATTTTACTAAATGGTGTTTCAAAGAAATGGCACCTAAAATGTCACAGTTGTTAAGCAAAACGTGATAGATAGGGGCCTCATTTTAGAGGAAAGTCTACCACATACCATAATATGGGTTTTAGCAATATTAGTGTCTAGATCAATCTCAGCCATAAATTTGACGACCAGATTTATCAAACCCCTACTACAACCATGGATATAAAATCCTGTGGTTGGCTTACATTGACAATTCAGCTGCAATGTTGGGACGCCCTGAATTGTATCATGCTCCCCCGCATATTGGTAAAATCGATGGGAGGAAGATTAAAGAGTAATTATTAAAACAGGCTGAGGAAAGAAGGGAAACTATGGCCCTGGAGAAATCAATTATGAGAGCTTGTAAGATTATCCAAACAAAAGTTGGCCTTGAGCCCTATATCATTCAAGTTAGAAATCCGTGGGTGACATCCTTGCTCGCTAAATTCTGGGTTGGAGCGATGCTATATAGTCGCCAATTTGACCCTAACTCCATACTAAAGTGCCCTTGGGGTGGCAGCTCATTACAGACTCTGGAACATCTAATTTTATTTTGTAAATTGTATGACTTCCCCTGAAGAAGATACTGGCTGCCCATTTAAAGATCTAGGGACTTTTATCAATAAAGGCCTGCTTTTCTCCATCTTCAATTGCTGACAGATCCAGCAATTATTAAATGTGGTTGTGTCTTTTCTGAAGAGTGCTCTGCACTTGAATATACAGAAAGAAGGGAGAGGCAATGCTATAATGACCAAAGAGTTAATCTCTTTCATTCATCACAGACGATGACAGAATAAATGATTTCTGTAGCCGGAAATGTTCTTAGTCTTTTTTATTTCAGTTTTGTATGTATAGCAGCAAAACAGCCAACGCGTTTCACCCTTTCACGCTTCTTCAGGGCTGTGAAACAATATACAAAAATTCAATATAAAAATACTTTTTCTAACACTTTTATTCTACACCATCATAATACATACACATAACAAGCATTGGCATAGCCAATAGGTCTCGCCTTTGGGGCCTTATAAGTGTTTAACCATGCAACAGTTAATGTTGTTGCACCAAGGATATTGTGCTGCATCACTAAATACTTGTAAGGTCCCAAAAGCGAGACCTATTGGCTATGCCAATGCTTGTTTCACATGAGGTGGTGTTTACAAACACCTCTCACTTTGAGGTCAGAGAAAGAAAAGAAAAGGGAATGATGTGACAATCTGTCTTTTGTAACACAGAAAAGTGTATACACCTGTAAATGAACTGTACACATTCAACAGTTAGAAAAGCAAAAATGCAAGCACATTTTTTGGAATTCTGAAATGTGCTGGAAACAAAGATTTTATCAGGATCAAAACAAATCAGGATACTTTACTTGGTGATAAACAAATGATAAGTATTCATTGAAAGCGGATTTCCACACATTATATATAGGTGCATCAGTAAAACTGCACGTGTGCACAAATGTAGTGGCCATTTCAATGGCAAATGCGCCGTCTGTAAATGACAGTGGCTACCACATGACGCTTCAGTTACATTAAAGAAATCCCTCGCCTCGTGTCCATTAAAGCTAGGTGGGTTGCAAACGTTTGTTGTTCTAAAAAGTGGGTTGAAGTTCTACAAAGTTTGGGAACCACTCACCTATGAGGCAAAGTGACCAGAGAGTACATTACAAGGCTGTTCTACATCACCAAGGGCTCTGGGGTCATTTAGACTCAGGTGTAAAGTCTGTGAATCACCCGGAGCAGATGGCGCCAGACTACCCTATCTAGAGAAAAACGTCAGATTCGCGGAGTTTGATGTCGATAGAGTGTCTGCCCACACAGCAGTAGCAATGTGGGTGAAATGATAAGGCTGGAAAGGGCACGTGTCATGGTGGCGATCTTCACAACTTATTGGTATGTATAAAGAAACCTCCAAAGCGAAGAATTGTTTTGGAAATGGTAAAAATCCGTTTTGTGGATTAAAATGCGTGGTTTGCCACTGATGGACGCATGCGCGTTGCGATGGAAAAGCATACTGTCGCCAATGTCTTCTTATCATCAAGCGTGAAAGCTCCAGGAAAATGAAGCCGGACAAGGAATCGTATCTGTGATTGTTTACGTGACAGCTGGCGCTCTCCATAGCCTGGGTGTGATGTCAGCTGGAGACGTCCCAGGTCCACTGTAATAAGGAAAGTACTGAGGGCGTTTATAATCCAGGGATGGCAGGCTCCCACGGGTTATTACTGTACGGTCATTAAATCACATCCTTATTGATGTCATAACTAGACTGTGAGACACAGGCTTTGTGAGGATTTGGGTTGTTAGTTGAGGATGCTGAGTGCGCACCTCAGATAACAACCAGGAGTACACTACTGAAGCCATCCAGGATTAAAAGGGAGGCACTTCAAGGCTCATAGGATACTAAATGTTCCCTGTAGGCGAAACCTAAACATTTATCATCGACAAGTCATGCAGATGTTGTGGGGAGAATAGGGGCAGAAGAAGCCACTTAGTCAAAAGTAACTTACAAAGAAACGCTTAAATGGCTTGGGAGCGATTTGCAACCCATGACGAAATGGTCCTATATTATTGTGAGGAAAGGGAAATTAATGTTTTTCTACTGAAAATTGAGCACACAGGTGTTATTTTCACTACAATAAACAAATGAGAAAAAGAGACTTGAGGAAGTAAAATCACATGGAAGCATTGGTGCAAAATCAAGCATTTATTAATATTGTGCAAAGCCTACTGTGCTCAGCAGTGGACTGGAGAGAGTGTATATTACTGTGCAACATCCATTCCTGAGTAACACAAATAAAACAAACACAAGCATTGGCATAGCCAATAGGTCTCGCCTTTGCGACCTTATAAGTGTTTAGCCATGCAACAGTTGCATAACTAAATACTTATAAGGTCCCAAAAGCGAGACCTATTGGCTATGCCAAGCGGACGTGCGGCCGTGAAAGTGATCGCGATCGCGCTCAAACATCAGTGAAAGTAACCTCGGTCAAGCGCGGCGCGCGTGCCCGCGCACATGCACTTTAGCTCTAGGCTGGCCTGGTAGCACTTTTTAGAGCCCTCACAAAATGACTCGCCAGACCAGCGCATGCGCTGGGTCAGGCGAGACCTAAAAAACACTATTTACAATTAAAAGAAAAAGGAGTGACCAAGGTCTGTTGTAAAGTCACAAACCGTATACATGTTTTGATATCATAACAGCAAAATATCAGGAAATGGAAAAAAGGGAGGAGAAAAAACCATGTTTCAAAATACACCATGTGTCTGGGATATATAAAGTCTCATCTAATTAAATGCCGATGTGCACAATACCTTGGCGAAAGAAGGAAAAGGACTGACTTCATACAATGTATTAAAAATACTAATACTGTATTTCTATATGAGATCACTGAGATACAAATGTCAACTGTATAAGGATACGGGGGCGTGGCCTGCTGAGCAGCGAAATGGCCGCTCTCTGAGTGAGCTCCGCCGGCCGGACACCGATCCTTGGGTAGGCGCTGCAGGGTCGACCCCCCCTACGTGCTAGGTGATCTGGCAAGGAACTGCTGGAGGGTCCCCCCGAGGGGCCGCTGAGTATCAGGGCGGTGGTCCTCGCCACTTGGTGGAATTGTGGCTACTGTTGGGGGTAGCTGGCCTTGGCGACGGCTCTGTAGGAGGCAGACTCCAGCTTTCCTGCCAACACCCCCCCCAGTCCAATAATACTTATCGACAGGGGGTGCACTGCTTGAAGTGGGGAACGGAGTTGCCGCCCAGCACTTCCCATTGCCGGCGCCCCTGCTGCTTTTCTCTGTGTGACATTGCTACGTCCCACTGACAATGGGCAAGCAGGACTCTAAGCAGCCAAAGCTGACCTTCGAACATAAGTGCGCCACGTGGCAGGTGGAACTGGAGCAGGACGCCCCGGTGGAGGAGCAGCGTGAGTCCGCGGCGGAGGACCGAGGAGAGGATTTGAGGACGCTGATGCTGGAGATGAGATCGAGCCTACGTAATATTGACACTAAATTGGATAATCTAACTTCTCAATTGGACTCCGTGAAATCACAGGTGTCAACCCATGAGTCGCGGTCGGACACGCTGGAGGAGCGTCAGACGGTGTTTCATGACTTCCAAGTTGAAACGAAGGATCAGTTGCTACATATGGACAAACTGCTCAGCGTCATCAGAGCTAAGAATGAGGACTTGGAGGCGAGGTCGAGGAGCAATAACCTTCGCGTTACCGGTATTCCGGAGACAACGGCAATATCAAAAATGGACACCTACATAAGTGACCTGTTGCACGAGCTATCTGATTCACACTTGTCTGCGGTGTTTGTGGTTGAAAGGGCTCACAGGTCTTTGGGGCAGAGACCTCCTGTCGGGGCGCCGCCTCGGCCTATTATTGCGAAGCTTCTGAACTACCAAGACTGGGACCTCATCCTATGCCTGGCTAGAGAAAGGGGCAGCATTATGCACAAAGGCAATAATATCTCTTTTTATCCAGATTTCACTCCAGCTGTCCAAGCGGCGAGAAGAGAATTTCTTCCGGCAAAGAGGGTTCTCCTACAGGCGCAGATCCCATACTCTCTCTTGTACCCCGCTAAATTGAAAGTGTCATTTGAGGGTACTGCCCACATATTCACTGACGCTAAATCTGCTCTGAAGTTCGCCAAGCATGCGGGTGGCAGGAAGCCTAAAGGGCCTCGGGGTGGAGCGGAGGCCTCTGGAAGCCAACTGAGTGATAATGATTGACATGTGTAGTGTATTGTTGGTATCTGGTGCCTGACAAAATGGTCGACTGGGAGATGGGATGGGGCCAATTGTGGCGGGTATTTACATTTCTCCGGACTCTAAGTCCCACTGTCTTCTATAGTATTTTTTCTGTTTTCAGTGCATAGGTATTGGGCGGTTCACATCCCCCGCAGGTTTTCTGGCCACCCTGTCTAATGCAGGGTAGTAGCCGGCATAGCCAGACCCCCTTGGGAATGTTCCCATACTTGTTCCATGATGGTTGGGGATTCTTAGTAGGGAGGGGTATTCTACAACCCGGTTGGGGGGTTGGAGTGGGTGGGGGATGGAGGGAGGGTTTTGTTGTTTTTGTTCATTGCCAGTACCGATGTTTTGTGATGGGTGCCCGGGGTCATCTGCGTATGGAATAGATCTTGTCGACCTATTGGTTTCCTCTTTTGCAGTATAGCGGGATATGCACAACGCTGATAAAACGGTAAACTGTTTGACCTGGAATGTTCGGGGGCTGAATTATTGTAGGAAGTCACGGCTGGTGCATGCATACTTGGTATGCCATAATGTAGATATTTGCCTGTTGCAGGAAACACATTTAAATACCACACCATCCCAGCGATTACGCCAGGCTAGGTGGGGGCACGCTTATTCGGCTGTCTACTCCAACTATGCTCGTGGGGTTGCGATACTGATCAGACGGGGGCTGGATTGGAGGGAGGGGTTGATCCAGGGTGACCCAGAGGGGAAATACGTCTTGGTGCAGGGCCTGGTATGTGGTCTAATATTGACTCTCCTGCCTTTTTCCACAAGATTTGGGGACAGGTTAGGGCTACTGGCTGCAATACAATTATCTGGGGAGGGGATTTCAATGCGGTCCTGGATGATACAATGGATAGGAAAGGGGCCGCCCGAACACTGCACCCGTTGGCGAGCACCGCACTCCAGGAAATAATAGCAGATGGCGACCTCATTGACATTTGGCGAGGCAGGAATGTGGAGCTGAGGGAGGGTACATGCGTATCGGCCCACCGCAGCGCTTGGTCCCGTTTAGATTATTGGCTGGTGTCGCGTGACATAGCCCTGTGGACTGTTGACGTGGAACATATGCCCCGAACACTCTCTGACCTCGCCCCTTGCATGTTGAAATTGGCGCTACCGGGTGGTCCACGCCCGGCATTTGCATGGCGCCTCCCGCCCCACGCTCTACTAGATGACGCGTTTAAGGAGGAGATCAGAAAGGATATTACAGACTATTTTGAACTCAATGCTGGATCGGTAGCCACTGAGGCATCCCTATGGGAGGCATTTAAAGTTGTTATTAGAGGCCAGTGCATCGCCAGACAGGCTGGAGTGTTAAGAGCTATTAGGAGCACCCTTGCATCACTGGAGGCAGATATAAAAGAACTCGAACAAAAATTTATGGTTACTGGCGAGCAGGATGGGGCGGGCTTGCTGAAAACCAAGTTATTGGACTATGCTGAGGAAGCACAGCGGGAGGTAATATTCTTAGGTAAAAATGCGGAGGCTAGGCGCTATGGCGAGGTGGGAGGCCAGGTAGGGCCTTGGCAGGTATGTTGAAGGCACCAAGATCTGCAGCATACATACATGAACTGCGCGTCCAGGTTAGAGGGCAAGGAGAGATCCTTGGGGCCTTTTCTGATTTTTATTCTAAATTATACACTACTACCCAGGAAAAATGTCCGGACGGGCTGGAATCCTTTTTGGATTCTATTGCGTTGGTATGGTTTAATAACAAGCATCGAGAATACATGAACCTCCCAATCGATGCCGGAGACGTGGCGCAGGTCATAAAGAGCTTGCCACCCGATAAGGCGCCAGGACCGGATGGCTTAACCACGGCTTTTTATAAGGCATACACTGAGGAGCTGGCACCTAGACTGTTAGCAGTGTACGAAGAAGCCCTGGAGACGGGCATCTTGCCCGCGTCCATGCGTGAGGCTTTGATTATTACATTACTAAAACCAGATAAACCAGCAGATGACTTGGACTCCTATAGGCCCCTTTCCTTGATAAACGTGGACGTGAAGATCCTTGCCAAACTGATTGCGAATCGGGTGCAACTCATGTTGCCTATAATAGCGCTTCCCGATCAATCGGGATTTATTCCTGGGATATCAACCTCACACAATCTTCGCACGATCTTCTCAGTCTTGCATTATTTACATCCTGATGTTAGTGCAGCGGCGGTGTTTTTGGATGCCACCAAGGCCTTCGATACTCTTGAATGGCCCTATTTATTCACTATACTAGGAAGGATGGGCTTTAGCCCTCTCCTCATCAAAAAAATTTGCTTGCTATACACAATGCCCAAAGCCCTGGTGAGGGTGAATGGCCTGGTGTCGGAACCCTTTTCCATTTCGCGAGGTACGAGGCAGGGTTGCCCCCTCGCCCCGCTATTGTTTGCCATAGCTATGGAACCTCTGGCTGCCAGAATCAGACATCACACGGCAAGAGGCATGGGATTCAGCTCTAGAAATCTTCTAATATCACTGTACGCGGACGATGTGACCCTCTATCTTATTAATCCGGACGAAAACTTAAATCCTGTATTACGTGAGTTTGTTCGCTTTCAGGGTCTTGCGGGCATCTCAGTCAACTGGTCCAAGTCGGTGATCTTTCCCCTAACTGAGAACACCACAAAGGTATCCTCTGAATACCCCCTACGATGGGAGGCAGAAGAGATAAAATATCTAGGGATATGGATCAGTCGAGATCTTCAGGCGATCTGGAACCTTAACTATGGGAGAGCGATAATATGGCTGGAAGAAAAGGTGAAGATATGGGCGAAGCTACCCTTGTCCCTTACGGGGCGGATAGCGGTGGCTAAAATGATTGTATTACCTAAATTCCTCTACCTATTTGCAAACATACTAATTCCGCTCACGTCACTTTTTTTTAACACCCTGAGATTCTATCTGGTCGAGCTAGCTTGGGCGGGCGGACAGGCGAGGGTATCTTGGGACATGCTGACGCTGCCTTTAAAACAGGGGGGTCTGGGCGCCCCAGATATGAAACTATACGCACTTTGCGCTCAGGCCCAATATCTGCATTTTTGGATCCACCCAACTCCCTTTCAACCACATGTGGCGGTGGAGCGCGATGCTGTTGCACCACTTCCGCTGAGAGTAGCGATATGTGCCACAGCGAAACGTCCTAGACGTGAGGTGGATACGGCTGGGACATTACAATGGGCATGGGAGGAGCTATGCAAGAGGGCTGGAGTCCCGCTGCTTTATGCCCCCTCACTTTCCGTGTATTGCGGATGGAGTTGCCAAACACTTAGTGGGGCAAATGCACCTTCACACATTTGCAGACCTCTTCCCTGACAACCAGTTCATGTTCCCCCCGGTGGCAGAGGAGGGTCACACTATGCCCTTCTCTGAACTATTTTTGTATCACAGGTTGAGGTCGGCGTGCCGCGCTCTTAGCGGGAGCTTCCCGGAGGCTCCTCCGACATTCACTGCTTTGGAGGGTGTGGTGGGCTCCCCGTCTCCACGCAAGTTAGTCACCCGTATCTACCTGCAAATGCAAAACACGGCGCCGGTGATCACGCCGAGGTCCCTCCAGTGTTGGAATGACGACCTCCAATCTCCACTGTCCGAGGAACAATGGAACTTTTGTTGTGGGCAGCTCACTGAGCTCTCTCCCAACTATAAGTTACGGTTAATACACTTTAAATACTTGCACAGGTTCTACAGAACCCCTATCAGTCTGCAAAGGATGGGACTTCGGGAGACAGATGAGTGCTGGAGATGCAGGTGCTCCCCTGCCTCTTTCTTGCATATCGCATGGTCTTGCCCACTGTTAGAGCAGTATTAGTCTCAGATTTTCACTTTCGTAAACCAGATTGTTGGGCGATCAGATATCCCATCCCCTGTACTTGGCATATTGGGATATGTTAGGGACACTCCACCAAAATCGCGCAAATTGCATGCGCTGCTTTTACTATTCGCTAAAAGGCAGATTGCGCTGTACTGGGGCAGGCGGAGGGTGCCTACGATAAAGGGCTGGCTGGCTGATGTAACAGATGGGCATACCCAGTTGACCACGTTCTGGGAGCTGATGCCGGCAACATCCCGACCTCGCGACATCTAAGAGCTGTTTGTGCGCTGGGCTCAGGAGCGTCAGGACATGGAGGTAGTGGGGGACACCTTGGATGGATAGCCTCTATGGTGGTTGGAGGGGGGGCCAGGGGCTGTTTTCGTACATGGGTGTGGTACTTTGGTTTCCATACGCTCAGAACTAGAACACAGTCTACGGCCCATTGTACGGATGATCGTGTGTAAATATCACTGATATGATAAATTGCCTGTGGTTCCGGAAGGTTTATGTCTACATGAAAATGTGCTGCTATGTGCAGCCCCTGTAACTTATGGTCTTGTCCTAACAATACGCTGTGCCCTATATGTAATTGACAAGACACATGTGGTAACCAGTGTACCCCCTGTATGGCACCTGTGCGCACCATGTATCCTATCATGCTACCACAAAGACTGGCTGGTTATGTTGGTTGTATTGTTTATTGTATTGATATAACTAATAAATAAAATAAATAAAAAACTGTATAAGGATACTACTCATTATGTTAAGTACCCACCAACTATAATGTTTCGCAGAGTCTTCGGCTCGGAGTTTCCAGATACTCATTCTAGACACTTTCAAATTTTAGGATATACACTTTTATAATTCTAGAGGATGAGAGAGACAACATTTCATTGATTTGAACAAGTGCATAATACAAAGAAAAGTTCCAAAGGCAAATCTGAATTTCAACAGAGTAACGCATATTTCCTTGTCCCACTTCAACAAAGAAACAGTAATCAATACCTACTAGTATCAGAGTTACTGTAGGTACATATTCTGGTCCACGTTCCTCTTTCCAATTCAGCGGGTCCTACTACCACACCAATCGGTGAATGCGCTCAATCGCCCAATTTAGACGTGAGAAAAAGCAAGTCTCTTACTTGTCCATACAGATTAAGGGACATAGTACATCACAGGGACACGTACCCCATATCTGCTGGTAGTTAAAATAAAATAATAAATACCTTCCAATAGTAACTAGGGTCTCTTTACCAAATCCTGGTCTACATTTCATCCCAGGACCTTAACAGTAAGACAAAGATACTGGCATTCCAGTCACTTATCCTTAAGGGTATGTTAGATAATATAATCATATTCTCAAGGGGACATGCCCTGCCCAAGCAACATGTACTTAATGGTTTAAAAACGAACTATAAACAGCATATACCTTTCAAAATCAAAAGTTGTGTTTTTATGGGTTTGGACAAAGGAAGTGGGTATAGCCGTATCAAACCCACAATGTTCTGGTTGGTGGACCATTGATTCTACTTACTGAACTAGTCAGATAGTGGTTGCCCAAAAACATCCGTGCCCAAACTCAAACCTAGTTGTTCTCTTATATTATTTCATAGACACTATGTTTATACCCTTAGTTTCTCATTTATTGATTGCGAGGCTAATTCCTCCTGGTATGGAGGTAACTTGGATCTCTATACCAAGTCGTGGTCCACATTCCATCCTGTGACCTTACAGATAGACAAAGATACTAGCACTCCAGTCACTTATCCCTAAGGATAAGATAGGTAATATTTTCATATTATCAAAGGGACGTGCCCTGTCCAAGAAACATGTACTTAATAGTTTAAGAACAAAACTGTAAAAAGCATGCACCTTTCAAAATCAAAAAGTTGTCCTTCTATGTGTTTGAGTCCACACCCATGGTAAGTCCAAGAACCTCGAGTAATAGACAGTAATGGCAGCGCTCAATCGCTACCCCTACATAAACAGAACAAGTGATATATTTATTACTCCTCTGTCAATAGTGTATACAATCCCCCAAAGACTTAGAGCCATATGTAGGTAGCATCACATTTACCGATTCATAAATACCGAATTTTACCGAATCGGAATTTATGAATCGGTAAATGTGATGATGTAGGTAATGATTCGGTAAATTTTACCGAATCGGAAAAATTCGGTAAATATGAATCGGTATATACCGATTCGGTAATGGGGCATACCTTCCCATTGATTCCTATGGGCCTGGAGGCCCATAGGAATCAATGGGAAGCCAGTCACCATTACCGATTCGGTAAATACCGATTCGGTAATGGGGGAGCATATACAAGGGTGGCAGGGTGTCACATTGACACCCTGTTGCACCCCTGATTCTTGCATGTGTGCACATGTGGCGCACATACATGCCCTGAGGGCATGTGTGTCTGCCACATGGCACTCTTACATCTGCAAAATATTGCGTTTTGCAAGGTATTCGTTATTTATCACCAACCTGTATTTGGTGGTAAATAACTAATTCTTAATTCTAATTTGCACTCTTTAGAGTGCTCCCTACATTCAGGATTCGGTATTTACCGATTCGGTATTTTACCGATTCGGTAATTTACCGAATCCTGAATTATGCCTCCTACATCCCAAATAGCGAAATACCGGTCGGTAACGGGATATTTACCGAATTTCGGCCGTTACCGACCGGTATTTAGCTACCTACATGAGGCCCTAAGTCTGGTCCCCTTTTAAAAAATTCAAATACCATCAATCAAGCCCCCTAAGATCAGTCTAGTGCCCCTTTAAAAATTATTTTTTCAAATATCATCAAGCAAGCCCCCTGAGTTCTGATCACATATTGCAGGAGAGTGGCATTGACTGCATAGTTGCCCCCAACTTTTTGCTGATGTTTTTACTGTTTTATGACTCTAGCCAGGCTGTGGCCCTGCTATCCAGGACCCCAGCCTATCTGCTTCCTCTCTTAAACGATGTGAGTACCCTAGGTACAACTCAATTGGATACTGAGGATACCCTGGCAGTCCCTTGTAGATGGTACCCTAGGTACCGAGGGCATGGGTCCCTCAGTAGGCCTACCAGGGCTGCAGCACTTATTGTGCCACCCTGGGACAGCCATACAAACTGACACCACCAGACCACTACTGTAGTCTGGGTAAGGTGGTGCTAGCACCCCTTACAGGGATATAGGTACCCTATATCCCACCCCATTACAACACATATACTCTCATAGGTCACCCCTATAGCAGGCCTTGCTAATCCTACAAGGCAGGGTGCTGAGGTATGTGTGAGGGGGGACCCCTACCTGAGTAGGGCCTCTCTGCAACCTTCATAAAATCATTGCTGGGTTGTTTGTAGTGTAGCCATACCATATACTCTTAACCGCATTATAAGTCTATCGCGATAGCGTGATAACTTGAGAATGGCTACACAGAACCATATCGTGTTTGGTGTCAAACATGTAGGAATCCTACCCCCAGTCCAGCCATGGGCATGAGGGCACGATTCCCCCCTGCTAGATGGGCGATATGGGAAAAGCGCCAGAATTCAGACACCAATTTAAAAGTGCACACGTAGTACAAAATGGCTACTACCCGCCACCCACACGACTCTGGCTGGCTGTTGCTGGGGAAAATCCCAGCCTCGCCAGCTGGACAATAGGGCGCCTGTGGCAGGGAGGTGCTAGCATCTCCCCAGACAGGATATGTGGATTGGAACAGGGTGTGTGCACCATATGTTGCCTTTCAGAGTTGCACGTAGGCAGCTACAGCGCCTGCATTCTGCATACACCGCCTGGAACCGGTTCAGGGGCATCCTGCCCATCGCCCAGGCGGGAAACACACAAAGGGGAGAGGGTGTAGCCACCCTTTCCCGCCTCACCTCTCATTGGTGGACACTACTTTGGACACTCCCCTAATCTCGGGGATAAAGGTGAATAACGTGGCCCCAGAGCCTCAGATTAATCTTGGACTTTACAGACTTGACCTTCGACGAGCTGCTGCCCAGCTGACTGAAGAAATCTCCCTTGGGGTAAAGGAGTTACCCCCCTGCTTGGCAGGCACCTGAAACACTGCAAGTGACCCGGTTGAAACTTTGCTGCTCCTACGGACTTCGTCGGCTCCCAGCAACCTTGAGGTGGGTTTCCTAAGCATCCCAGAGGCCAGTGAGTGTGCACAGCAAGGCTGCGCACCGTGGACCACGTGGGTGCTGAGATTCCCAATACCCCAGGACACTGGCCACCTCTTGCATAGCACATGACCCTGACCAGTGGGGAAGTTGTGCTTTGGCCCATTTTTGAGCCAACCACCAAGCAGCAATTGTGCCAAAGACCAGTGCCCTAGCCCCCTCCGGTGGCCCGTGGGCTCCCTTTAACGCACTCCATTTTGCTGCCATCTGCGGTCCCTTGTCTCTCAACTTGTGGGCCCTAGTGGAGGACAATCTAGACATTTAAGAGTTCCCCTGGTTGCTCCAGGCCTGCTCTACAGTCTTTCCAAAGGAGACCTCTCACAGACCTCGTGGGTTTGCACCAGTAGCTGATTTGTTCACCTTGCGTGGGTTGCAGTTGCCAAGGCTTAGTGGATACAATCTGGACACTAACACTGCAGCGACCCTCATCTTACATGGGACAGTCGCCCCCCCGAAGCTGGCCTTCCTTGAAGCCTCCCGGAGCCCGTGGCTGCAGATCCAAGCTGCACCTCTTTCCACTTGAAGCACCCGACATTGAAGGGCTCTTTCCTTTGAGCTCCCTGGTCACTGTGCCGTGACCCAGACTCTGTCCCCTCTGCTTTCAGGTTCTTCTCTACAACATCTACAACTTCAATCTTCACGGCATCATCAACGCTTTTGGCTAGCAGCAGTTTTGTACATTTTCCCATTGAAAATCAGCCCGCGACCCGACATCGAAAACGACCTATGCACCCGGCTTCCCTGGGGCAGGTAACAGTGGTACCTCGGTACTCTTGTGGTAGTGGGCTCCTCAAAGGCTTAACTCTAAGCCCTTAACTTTGAACTCCTGCTAGAAGTGTCTTTAATCTGTTTAAATCAAACCGCGACATTCTCCATAGGCTATAATAGAGATCCCAATAGCAGCTATTTCCACTGCACGCGCCTCCCGTGGGTCCACTTCCTCATAACCTGGGGTGGATTCTTAAGGGGCCAGCGATCCTAAATGCCCTAGGCATTGTCTGTACAATTGTCGTGGTTCTTATACCACTTTTTAAATATATGGTTTGGTCCCCCCCCTGGGGCCCTGTGATTCCAGTGCTATTTATTGTATCTATCAATGCTTGTTTGAATTGTAACTTTGCCTCTAGCCTCATCAAGAGACTTGTGGGATTCTGTTTAGAATAAATACATATATTTCATATATATACCTGTGTGGGCTACTCTTTCATTTGGTGATTCAAGAGGTTATCTATGGTAAAACAAAAAGCTTAACACTCCTTCAAGACTTAGCCTGAAGGCTGCTCTCCACAGCTACCACTAGGATAGCTTTCTTTTAAGGGTGTCTTAAACCTATCATCAATAAGAGTCGAATTGGACTGGTGCAAGGTGTCCCCTATAACTAGGAGACAGCATATGCCAGGCCAACTTTTCACATTGGTGTGCAGCGGTTGGATTCAAGCTTGCCATTGTTTTACCAGATAACAAATTGAATTTCTAAAGTGAAAGCCACTTAGTACCAAAGGTACATATAAATTCAAGCTTAGAATACAATAAGTTCTACTGAACGTAGGAGTTGTGTGTAGAGGGTTTAGCACACCTTGACTACAACTCAAGAAAGGGTTCAGTAGGCCACACCTAGTGTAGGTAGATACACCAGTACCACTACACTAGAAATGTCTTTAAGTTCAGGTGCCCATAAGGCTCTGGAAGGACCCCAGAGGGTCCCAGTCAACAAATATGATCCTCTCTCCTTTGCTGAGCTGAGGGAGATGTGCACCACTAGGCAACTTAAGACAAACAAAGGTGCCAATACCCAACGTCTCAGGGAAATCCTGCTCATAGCAGACTTTAAGCAGACTTTAATGTCTGATGGGGTAGACAGGTTGGGTGGGCATCCCCCAGAAGAGGACACGCCTGGGGTGGACTCTGATGAGGACCAGGAAGAGGAAGATGAACTTAACCTGGATGAACAAAACCATTCACAACATGGAGGTGATGGCCCAAGAGGCACTCTCTCCATCCCTAGAGGGAGAATGGTGGATCCTCACAGAAGGAACAGATCCCCCTCAGAGGGGTCCAACCATTCTGAGAGATCCAAAGGGACCTCTGCCTCTTGTCAGAGAAGAGAATCCTCCCATGAGAGGAAATGCAGACTGATCCAGTTTGAGCAGGCTAAACTACAGCTCAGGAGAGAGCAGTTAGCATTGGACAGGGAATCCCTGGAGCTTCAGAAAGCTTAAAGAAAATGGGGTCAGACAAAGGAAGAGACAAGCTCCTCTCTGTAAGAGAAGAGGATGCAGATGATTACTATATCTTGAGAGATGCTTTAATAGATGGGTTTGGCTTAACCACTGATCAGTATAGACTTAAGTTCAGAGACACCCAGAAAGCACAGAATCAAGATTGGGTAGACTTTGTTGATTGTGCTACCAAGGCACTGGAAGGTTGGTTAACTGGCAGTAAAGTAAATGATTACCAAGGATTGTATAATCTCATCATGAGGGAGCAGATCCTTAATAATTGTCAGAATCAGCTCTTACATCAGCACCTGGTGGACTCAGATCTGACCTCTCCTCAAGAATTGGGAAAGAAGGCAGACAAATGGGTCAGAACCAGGATTAAGCAGAAGGTCCAGCCCTTGGGGGGTGCAACTAAAAAGGAAGATGCCAAGAACTCTGAGAAGGGTGGGGAAAGGGGAAAAGACCAGCAGTCTTCAACAGGCCTCCAAAAATCTGCATCTGATAATACCCAAGCTACTAAAGCTAAACAACCAAGGAAGCCATGGTGTAAAGTCTGTAAACAGAAAACCCATTGGACTTCAGATTGTAATAAGGCCAAAGACTCCACAAGTACCACACCTGCCCCTAAGGCACCTGTTCCACCTAGTCCAGCTATAGGTGGTGGTACTCAGAACAAGGGCATAGTAGGGTTGACCCTGGGATCTGGAGAGGACTCTGGCCTAGTCAGAACTCCTACTCAGGCTGTACTAGTCTGTGATGGGGACTTGTCCCTGTTTGTGAGCCCCAGTGGTCTGGGCAAATACAGACAACAGCCAAAAATAAATGGAAGGGAGTCATTAGCTTACAGGGATACAGGGGCCAGTGTCACCATGGTGACTAAGGACCTTGTAGACCCTAACCAGATCATACTTGGGGAAACTTACCAAGTGACCAATGCAAGCAACGTTAGTACTAACCATGCTCTAGGAGTTGTGAACTTCTCCTGGGGAGGGGTAACTGGCCTCAAGAAAGTTGTGGTGAGTGCAGACCTACCTGTTGAATGTTTACTAGGGAATGATTTGGAGGCCTCAGCATGGGCTGAGGTGGAGCTAAGTACCCATGCAGCAATGTTGGGTATACCAGCAGAAGTATTTGCCCTAACAAGGTCAAAAGCAAAGCTAACAGGAACTGAACAGGCCTTGGATCCTGGAAAATGGACCAAGGACCTTCCATGAGGAGGAGTAGCATGGGTAAGGCAGAGCCTTTCCCCCAGGATCAGTCTGTAGAGACTCTTTTAGCAGAAGAGGATCTAGCTCCTGAAGAAGGAACTGCCCCAAATGAACTGGAACCTGATCAGGTTGAGTTCTTGGGGGCAGGGGGGCCTTCTAGGGCAGACTTGAGCCTGGAGCAGCAGAGCTGCCCCACTCTTGAACCCCTCAGACAGCAAGCTGCTGCTGAGGCTGCAGGGAATGCCAGTGGGACCCATAAGATATATTGGGATGATGGGCTCCTTTACTCTGAGGGTCGAGACCCCAAGCCTGGTGCTGCCAGGAGGTTGGTCATACCTCAAAAGTTTAGGGGCTTCCTGCTCACACTGGCCCATGATATTCCCTTAGCAGGACACCTGGGCCAAAACAAGACTTGGGACAGAATTGTCCCTCACTTTCATTGGCCCCAAATGAGTGAGGACTGTAAGAGCTTTTGCAGCTCTTGCACTACCTGTCAAGCCAGTGGCAAGGCAGGTACATCCACAAAGGCCCCCCTGATACCATTGCCTGTGGTGGGGGTGCCCTTTGAACGGGTGGGGATTGACATTGTTGGTCCCCTAGACCCACCAACAGCATCTGGGCACAGGTTCATTCTAGTGGTAGTGGATCATGCCACTAGATACCCAGAGGCTATTCCACTTAGGACCATCACAGCACCTGTGGTGGCAAGGGCCCTCCTGGGAGTCTTTTCCAGGGTGGGTTTTCCTAAGGAGGTATTGTCTGACAGAGGTACAAACTTTATGAGTAGCTACCTCAAGGCAATGTGGAAGGAGTGTGGGGTTAACTACAAGTTCACCACCCCTTACCATCCTCAATGCAATGGTCTTGTTGAGAGATTCAACAAGACCTTAAAGGGTATGATCAAAGGGCTCCCAGAAAAGCTTAGGCGAAAATGGGATGTTCTTCTACCCTGCCTTCTCTTTGCATACAGAGAGGTGCCACAGAAGGGGGTTGGCTACAACCCCTTTGAAATTTTGTTTGGCCATCCTGTTAGAGGGCCACTCTGTCTAGTGAAGGAGGGATGGGAGTTACCTCTCAAACCCCCTAAACAGGATATTGTGGACTATGTACTTGGTCTCCGCTCCAGGATGGCTGAGTATATGAAGAAGGCAACTAAAAACCTGGAGGCAAGTCAGGAGTTACAAAAAGCCTGGCATGACCAAAAGGCTGTACTGGTGGTGTCCCAGCCAGGACAGAAGGTGTGGGTGTTGGAGCCAGTGGCCCCAGCAGCTCTCCAAGATAAGTGGAGTGGACCCCATACCATTTTGGAGAAAAAGGGAGAGGTTACCTACTTGGTAGACCTTGGCACTCCCAGAAGTCCCCACAGGGTACTTCATGTCAATAGGTTGAAAGCATATGTGGACAGGGCTGACATGGGCTTGCTCATGGCAACAGATGAGGCACAGGAGGAAGAGAGTGACCCTCTCCCAGACCTGCTCTCTCAGAACCCTGACGATGGGTCAGTTGATGGAGTAGCCTTGGCAGGCAGCCTCACTGACCAGCAGCAAGCAGATTGTAGACAAGTTCTTCAGTCTTATAGACATATGTTTTCTCTGACTCCAAGTCAGACCCCCTGGTGCACTCATGAAGTAGACACTGGGGACAGTCTGCCTGTCAAGAATAAAATCTACAGGCAACCTGACCATGTCAGGGACTGCATAAGGACAGAAGTCCAAAAGATGTTGGAATTAGGAGTGATTGAGCCCTCAGATAGCCCTTGGGCTAGCCCAGTAGTCCTTGTACCAAAACCTCACACCCAGGATGGTTAGAGAGAGATGAGGTTATGTGTTGACTACAGGGGAATCAATGCAGTCACTAAGACTGATGCTCACCCAATTCCCAGAGCAGATGAGCTCATAGATAGATTGGCCTCAGCCAAATATCTGAGCACATTTGATCTGACAGCTGGCTACTGGCAGATAAGGTTAGCTGAGTCTGCAAAAGCCAAAACAGCATTTTCTACCCCTGGTGGGCATTATCAATTTATTGTGATGCCCTTTGGTTTGAAAAATGCACCTGCCACTTTTCAAAGGTTGGTGAACCAAGTCCTCTCAGGCCTGGAAGACTTTAGTGCAGCATATCTAGATGATATTGCTGTCTTCAGCCCCACCTGGGAGGATCACCTGATCCACCTGAGGAACGTTTTGGAAGCACTGCAAAAGGCAGGGCTCACTAGCAAGGCCACTAAGTGCCAGATAGGGCAGAGTCAGGTTGTGTACCTGGGTCACCTTGTAGGTGGAGGCCAGGTTCAACCACTTCAGAGCAAAATCCAGACCATCATGGACTGGGTTGCTCCAACCACCCAGACTCAGGTTCGAGCTTTCTTGGGCCTGATGGTTACTATAGGAGGTTTGTAAAGGGATATGGATCCATTGTGACCCCCTTGAATGACCTCACCTCCAAGAGGATGCCTAAAAAGGTTCAGTGGACTGTCAGCTGTCAGAAAGCTTTTGATGACCTAAAACAGGCAATGTGCTCTGCTCCAGTGCTCCAAAGCCCCAACTACTCCAAAGAATTCATAGTTCAAACTGACGCTTCAGAGGTGGGGGTAGGTGCTGTGTTATCACAACTGAATGAGGAGGGCCAGAATCAACCAGTAGCTTTTATTAGCAGAAGGTTGACCCCCAGAGAGAAACGTTGGTCAGCTATAGAGAGGGAGGCCTTTGCTGTGGTCTGGGCCTTGAAGAAGCTGAGGCCATATTTGTTTGGCACTCACTTCCTAGTTCAAACAGACCACAAGCCCCTCCTATGGCTAAAACAGATGAAGGGTGAAAACCCCAAACTACTCAGGTGGTCCATTTCCCTACAGGGGATGGACTATACAGTGCAACATAGGCCTGGGAGCAACCATGCCAATGCAGATGGCCTCTCCAGATATTTCCACTTAGAACATGAAGACTCAACTGGTCAAGGTTAGTTTAATGTCCCTGCGTTTGGGGGGGTTATGTAGGAGAGTGGCATCGACTGCATAGTTGCCCCCAACTTGTTGCTGATGTTTTTATTGTTTTATGACTCTAGCCAGGCTGTGGCCCTGCTATCCAGGACCCCAGCCTATCTGCTTCCTCTCTTAAACGATGTGAGTACCCTAGGTACAACTCAATTGGATACTGAGGATACCCTGGCAGTCCCTTGTAGATGGTACCCTAGGTACCCAGGGCATGGGTCCCTCAGTAGGCCTACCAGGGCTGCAGCACTTATTGTGCCACCCTGGGACAGCCATACAAACTGACACCACCAGACCACTACTGTAGTCTGGGTAAGGTGGTGCTAGCACCCCTTACAGGGATATAGGTACCCTATATCCCACCCCATTACAACGCATATACTCTCATAGGTCACCCCTATAGCAGGTCTTGCTAATCCTACAAGGCAGGGTGCTGAGGTATGTGTGAGGGGGGACCCCTACCTGAGTAGGGCCTCTCTGCAACCTCCGTAAAATCATTGCTGGGTTGTTTGTAGTGTAGCCATACCATATACTCTTAACTGCATTATAAGTCTATCGCGATAGCGTGATAACTTGAGAATGGCTACACAGAACCATATCGTGTTTGGTGTCAAACATGTAGGAATCCTACCCCCAGTCCAGCCATGGGCATGAGGGCACGATTCCCCCCTGCTAGATGGGCGATATGGGAAAAGCGCCAGAATTCAGACACCAATTTAAAAGTGCACACGTAGTACAAAATGGCTACTACCCGCCACCCACACGACTCTGGCTGGCTGTTGCTGGGGAAAATCCCAGCCTCGCCAGCTGGACAATAGGGCGCCTGTGGCAGGGAGGTGCTAGCATCTCCCCAGACAGGATATGTGGATTGGAACAGGGTGTGTGCACCATATGTTGCCTTTCAGAGTTGCACGTAGGCAGCTACAGCGCCTGCATTCTGCATACACCGCCTGGAACCGGTTCAGAGGCATCCTGCCCATCGCCCAGGCGGGAAACACACAAAGGGGAGAGGGTGTAGCCACCCTTTCCCGCCTCACCTCTCATTGGTGGACACTACTTTGGACACTCCCCTAATCTCGGGGATAAAGGTGAATAACGTGGCCCCAGAGCCTCAGATTAATCTTGGACTTTACAGACTTGACCTTCGACGAGCTGCTGCCCAGCTGACTGAAGAAATCTCCCTTGGGGTAAAGGAGTTACCCCCCTGGTTGGCAGACACCTGAAACACTGTAAGTGACCTGGTTGGAACTTCGCTGCTCCTACGGACTTTGTCGACTCCCAGAAACCTTGAGGTGGGTTTCCTAAGCATCCCAGAGGCCAGTGAGTGTGCACAGCAAGGCTGAGCACCGTGGACCGCGTGGGTGCCGAGATTCCCTATACCCCAGGACACCGGCCACCTCTTGCATAGCACACGACCCTGGCCAGTGGGGAAGTTGTGCCTTGGCCCATTTTTGAGCCAACCACCAAGCAGCAATTGTGCCAAAGCCCAGCGCCCTAGCCCCCTCCGGAGGCCCGTGGGCTCCCTTTTACGCACTCCATTTTGCTGCCTTCCGCAGTCCCTTGTCTCTCGACTTGTGGGCCCTAGCGGAGGACAATCTCAACATTTAAGAGTTCCCCTGGTTGCTCCACGCCTGCTCTACAGTCTCTCCAAAGGAGACCTCTCACAGACCTTGTGGGTCTGCACCAGTAGCTGATTTGCTCATCTTGCATGGGTTGCGGTTGCCAAGGCTTAGTGGATCCAATCCAGACACTAACACCGCAGCAACCCTCACCTGACGTGGAACAGTTGCCCTCCTGAAGCTGGCCTTCCTTGAAGCCTCCCGAAGTCCGTGGCTGCAGATCCAAGCTACACCTCTTTCCACTTGAAGCACCCGACATTGAAGGGCTCTTTCCTTTGAGCTCCCTGGTCACTGTGCCGTGACCCAGACTCTCTCCCCTCTGCTTTCAGGTTCTTCTCTACAACATCTACAACTTCAATCTTCACGGCATCATCGACGCTTTTGGCTAGCAGCAGTTTTGTACATTTTCCCATTGAAAATCAGCCCGCGACCCGACATCGAAAACGACCTATGCACCCGGCTTCCCTGGGGCAGGTAACAGTGGTACCTCGGTACTCTTGTGGTAGTGGGCTCCTCAAAGGCTTAACTCTAAGCCCTTAACTTTGAACTCCTGCTAGAAGTGTCTTTAATCTGTTTAAATCAAACATTCTCCATAGGCTATAATAGAGTTCCCAATAGCAGCTATTTCCACTGCACGCGCCTCCCGTGGGTCCCCTTCCTCATAACCTGGGGTGGATTCTTAAGGGGCCAGCGATCCTAAATGCCCTAGGCATTGTCTGTAGAATTGTCGTGGTTCTGTCCTGTGATTCCAGTGCTATATAATTGTATCTATCAATGCTTGTTTGAATTGTAACTTTGCCTCTAGCCTCATAAAGAGACTTGTGGGATTCTGTTTAGAATAAATACATATATTTTATATATATACCTGTGTGGGCTACTCTTTCATTTGGTTATTCAAGAGGTTATCTATGGTAAAACAAAAAGCTTAACACTCCTTCAAGACTTAGCCTGAAGGCTGCTCTCCACAGCTACCACTAGGATAGCTTTCTTTAAAGGTTGTCTTAAACCTATCATCAATAAGAGTCGAATTGGACTGGTGCAAGGTGTCCCCTATAACTAGGAGACAGCATATGCCAGGCCAACTTCTCACACATATGTTACACCAATAATCTACTAACATATTCAGCGTGGAGACTCCTCTTCCATACAAAAGTCCAGCATACTGAGAGGGTGCTAGCAGACCTTTGCTTAAATAGCAAGATCACAAAGGTTAATTTGACCCAGCTGTGTGTGCCGGTGATGTTATCCCTAGCACTAGAACGCTAACCCTCCCTTCCATATTGGAAGTCAGTGCACATGTATCACCTCCAACTGTTAGGCTTCCTTGCTTTCAACGATTATATTAACTACCAAATATATTAGTGTGCATCCACCATCAATCCGATAATAATTGCATAAAATTAAAACGGAGGTTTAAAAATTAAATATCGTTAGTGGTCAAAAAAGGTCAGCATAGCTGTATCGCACCCATGGTGTTCTAGTTGATGGAACACCGTTCTTGTTTAATGGGCTACCCGGATAGTGGTTGCTTAGTTTTTTCCGTGTCCATACTCTAACCTTATTGTTATTTTCTTGCTGTTGCGCTAGCCCTATCTTCCATGGTGTGAGTCAACTCACATATAGCGCCTCCAACAATTAGACTTCATTACTTGCAAAGATTGCATTAATTACCAAGTGTATTTGTATGCACAAAACGTTTTACCAATGATTATTACGTACAAATAAAAATAAAACGGAGATTTAGAAATACAATGTCACAAATGTTCCAAAAAATGTCGGTATAGCTATATTGAACCCATAGTGTTGTGATTGATAAAACACCATTCTTGTTTACTGAGCTAAACATATACTGGTTGCTCAATTACTTCCGTATCCATACTCTAACCTTATTGTTACCCGCTTAATGTTGTGTGGACACTGCGTGTGTGACCTAGATATCTCGCTTAATAATTAGGAGGCTGTTTCTTTCAAAAACATGTAAAATTCAGCATAAAACATAAGCAGTGGGTATAGCAGTATCGAACCCACAATGTTCTAGTTGGTAAACCATCTTTTCTACTTACTGAGCTAGTCACTTGAATGTAGCTCCAAACGCATAACATTATAAATCAGGCAGTGTGTTTAATAATTTTATGTATCGATTTTACAACGCGTATTATTTAAAGTAATTTAGCCATAATGGGCTATGTATTAATCCATTTTTATGTCATCAGTATTGTGATATCTGTTCTTTATGCATGTGTTTTATCTGTGCTTTTATGATTATTTATTAATAAATCGAAAAAAGATATTCATTCAAGCATAACATTTTTCCTAGTTGCATTTTTTTTTTTTTACATTTCATTTTGAAAGCAAAGAATCATCAATCTTGCTTTTAAGGTTTTGCATATATCTGCTTCTAATCAGAGAGCATCCTGTAAGCATAATACAAAGTCTCACATTCTTAAACTTTGCAAATTCATGTACACATTTTTATACTGGAACCACTGTCAGTAGTTCAGTCTGAACTTACATTTCCTTAGAGCGCTCGCCCTAATAATTGCTTTCTGTTAATGAACCATAAATGCAAATTTGAACAGCATTAACCTATGGGCACAAATATTACCTTAATTGCAGACAATGCCCTTCCCTGATCCATAATGTGGTACTGTAAGCTGGCAGCCAAAGGGTTTGTGATGCAGGGGGTTGGGCCTACTTGGCCCAAAGGCAAAATAAACATGAAAACTTGTTGCCCTTGATCCCAAACAAAACGTCCTGGGCGTCGGGCTGTAGGAATTCCACACCCCTGATGCCTAGATGATGTATGTGTGAACAGATGGATGGATGGATGGAATGGCCAATGGAAGATTGAATGATGGATGAAGAAAGAATGTATGACAGAATATGAAGGTGACATGGTGGATACCAGCAGGTGAATGGAAGGCTGAAGACATGAATGAATATTTGCTTGGATGGAAGAGACAAGGGAGGTTTTCAGCGAAGGATCAGGCTCACCTGCTTTGCTTGCTTGGTGCCATCAGAGTTCAAATTCAAAGTAGGAGCATAGCTGCTATATTTCCCACGTCCATGTGTCATGTGCTACTCCAGTTCAGCTTTTTTTCGTTTGCATTCTGGTACTTGTAGTCCTGCTTTATAGTAGAATAAAGAGGACTACAAGAGCAAAAAAAGAAAAATAAATCGTCGACTGGAGCAGCACATCGCGCATGAACCTGGGAAACTTGGCAAAGCTGTGGGTGTATTTTCATATTCTGTCTATTCCTTGCCGATAAGGATCCTTTGCTCGCTCCAATGCTTAGAGATGGTGATCCAGCGGTAATTACCTGGTAAATTCCCTATTCAAAACCACATCACCTATGGTTTACCGCTGTAAAGGGTGAAAAATGATGGATCTTTTGATGACTGTGTTTCACCAAACAGGAGACTTTACATATATATAAATTAAATGCAAACAATATTAGAGGCAATAATGAGAGTGGTGAGTTCTTTTAAAGGGTTTTATTTTAAGTCAAAAGTTAAGGTTCTCTGACTCTTTATTCATTAGTCAAATATCAATCAGGTTACAGAATTGATAAATAGGAAAAATAGCATTAATACAGAGCATATTACAGTCTGCATATAAGCATCACATATAGGAAGGGAAAAGTGGCGCAAATTGTCAGTCAAAACTCTTAAGGAGTTTCTAAGAAAAGAGTAAGTCTTACAAGGTTAATCAATAATGAATAATGGCAAAAATAGCCCATAAAGAGAAATAAATGCAATTTAGCACCTAAAAACTAAATCTGTTCTGATCATTTCAGCTTTTTCCCTCTGCTTCGCTGTGCTAGTCTGTGTCTCTGTCTCAAGCTGCACCATAGCCCCCACAGAATGCAGCCCTTCCCTGTCTCTGTGTCCAGCACAGAAACTGGGCCTGGAGAGAGACGAAAAGCAAGGCAAAAAGTAGGCACTCCTCCCACTTGTAAGCCATATTTCAAGGAAAAGGTCACGTGCTCAGTCCTCATAGCTGGTCCAATCAGAAAACTTCAAGACACATCATTCCCCCATGGGCTGACTGGATACGTCATTAATCAGGCTTGTTCCTGTTCAAATTTCAGTCTTGTGATTTATGAAAAAAAAGTGTGTTCTTCTCTCCACGTTTAAACAGGCTACAAAAATATGCAACATTTTGAAGGTCGGAGGAAGCTCAGAGCCCGTTCATTGAAAGTTGCTAGGGAAAAAGTAGCACATTCCAAACTGTTTCAGTTTAGTCCACTAAGGCAAACTAAAATCACGTGGTTTTGTGATTTTTTTCAGCTAAAATTGAGGTTTGCAGGGGATTCTGGGTAAGGAAACGTTGGGGGATCCACGCAAGCCATACCTCCCTGGAAGCCCCCGGGTGTCTAGTTTTCAGAAATGTATCGGTTTGGTAGGTTTCCTGTTATAATATGCCACTTGGTAGGTTCCGTGTTCCCCCCTCCCCTACCCTCTGCATTGGTACAGTTTAGAATGTTGCAGTGAAGGCAGCTTTGGAATGTTGACAGGCTGCCTTCACCTATGATATGACAGCCAGCAGCTGAGGGTGTCAGTACGTTTACGACTGAATAAAGTACTTCGTCACATTACTGAGTGGGTACTTACTTCATCTTGGCGACGAGGGAAAAAGCGGCTGTGGCAGGGACAGCGTGGCACCCTTCCCTGCGTGCCTTTCAGCTTGCTGGCGAGAAGAAGTGACCATCCAGTTCAAAGTCATTGTAGGAGCAGTTAACTGTGTCACGTGTTGCTGCTGCCATCTCCGGAGGTGAGACGATCAAGACTGGAGTGGATGGTGACTGATTTGAAGAATCCCAGTAATTTTTGAACCGCGACAGGCGGAACGGCATGAGGCAAAGTCAAGGAGTGGATGAAGGTGGAATGTCCACATAAGCCCCACGAAGCGAGTGAAGCAGGTTGGGCCGGCGAAAGCGCTCCTCTGTTTGCTGGGGTGAGGTGTGTGCCTCCGTGCGCCCATGACGACATGATGTGGTGAGGGATTACCGGAGCAGAAGCGGCTGAGGGAGTTTGTTTTAAGGATCAGCTGGCAGGAGGCGGGACTTGCCGGTATCTTTCTTCGCGGCACTGAGGGGGAGGTCCCACCCTCGCACAATGACAGTGGTGTGTCCGGGAATCCCGTCGGCGGAATCCTACGCACAGCAGCGTCTGGGGAGTCCAGGCTGTTCCAGCGAACTGCTACGGAGCAGTGAGTCACAGCGAGCGTCGGCGGGAGTTCTTAGCAGCGGAGAAGCCTCCGGTGAGGTATCATCGTGGGATTGAGTCCGTGCGCTGTTCCCTGGTCTCAAAGGTCAGTGAGGAAGACGGTCGCGTTACTCTGACGGGCTCCTCCAAAGGTACCACTATTTTCTCCTCAGAAGCACGATCTTCTCTCAAGGACTGACAAGCTGCAGGAAGAAGCGTCTAAGACTCTCTGAGGGAACTCTGGGAGCCCACCACAAAGGAAATAGAAAGGGGACTGTACACAGAGTGGGGAACTGAGTAGGAGAAAGTGAAAGTTTCCCAACTTCGGTGTATTTGTATTTTGGTCAGACATCTTTGAGGAGAGTAGAGAGAACCATCTGCCAAGTAGCCTGATTACTCCTATCCAGCCCACCAGCCCATTACATGTTATCCCTAGGGGGAAAAGATAAGGTATCCACCCCTGTTGAGAGCAGCAGACGTTTAAGAGGTAATTACACAGTGATATGGAGAGTATCCTACAATGGCAGGGGCAGGAATGAGTCAACCACCACCATTCTTGAATGAGTTAGGAGAACCAGACATCCCCTGGAAAAGATGGGAAGGTATTTTTAAGTCCTACCTGATAGCCATTGGGGGCGGGAACTTCTCTAACATAAGGAAACAGCATATACTATTACATAATTTAGGAATACATGGTAGGAAAATTTATGAGGACATAACTGGAAGATTGGTGGAGGATGAGGTTCAGGATGAGGATGAAGGGGTTGACGTTTATGAATACACATTACGAAAATTAGAGGCACATTTTAAAGTGAAAATAAATGTGGTTCTAGAAAGGCACACATTTTTCAAAAGGGTGCAAAGGAAAGAGGAGAAAGTGTCTTCTTATATAGCTGTGTTGAGAGGAATGGCGGCTACATGTGAATTTGGGACGCTTACGGATTCACTAATCCGAGACCAATTAGTAAGGTGCACCAATGAGGAGAAGGTGCAGGAGGAGTTGCTCACAAGGAATCCTGATCTGGAGGAAGCTATAAGCATAGCGAAAGGTCTGGAACACACAGCAATATGCATGAGAGAGATGAAGGGGTCAGAGGAAAGGAAAGAGAAATCCACGTCTAAAGAGGCATTGGATGGGGAAGCCGTTTGTAAAGTGGAGAACAAGTACAGAGAGGGTGTGAGCAATAAGATGGAAGGTCTGAAATGTTTTAGGTGTGGGAACCACAATCACTTAGCCAACAACTGGCGATGCCCTGCAAGGAATGTCACATGTAGGAAGTGCAACAGAAAGGGTCATTTTGCTAAAGTGTGCAATGTTAGTAGTACAAAGGTACATATGGTGGAAAACCCAGAAGAAGTGGTGGGGGAGGAGAAAAATTTTATATGTCAGATAGAGGACGAAAGCAAGGAGGATAATACACAGTACCCCACATGTGAGATAAGACTGGAAGGGGAGAAGTTCAAAGTGTTTGCTGACTCGTGTTCTCCGTTTACCCTAGTAGACAAGCAGGTGTTCAGGGAAAAATTTGCAAAGCATAATATCATATTAGGGACAGCGGATATAGCTCCCTCAGGGTATAACAGAGTGCCAATCCAGTTGGAAGGGATGGTGAGAATGAGAATATCCTTCATAGACAGACACACTGTGGGGAAGGTATATGTGACCAGGGAAGGATCAAGTCTTTTAGGGTGGAAACACCAAAAAGAATTGGGAATAAGGCTCGACCCAAACAACCAAGAGCAGGTACTTCTCATAGATCCCCCGGGCGAGGGGTCGAACCTGGTAAAAGAATTCCCAGAAGTGTTTAATGAAAAACTGGGGGTACTAAAAAACTACATGCATAGGATAGAGCTCAAGGAAGGGGCAACACCTACTGTGCATAAAACACGCTCCATTCCCCTATTGATGAGGGAACCTTTAAGAATGGAATTGGAGAAATTGGTTGAACAAGGGGTCATACAAGAGATAGAATGCTCAGCATGGTTGGCGCCCATTGTAATAACGAGTAAGGATGGAGGAAAAAGCATTAGGCTATGTGTGGACTTGAGGGCGTTGAATGCCAACATTGTGGTGGACAGGCATCCCCTCCCAAGGATACACGAAATGTTGAGTACATTGCAGGGAGCTAAGTTTTTTAGTGTGCTCGACCTCTCATCGGCCTACCACCAAATCATGCTGCACCCCGAGTCCCAACCATTGACCGCTTTCACCACGCCGTTTGGCAACTATACATTTTTGAGAATGCCGTTTGGGTTGGCGTCGGCGGCAGCAGCGTTTCAAAGAGCAATGCAACATGTGTTGAGAGATTGTCCAAAGTCAATGTGTTTTCAGGACGATATATTGAGTTATGGGTCAAGCGACATGGAGCACGATGAAAATGCAAAAAGGGTACTCAGACGATTAAGGGAGGTGGGTTTCACCACAAAAGAGAGCAAATGCAAAGTGGGAGTAACCTCGGTGGATTACTTAGGGCACACCATCTCGGAGGAGGGGATAAAGCCCAAAATAGATCTGGTGGAGGCAGTAAGGAAAGCACCCACTCCATCTTGCAAGGAAGAAGTACTTTCATTTCTGGGGGTTAGCCGAATACATGGCTAAGTTAATTAAGAACTTTGCAATGATAGCACATCCCCTCAGGGAAATTTTGAGGAAAAACACGCCTTTCTTGTGGGAGAAGGAACAGGAACAGGCCTTTGAAAACATAAAAGAGTCAATTGTGTCAACACCATTTATTGGCAACTTTGATATAAACAAGGACACCATAATCACAACAATTGCAAGCGGAAAAGGAGTGGGAGCCATGCTTTCACAGAGAGTGGATGATACGGTGAAAGTAGTAGCATTCGCATCAAGGTCCTTGTCTGCGGCGGAGTCCAACTACTCCACCATCGAGAAGGAGGCATTGGCGGTGTATTGGGCAATTAAACATTTCAGTTTCTATGTTTGGGGATTGCCATTCGTAGTATGCACAGACCATAAGCCTTTGGTCAACCTGTTTGGTAGCAAGGTTTTAGAAAATATCACTCCCCGCATTGCGAAATGGGTGCTAGGGTTGCAAGGCTACAATTTCAGGACAACATATGTACCAGGCCAACAGAATAAAGTAGCAGACTTTTTATCCAGAGCCCCAGTGGAGAGACAGGAGGAAGAAGTCAGTGGCATGGAGAAGGTCCTAGAAATTAAACTCCCGGCCATGACTAGAGAACAGTGGGATGTACAAATGGAACAGGATAATACTCTCCGAGAAGTGAAAACATGGATAGTAAAGGGGTGGCCAAACAAATGTGGAGCCCTACCGGAGCACTTACAACCATTTTGGAATGTACGCAACGAATTGTCAATAGAAGGAGAGCATCTCCTCAAGGCCGGCAGAATTGTGAAAACAAATCATTGACCTAACCCATGAAGGTCACCTGGGGAGGAGTCTATGCAAGGCAAGATTAAGATCAGAATATTGGTTCCCAGGCATGGATTCAAGCATGGAAGAGAGAGTGAAAGAGTGTTACGCGTGTGGAGTAAGCGACAAATCCAAATGTACTAGGCGACCCCCACTTAGTCCGGTGGAGGTTCCTAGGTCCCCGTGGGACAAGTTAGGATTTGACATCACAGGCCCTATTAGGGCTAAGGGACCACAACAATGGTACATTTTGGTGCTCATTGACTATTATTCTAATTGGATCACCCACAAATTTGTGAACAACATCAACACCAAAGCAATAGTAGAATTCCTGAGTGACGTATTCTCAAAGGAGGGCATACCTTCCACTTTGATCACGGACAACGGAGTACAATTGGTGTCAGAGGAGATGAGAGAGTTCCTAAGGGACATGTCCATAAAGCACATACGTACCCCATTGTACTGCCCCAGAGCCAATGGCAAAGTGGAGAGAGCCAACCGGATGCTGAAGGAGAGTATCCAACTAGCAGTCAAGTCTGGAGGGAACATTGAAGCGGCGCTGAGAGACATGCTCTGGTCCTACCACACTACACCCAGCCTATCCACGGGTCATACACCCTTCGAACTGTTGAGAGGAAGAAAGGCGGGTTCCAAACTGTCACCAAATTGGATGAAGCCCAAGGATCCGGTGTTGGTCAATCCAGAAGAGTTTAAGAGGAAAGTGGATTCAAGGCAAAAGATGTACAAAGAAAGATATGACAGCAAATGGGGTGCTAAGGAAAGACCCTTTAGCAGAGGGCAAAGAGTGTATATTCGGAAACATGTGAATAGGGGAGGCAAAGAGGACAAGTTCTACGCCCCAGAAAAAATAAGGGAGGTGAAGAGAAATGTGGTCATCATGAAGATGGGCGGAAGTGGAGCATGGATCGGGTGGCCACAGGTCAGAGGGAGACTGACCAAGAGGGGTGAAGAGGGAATCAGGAAACGGGACCCAGAGCAATGGCAACCCCAGAGGGAGGGGGGTACAGACAACGCAATCCCCCTAGTTGGCACAAGGATTTCAGAATGGTATGAACAGAGTGGGTACCCTGCTGGTCTTACCTGTTTTGCCCCTGCCTAATGTTTAAACAATACGTTCTGTTTCTTTGTATTGCAATTATTATAGGGGGAAGATGTGTTATAATATGCCACTTGGTAGGTTCCGTGTTCCCCCCTCCCCTACCCTCTGCATTGGTACAGTTTAGAATGTTGCAGTGAAGGCAGCTTTGGAATGTTGACAGGCTGCCTTCACCTATGATATGACAGCCAGCAGCTGAGGGTGTCAGTACGTTTACGACTGAATAAAGTACTTCGTCATATTACTGAGTGGCTACTTACTTCATTTCCCTAGATGGCCGCCAAGCACCGGGCCAAAAACCCAAGTGACCCCCCTTGCAAAACCAGGTGGTTTTGAGATAGGCAATTTTGATGTTACCTCACTACGTTTTGCACCGTTTCCTGTCGCGGGCACTAGGCCAACCCACACAAGTGAGGTACCGTTTTTCTCGTAAGACTTTGGGGAATGCGGGGTGGGTGGAAATTTGTGGATCCACGCAGATTCCGGAACTTTCCACTACAGAAATGTGGTGAAAATGTGTTTTTTTTGACAATGTTTTAGGTTTGCAAGGGATTCTGGGTAACAGACCCTGGTGGGAGGCAGTCAAGTCACCCCATCCTGGATTCCTCTGGGTGTCTAGTTTTCAAAAATGTATAGGTTTGCTAGGTTTCCCAAGGTGCCCGCAGAGCTAGGGTTCAAAAACTACAGCTAGTCATTTTGCCAAAAAAGGGTCATTTTTCACTGCGAAATTGAGATGTGACCACGTTGTGTTTTGCACCGTTTCCTGTCGCGGGCACAAGGCCGACCCACACAAGTGAGGTACCGTTTTTCTCGTAAGACTTTGGGGAACGCGGGGTGGGTAGAAATTTGTGGATCCACGCAGATTCCGGAACTTTCCATCACAGAAATGTGGGGAAATTGTGGGTTTTTTGACAATTTTTTAGGTTTGCAAGGGATTCTGGGTAACAGACCCTGGTGGGAGGCAGTCAAGTCACCCCATCTTGGATTCCCCTGGGTGTCTAGTTTTCAAAAATGTATAGGTTTGCTAGGTTTCCCAAGGTGCCCGCAGAGCTAGGGTTCAAACACTACAGCTAGACATTTTGCCAAAAAAGGGTCATTTTTCACTGCGAAATTGAGGTGTGACCACGTTGCATTTTGCGCCATTTTCTGTCGCGGGCACTAGGCCGACCCACACAAGTGGGGTACCGTTTTTCTCGTAAGACTTTGGAGAACGTGGGGTGGGTGGAAATTTGTGGATCCACGCAGATTCCGGAACTTTCCACGACAGAAATGTGGGACAATTGTGTTCTTTTTGACAATTTTTTAGGTTTGCAAGGGATTCTGGGTAACAGACCCTGGTGGGAGGGAGTCAAGTCACCCCATCCTGGATTCCCCTGGGTGTCTAGGTTTTCTAGGTTTCCCAAGGTGCCCGCAGAGCTAGGGTTAAAAAACTAGAGCTAGGCACTTTGCCAAAAAAGGGTAAATTTTCACTGCGATATTGAGTTGTGACCACGTTGCGTTTTGCGCCGTTTCCTGTCGCGGGCACTATGCCTAGCCACACAAGTGAGGTACCATTTTTATCGGGAGACTTAGGGTAATTCAGATTTGTAAAGGAACTGTTATTATCTATTGACTTTCGATGCATTTCTGCCTTCCAAATGAAAGACATTGTGTAAAAAAGAAGTCATTCTAAAAAATGACTGATAATTCTCATGCTAGTATGAGTATTCCCAATTTTCAGAAATGTGCAAATATCTACTGTTTCTAAACTCTATATTTTGTTCCCATTTCAGAAATACATAGGTGTCTTTCATACCGATTTTTCCATGTACACATTTTTACAGAATAATTACTATATACCCGGTACATAATAAAAAACCATTGCAAGTTGCTGCTCAGTTTTTGGCTCTGGGCTCGTCGGGTTCTTGGTGAACCCACAAGTCCTATATATCCCCACAACCAGTAATGTCCAGCGGATACAACGGTATATTGCTTTCAAAAAGCAGTCATAATTAGAAGAAGTTACAGGTGAAAACGTTGACACAAAAGGCTGTTTTTTTCAACTAATTTTCAATTTATCCTATATTTAACTGTTTGTTTCTATAAAAAAACCTTGATGGATCTACACAAATGACCTCTTGCTGAATTCAGAATTTTGTCTTCTTCTTGCAAATGTATAGCTTTCCAGGATCCATTATTGCTTTTGTACCCATTTCTGCCATTAACTGGAAGGAGGTCAAAAGCACAAAAAATAGCAAAAATAGGCTATGTCCCAGAAAAATGCCAAAACTGTGTAAAAAATGTTGGGTTTCTGACAAAAGTCTGGTATCCCCGAAAAGCTGGGAAAATGGTGATTTCAACCCCACAAACCCTTTTTTGATAACATTTGCAGGGAAAAACCCAGATGCTTTCATTTGCAGCCCGTTTTTCCAATTTTTCCAAAAAAAGGGGAATCCACAAACCCTGAGTACCTTTAGAATCCCCATGATGTTGGAAGAAAAGGACGCAAATTTGGCGTGGATACCTAATGTGGTCAAAAAGTTACAGGGGCCTAAGCGCGCACTACCCCAAATAGCCAAAAAAAGGCTTGGCACAGGAGGGGGAAAAGGCCTGGCAGCGAAGGGGTTAAACACCAAAATCTGCATGTTATTTCCTATAAACTCGTAATAAGTGTTGTTTTTTTGCACATGGCAAGTGACATACTCTGTGGTATCATTATTTATCAGGTGCAATAAATGACACACTAAACTTGTAATAAGGCCCAAAGTTTACTGATTTGCAATTTATGACTCAGTTAAACTCACATATTACGAATTGTAAAACTAAATGTACGTATATCTGGCCACAAGTTATTGCGTTACTCTGGGTAGAGCTGGCCAACATAGCTCTGTTTACAATTTTGCTGCTTGTTGAGAGAAGAGAAAACTGGCTATTACATGCAAGTATTACGTAAATATTTGTATGCCAAAGTACTGTGAAACAATTTAAAAACAACTATTAAAAACATATTTTGCTTGCAAAACGCTCCAAAACTATAATACTATTTTAACAAAAAATACTCAACTTATCACCATTATAAAAGACAACTTATTTTGTACTTTTTATCTGCATTCAGAATAAGACACAGCAAACTAATTTGACCTCAAATTTAGCTTAATCTTTAACATTTCGAAACTTGACAAATAGTTTTTGCTATATTTCGTATTATGTTAATAGCGAAAAGAGAGTTAATTCAATTTACTTTATTTTTACGCTGGGGCAAAATCCTTTATGTAATGCAGCAACCCCCTGTAAACACTATGTACTATTGCATAGACAACAAAGACTAGGCAAAACCATGTGTATATAAATGCTAAAGTCTATTAAATTAAATATATATATATATATCTTATGCATGTGCAAATGTTTTACTATAACATATTAGCTCATACCACTGGATTGAGTAACATTTGTCAGAATAAATCTGACTTTAGACATCTTTGTGCTTCCTATACATATTCAAAATATTTCCAGGGGTTTTCTGGTGTGAGCGCACCTGGAGGATTTACTGTTATTTTTTTTTATTGCAACTATCATTGGTATATTATAATATCAGTAGTAGTATGATTGTTACTATTACCACTGACCATCTTCTACGTGTTTTAATACATGGGTTATATAATCCCTGTATAAACAGCAGTCTCTAATTTCTTTATAAGCGGCGACTTGTGACTCACCCTGTTGCCAATTACAAAGAAAAGACGTCAGAACTAGACTATTATAAGCTATTACAGTTGAGTTCTGATATTACAATTCCTGGAGCCAGCAGCACAGGTGAAATGCTAGTCAGGTCACGGAGCATAAGTGCAGCAGCTGTTTAAAGCAACTAAAAATAAACTTTGCTTTTCTTTCTTCTGCTTTAACAGTTTACAATTACAAGCAGAGAGAATATATTTATTTTTGAACTTCTTAGATGGAGAAAAGCTAGAATCTTTTAGCACTGGTCTAGACATTCCGATCCAGTACAGCTTTTTTTAAACTGACTTGCAATGAACTGTTTCTAATATCTTTTTGAATGAATTGAGTGAATTAATTCACTCAGGTCCTATTTTGAACTGACACTTGCACCTGGAGTACAGAAGGATTCACCCGCTTGACCCGGAAGTGCACATTGCAGATCAGGATGGAGCAGAATGCAAGTGCATAGACTGTGGTGCCCTTGGTTCCCCGCTCTCAGTTTTTTACCTATTACTTCTGGCACCCCTTTCCAGCGACAGCCTGGCACAATTGCCATTGGTGCCTGGCAGGGCCCAACGCACCCAAAGTGCTGCACTACCTGCCGAGTCAGTGCACCTCTCTTGCGGCCCGGAACCCGACACAACCTGAAAATGCCACTGTCGCTCAGGACCATGCAGCTCTCCTATGGTTCAGCACAGCGGCTAACCGGGCATGACACATCGCATTGGCATACTAGGGGGTGCTGAAGGGAGCACCCTACCCAGCCGTGCCAGTCTGAGTCCCAATTGAGGATCAGAACAACAGTACCATCTTTTGCTTTTGCTTCTTTTCGCCTAACCAATCTCCTGCTCGCCTGCTGTACTGAACCAGAGGCTATTGTAGAGGGAGGCCAAGCCGCAAGGTGAGGTGAGGTAGCTGTGCAATAGTTATGGCATCGCAAGTTTGAGGATCACAGTGCGCAGAAGTGCCCAGGTGTTGGTGCAGCTTGCTAATTGTGCGATCCTCCTCCGCCTTTACACCATTTCCGTTTGCCTCCACCAGTACTAAGGTCAGCTGCTTCCCAGGATGCTGTCATGAAGAACCAGAACCTTATGGGCCTGGCGGTGCAGGGTACGCCTTAATCTCCAGGGTTCACCTGCTCAGCTACACAGAGACACGGGACACTCTGTCAGGCGTTAAAAGATCTGATTTATTAGCTGCAGCTAGTACAGTTATCCCAGAAGTACACGAGGTAGGTTCTCAGGAGACTGCCACTTCACTCCGTGGCGCACAATCTTATATAGTACATATGTGAAATATACATTAACCAAAAACACACCCAAAACATACAAGAAAGAGCCAATAAGAAAGGTTGGAAAACAGAACAGAACCAATAGGAAAAGTTTGAAAATAAAGTATCAAGTAACTCGAAGAAGCCTCTCCTCCGACTGTGTTTGTCACCCCTCTCACGAACTAATTCATTAACAGACCTGTAACCAACTTGCAGGTGGCGAGATACGTTTGTGTGTTTTGGAGGACAGTTGTGAAACGAGAGAATGCTAGCAGAGGACAGCGAAGGCCAGACGATAAGATAAAGTCAGAAGAGAATAGTGTGAACCAACAGATAGTTGAGACGGGGATTAGAAAAACCAGAGAGGGATTAGTGTACTCGACCAGTCCTAACACCAGCTTTGTAAATAGAGGCAGAAGGCTTATTTCGACACGAAGCTGCAGGAAAAACAGAATAGACTTTGTTTGCCGTGATGCCTGAGTGAGGGCAACACAAAATGGCGGCGGAGCACAAAATGGCGGGTCGATTCGATCACGATCGAAAATCGAATTTTCTCAGTCACCAGCCAGGACTCCAACATTATCCCACAGGATTTCAAGGTGAGAAAAGCAAAATCCAGCTGCTGGTGGGGCTGGAGGAACATATATCAAACTTGCACACAGCTGCATCTACCTCTAATCTTGCCCGAACCAAGATAAGCCCAATCAGAAAAATCCCAACTAGTCCAATCAAGTCATCATCTTTCTGCCAGTGTGCACCTGGTCATTAAAATAAAGTAGTAACAAGGAGGCTTCACCTTCAATGGCCAAGCCTGTAGACGTAAACACCAAGCATCAATCAATTAATGAATATTTTAGGGGAAAAAAGACAACCTTTCGACTATTCCCGTCAGCTCTAGATCTGGGCCAAGGACACCACCGCCGGATGAAACAATATACGATGTACTCCTGATACTCCGCGAGAATCCACACACAATTACCACAGTTTCTGATATCGCTATACCTCCCCCTGGGGTCACCGCTGCAGTAAATCAAATAACTTCAGAGTTAATCCTCAATGCTGAAATGGATTCCATTCTGTAAGCCAACTCGATCTACAGTCATGACGACTCCCCTGTTGCAGGGGACTCAGACCCTGACTTTGAGTGTGATCAAGTCAAAATATCAGTCATCTCTTTTAATTATTCAATAATGTTGGATCAACTGCAGGAGTTGGAAATATTAGGCAACTTGAATTACTCCACCAATCTTGGGCATGCTTCGACAACTACGGAGTTAAATTTAGGGATAGGTCATAATACTCAGTTTACGGTCGAGTCAAGAAATGATCCCAAAACCTTAGAAGAGGAAGATACACCCCGACCTAGCCAGTGTTGACCACAATGAGAGCAATCAGTAAAACACTGATTCAGATGCCAGACATATTAGCTAACCAATCTTTGTTACTATCTGAGCAGGTCGCAATACTAAAGCAGATTAATGGGGAACTAGTGCTGATGAAAGACCACTCCAAGATGCTATCTCAATTAAGCAGAGCCTGAGCGAATTGGATGAACAATCAATCAGTTTTATATAGCGCTACTCACCACCCCGGTGGACTTTGTCGATTCCTTACAACTCCATCCAATGAAGGTGAAGTACCTTATAGTAGATCACACCAAGAATCAGCTGTCACCGACTATAAATGTGGAAACCGTTGCCCCTAGTGTAATAATCCACTCGATCCTCAATTAGATAACTATGGGTAGACCAGGCATTATCAGCAATAAAGCAACTGTATAAGCATCACACTTTTCTGAGGTTGAAAAATCTCAATCATCTGCAGAACCTTCAATCAGGGAGGAATGCCCAGACAGTTTTGCTCCACATCTAAGTCAGAGATGCCTGAAGAAAATAATGGAAGTCAACATTCCCAGGTGCCAGTGGAAAACTTTCCCTTATTCAACAAGCCATTAATGAAAATAGTCTTCTGTAACACAAGTGAGACCCAAATCATCACGCCACCTGAGAACTTGCAATCAGCCGCCACAACGAATACAGCTCAAGCCAATTAATTACATTTAGATGGGCAAACCAAAAATATGCAGCATTAGTTAGTAGACCCACAACTACTCCTCCTATGGCAACAAGGTTACCCACTACAGAACGGAACCTGTCAATCACTGTCCCTACCCCTGCTAACATAGCACTGCCCTCCTCTTCAGGCATTACAACAGCAATAACTCAACCAACTTACAGCGAGACCTTAAAGTCATGGATGCCCTCTGTAAGCCACAAAGCCAATTCAATCCTCAGACAAATTAATGTAATTTCCACTTCAATGCAAACTAATGATTCAGAGATGCTCAAACATATTATGGATGGCTTAGCAATGATAGCAAAATCATTAGTAGGATCACCCCCTCCCCCCCCCACCCCACCCCCAGTATATCGGCTTCAACAAATCCAAGCCTTACCCATGAAACATTTATATAAATTGTGATTCCCCGTATGAATATAGAATCTAGAGGAAATACTTCTTATTGGCAACAATCAAATAGAGGTCAGCAACATATTGCAGTCACAAATGATCCCTAACGGGCATTACTAATCACAGTCAAAACGTGCAGTTTCTCCACTCAGGAGAAGTGTATAATAGACTTCACATCCTTGTTTGAGTCAGAAGGTCCCAGCAACATATTAAACCGAAACAGCCCTCATCGCCGCCACTGACGACATCAGGGCCATGATGGACAACGGAGAAACCGCGGCCTTCATCCTCCTGGACCTTTCGGCCGCCTTCGACACCATCTGTCACCACACCCTCCGCACATGCCTCCACAACGCAGGGATCCACGACAAAGCCCTGGACTGGAACACCCCCTTCCGCACCGGCAGAACCCAGACTGTCTGCCTCCCCCCATTCCGCTCCAAAGACACCAAGATCCTCTCCCTCACCAAGGCCCCCACCACCGCCAAGTCTAACCTCCACGAAGGGATGAAGGCCATCGCCAAATGGATGATGAACAGCCACCTGAAACTGAACTCGGACAAGACGGAGATCCTCATCATCGGATCCACCCCCTCCGCATGGGACGACTCATGCTGGCCGGCCATACTGGGAGCTGCACCGACGCCCACTGACCACACACGCAGCCTGGGAGTAAACGCCATCGCCTCCTCCTGTTCCAACACTCTCCGCATGCGCCGCAAGATCTACAGATGGATCCCCACCGGAACCAGAAGGACGGTCACCCAGGCCCTCGTCAGCAGCAGACTGGACTATGGCAACGCACTATATGCAGGAACCTCAGCCAAACGCCAGAAACGACTACAACGCATACAGAACGCCTCTGCATGCCTCATCTTCAGCATCCCCCGCCACAGCCACATCACAGCACACCTGAAAGACCTGCATTGGCTCCCCGTCAACAAGAGGATCACCTTCAAGCTCCTTACCCACGCTCACATAGCACTTCACAACACCAAACCAGCGTACCTCAACGAACGACTCACCTTCTACACTCCGAACCGCCAGCTCCGCTGACCTCGCCCTCGCCACCGTCCCCCGCATCGGTCGAGCGACCGCCAGTGGCAGATCGTTCTCCCACCTCGCCGCAAAAACCTGGAACACCCTCCCCATCCACCTACGACAGACCCAGGACCTGCTGGCCTTCAGGGGACTCCTCAAGACCTGGCTGTTCGAGCAGTAGCAGCACCCCCACTTCCCCCCAGCGCCTTGAGACCATCACGGATATGTAGTGCGCTCTACAAATGTATGGATTGATTGATTGATCAGGACATATTGAAATTATTAAATTCCTCTGATGAACTAAAGGATCTTGATTCGAAATCTGTTAACCATATGCTTTATTCATACTTGCAAAATTAACTCAGATAATAAAAGTACCAGAGCCCCTTAGTGAGCACAAACTACAGCCTAAAGAACATGGGCCCAGAGAGAAACTGTAGCAGATTGGGGGATTACGGTCTCACAAATTGAAACCCCAAATATCCACATGTACTGAGAAACCCACAACGGCATTCTGTATCCTATAACCCCTCACTGCTAACTATACCAAACTATAAAGGCCCAGACTCAAACACAACATTTGAAAATTTCAAAGTTACAACCACAGGAATTTCATCCAACACGTGAGCGATCTCACTGCCGGAGAAAACACGGTCAATAATCCCATCATTGCTCCTAACAACTAATCAGTATACCTAGTGTACCGTGAAGTTTGGAATGGTCATTCAATTAATTTAACGTTATTTCTTGGAATATTGTAGGCTTTGAGAGGCAATTAAATCAAACAGTGCAAACATTGTTTACATTCATTAATGACAACTGTGTGGTATGTATGAAAGAAATATGGAACCCTTCAAATGTAATGATACCGTAGTACACTATTCATGAAACCAGGGCAAAAAAGGAACAACTTGGGGAGACTAAGTGAAGGGCCGGCAACAATGATGAGCAACAAACATGTCATGAACAGTATCAAATTAAAATCGTCTTCTGATTATATATTAGCAGTCTTAATAAAGTGCCCTAATACCGCGAGGTTTCCGATCATAGACGTCTATTTCCCCCCACATCTTCTAATAAACAAACAAAAATATCACGATGCACTAGAAGAACTGGATTTGCTAAGCAGAAATATGTCCAGCTGTTTGTTATCATCACTGGGGATTTTAATCAATATCTGTTTCCTCCAGTGAATTATGCCCCTTCACCTGAAGACCCGGATCTAAGCTATAGCATCCACTTTACTAAAATAATGCAACCTGGAAAACTTAAGGGCCCAAGCACTCAAAACAGACTCTGGCTATATAGCACTTAATGGTAGATTTGCGGATTAGCCCACCAAACCCCCATTCCGGGGCCTGACCGCACAAACTACCATTGATTACACCTTCGTTATTCCAATTTCTACCCCTGCAAGGGTTTTGCTATTATGGAGAGGCCTGAGAGTGACAATGACCGACAGAAGATAGTTTTTAACATCAAATCAGACCAACTGGAATCTAGAACAAGCATTGGCATAGCCAATATGTCTCGCCTTTGGGACCTTGTAAGTTAAAAAAACAAACAGAAGTGTAAGACTTCACGTTTACATTTACTGCATCGTAAATACGAACTAAATGTAAACGTGAAGTCTTATACTTAAGTTTTTTTTTTTTTTTTTACTTACAAGGTCCCTAAGGCGAGACCTATTGGCTATGCCAATGCTTGTTCCTCTTCGCTCCCACCGACCCACAACCTTCTGTGGGAGTGAAGGTGAGCTGCCTTAGTCACAAGCAGAGGGGCCCACTCAGTATGACACCATCCGTCATTGTTGCAGAGGCCGCCCCCGCAGGGGGCTCGAGGGCCGGCGCCATAATGGCCGCCAGAGCCCGACAAGGAACGAAACTGGTTTTCACCAGCGGGAAGCGCCGCAGGGCGGAATGCCCTGAGGCCCCCGCCCTCTCCCTTCCAAGGACAATAGGAAGGGGAGATATAAGACGACGCTCCCCCCTCGTGGCAGCCCACTTTCATATCATGGGAGCTGGGGGAGCGGCGCCAACAACTTTCGAATCAGCTGTGGGATCTTAGGAGCAGCTACGGTCTCCACCGTCATGACCCAGGCGATGAAGGATCCAAGCCAGCGGGAGAGAGCAGGGAACCCAGCTACCACAGTCGGAGGACTGCATGCCCGAAGCGTCCCCACCCCCGCCGGGGCACGGAAGGTTGGGACGGAATGGACCGAGGCCGAGACACACAGGCACGACCCCCAGCTCCCCAGGCAGCGCCGGAAGCAGAGGCAGGGTAAGGGCTCAAGGAGCGATGAGTGGCGGCGTCGCTGCCGGTCACCATGGCGATGTTTGTAGTAGTTGTCCCGCCCTGCTTCTCTTAACGCAAGGACGGTGCGTGAGCTATGTATAAGTGGGCAAGTGTTGTAGGCGGGAGGCAGCTAACATTATGCTATTTTATGGCTTTTAAAATCGTGAGTCATCCACAGAGTCGGTTGGCATGTGTGTAACTCTGGTAAGGGGTAATGGCTGAGGATTATGCAGGATTAAAGGCCACCGCAGCGCTTGTGACGGCACATCGGAGCGGCGGCGAGGGGCCCAACCGGAGAGTGGAAACTCAGTCGATGCGCTGGTGGCTCAGCGAGTTAAAAAAAAAAAAAAAAGCAAAAGTTAAGTCACAGTACCGTGGCGTTGTTCCCGTGTGCTGTAGATGCATTCCTTGTCCGGAGTGAGGGCAGCGCGCTGAAGTGGGGGGGGCGCGAGACCCGGGTTCGAAGAGATGTTGTCCGTCGGCGGCACTGCCGACTTTGGTGCATGAGCCCAGGTTTCGAGCCTCGCGGTTGCGTCCCACCCTGCGAGTCACTTAATCCCCCAGAGACTGAATGGGTAATGTCGGTGCGGCGCCCCAGTACCTTCGGGTCGAGTTCGGGCGATGGAAAAGATGCTAAATAGAGAAAAGAGGGGCAGGCAGCGCGCGGCTACCTCCGTGCTTTAAAAACCGCGCTGCCCGCAAGTGGAGGCTGGAGCATCCATCCCCGAGAATTGGGGCCTGGTAGGAACGCGCGTAGTGGGCTAATGGGATGAGGCAGTGTCCACAGCCCAGGTGCGAGTGCGCTGGAAACGGTGTCCACTAGCAGGATTGTGCGTGTGGGTAGGTGTGCCCGAATTGGTGTCCAGGGTGCCCGACACTTTGCCACGTGACGTGTGTGTTTAAAAAGGTGGCTTTCTGTAATGCAAATGGTCGGGGAGAGTCCACGCTATATAAATCGGAAAATTTTGCAGGGACCGCGTGATCCTGAGCAGATCTTCGGGAGCAGCGGTCTTTCCTTTAAGCCTTTTAGGGTAGTGGCAGTGTCGATGAGCATCCTCTGGTGATGGGCAAAGCACTTTAGCTACCTGTGCCTAACAAAGATTGCCCTCATCATGCAACACACATGTGACCGGGGCGAAGCTTATGGTGTGATAAAAAGCCCTGCAGCCATTCACGTCCTCGAGCAATTTTCCGGAAAATTGAATTGTCAAAAAAAAAACAAAAAAAAAAAAAACTCAGTGCCTTTTGGACTCCGGTGATTTTTGTGCTCCGGAGGTTAGGCACTAGGCGGGCAATAGAATTCACCCATCTAATTGCCTTTGTGTAAGATTGATTCAGCGAGTGCATAAATAGAGCGGGATGTTGCCCGTCAGCTAGTCTGCCGACTCGGGGGCTGGCACCGGGGTAGCACATTCTTAGGTACGAGGGTCACGATCTACCGTTTGCCGCCTGGGGGTAGGGCCATCTGCAAGCTAAGTAGTGCCCAGGGTGGTCTGGCACGTTGCGCAGAGGTCGCCCATTGCACTGCATGGAGGAGCCCATGGCAATACGGAGGTTATGTTCCCTGCGCCCCCTGGCAGGGCCTACTCGGTATTTCATCCTCCCGCAGTTCAGTGGACTGGATGTGAAGAAAAAGGTCCGACGTAATAATACGACAACAAAATACACAGTTATGTTGTAAAGTAGAATCCGGTAAATTAAAGTAACAAATGCACGTCAAGAAGGTGACATGGATAATGTTTGGAAAACATTGCACTTCATTGGGCGCGCATACTAAGTTTAAGCCAAAAAATATCCAATAAAAAGTTATGAAGAAGGAAGGGTTAGCGGTAAACCAGTTGAGCATGACAAAGGCAACCTTCTGTAATAACCTGGCTCACGGGGACAAAGAAAAAAAAAAAAACAGTGGGATGTCAACTTGTGATTTCACCCCCAAGGAATAAGATCAGTTTGTTTTGAGTCACGGCACGCAGCGCCCCGGGTTAGCATGCCTGCTGCAAAGACCACAAAACAATGAATTACCGGATGGTTGTGTGGACATGAGCAAACCGCATACACGCTCTTCACATTTGATCCAATCCTGTTGACTGGATATTAGGGAAGACAGCCAGGTGCGAGGTTAAGGGGTAGTGCACAGAATTACCGAATTGTCATTCATATGGGTATTTGTGCTCCACATTTCTGGCAAGTGTCCGGGTTAATTAAAAAAAAAAAAAAAAAAACAATTCAGAGCGGGAGTAATAGGTCCTGTGTTTACCGAAAGAGATGGTGTCCCCTTGGGAGAGATTGACTAGTCCAAACATAGAAAGCAGTAATACACCGGCGTATTGCGGCACAGCACCGGAAGAGCCTGCCAGGAGCAGAGGTGAAGTAGAGGATGGGATCTGAGCAATGTATATCGTATCATGCCACCACAAACTGTAGCTGACTGTCTCCCAATTTTGTTTTCATGATGGGCCCATGGTGAGAGGAGACAGCGCTGTAAGACTCCGAACAGGACGCAAGCGCCCCGCCTCGAAAATGGCGAGGAAGGAGCAGAGCACCATGGCGTGTGGAGGGAAGATTGCCATCAGAGCCTACCGGACGTCAGCCACGTGAGGTATGACCCATTGCGGGTGGAGACAGCACTGTCAGACATCGAGGTAAGATGCAAGTGTGCCGGGGCACTAATGGCAAAGACGGAGCAGAGCGCATCGTTGCGTTTGTGGGAAGATTGCCGTCGGAGCTGACCAGATTTGGGGGGAGCCGCAGGAAGACGTAAGCCTCCCTGGCGGCGTGGCGGAAACAACAAGTGTATTGGTATTGTATGGGAGCACACCAACAGGGCGGTGTGTAGAAGGAGGGCCACTCACTTTGGGATGCCGCACGGCAGGGTGAGTGCGCCTGACGAAATCGGGGTAGCAAACGGAGACGGCGCTCGCAGCCCAGCCCCCGCCAGAAGGTGGGGCACAAAAGAGACTAACAAGGTAGCGAGTTGGGGGCCTAACTCCAGGGAAAAGGCTACCCCCCACACGCGAAGGGGCGTGGTAAACAACAAAGAAGAATCTATGAGCTGTCAGGGTGATTTATGACCCTAGGAGTTGCAAATGAGCAAAAAGACAAACCAGTGATTTATGGCCAGCCGATGATTTATGGCTGATGATTTATGATGCTCATGCAGAATGACTTATGACAGCCGAATGATGACAGATTGTGACAGAATGATTTATGGCATACCGATGATTTATGACCCATGATTTATGACCCATGATTTATGATGTGCAGGCAAAATGATTTATGACAACGAAATTATGATGGCTTGTGACAGAATGATTTATGACCAATGAGTTACGACCCATGATGCAGGGCTGCTGATTTATGGGGATCAGGCAGAGTGATTTATGGCAACAAAGTAAGGGCCAATTGTGGCCAAAATGATTTATGACGCACAATGATTTATGGCCCATGATTTATGATGTCCAGCTGACAAGGCGTGACATCACATTTGTCATAATGTCTGACAACGATTTATGACCCCGGCCTCCAAGGGTATGTCAGGGGGAGTTGTACAAGTGTGATTATGTAATAAGTAATAAACTGCGGCCAACAATTACCACCACATACAACGATTGTTGGCTGTTTTTAGTAATGCAGATGCACAAATATGGTACGGTTCCTGGAATGGGCGCAGTGCGGCCGTTATTGCAGAGGCCACCCCCGAAGGGGGCTCGAGGGCCGGCGCCATAATGGCCGCCAGAGCCCGACAAGGAACGAAACTGGTTTTCACCAGCGGGAAGCGCCGCAGGGCGGAATGCCCTGAGGCCCCCGCCCTCTCCCTTCCAAGGACAATAGGAAGGGGAGATATAAGACGACGCTCCCCCCTCGTGGCAGCCCACTTTCATATCATGGGAGCTGGGGGAGCGGCGCCAACAACTTTCGAATCCCACCCACCCACACCTAGGGAGCAGCAGCGTCGCAGTGCTGACGAAAACCAAAAGATCTACGGGTACAAGGGTTGGATATGGAGACACACCGATGGACGGTGTGTGTGAATAGGGCCACTCACTTTGGGATGCCGCACGGCAGGGTGAGTTGGCCAACAACTGGGGCAGGTAACGGAGACGGCGCTCGCAGCCCAGCCCCTGCCAGGCGGCAGGGCGCAGCACAGTCGGAACAAGGTAGCGAGTTGAGGCCTAACTCCTGGTAGGAACTGCCCCCGCGCAACAAGAGTGCACAGAGATTGCAAATCTAAAACGGTGGAAACAACAAGTGTATTGGTATTGTATGGGAGCACACCAACAGGGCGGTGTGTAGAAGGAGGGCCACTCACTTTGGGATGCCGCACGGCAGGGTGAGTGCGCCTGACGAAATCGGGGTAGCAAACGGAGACGGCGCTCGCAGCCCAGCCCCCGCCAGAAGGTGGGGCACAAAAGAGACTAACAAGGTAGCGAGTTGGGGGCCTAACTCCAGGGAAAAGGCTACCCCCCCACACGCGAAGGGGCGTGGTAAACAACAAAGAACAATCTATGAGCTGTCAGGGTGATTTATGACCCTAGGAGTTGCAAATGAGCAAAAAGACAAACCAGTGATTTATGGCCAGCCGATGATTTATGGCTGATGATTTATGATGCTCATGCAGAATGATTTATGACAGCCGGATGATGACAGATTGTGACAGAATGAGTTATGATATGCCGATGATTTATGACCCATGATTTATGACCCATGATTTATGATGCTCAGGCAAAATGATTTATGACAGCCGAATGATGACAGATTGTGACAGAATGATTTATGGCATACCGATGATTTATGACCCATGATTTATGACCCATGATTTATGATGTGCAGGCAAAATGATTTATGACAACGAAATTATGATGGCTTGTGACAGAATGATTTATGACCAATGAGTTACGACCCATGATGCAGGGCTGCTGATTTATGGGGATCAGGCAGAGTGATTTATGGCAACAAAGTAAGGGCCAATTGTGGCCAAAATGATTTATGACGCACAATGATTTATGGCCCATGATTTATGATGTCCAGCTGACAAGGCGTGACATCACATTTGTCATAATGTCTGACAACGATTTATGACCCCGGCCTCCAAGGGGATGTCAGGGGGAGTTGTACAAGTGTGATTATGTAAGAAGTAATAAACTGCGGCCAACAATTACCACCACATACAACGATTGTTGGCTGTTTTTAGTAATGCAGATGCACAAATATGGTACGGTTCCTGGAATGGGCGCAGTGCGGCCGTTATGCGCACAAGGCAGTGGGCTGCACACACTTCTGGCAGGGTGCAGTGGGCACCAGCGTCAGAAAGTGGTCGATGCAGCTCAGCGTGTAATTAATAACCGCGATTACAGCCCGCCCGCAGGCTGCGTACTGGCAGGAGCCAGGCGCGCGCTGCCGTCAAGCAGAACCGGGAGACGCACGCACAGGCGCCGAGCGAGCTAGGCGTAGCGTGTTCCAGACGCTAGCTCCCACATCCATGGGAAAAATACACACACACACAGTGATACTGAGGTTGTACAAGGGGCAGGCACCGCACTGAGGAGAACTGGACACACACACACTGAAAACCGCAGCAGCTAGAGAGGCACACGCACCACACTGACAGGATGACTACTACACAATAAAACAAACAGACAGCTAAAAACACACACAGATGCTGAAACATCCAGAACATGTAGTGGCACACTCCACAAAAAATGGCACAACCAACAAAGCGCAGACACAACATACTGAGAAACACATCTGAATCGTAACATCATGTTGAAGAACGCACACAACTCTGGTATGTAAACGTATACACTTCAACCAGGAACACACAGCACATGGTGTCAAACACGCAGATTCGGATACAAAAAGCCCACGTGGTGGCAGATATTGCACATTTTAAAGTTTGCGGGCCACGCATTCGACGGAAACCTAACAGCCGAGATAAGACCGTGTACTGACTCATAGCAGCACACAGATTATAGGCAAAAATAAACCGTATATGCAGTGAGCACACAGCACTGCCAGCAAGACTTAATACCCAGTAACAGAACATATATGAAAAGCATAACGAGAAAATACTGACAATCGTTAACACACACATTCGAGACGAGACGGTGAATCGAAACGAGTGGTGTGCGTGCCACAGTGAGCAATCTGTTTTGAATTATCGCGCACGCATCTGTGCACGATAATTGAAAACAGATGTGGCCTGTGCGGGTAAACGCAAGCAATAGGCCGTGGGTGGAGCAAAGGCGGGACATGTGCCCGCCTTTGCCCAATTGCGTGCTGTCTTTCTTAGAAAGACGCACGCAAAACCCAATGGCTTGTCACGAAAACAAAACCACACGCACAAGCGTGTGGTGAGCTTTTCAAAGCCCTGTACTGATGACATTAAGCCTCGCAGAGCGAGGAGCGCATGCGCGCTCCAGCGCTAGGTCTGTGAGACCTAAAAATGGCAAACAGTAATTGCTTGACAGCTGTTAACTTCGAGAAGCTCTAATGGAACATAAAGCTTAAAAAGTTACGTGAAGCGCTTCTCCCATTATGTCCATATTTTGAAAATGAGCATTCCATTTTCGTGTTCAGCAGAGTCTGGATCCGAGCTTGCCAACATACCTTAGACAACATTTTGGTTGCTTTGATCACAACATTACCAAAAGAAATACTTTCCACACATCCACTACTCAGGAAATAAGTCAGGAAAAAAGGATTCAGCGCAAGATACTACGACATATTTTAAAGCAAGCATCCTAGAAGGACCACAATGTAATAATCAGAAACTTGAAGTTCACGTTTAAGAGGAAAATTACAGAAACAAAACATGACAAACAAGAAAATGCTTGGGCACAACTGATACATGCCGTCTCATCACGAAACGAAAGGGCTTTCTGGACTTTGGTTGATGAAGGCTCTGGCTCTTGCAGCCGCCCAACGACCTGTTCATATCAAATGATAAGTGGGAAATGTATATAGGTTCCCTCTATAAATCAGCTCTTAATGCCTTATTTGAACCGCTATCAGACTGTGTAGCAGACTCTGCCATAACCAAGTAGGAAATAACAAAATCAGTAAAAAAGTTCTCGCCCCTTTAAAGCCACTGGCCCAAATGGCATACCCATAGACTTGGTTAAAAGTGATGTCTCTTTCTGGAGTTTATTACTGGAACAGTTATCTCTCAATGTAACAATGACCGAGCAGGTTCCTACTTCATGTAAAGGTGCAGTAGCTCATAAAAGGGGACCCAAACAAGATCCAGACAGCTATCGATTATTAGTCCTCTGAGAATGAAAGCTATTCCCCAAACACTTATTAAATAATCTGACAAACTGGGCTACTAAATAACTTTTCATACTACTACACAGTGGAATCTGCCTGGGCTGCACAACTATCAATAAAATCGTGGCGCTGACTCTTCGAGTAAAAAAATCTGTGAAAAAGAAAACAATGTTTTACGCCTGCTTTGTGGATTATTCCACTGTTTTTCACAAAGTGAACCGGCAGAGACTATGGGGAAAGCTCAAGAACTGGGGAATTGATCCTTCCTTAATGCACTTCCTTATCGAACTACATACCGACACATGGCTACAAGTAAGGTTATCCACCAACAATGTTTTGTTGTCCAAATTCCGCACTGAGAATGGCATCAAACAAGGTTGCTTTCTGGCCCCTTTATTATTCTCTTTGAATATCACAGATCTGACAGAGTCAGACCTTGGTTTTCCACCCAAGCTGGTAAGCACTAGACTATCACACCTGACCTATGCTGATAACCTGGTCATATTGTCCCAAACCCCAAAAGGCCTACAATTTGCTAAATTGTCTACATGAATTCAATTCAGAGAACAGACTGATTGTAAACATCTCGAAAACAAAATTATGACCTTTGGAAAGAAAACCAAGTCCATATTGTGTGTCCTAGGAGATGCCGCGTTTGCAACAGTCAACCAATATGACTACCATGGAGATAAATTTGACAGTAATCTATCATCGACTAACCATCTATTCACAAGAAAGCTTAAATCCGCAACGATTACAAAATCTATCATAAGATTCTCCAACCTGTTCGGTGTCAGAGCAATCAAATCATCTTTGAAAGCACTAAACACGAAACGTATTCCTTACTTACTTTATGCATCATCTGCATTAAATAACAAGGTTATGGCCACTCTCGATAAAATGTATATGCAGTGTGTATGTAATCTTTTGCATCTCCGCACAGCCACTACACATTGTGTCATCAGGCTCGAACTGCATCTAAACACGTTATTGTTAGTTCACTACAGAAGCAGTTTCAATTATTCCTGTGACTGTGCAAGGGCAGATCCATCAACCTTAAAATCCTTAATTCATCAGGAACATCATACATGGATATGGAACTGAACGTTGTAACTTCAATAAACGCTCTAGAAACATATAATATACCCGATCTATAGTCACTGGCAAAGTTAAACCAGCCGGCCCAAAAAAGTCTTATTTCGAGGAACTTTAACCAGCAGAGAGATAACGACTTGGCCAAGTCACAACAATATAAAAACATGGACTTAGTTTCTGGAACCGTCGCCTCACAGAACCAAGAAATTCTAGGGTCAAATCTGCCTGGCTATGCTAAAATGCAATTCCTATGATTTAGACTGTTCTATGATCCCACTTATGAATTTGAGGGGAAATGGAATCCAGCGCTCAAAGGAAAAACTGCTTGTCGACTTTGCGGACTTACAGCTGAAGCCCTTTTGCACATTTCATGTATTTGCCCCAAACTTTTGTATTTAAGAAACATTTATTTACAACCAATTTTTAAAAAGGCAAAAATAAGATCAACTGAAGAGGTTGTCAGATATTGCTTTTGTGTCTAAGATAATAGGGCAAACGGCAAATACATTTTTTAGATGAAGTTTATACAGTGTTATTCTCCTGAGTTTAGCAACTTTTTAAATTATTGATCTTAACGTATATATGTCCAGGAATTTTTAACCATCACATTGATATTCATGCTGATTGTGATATACTGTTTTTATTGTAATCTTTTGATTAACACAATTTATTTTATTACTACTACTAAATATCAAACAAGTTTTTGATGTGTTCAATTTTGCACTAAAGGTTTTATTTTATTCTTCATGTTTGCAAGCATGCTTGCTCTTTCATATGAAAGAGCTACCTTCAATGTGCATATTTACAATGCCCCTGCTGCTGGAGCATCCCTTTGGTGACACTCCGGATGCGTAGTGTGCGGCTCATATATACAGGGCCACGCAAAGGCACCCTGCATGGCTTTTCATGGTCTTGTAAATATGGATTAAGGCAATGCCTTACTTGGCGTAGAAGGGGTGTTCCATGGGTATTGCTATGCTTTTTTTCACGCAACACCCATGGTTTTTGACACTGTCCCAGATTTACAACATAGTGGAAATCTGGAGCAGCGTCTGGGTCAGCGTCAAAACTAATGCTTTCCCAAAGCAAGAGTAATTACGAGAAATGTTTACATTTCTCCTCATTTCTTCCTCTTTCCACATGTGATGCATTCTGCAGCACATATAGAACAAGGTAAACGTCTCCTTTGTTTTTGTGCAGGGAGGTGTCCCTTTCTGCATAAAAACAATCATGCCAACAACAGTTACACCCTTGCACCATGGTGCAAGGGTGCCTGCATTGGCTGCAAATTGTGCGCGGGTTCTGGCTGAAAGGACAGTAATGCAGTGTATCTTGTAAATACAGGAATTTCCTGCCCTTTCAAATTGGCATAAGGCAGCGCAGCAAAATGACTTGCAGCACTGCCCTACGCCAATTCTTTATAAATGAGGCCCTAAGCCTCAGAGCTCACCTTTTGACTCGGAAGAGATGTGGTGTCCGGCTTTTCACTGTACAACTGAACAGAGGCATGATCTATTGGAGCAAAGGAGGTGCTTCTGCTGTAGTCTAAATGAATGAATGGAGACACTGCCTCAGTTCAGCTGCCGACCACAGATTCACCCATGCATCGTAGTACTGCATGGACCTGCACTTCACGAAGGCTACAAGACTGGATATATGTACTTGCTGCACAGTCCTACCAAGGGTCATCAGAGCACTGTGAGAAAACCCCTCCCTGATCCACAAAAAAGCGCAACAGTGACCCATTAGTAGAGAGAAAAGTAGCCATCTGCTTATGGCCTCTTACCATTCGTGACATCACTGTGCAGTCACGACAATGTCCAAAGTCTGAAACCAGAATAAACCCTTTGATTGCTCCCTCGACCACAGCCCTTTGGGCTGGATACTAATGCAGACCTTAGCTTTAGCACTTGAGATGAGTCCCTTTGGGTCCTCCAGCACTATTAAATGCTGCACCCCAATCACCGCAACGTACCCTGACGTAATCTGAAAGAAGTTCAAAGGTAGCCATGAAGTAGGATGTAAGTAAGAGGTTTTTTTAAGCTTAGTTACAGGATGGTAAGTAGGATAATAGGTTCAGTAGTTCAGCCCCACCAGGAGCAGCATACTTGCTGCTCAGCCCACACACTCCAACTGTCTCTCTGCACTCAACCAGGCACTCCAGCATTCCACTACCTCATCAGGCATTCTAACATTCCACACACATCACATTCATACTTGCTGAGCAGCAGGGAACAGATAGCTAAGGGAAAGGACGCGGAGCAACAATACATGTTACAACACAGCCCAACATTGCTGTTATTACTACAAAGCCCCTGGCACATTCGATATGTGCCCAGCTGCCGCTACTGTGACAGCACCAACCACATCTATGAGACATCTAATTCCCCAAACCTCCAAGCATGCTCTGACCGCCAAATGATCTTGAGTGGTAAAGGTCACTATACTGCCCGAATTGGCTGAAGTCACCCAGCTCCCGCTGTACTGAAAACGTCTGCAACGAAGAGACTAAGACGGGGCAGTGCTAATTTTGCCTTCCTCTCAAAGGACCAGATGCTGCACTTTGGGTATCTCTCTGAGAAACTTGGTTACCTGTCCCCAAATGTGTATGTACGTTTGAGTGTGATAGACAGGCAGTGTCCCACAGCCTCTACTGAGAGGTATTTAGTATTATGAACTGTTGCCCAAACATGTACATATTTTATACTGTTTGAAATGTCCTTCACATAAGACGTAACACTGACTGGACCAGTAGGTTGTTGTGAGATGGATGTGCATGAGGTAAATGAAAGCTAACCTACGCCACAACCAACCTTTATGAGTTAGCATTGACTGTTTGACCTCACTCCTCATGAATGCTGAAGGCCTGAATGTGAGGTTCTTGGCAATCCACTGAGCTTGAAGTCTGACTTACATAGTTCCAGGTACAGCAGAAATCCTTGTTACAAGGGTTGCCTGGTTGCCCTTGAGTGCCATTGGGTATTAGTGACACATGGTAATTACATTGGTTAGTAAGTACACTATGAAGCACTATAATAATCAGAGGTCTCCAAACTTATATACTAAGATATTTATGTTCAATAAAAATCATACTGCGCTACTAACAAATATTATCCGCGTACTAATAGGGACCATACGAGACATAATAATAATATTAGTGGTCACCCGGTGCAAGATTACCAGTAGTGATGACTTTCGAGCATCAACAGTAATGTCAAGAAATGCTGCAGCAGATCAGAGTGCCTCAACATTGGCAACTCAACAGCCATAGTTGCAATGCCCATGGCATCAAGATAATATTAGTAACATATCTTCCCAATGCAACATGATTTATCATTCGCATATCAGCTTTAAATATATTTGTGGAAATTCAAACATTCTACTCTAAACGTTAGCTTATGAGTTCTGAAAATACACGCATTTTTCTAACTGTGAGTCCATGTATTGATTGAATCAGGCAAAATCTTCAAATTGAAAAGGTTGGACTGCACACAGAAGAGCCACTTACTGACTGCTGGAGAGCTCACAAGGTACTCATTGCAGAAGCCTAATATAAATATAGCCTTTTTGATTCTCCCACTCACTGCGGGTCAATACTATTAAAAAATAAGATTCTCTTATTTATTTCCTCTGAACCCTCTTTTTTCATTCAGCTTCCCATACTCAAAGCTCTGATCCTCATAGCACGTTATCTAGGTGTTCTCTTTGACTCTTACCTTACTATATTTTCTCAGATATTTCAGTTGTGCCTTCAATCATTACCTACCACATCCTCTCTTCCTTATCCATTTTTAAGATACTACGGCCCTCTTAACAAGTGCCAGACAATTTCCAATAAGTGCTGTAATCCTGTTTCAGCACATATCAGAATTCAGAATTTTGTGGCCTTATCTCATCTGATACATACTTGGTGCAATAAACACCACATTCCCCGAATAATGCCCAGCATCAGGACATGAGAATTAAGATGCAGTGAGCACCAAAATCTGCATGTTATGAGTGGAATATGGCTAGATTACCATAGGTCCCCATGAAAGGTCATATATTTGTGGTCTCAATCATTCATAAATATCTGTCTCAAACAAACTTTGTGTTCCAGCTGGTCAATGTGATTAGCTTCCAACGTCTTCAGCCGCAGTGTTCCCGGGAATCAATGCCCATGTCCAATACCTTGTCCAGCTGCCCTGTAAACAATTCTTCCCTAACTTCAGTTGGTGTAGGGTACTTCTACTCCGCTCATCGCCAGCCTACCTAAAGATACACATTCATCATCAGTGCAGTTACACCGGCTTCCCAATGAAAAATGAGCCATGTTTAAGGCCAAGGTTATAGACCACAAAGCCATCTACTAGAAATACCTCAGTTTCTTAGTCTCCAAGTTCTCCTGGTATGTCCCTAACAGGACTCTCCGCTCCACCCACCAATACCGCACTGGATGCGGGGAGCACTGAGGGATTAGCGGGCGCAAGCTTCCCCCACATGGCCCGATTAGCTCAGTCCCAACGCCTGAGGTCTCACTGATCCTGATAAAGCAGCACTGATACCCCACACACACACAATTCCCAAAAGAGAAAAGCTCACTCATGGAGGGAGTGAGGACAGTGCCAAGGATTCTCTAACGCACTGATGGAGCAGGGGAAACAAAATATTTTTGGACCCCTTTGAAATTAATGACCTCATAACTTTAATGATACTAATTGTTTGAATGCATGTACTAATCAACAAAATGCACCTTTATTAGACACTACATGTGGGAAACCTAACTGGCTTTGCAAAATCTAATTTATTTACAAGTGTGGATTAAATAACTTAGGTCTTGTGATTTACGAGTAAAATTACATAGATTTTGTTGTGTCGTAAAATCATACTGTGGCAAAGAATGCAGATGGTAAGTAAAATGGCTTTAAATGTCACTTTTGCTGGGTAATATCCAACACGGGTTATTAGAATGGCAGGTGGTAAACAGAAAGGCTTATTTTCTATATCTAATTTCTGTTGTGTTTGTTCTTATATTAGTTTAGTTCGGGCCTGGTAGGCCATACCTGAAAATGGCTGCCGGAGAGGGATGGGATTTCGTGTGCCGAAAAAGATGGCCCTGCGCATGAGCAGAGTGAATGCTCCAGTCACGTGTATGCGGCCTATGCCCGGAGTGAGAGATGTCAAGGTCAGCCTGACCTGAAACGAGAGTGGTGCCAAGAGTTCAGCATGTATGCATGGGAACGGATGGGAGAACTGAGCTACAGAGGATGACCATAGGAGTTTGTTACAGATTTCATTAACAAGTTAAATTTCCCTTGGACATTGTGGATCACGAGAACTACTGTATACATTTATTGTTTGCAAACCGGTTCAAACAAGGAGGGCGATGAGGTGACCATCACCACCCATTCAATTGACTAATTAGAATGAATTCAGCCCCTAAAGATTTTAATTTGGAATGTAGCGAGTTAGAGGAAAAGGTACAAATGAGTCTGCGTTTACATTATAAAAGGTCTTAAGTCCTGAGCTGCTGAAGTTCTGAAAGTCCTTAGCTGCTGAGGTCCTGAGTCCTGAGGTTTGGTTCGAACAGATTCGATTCGACATTCCTTTATTTTTCAATCCTGATGCTACGAGAGTCTCTGTCATTTTGGACTTCGAACTTTGATGGAGAGTAGGAACGAGACTGTTGCAGGATTTGCCCCGGGAGGAGATTGCGTCCGAGGAGGTTAGAGGGACAGTCAGTCAGTATTGGGAGATCTATCCTGTGATCTGCGGTTCATTCTTCTTTCTGGCGAACCATTCTCTTCATCGCCCTATGGCCAAGGGTAATGAGTATTTTCCGTTTCTATTTTAATTTTACTTAAATGCTTACAGATAATGTAAATGTATTTGTCTAATAAAACTTTACTTATTTACTTTCATTCAATGAATTCAGATAAAATCATATGCTAATTCTACGATTGTCTGTGATTCTTAAATTAAACATGATCAATAAGTGTTAAAGGTTTTAATCGTGATTGAGCTGGACTTCATCACCATCAACTGATTCTACTGGTTGGTCCATCGACCGAATAGCGGAGTACCTTGATGTTTAAAACCAACAGTTTATAAGATTAATGTATATAATGTGTATAATGTACATTCGGTCATTTTAATAAGGTACCCCGTTCGTCCTGCAGCTCATCTACTTATCATTAATCCAGAAAACTGAGTAAATTCATGTATTCGGTGTCATGGGCCCCACCGACATAGATTTATATGAATAAATAGGTGTAAGGGTTTTCTGGGTCGATGTCATAAGGAAATGGGTTTGTAATAGGCACGCTGCTTCAGATTTCTTGGTAGCAGAGTTATGGTTACTAAAGGTCAGTTTGGGGATTATTGATTATTTTCAATGACTAACACTTTATGTTGAGTTTGTATTACGTTATATGTAGTCAGAATTTTGAAGCTTCCGGGAAGTAGGAAGTGGAAAAGTGTGACAAGAGAAGTCACATGGAATTGTGCATTGTCTGATTTCAACTTGGTGATAACACAGGACTGTGTTATGTTAGGGAATTTCATGTATGAATTGCGTTGGGTGAAATAGCAACAGGTTTTCTTGTGAAACTTTGGCCTTAATTCTCAGGAGCAGTGTAGTCTCCACATGTTTTTTATCCCCACAGAAACGGGTTTAGCTCTTGCTTGAAAGAAGGGTATGGTAGCGGGAAGTGCTACACTTATCGAACGAAACAGTATTCTTGAAAGTTTGAATAAACTATCTCTTTTGTCTAGAGAAACAGACAATGGGAATGTGTTTTACGTTGTAATTAATCGATTTTGTCAAACCAATGAGTTAAGAATTAGTGCCGATAATTTTTGTAAAGGAGGGGTCAGCAGAAGCAGGAGTAGAGCTGACATCAGCAAGGACTGCGCTGGGATTGGGCAGTCGTGGTAGAACGCAGAGCTTTCTGATTGGTGTGCTGGCGTAAAGACGCGCTGGAACAGGTCAATGTGAGAGTGACGTAGAGCTTTCGGATTGGTGCGTTAGTGTGAGTCGCGCTGGGATAGGACAGAATAGTCGAGCAGATTGAAGAAGAATAGCGTGAATTTGCTTCGACAAAATAGTGAAAATATGGCTTATTATGATGAGCTAGATAGAGAAAAACCGTCATGGTTTGCGAAGCTAAAGAATCTTTTTAAGAAGGACAAAAAGGTTGTAACGAGGGAAGGAGAAGTGCTTCCTCCACCGAAAACACCAACATCTTATATGATGATGAAATATGGCTAGCATACTTGTATTTGGTTGGAAAATTGGGCGAAATATACTCAAAATTATGGAGCATTGGCATTTCCAGAAACTGGTTTGTTTAGCACAGCTGTACTTCGAAATTTAAGAGGCAAAATGATGAGACTTTAACAGAGACCTAGACCGACTCAGTTTGAAGCCCTAGGTAAATGGGAAGATGAGATGTATGAACGAGAGAGACACAGAGGTACAAAGGATTATGGTTTTATTCCTGGAAGAGTATGGGGTTTGAGTCATGAAGACAGGATGAGAAGATGGCGGTATGCTAATATGACAGATGGCATGTTTCCTGCTAGAACAGTTGAGGAGGTAACAGGGAAAAAGTGTACAGAGAAAAAGAAGTATGCAGTATCAGAGAGGTGTGGGTATGGAGTTAGTGATACTGATGATGAGTTGCTGGAGGACATTTTAAATAAAAGACCCCATCCATATCAACAGGCTTCTGCGGTGGTGACACCAAATGCACCGCCAATGGAAACTGTGAAAGATCCAAACCCTGAACAATTTATTGAAATAGATAGTTCATTTAATAGACAAAAAATACCACGGACTGTGGAACTTGATAATCAAAATGCGACCGAACTAGCTAGAACAACAAGAGGATTGACTGAAAAGATAAGAGAAGTGACAAAGAATGCAGAAGCTGTAACTGTGCCGGTAACTATAGGCCCAGTAATACCAGTGTTTGAGAATCAAAAGATAGATGAACATTCCTTAACCATTCCCTTGAATTCTAGAATGCAAAAAGTACGAGAAAATATAATGCCGGAAGTCAGGGAGGCAAAAGATTTGGTTAGAATAACTCCACCTATGAATTTGACAATAAATCAGAGTCCAATAAATAAAATTGGAACAAAGTCAGCAACTGAAACCCCAGAGAGAAGTGTAAATAGGGTAGAATTAAACATGACCTCTGTGGGTCCAACTGCAGAAGAATTAAATGAATGGGTAAGGAGTTTGGAGAAGAAAGACACAGAACAACAACCTTTGGATGTGGTTAGGTTAAAGATAGATATGGAAGAATTAATTCTAGGGACTATTGGTACAGATCGACAAAGATCTTCTCAAGATGATGAATTAATGTTTATGTGTAAAAGTATTACTTGGAGAGCTAAGAACATGCATGAAAAATTGGAAGAAACCGCAAAAAAATTGGGAGTAGATTTTGTAAAAATCAGAGGATTACAGAAACCATACAGAGTAGATTTTATTCAAAAAGATATAGAAAACTTGAACACTTCAGGACGGTTAACACAGATAAAATAACTGATTCTGTTACTGAGAAAATGGGGAGACGTAGACAGGTGGAGAAGTAGGCGGATAAGGAGAAAAGAAGGAATTGCTGATAAGGCAACATTCGCTTTCCCCGTAAAAGTAAAGGAACCAACGGTAATAGAATGTCCAATGAGAGAAATTCCAGGAGGAGGTTATGTACATGTCCCATGGTACAGACAAGATATATTGTCGTTCACAAATGATTTTCCAAGGTTGAGAGAAAAGCCTGAAGAATGGTATAGACAGGTGGAAAGGTTTGTAAAAGTTTCAAAAGTATTGTGGGAAAATTTGGATGGACTATTTGAGATTGTTGTTCCTGCTGATTTATGGACAGAATGTAAAATTACAATTGACTGGCCAAAGGAAGAATATCCTAGAGATGCAAAAACAGGAGCCCCAGGTCCAGAAGTAATGAGAAAATATGAGCAGGCAATCACATTCCTGAAAAATAAGATTCCACCGAAAGAAACGGACTGGGTAAAGATTGATGGAACAACTCAGGAGAATAAGGAGTCTGCGCATGCTTATTATGAATGGTTGCTTTTAGTCTTTAAACAGTATAGTGGATACGAGAATTTGAGTGAAAAGGACATGAGTCATTTTGTATATCGATTTGTGTATGGGTTGAGACCTGAGATAAGTGAAATGATTAAGCAGCATATGTTGTGTTGGCAGTCTAGTACAGTAGATGAGGTACCACGGTATGCAAAATATTGTAGTGATGATATTGAGGCCAGACAACGTAAGCTCAAAGAAAAATCAATGTAGGCACAAGTAAAGGATGCTGAACAGCAAGAAGCCCAGATAAGTAACCAGATTAGTGATGCAGGGCAGACCAAGTTCAGACCTAACATTGGTAAAGGAAAAGGTCAGATGAGCATAGAAGAAGCCAAAAAGAAAGGGCCATGTCATAATTGCGGAAAATTAGGACACTGGAAAAACGAGTGTATATTGCCTCCAAAAGTTAATACAGATAATCAATCATTAAATCCACAGGTGCAGAATGAGGTGAATTACCAACAGCCGCGACAGCAGCAGGTAGTTACTCAACAGAGTCCGGTGCCGCAACCACCTCTCCCAAAGAGTGTAAATCCTCAAAGATACAGTGCAGAGGCAGGATTCTACAGTGGAGATCAGGTAACAAAATTGCAGCGCACAGCTGCTGTTTCACAATATTGACTACAGCCAGATGGAAGTGAATCGGATGAAAGCTTATGACGGTGCCTAGAAGAGGAAGAGGAGTGCGTGCTTGGCGCAACTCTAGAGGTAGATCAGTCAGGTCCATTTGTAGATGGATAGATGAATGGTGTAAATGTTACGTTCCTTGTAGACACTGGTGCTACCCGTTCTACTGTAAGATCAGTGGAGATTTCAAACCTTCCTCTCTCAGGAGAATTCATCCAAGTTGTAGGTGTCTCTAACAGACAAATTAAAACCCCTCTTACAAAACCAGTAAAGGTGGAAATTGGTCCATTTAAAGATATGCATCGCTTTGTAGTGTGCGATTGCAGCCCTGTAAATTTACTTGGACGCGATATAATTTGTAAAATGAATTGCACCATCTACTGTACCCCAGATGGTATTGCTTTCCAGACACCAGATGATGATGTTCTGTATAAAGTGACTATGACAGAACTAGAACCAGAAATGTGTGATACGTTTCCTGTGTTTGATGCAGAGAAAATCCCTACTGAATTGGAAGGAATAGTGAGGACTGATGCGTGGGATTTCACCGGTGAAGGTATAGGTCTAATGAAAGGAGTTGACCCTGTAAAGATTACTGTAAAAGAAGGAACACATTTCCCGAATACCCCGCAGTATAAATTGACGCCAGAAATTATTGAAGGAGTAACCCCTGTGATTGATAAAATGATTGAACAGGGAATTTTGAGAGAGATAATGAGCAGTTCCTGTAATTCACGTATAATGGGATTGAAGAAGCCTAATGGGACATATAGGATAGTGCAAAATTTAAGAAAAGTGAAGAAAATTGTTGTTCCTTGCTGCCCAATTGTGCTGAATCCTGCTGTAATACTGTACCAAATCCCTCATGATGCAGAATGGTACACAGTCATTGATTTGTGACATGCATTCCTTTCTATTCCATTACACCCGAACAGCCAGCCATTATTTGAGTTTGCAGATGCCTGAAAAATCTGTGATGGTTCAATACAGTGATGACCTACTGGTGGCATCAAGGACAAGAGAAGCATGTGTCACCAACACATTGAATCATTTGGCAGAAGGAGGACACAGGGTGTCCCCATCAAAATTGCAGTTTTGTCAACAGGAAGTACAGTATCTATGTCATAAGATTACAAAAGGAATGAGAAAAGTGACAACTGAAAGAATCAAGATTATTAAAGGAATGAGAGGCCCAATGACACAGACAGAGGTGAGAATGTTCCTAGGAATGGTTGGTTATTGCCAACAGTGGATAAGTGGATTTTCATTGATTGCAAAATTTTTACAGCAATTAACAAAAAGTGATGTAAAAGATCCGATTGTGCTGAATGAGGAAGAGATGGATGCTTTTGAGCAACTGAGATTCAGTTTGTATGAAGCCCCAGCATTGGGAATGCCTGATTATGAGAAAGAATTTGAATTGTACTGTAGTGAAAGAGACGGATGTGCACTTTCAGTACTAGTACAAAGGCATGGAAGAATGAGACGACCAATTGCTTACTTTTCAGCTGTTTTGGACCCAGTAGCAAAAGCGTTGCCTGGATGTCTGAAAGCAGTAGCTGCTACATGTGTGAGTCTGGAACAGAGTAACTATAGACCAATTTCCCTCTTACCATATTAGATCAAAATCATCGAACGTCTGGTCAGCAAAACTTTATCTCAATTCCTGGAATCCAATTCCAGGCTTGATGATGCTCAGTTTGGTTTTCGGCCTGACCATGGAACTGAGACTGCTCTGGTGACCGTGTTAGATGATCTTCGAATGCGAGCAGACGGGACAATCTGGAATTCTCATTTTGCTTGACTTGTCTGCCGCTTTTGACACGGTCAACCATGACATCTTGCTGACCAGGTTAGAAGAGGTTGTGGGTGTTGGGGACGGCATTAGAATGGTTCCGTTCCTATCTATGTAACAGGTGTCAGGCGGTTTCTCTCCCACCGTTTCAATCTAAATTTTCCGATATCCACCATGGTGTTCCTCAGGGATCTGCGATAAGCCCTATTCTCTTCAACATTTATGTGAGACCCTTGATTGAAATCATAAAGGCACATGGTGTGAAATTGGTGAATTACGCCAATGACACTCAACTCTTCTTCTCCCTAGAGGGAAATCAGTCAACTCCTCTGGCGACTTTTCACGACTGCATGCAGGAAACAGCTCATTGGCTAAGAGCCAACTCACTTCAATTCAACTCAGATAAGACTGAAGATCTATACTGTGCGGTGGGGAAAGTCCCTCCCCCATTTCCTGACAATTTCTGGCATTCTTCAGCTGCTTCTACCTTGGTCCCGGCTAAAGCAGTGCGTAATTTGGGAGTTATGATGGATGCTAATCTAACCTTGGAAATACACGTATATAAGTTGATGGGGGGTTGTTTTTCCCTGATAAGAGCTTTGAGGAAGATCCTCCGGCTGTTGCCAAAGACGGCCAGAGCGTTGGTCGTTGGAAGTGTCATCCTCAGCAGGTTGGATTATTGTAACGCCCTACTATTGGAGGCCCCAAAACTCTTATCTTAGTTGTTCGTCTTCAAAGAGTCCAAACCTTGGCGGACAAACTGGCACTGATGAAACCACGTCGCTCATCAGGCTCCTTGGCCCTTGCAGAACTTCATTGGTTACCAATAATACAGAGGGTTCAGTTTAAGTCTCTCTGCTTGGTCTTCAAGGCCCTTCATGGTTTTGGACCCAAACCTCTTCAGGAGACCTTTGTATGGTATACTCCATCAAGGTGTCTTCGCTCCTCCACAGCCTGCCTGGTGAGACCTCCTAAAATTCGCAAAGCTAAGTCATGAGGCAGGGAGTTTAGCTTGGCCGCTGCCAAACTCTGGAATAACCTCCCTTTGGAAATCAGAAAGTCTCAGGATCTTTTGCAGTTCAGGAAAAAAGTAAAAACATGGCTGTTTCTTAGAACCTGACAGTCCGGAGGGCTTTCTGGTTAATCCATTCTGGTACCTTCCACTGATTGATGACTCACGTATCATAGCGCCAAGATACCCGCTGGGTGATAGTTGCGCTTTATAAATACTGCATACAATACAATACAAGGCATTGTAATGGGATATCCTTTACGGGTATATGTCCCGCATTCAGTTGAGATTCTCCTGACCAGAACAAAAACACAGTACATGACACATAGTCTGCTGACTAGGTATTAAAAGGTGATTTTGGGTGCAGATAATGTAACAATTGTAAGATGCGTAAGTGTGAATCCTTCCACCTTACTGCCTGATGCAGTAAATGCAGAGGTCAAAGATGATGTTGATCATAATTGTCTGAATGTGCTCGAATTCTGCACAAAGCCCCGTCTTGACATTAGAGATGAACCTCTAAAAGAGTCAGATTATGTGATGTTTGTGGATGGATCATGCCTGAGAACAAAAGAAGGAGTTTTAAGGCCTGCGTATGCTGTATGCATGGTGGCAGCCATAATGGAAGCGTCGTGTTTGAGAGGAATACGTTCAGCCCAAGTTGCTGAGCTGATCGCTTTAATCCGAGCTTGCAACCTGGGAAGAAATTTCCGAATCACTGTGATCACAGATAGCCAGTATGGCTTCGGAGTGGTCCTTGATTTTGGACAGATCTGGTCCCAGAGGGGATTCCTGACTTCCTCAGGGTCTCCAATAAGGAATGGTGAGTTTGTAAAGCTGTTTCTTGAGGTGATACATCTTCCTAAACAAATTGCAGTGGTAAAATGTGCTGCACACAAAAATGGAAATGACTACATTACAGAGGGAAACAAGTTTGCTGATGAGATAGCTCAATATTGTGCCAGAAACATGACCTCAATAAATCGGAGGAGGGAAAAAGAACATGTTTCATGTCCATTGCTGTTTACTAACGTAGTTGAAACGTGGGATGAGGTGAGACAACTGCAAGAAGAAGCAGGTGATGAGGAAAAAGATACATGGATAAAAGTAGGCTGTAGACGAAGAGAGGAAGATGAAGTTTGGGTTTACAGAGATGAAATACCAGTTATGCCTGATAGCATGATCTCTAACCTGGCATGGATGTACCATGGACAGGCACACATAGGTAGAGATGACATGATTAGACTTGGTACAACCCCATATTTAGGGCTATAGCTAAAAGCCTTTGCCAAAGATGTCTTATATGCCAACAGCTAAACCCTGGAAGGAAGACAGTAGTGAGTTTGGGAACAATAGGATGTGAAGGAGGTCCTTTTACCAGAATGCAATTAGCTTTTATTGAAATGCCCCGAGTAACTGATTGAGGTATGTCTCGGTGGTTGTCTGTTTGTTCTCTCATTGGGTGGAAGCCTATCCGACAAGAAGGAATGATGGAGTTACTGTAGCTAAGCTCCTAGTGAGAGAATTCATTCCTAAATATGGTTTTCCAGTAACGATAGAAACAGATAGAGGAAGCCATTTCCAGAATGAAATTATCCAGCTGATATGTAAAGCACTGGACATTCAAAAAAAGCTGCACTGTGCCTACATACCAGAGGCTTCTGGGGTGGTTGAGCAAGTAAATGGCACCATAAAGAATAAGCTGGGAAAAAGGTGTCAGGCCACAGGACTCAGATGGCCAGATGCCTTGTCCCTCGTGCTCCTGAGCATAAGGAGCGTACCAGACAGAAAAACAGGTCTGAGTCCTCCTGAAATAATAATGGGACAAGTAATGAGACAAGCACATGTACCTGTCAACAAACTGCTGACTATAACTGATGATCTCATTCTGGAAATTGCAAAGGGTTGGCTTAGGTGGTGCATTCTGTGTTTCATCAGGTTGGGCCGGATGCGACCACTCTTGAGAGAAAACCAGCTCATGATCTGAGTCCAGTAGACTGGGTCTGTATAAAAGTCCAGAGAAGAAGAAATTGCTTAGAATAAGCCACGACAGGTGATTCTGGTGACTACCACAACAGTAAAATGTGCAGGTGTGAAAAATTGGATTCATGCCAACCATACAATAAGAGTTCCAGATCCTGAAGATCGACCTGTAAGTCGACATCTGGAAATATCAGACACCAGTTCGGCATCTGAAGCAGAAACTGAAGCAATCAGAGTTCCAGATTCTGATGATCGACCTGTAAGTCGATATCTGGAATATCAGATACCAGTTTGACATCTGAAACAGAACTGTGTGAATCTAGTGAAAGACAAGTAGAAGAATTTGAAAGACAAATAATAAATACTGAAACAGGAGGGACAGAAATAATTCACAGTGATAGTGAACAACCAAGTACAAGTTTTGGAGAATCCCTTCAGAAATAATTGAAACAACAGAAGTAAATCTAGATTAAGACCAAGGATCAGAGATCATGAAATTCAAAGTTAAAGAAGGTGAAGTGAGATCTGAAACAGAATCCGAGGAAAGTGAAGAAGAGATAAGGCAAAGACGAGGACCGAGAAAGAGAGCTTGGAAAGTGGAACGTGGGGAAAAGGAAAACGAACTAAAAGGCCAAGGAAAGGAGACAATTGGCCACACGAAAATAAAAGACTGAGATATAAAATAATAAATTTGAACAAAAATAAAGAAGAACAAGTGAATGAAATAACCAGCCAGAGAAAACAAATAAAATTGAACAAAGGACAATTGCAGAGACCTAAAAGAGTGAAAATACCTATTTGAAATACAAATCACCTGAATGGACATACATAGCACTGCCTGACATTGAAGAGGTGGATAGCAGTCACAAAAACCCAGACGAGGACTGTAAAGAAGTGGGTGAGAGTGAACTGTGCACTTCTTGTGGAGACCAAAGAAACCAGAAAAGACACATGAACTGATAAAGTCAAAATAAATTTTTAAAGGACTAAAAAGTACGCTAAAAGCATTTGACTCTGGTCAACAATAAAGAAAGGGTAAAGTGGCAAAGGTCATTCTGGGAGTGTGGAAAGATACATTTTTCCTGTACATATTTTAGATTATAGTTCACAATGGTAGACACTAAGAGGTTTATTTTAGCAATAATTATTCCACTTAGATTAGTTGAAGAAAATACATCCAAAATCAACAATGATACGAATAGTGACAAAACATCTAACATAAAGGACACCGCAACACTGATAGATAGCAATGAACTTCATAGAGGCAAGTCAATAACTGATTTTTCCAAGAATGTTTTCACAAAACTTTTGTATGAATATGTAGAGACGATGGATGTCAGGGATTGTTATGTCTGCATGCAGTTACCCGCGTCTGTATCAGAAGGTGTAACATATCATCACCTTCTTTTGACGTATGGAATAACTTGTAGTGTTCTAGCAAGCTTATTTTATAAGACAGGCAAATTAGAATATTATTACACTGACATAGATGTTGTTTTTGCTAAAGTTTCCGTAGTCCCTGAACTAAATAAGGTGAAACTTGCTGAGATTTTTAGAGAATTTTTCCTAGAAACAAAAGAATTAACATTAGATTACGCATTTAGACACAATCTTACTTGTAGATTGAGGAAAGAAGAAAAGGTCTTTCTAGACGACAGAAGGGTTACGTTTCAAAGAAAAGCAACAGGAGAAAAGATGAAAACGCCACCTTGGGTTTTTGAGGAAGGAAGTTACAATAAAGGTGAAACTAATGCAGCAATGGGTTTAGATTGGCCACAACAAGGAAAATTGTGTATTAGCAGAGATAACACCATGTATGATAACTATATCGTGGGTTCTAGTGAGTGCCGAGATACATAAAAAATTATTGGAGGATGTGGCTTCAAAGGAGGAAAAGATCGAGTATTTCCAGGGATCTATTATATTTGTGGGAACAAAGCTTATTATAGGTTACCGGACCATTGGTATGGAACATGTTATCTAGGTCTGGCCTTTCCAAAGATATTTCATGTGGAAAGGGGAACTAAGGGAATTCATGAGATAGGTAAACCATTAACACATAGAAAAAGGGAAAGCTTCTCAGAAATAATAGGTGACATTTTTGGAGCATTGATACCAGCAGTGGGTGTATCTTTGAATGCATACAAAATTCGGAAATTATCTACAGTAGTAGATCGTTTGTCAACGAATACTGCTGGAGGGTTCTTGATGGTAAATACCGAGATGGTTGCCATGAGAGCTATGGTGATGCAAAATCGACTTGCCCTTGATATTCTTTTGGCAAAAGAGGGTGGAGTCTCTGGAATGCTGAAGGTACAGCATTGTTGCACTTACATTCCAGATGAAAGTCAGAATATACAAAAATATATAAAGAACATTACTGAATTGCATAAAGAAATTGCCCCCCTGGAGGTTGAAGGTGCTTGGGAGAAACTTGGTAAGAGTTTTTCCTCAATAAAGAAAGGCTCACCGAAGTAGGTAGTTCCCTAATTGGGAAAATACTACTTCCAGTGACATTATTAATAATGATGACATTAATGTTGAGATTAGCATGTGTGTGTGTTAAAAGGAGAAAAAGACAAAACAAAGTAAAAAGAGAAAATGAGAAAAATAAGGAAAGAAAGCGAGAAATGGGAGATATTGAATTAGAAGAATTTAAAGAGAACCTGTATAACAAGTCTAAGAAACAAAATGAAAAGAACACAATTGTCTGAAATACCAAATGCAAACGGACAAGAAACATGATTCCTGATAAATTTGATAAAGATAGGTTTTAGTGGTGATATTAAAAATCACCAAAGGGGGGGAATTGATGGAGCAGGGGAAACAAAATATTTTTGGACTCCTTTGAAATGAATGACCTCATAACTTCAATGATACTAATTGTTTGAACACATGTACTAATCAACGGATGGGAGAACATAGATACAGAGGATGACCGTCGGAGTTTGTTACAAATTTCATTAACAAGTTAAATTTCCCTTGGACATTGTGGATCACGAGAACTACTGTATGCATTTATTGTTTGCAAACCGATTCGAACAAGGAGGGCGATGAGGTGACCATCACCACCCCTCCAATGGACCAATTAGAATGAATTCAGCCACTAAAGATTTTAATTTTGAGTGTAGCGAGTTAGAGGAAAAGGTATAAATGAGTCTGCTTTTACATTATAAAAGGTCTTAAGTCCTGAGCTGCTGAAGTCCTGAAAGTCCTGAGCTGCTGAGGTCCTGAGTCCTGAGGTTTGGTTCGATCAGATTCGATTCGATTCGACATTCCTTTATTTTTCTATCCTCATGCTACGAGAGACTCTGTCATTTTGGATTTCGAACTTTGATGGGGAGTAGGAACAAGACCATCGCGGGAATTGCCGCGGGAGGAGATTGCGTCCGAGGGAGTTAGAGGGACAGTCAGTCAGTATTGGGAGATCTATCCTGTGATCTGCGGTTCATTCATCTTTCTGGTGAACCATTCTCTTCATCGCCCTATGGCCAAGGGTAATGAGTATTTTCCGTTTCTATTTTAATTTTACTTAAATGCTTACAGATAATGTTAAATGTATTTGTCTAATAAAACTTTACTTATTTACTTTCATTCAATGAATTCAGATAAAATCATATGCTAACTACGATTAAGTCTGTGATTCTTAAATTAAACATGATCAATAAGTGTTAAAGGTTTTAATCGTGATTGAGCTGGACTTAATCACCATCAACTGATTCTACTAGTTGGTCCATCGACCGAATAGCGGAGTACCTTGATGTTTAAAACCAACAGTTTATAAGATTAATGTATATAATGTGTATAATGTACATTCGGTCATTTTAATAAGGTACCCCATTCGTCCTGCAGCTCGTCTACTTATCATTAATCCAGAAAACTGAGTAAATTTGTGTATGCGGTGTCATGGGCCCCACCAACGTAGGTTTAGATGAATAATTAGGTGTAGGGGTTTTCTGGGTTGATGTCATAAGGAAATGGGTTTTTAATAGCCACGCTGCATCAGGAGGGAGTGAGGACTGTGCCAAGGGTTCTCTAACGCACCCACACTGCAAAGGGGTAAGAGTGCTCAAATATATCTGCCATCATCATGGTGACTTCAGAACCTCATCCTGCCCACTCACCGTGTCCTCATGACCTGTGGAGGGTGCAGGGTAGTGTACGCCTACAGGTCACACTCTTTGCTGCCCAGAATTTCAGGTTGTGAAATACTTTAGTCAGACTTCCTCTCACCCACAGAACCCACAGTGCCTACGTCTAGAGTTGTCAGCACTTTCTCTAAATAGAGGCGGAATCACACAAAGTGACAGGGGAAGCGGCTGGCATTTCATTCCCCGAGGGCCCCCAAGCTGTCCTCGCAGAGGTACACAAGATGGCACTTCCGCTCCTTCTCTTACTAATCGGTGGTGTTTCAGGTAAGGACAGCCCACAGTAATCTGGTGTTCTCATTCAAGAGACACATTCACTGTTTGCTGTGTTATGTTACAAGCATTTGTATGGCACACGTCTGTCGTTTGTGTGTCACTTGCAGCAGTCTGGGGTAACCCTACCTCATGGTTGTGGGGTTCCTTGTTGACCACTCTGATTGTGACGTAGTGTTATTTTGTCAATTGTCTCTGGCGATGGAATGTTCACTCATTGGTTTAAAGTAAGGACCACTTCCAGTTGGAGCTCTGTGGTGATTGACTCTGGGTGAGCCGTGGGACTTTGCTTTCCTTTCTTTTAATGAGAATGAACAGTTAGCTATTATCTAGACATTGGTGGTGGTATGTACTGCTGGGGCAAGAGAGCTTCATTTCCATGGCTCTGGTGCCATGTTGTGTGTGTGAGGATGTGGCCGGGCTGCCTAATGCATTCTGTTGTTAAGTGTGCACATTGTGTGTGTCTATAAGAAAACAAGTTACTTACCTGTAACTGTAGTTCTCCAGTATTGGAGCTTTCATAGATTCACATACCTGAATCATTCCCCATCGTCGAGACGGGAGTCTCCGGTACATAAAAAAGCAATGCTTAGTAGTATAGCAAACAGAAAAGAGGCCTAGGTCTATTTCCCCTTGGCAACCCATAACCCTTGTTATGTAAAAAAGGACCAAACTTGTCTCTGAACCAATCAGAGCCTCTAACCCTCTAGAACACTCCTGAGAGAACCTCATGCCCCTCAGATTTTCGTGCACTTGTGCCATAACACCTTTTGTGCTAAATCTGAAGTGAGCCTCTCAGGGGAGGAGGGTGGGTTGCATGTGAATCTATGAAAGCTCCAATACTGGAGAACTACAGTTACAGGTAAGTAACTTGTTTTCTTACTCCAGTATTGGAGCTGTCATAGATTCACATGCCTGAATCAGAATAGCGAGCAGTAAATCATAGCACATTTTTTGTTAACCAAGACCTGGAACAAGGGAACATGTGTAGTGTGATAAAAGCGGTCTTCCTATACCAATACACACAGAAAAAACACTCTGCAAATTGCATATAATACAATAAACAACAATAAAATGTGCAAATATGACCAATAAAGGAAGGAGGGATGGTAAAGAGGGCTCACCGTTACTGGATAAGGTTCCTCAGCACCGCTTCTCCCACCGCCACATCTCTTCCTGTGGCTGCATCCAAGCAGTAATGCCTGGTGAAGGTGTGCGTACTTGTCCAGGTCGCTGCCCTGCAGATATCCTGGATTGGCACTCCCGCAAACAAAGCAATGGAGGTGGACACTGCTCTTGTCGAATGGGCACGAACTTGTGCATTCAGAGGACGTCCCGCTGCCTGATGACAATACTCTATTGCACTGAAAATCCATCCTGCAATTCCCCTTTTTGACAAAGGGAAACCCTTCCTGGGTGCGCTGAAGGCGACAAAAAGTTGTGAAGACTTGCGGAAAGGTCTAGACTTTTGCAAATAGAACTTTAGACAGCGTTGGACATCCAGCGAGTGGAGAGCTCTTTCCGCCGCTGTTTTTGGTTGAGGAAAGGACCGTTTGAGAATTAGTGGCTCATTTAAAGGAAAATCAGTTGGTACTTTTGGAATGAATTTTGGATTAGTCCTGAGTATCATTCTGTCCTCTTTGAATTGAAAGAAAGGGTCTTGGATCGTGAGAGCCTGTATTTCCCTCACTCTCCTGGCTGAAGTGAGCGCGATGAGAAGCGCAACTTTCCACGACAGGAATTTAAGATCTGCCCTGTATATTGGCTCAAAGGGCTGTTTCATTAATTGGGAAAGAACAATGTTCAATTGCCAGAGAGGTGGTGGAGGCTTTACTGGAGGAAAAACCCGGAACAATCCCTTCATGAATTGTTTGATGACTCTTGCGGACCACAGAGATGGTCCAGAGGAAGTCCTTCTGTAGCGTGATATTGCGGCTAGATGTACCTTTATAGATGCATGAGCCAAAGCAGACTTTGCCAAAAGCAAAATGTATGGAATAATCTCGTGCGCTGCCGAGTTCAGAGGATGAATGTTACATCTTTTGCACCATAAGCAGAATCTCTTCCACTTCATCCTGTACGTTCTGTTCGTACTATCCGCTCTGGCTCTCGATAGGATTTCTCTGCACTCCGCTGAGATATTTAGATGCTTAACTTCGCAGTGTTCAGGAGCCAGGCCGCTAAGTGCAGTGATTTCGGGTCCAGATGAAACACTTCTCCCCGGGACATCGTCAAGAGTGATGTATTGGCTGGAGGCGAATCGGGTGTTCCTCCGACAGTAGCAGAAGCTCCGTGAACCATTTTTGCCTGGGCCACCATGGTGTTATCAGGATTATCTTGCACGGTTCCTTTTTGATCTTCATAAGAACACATGGCAGGAGGAGAATTGGAGGAAATGCGTAAGCAAAGACGCCTGACCATGCCATCAAATACGCATTCCCCAAGATCACCGTTGGGGAAGCCAGCTTGCGAAGAACTGGCATTTTTTGTTCTCCACTGTCGCGAAGAGGTCTACTGTCGGTTTTCCCCATCTTTGGAAGATGCTGTCCAGACTCCCTTGGTCGATCTCCCACTCGTGGCAGGTGGATTTGAGCCTGCTGAGAGTATCTGCCTAGACGTTCGGTTCCCCTGGAAGATCTTCCGCTGTTATGGATATCTTGTGTTGCAGAGTCCATTCCCATACCTTCTGGGCTTCTTGAGACAGGGAGAGTGATCTTGTACCTCCCTGGATGTTCAAGTAGTGCATTGCTGTCGTGTTGTCCGGTCTTATTAACACAGCTGATCCCTGTATCCTTGGTAGGAACGCTAGCAATGCTAAGAGGACAGCTCTGAGTTCCAAGAGGTTGATGTGCATTTGCTGTTCGTGCAACTTCCAGCAACCGCTGACTTGGAGGTCCTGAAGGAACGCTCCCCAGCCTTCTAAGGACGCATCTGTAGTAATCACCAGTGGGGCTGATTGTGTAAGAAATGAAAGACCCTGCGAGACATTCCTCTTTTGGGTCCACCATGTTGCCGCGTGGATCATGGTCAGCGTTACCCTGACTATATCGTCGAAGGATCCCTACGCCTGATGCCATTATAGATCCAGTTGCTCTTGTAACGGACGCATCCTTAGCCTGCAGAAAGGTACGAGGGGAATGCAAGATGATATCGTTCCCAGCAATGATTTGTACCTGCGTACTGAAAGACACTTTCTTCTTATAACTCTGGGATAGAGATATTATTCCCAACTGTTTTTCCTTGGAGGGGAACGCTTTGTTTACCTCTGTGTCTAGTATCGCTCCCAAGAAGGTGATGTTTCGTGTCAGCTGAAGAGATGATTTTTCTTTGTTTAAAGGCAGACCTAACCTGGCAAACAGCTCCACGCAAGCCGTTGTTGACGACCGGGCCGATGCTGCTGATGGCGCTTTGACCAACCAGTCGTCGAGGTAAGGAAATACTTGGTGTTTCTGTTTCCTTAGAACAGCTGTCACTGGGGCCAGGCATTTCGTAAAAATTCTCGGGGCTGACTTTAGGCCGAAAGGCAACACCTTGAACTGGTAATGCTCTCCGGCCACCATGAACCAAAGGTACTGCCTGTGGAGGATGGATGGGGATGTGAAAGTACGCATCCTGTAGGTCCAATGTGGTCATATGATCTCCTGGGTCTAAGAGCAGCAGAATATCTTGGAGGGAAACCAGTCTGAAAGATTGTTTCTTGAGATAGGTGTTTAGGGACCTGAGGTCCAAAATAGGACGCCATTGGAGAACGTTTTTCTTGACTAGAAAAAACCCCTTCCTCTCTGGGAGCTCGATACCGGTTCTATTGCTCTCTTTCGGAGCATTGTCTGAATCTCCCAACGCATCTGATGTAAGTGTTTGACCTCTTGATGTTTCGGCGGTGTACAAAGGGGTGTTTGCAGAAGTTCTAGAGTGTGTCCGAATTGTATTATGTTGAGGACCCATTGGTCCGTAGTTATTTGCTGCCAATTTTGAAGATGATAAGCAATTTTTCCACCCAGGGGAACATGTGACGTAAGAGGAATAGGTGTAGCCGGAGTCAGAAAGTTGTCCTCGACCTCTAGGAGTAGATTTTGTGTAACCTCCTGTTTGTCGTTGTGTATACTGCTGACGGTAGGGCTGAGATGAGGTAGAGTAAGAAGTGTATCTGCCTTGTTGGTAACCTCCTCTATAGGAGGATTGGCCGATACCTCTAGAGCCTCGAAAAGGAACCTTCCTATATTGCAGCGTTCCCAGTGGTTTTGCGGTGTCGGTATCTTTTTTGATACTCCGCAGAGCCTCGTCGATGTGTTTTTTCAAACAAATACTCTCCATTGAAGGGAAGGTCCAAGATTTTATTCTGGACTTCAGGCCTAAACGCTGTTCCTCTCAGCCATCCGTGCCGGCGTAAGACTGCCGCTCCTCCCAAAGATCTGAAGGTCGTGGTCACAAGTCCATTGCGCAATCTATGACTTCAGCCGAAGTCCTTTCTCTTTCTTGGAGGATCTTTTTGGCCTCCTGTCTATCAGCTTCTGGAATGCTGTCTATGTAAGGCGAGAGGTCACACCACATTTGCCTATCATACCTGCCCAGAATGGCCAGGGCATTCGGCGCCTTAACTAGAAGGGCAGACATGGAAGAAAATCTCTTCCCCGCATTGTCCAAGCGCCTACCCTCTCTGTCGAGAGGTGTTGTAATCAGAGCTGATGGATTCCTCGATTTCTGCTGACCCGCCTGGGTTATAACTGAGTCCGGCTTGGGGTGGCCTAGTAGACAAGCTGGAGCATCTGAGGGCGCTTTATATTTCTTGTCCAGTCTGGCGAGTACTGGAGTAACCATTGCTGGTGTCTCCATGACCTTGAGACCCTCTTCCCATATATGACTGACAATTGGGAGAGACCGAACTGCCTTGCGATATGGTTCCTTGAAATCGTACAAGAAACATTCCGTTTTGTCAGATGACATGGTGAGCGCAAATCTCGTTGTAGCTCTCTGCATTAAATTATGGAACCCCCCCGACGTCCTCCGGAGGAGAATCGACAGGTTTCAGTGAAGGAGATGAAGGCGACGGAATGAGATAATCGTCCCACTCTTTTACTAGGGTCCGTTATCTCTCCCTCTTCCTGTTCATCATCAGAGGTCACTGGATCTTGTTGAGACCTTGGTAATGGTGATGTAGGCAAGAATTCTGGAAAAAACCTCTTGCCGTCGCACTAGCGTACTTGGAATAGAGCGTGGCTGAGATGTAGCCACCGGTATCTTTTGAGAAGTATGAGGTATAGGATGCCTCTTTTCATAATCCTCTAACAAACTGCAGATCCGTTAGCAATGAAGACGGAACGCTCACCATCTCTTCCTGGTACTCCTTGCGATAGTGTTGCTGGGGATGATCCTGAAACCCCTCATATTCGTCTTCCCAGTCATCCTCTTGGCACTTGCTTGACATGCAACTGAGACGGGCTACTGGCGTAGCCAAAAGGGCCATCATCATCCTCCTCCTCCTGTGACTCTTCCTTCTCTAACAGGTGGGCTGGTATCAGAGGTGTCACCTTACTTGAAGAGGTAAGTTCTGGGGTAATTCTCCTCTTCCTGGCAAATTCCCATTTTTCTGCGGTTTTTTTCTCTAGTCGACGAGCCCGTTGACGAGATCGTCGTCGCTGCTGTTACTGTCGTCGTCGTTGCCGTCGACGATCCTGTTGTTGCTGCCATCGACGATCCCATCGACGACGTGATCGTCGTCGATGCTGTCGTCGAAGGTCTCGGCGTCGACTCCGCCGTCGACGATGCCACCGTCGACGGAGATATAGCTTTAGAAGTAAGTTTTACCTCAGTTTTCTTCATCGATGACGCCATTTTCTTCGTCGACGCTCCCGTCGACGACGTAGATTTCTCCAATTTTTCCTCAGGAGGTGTGGAGACCGGCTTCTTGAATGAATGTTTGACATTAGGGGGTGATTTTGAGGGCTCTGAGCTTGCCCTCTTTGTATGTTTTACCCCTGAAGCATGACCCTTGCTCTCCTTTTCCTTACGTGGAGGAGATTTTGAGGGACTGCGCCCAGAAGACCCAATAGTGGTCTTTTTAAGGGCCTTCTCAGGTCTTTCCCCTGAGGTATGAGCCTGAGAAGATCTGCTTCTTTTCTGAGATCTCCTAGAAGTTGTAGACGCTTCATCACTGTCACTAGACATGACGTCTTTCCTGGTTTTAAGTTTTTGAAGCCATAGTAAAAGCCTTCCTTCACGATCCCTCAGTGTTTTATTAGAAAAGGTACGAAATACCTTACAGTCCTTTGCCTGATGGTCTGGATAAAGACAGCATATGCAATCTGTGAGAAGTTGGCCTGATGTATGATGTCACTAGTTCTAGTGTACACCTTATATCAGTCCAAACAACTCTTATGGTGATTGGTTGTAAAGTCAACCTTATAGACCAGCTATCCTAGTGGTAGCATGGACAAGAGCAGTCTTAGGCTAAACTCTGAATGGCATGTGAAGCCAGCTGTTATACCATATGTAATCCCTTGAATTCCAAATGAAAGGACACCACAACAGATATATATATAAAATAAAGTGTATTTATTCTAGTCAAACCCTCAGCACTCTTTATGAGATTCGAGGTAAGTACAACACAGTCTTATTTAAGCATACATTAAGTCACACAGGTAAGTAATACAGTTAGGCCCTAGGGGCCACGCAAACCATATACTAAGTAAGTGGTATCAGGACCACTGTCACGGAAATAGGATAGGCCTAGGCCTAGGGAATCGCTGGGGCTACACTATACTACCCGAGGTTAGGAAGTGGGAGGCCCACGGGATTCAGGTGCAGAGTGGAAACACTCACGCGTAATGCGTATAATTGATAGAAATAGTACCGTTTAGAATTAATAAGATTTAGGACACTTCTGGAGTAGCTAGGAAGTCGAGACTTGAGAACTGGACACTAGGATAGTCAATACCCTGATGAGCACCGGAGTACCCAAGTTACCTAGCCCACGGGCTGCGGGTGCATAGGTGTGAACTTGTGTCGGGTTTCGTCGTCGACTCCTATGGATGCCTGAAGGAAAGATGCTGACATGTAGTCAGTGAAGAGTGTCCGGTGGAACCCAAGGTCGGGATCAAGAAGGAAGGATACCTGCAAGCAGAAGGGACAGAGTCTGGGTCACTAGCCAGTGACCACATGGAACCAGGAAGGAACCAGGCGATGTCGGGAGATTGCAGGTGAAGAGGTGAGGCTTGTCGCAGCAGCCACGGGTACCAGGAGACGTTGAGGATGACCAGGACCAGGAGGCGAGCTGTCCCACGAAGGCTCTTGCTGTCGGCGGCGTCGAAGTCGAACTAGGACTCACCAAGCCTTGGCAAGCGGAACCCACGAAGAATGGAGGACTTGCTTCTGGTGCAGACCAGGAAGGTCTGGGGTGCTTCTCGTTTACAGAGGAGCAGGAGCCAGTCTGGAGGAGCCAAACCAGCAGTGGAAAATTGAAGGTGTGTTGTCGCAAAGGTTGCTAGCCAACGGGCAAGCAACCGGACAGACGCGGCAAGCAGAAAAATGCAGAAGGGCCCCACGCAGGACTCGTGGAGTGTGGGGGGCTGATCTTCGGTGCAGATGGTGCTTGGGGTTGGGGCTTCTCAATCCCCGGTGCACAACCTCGAGGATGCCTCAGAAGCTGCGCTGGAAGATACTCGCCACTTTTCCCAGGTAGCCGGTCCCACGTCTCTCGTCGCCTCCACGGATCTCAGCTCGGCTGTGGATGTGGATCAGGGTCGGAGAAGTCTGGAAGTCAAGGCTCTGGTCAGGCTCTGCAGTCGGTCCCTTGTAGAACTTCAGCAAAGCAAAGGGTAAGTCTCTTGATGGTGCCTGTTCGCACAGGGTGGCCACTCCTTGGCCACAAGGGAGATTCTTCAGTCTTCTTCTTTCGTCGAATGTCGAAGGTCCAGAGTTTCTGTTCAAGTTGCAGGTTCAGGATAATCTAATCTCCTGGGGCCCAGCTACCACACTTATACTAATCAGGGGGGCTGGGTTGCCTGCTAGGTCACGCCTTATGGGTGGGACCTGGGAGGGGGGTGGTTACACCCCCTTCCCTTTGTCCAGTTTCGTGCCAGGACTGGGGCTGGAGTGCCCCAGCACCGGTTTGAACTGGACTATGCATGGGACACCTTGTGTGCCCCAGGCAGTGTCTCGTTTCTTTCATCCCTCCCTGCCCCAATACACTAAGGCCTGTCTGGGGTGGTGCTCGCACCTCCCAAGGCAGGAAACCTATTGTCCAAGCCTCCCGTGCCGGGATCACTCCCAGCAGCAGGAGGTCAGACTTGTGTCGTGGCAGCAGCATCCATTTTGTGATGCTGGGGCTCTGGTTAACTTTAACCGGGTAAGTAGGTTTCAACATGTCTTCTCCCTCTAGAAGGGAGGGATAATATCCTCATCACCAGAAATGGGATGGGGGTATTATTCCAAAGTGTTAGACACCTTACACGACATGTTTTGATAAAGCCAAACCATAGTTACCATAACCGTTTAAGATTATAAGGCACTTTAAGAGTATATGGTAGGCTATATCATAGAACAGCTATAAGGACATGGTTCCGAAAGCTGCAGACAGGCTCAGCTCATGCTAGAGCACTATCTCACATGTTACCAAGCACTCTGCCTCCAGGATTGTTAAGGCCTACCATAGGAGTGGCTGATAGGTACACATGTGTCTATATATAAGGTAGGTATAGGAATACTACACCTAAGCAAGGGGTGATTACACGACCTTGCCCCAGCTGAGTGATCAGCCAGTTGTGTCATAATGGAAGGCCAGGCCAGGGGTGGCATAATACATGCTGCAGCCCCTGGTAGGCCTAGGGTACACCTATGCCCTGGGTACCTAAGGTACACTGTACAGGGGCCAATAAGGTGATCCTATCCAATTGGGTTATGCACCTAAAGTACATAGTATTAATTTAGAGAGAGAACCGCAGGGCTGTGGGTCTGATTAGAAGGCCCACAGCCACATCTAAGTCGAAAACCAGTAGAGCAAAAGCAAAAAGTGGGGGTGAACATAGAAAGCAGACCCTACTCTCCTACACCCCCCCCCCCCCAAAAAACTTAGGGACATTAAACTAACCTTGACCAGTTGAGTCTTCATGTTCTAAGTGGAAATATCTGGAGAGTCCATCTGCATTGGCATGGTCAGTCCCAGGTCTATGTTCCACTGTGAAGTTCATCCCCTGTAGGGAAATGGACCACCTAAGAAGTTTTCACCCTTCATCTGATTTAGCCACAAGAGGGGCTTATGGTCTGTCTGAATCTTGAAGTGAGTGCCAAACAAGTATGGCCTCAGCTTCTTCAGGGCCCAAACCACAGCAAAGGCCTCCCTCTCAATAGCTGACCAACGTTTCTCTCTAGGGGTCAGCCTTCTACTTATAAAAGCAATGGGCTGGTCTTGACCATCTATATTAAGTTGTGAAAGAACAGCTCCCACACCCAACTCAGAAGCATCTGTCTGGACAATAAACTCTTTGGAGTAGTCTGGACTTTTCAGAATAGGTGCACTGCACATGGCCTGCTTCAAGTCATCAAATGCTTTTTGACAGCTTACTGTCCACTGAACTTTCTTTAGCATTTTCTTGGAGGTCATGTCATTAAATGGTGTCATAATGGACCCATAGTTCTTAACAAACTTTCTGTAGTACCCAGTCAGGCCCAAGAAAGCTCTGACCTGAGTCTGGGTAGTTGGAGGAGTCCAGTCCTTTATGGCCTGGATCTTGCTCTCCAGTGGTTGAACCTGACCCCCACCAACTAGGTGGCCAAGGTACACAACCTTGCTCTGCCCTATCTGGCACTTAGTGGCCTTGATAGTGAGGCCTGCCTTTTGCAGGGCCTCTAAAACATTCCTCAGGTGGACCAGGTGATCCTCCCAGGTGGAGCTAAAGATAGCAATATCGTCAAGATAAGCTGCACAGTAGTCATCCAACCCAGTAAGGACTTGATTCACCAGCCTTTGGAAAGTGGCAGGTGCATTCTTCAAACCAAAGGGCATTACCACAAATTGAAAATGTCCTCCTGGGGTTGAGAAAGCAGTTTTGGCCTTTGCATTCTCAGCTAGTCTGATCTGCCAGTAGCCTGCTGTCAGGTCAAATGTGCTCAAAAACTTAGCAGCTGCCAGTCTGTCAATGAGCTCATCTGCCCTAGGTATTGGGTGGGCATCTGTCCTAGTGACAGCATTGAGACCTCTGTTGTCCACGCAAAACCTCATCTCTCTCTTACCATCTTGGGTGTGAGGTTTTGGCACAAGAACTACAGGACTAGCCCAAGGGCTCTCTGAAGGTTCATAGACTCCCAGCTCCAACATCTTTTGTACCTCAACTTTTATGCAGTCCCTGACATGGTCAGGTTGCCTGTAGATTTTACTCTTCACAGGCAGACTGTCACCAGTGTCCACCTCATGGGTGCACCAGTTTGTCTGACTTGGGGTCAGAGAGAACATATGTCTGTAGGATTGCAGAACTTGTCTGCAGTCCTGTTGCTGATGGACAGTGAGGCTGTCAGAAAAGACCACACCATCAACTGAGCCATCATCAGGGTTCTGAGTCAACAGGTCTGGGAGAGGGTCACTCTCTTCCTCCTGCCCCTCATCTGTAGCCATGAGTAAGCCCATGTCTGTCCTGTCAACATATGCCTTCAATCTGTTGACATGAAGCACCCTGTGGGGGCTTCTGGGAGTCCCAAGGTCCACCAAGTAGGTGACTTCTCCCTTTTGTTCAACAATAGTGTGGGGTACAGACCATTTGTCTTGGAGTGCTGCTGAGGCCACTGGCTCCAACACCCACACGTTCTGCCCTGGCTGGTAAACAGTCAGCACAGCCTTTTGGTCATGCCAAGCTTTTTGGAGTTCTTGGCTTGCCTCAAGGTTTTTAGAAGCCTTCTTCATATACTCTGCCATCCTGGAGCGGAGACCAAGTACATAATACACTATATCAAGTTTGGGTTGTCTGAGAGGTCTCTCCCATCCTTCCCTTACTAAACATAGGGGTCCTCTTACAGGATGCCCAAACAAAAGCTCAAAAGGGCTGTAGCCAACCCCCTTTTGTGGGACCTCTCTGTAAGCAAACATAAGGCAGGGTAAAAGGATGTCCCATCTTCGCCTAAGCTTGTCTGGTAAACCTGTTATCATCCCTTTTAGGGTCTTGTTGAATCTCTCCACAAGCCCATTGCACTGTGGGTGATAGGGTGTGGTGAACTTGTCGTTCACACCACACTCCTTCCACATTGCAGTCAAATATCCTGACATGAAGTTGGCACCTCTGTCAGAAATGACCTCCTTTGGAAAGCCCACTCTGGAGAATACTCCAAGTAGGGCCCTTGCCACAACAGGAGCTGTTGTGGTCCTTAGGGGAATAGCTTCTGGATACCTGGTGGCATGGTCCACTATCACCAGTATGAATCTGTGCCCAGATGCTGTTTGTGGGTCCATTGGTCCTACAATATCTATGCCCACTCTCTCAAAGGGAACCCCCACCACAGGTAGTGGTATGAGGGGGGCCTTTGTGGTGCCACCTGATTTGCCACTGGCTTGGCAGGTGACACAGGAGCGATAAAACTCCTTGGTATCTTCTGACATATGAGGCCAGTGAAAGTGAGGGACAAGCCTGTCCCAAGTCTTGTTCTGGCCTAAGTGTCCTGCAAGGGGAATATCATGGGCCAAGGTAAGAAGGAAGCCTCTGAACTTCAGTGGTATGACCAACCTCCTGGATGCACCAGGCTTGGGGTCTCTAGCCTCTGAATACAGCAGCCCTTCATCCCAATACACTCTATGGGTACCTTGAGCATTCCCTGCAGCCTCAGCAGCAGCCTGCTATCTGAGGGGTTCAAGAGAGGGGCAGTCTAATTGTGCCTGCCTCAGATCTGCCCTTGAAGGTCCCCCTGTCCCAAGAAACTCAACCTGATCAGGTTCAAGTTCTTCTAGGACAGTTCCTTCAGGGCTCTCAGAATCATCCTCCTGTAAGGGCTGATCCAGTACCTGAGGCAGGGGGGAAGGCACAGCCTTTACCCTACTGCTTTTTCTCTTGGGTTGTGACTGGTCCATGGTTCCAGGATCCAGCACTTGTTCAGTGTTGCACTTTTTGGCCTGTGACCTGGTCACAGCAAGGACATGTGCATCTATCCCCAGCATTTCTGCATGGGTCCTATACTCCACTTCAGACCAAACTGAAGTTTCAAGATCATTGCCCAGTAAACACTCCACTGGAAGGTCTGAACTAACAACAACTTTCTTGAGGCCAGTTACCCCTCCCCAGGAGAAGTTAACAATTGCCACACTATGGGAAGTAGTGGCATTGCTAGAGTGGTCACTAGGTAATTCGCACCTAGCATGATCTGTCCAGGGTCCACAAAGGCAGGTGTCACCATTGTGACACTAGCCCCAGTGTCCCTGTAGGCCTGAGCCATTCTCTGGTTGATAAAAGGAGTCTGTCTGTACTTGCCCAGGTTACTGGGGCCTATAGTAGAGGACAAAGCTATGTCCCCATCACAGATCAGAACAGCCTGAGTAGGTATCCTGACTAGGCCAGAATCCTCCTCAGTTCCCAGGGTTAACCCTACTACACCCTTTTGCTGGGAACCACCACTTACAGCTGAACTAGGGGGTACAGTTGCCTTAGGGGCAATGGTGGCTGGGGGCTTATCCTTTTTGGTGCACTCACTAAACCAATGTGAGTTTGACTTACAATAGTTGCACCATGGTTTCTTTTGGCCATCTTTCTTCTTATCCTTTTTGGGACCACCCTCCCCCTGAGCCTTTTGGGGGCCTGGTGCAGACTTCTGGTCTTTTTGTTTCTGATCATTACCCTTCTGGTCTGCCTTTTTCTGATCACGGCCCTGGTTCTGGTTTTTCTGCTTAACTCTAGTCCTGACCCATCTATCTGCCTTCTTTCCCAATTCTTGGGGAGAAATCAGATCAGAATCAATCAGGTGTTGATGCAGTAGCTGGTTTTGACAGTTGTTAAGGATTTGTTCTCTCATGATCAAATTATACAATCCTGTATAGTCCTTAACCTTACTTCCCAATAGCCAGCCTTCCAAAGCCTTAGTGGCACAATCTACAAAGTCAGTCCAGTCCTGAGTCTGTGTCTTCTGGGTATCCCTGAACAACAACCTGTATTGTTCAGTGGTTAGGCCAAACCCATCAATTAGAGCACTCTTCAGGACAGTGTAATTGTCAGCATCCTCATCACTAACTGTGAGGAGCTTGTCTCTACCTTTCTCAGAGAAGAAGAGCCACAAGATAGCTGCCCACTGACTTTGGGGTACCTGCTGTACTTTGCAAGCTCTCTCCAAAGCAGTCATCCATTTGTGGATGTCATCCCCACACTTGTAGGGAGGGACAATCTTGCTCAGGTTTCAATTATCATAGGTCCTGTCTCTATCCTTAGGGATATTGCTGCCACCAGTGGGTTCTAACCCACTTAACTTCTGCTCTCTAGCCAGAGCAAGCTTCTCCTTGGCAAGGGCAAGTTCTTCCCTCTCAATCCTTAGATTAGCATCCCTCATTCTGGCTTCATGCTCTTTTCTCTGGGAGGGAAGTCATTCCCCTGTGAGAAGAGGCATTAGAGATGCTAGAGACATGGGAGTGGATGGATTCCCTTGAAGGGGATCTGTCTATCCTGTTTCTCGGGTTAAGTCCACTTGGGGGCCTGAATGGGGGGACCCCATGCAGACTCCCATGTAAGCTTAAATTAGCCTGGCTAAGTCTTCTAACTTTGACCTGGCTGTCTACCTCCTCATCTGAAGTCCCATCTGACTCATCTGTAGCGGGTAGACCCTCACCTGTACCTAGGGTACCAACCTGGGAGGCCCTAAGAGCATCATACTCCTCTAGGATCTCTACTAGCTGAATGAGGGTAGGGTTTGCACCCTGTTTTAACTTTCTGGAGGTACACAATTGTCTCATCTCCTGAAAAGTTAGGGTATCATATCTAGAGGGGATCTTTCTAAGACCTAACCCTCCTGAGAGAGAATCTGCTTGATCTCCTCCCAGAGACATGATCTAGTGAGGGTGTGGTGTGTGCACCTACCTACACTAGTTGTATCTACTAAACCTCTCTAGTAGTTGTAGTCAGGGTGTGCTAGGCCCTTCAACCTACAACAACTAAGTCCAGTAGGACTTAAGCATTTATAATCTATGTTATATGTACCTAAACAATATCTGTGTGATCTTTCAATTTAGTATCTCAAGATTACAATGGTATTACAACAGCAAGCTCAGATCCCACCGGTGCCACCAATGTGAGAAGTCGGCCTGATGTATGATGTAACTAGTTCTAGTGTACACCTTATACCAGTCCAAACAACCCTTATGGTCATTGGTTGTAAAGTCAACCTTATAGACCAGCTATCCTAGTGGTAGCATGGACAAGAGCAGTCTTAGGCTAAACTCTGAATGGCATGTGAAGCCAGCTGTTATGTAATCCCTTGAATACCAAATGAAAGGACACCACAACAGATATATATATAAAATAAAGTGTATTTATTCTAGTCAAACCCTCAGCACTCTTTATGAGATTCGAGGTAAGTACAACACAGTCCTATCTAAGCATACATTAAGTTACACAGGTAAGTAATACAGTTAGGCCCTAGGGGCCACGCAAATCATATACTAAGTAAGTGGTATAAGGACCACTGTCACGGAAATAGGATAGGCCTAGGGAATCGCTGGGGCTACACTATACTACCCGAGGTTAGGAAGTGGGAGGCCCACGGGATTCAGGTGCAGAGTGGAAACACTCACGCGTAATGCGTATAATCGATAGAAATAGTACAGTTTAGAATTAATAAGATTTAGGACACTTCTGGAGTAGCTAGGAAGTCGAGACTTGAGAACTAGACACTAGGATAGTCAATACCCTGATGAGCACCGGAGTACCCAAGTTACCTAGCCCATGGGCTGCGGGTGCATAGGTGTGAACTTGCGTCGGGTTTCGTCGTCGACTCCTATAGATGCCTGAAGGAAAGATGCTGACAGGCAGTCAGTGAAGAGTGTCCGGTGGATCCCAAGGCCGGGATCAAGAAGGAAGGATACCTACAAGCAGAAGGGACAGAGTCTGGGTCACTAGCCAGTGACCACGTGGAACCAGGAAGGAACCAGGCGATGTCGGGAGATTGCAGGTGAAGAGGTGAAGCTTGTCGCAGCAGCCACGGGTACCAGGAGACGTCGAGGACGACCAGGACCAGGAGGCGAGCTGTCCCACGAAGGCTCTTGCTGTCGGCGGCGTCGAAGTCGAACTAGGACTCACCAAGCCTTGGCAAGCGGAACCCACGAAGAATGGAGGACCTACTTCTGGTGCAGACCAGGAAGGTCTGGGGTGCTTCTCGTTTACAGAGGAGCAGGAGCCAGTCTGGAGGAGCCAAACCAGCAGTGGAAAATTGAAGGTGTGTCGTCGCAAAGGTTGCTAGCCAACGGGCAAGCAACCGGACAGAAGCGGCAAGCAGGAAAATGCAGAAGGGCCCCACGCAGGACTCGTGGAGTGTGGGGGGCTGATCTTCGGTGCAGATGGTGCTTGGGGTTGGGGCTTCTCAATCCTGGGTGCACAACCTCGAGGATGCCTCAGAAGCTGCGCTGGAAGATACTCGCCACTTTTCCCAGGTAGCCGGTCCCACGTCTCTCGTCGCCTCCACGGATCTCAGCTCGGCTGTGGATGTGGATCAGGGTCGGAGAAGTCTGAAAGTCAAGGCTCTGGTCAGGCTCTGCAGTCGGTCCCTCGTAGAACTTCAGCAAAGCAAAGGGTAAGTCTCTTGATGGTGCCTGTTCGCACAGGGTGGCCATTCCTTGGCCACAAGGGAGATTCTTCAGTCTTCTTCTTTCGTCGAATGTCGAAGGTCCAGAGTTTCTGTTCAAGTTGCAGGTTCAGGATAATCTAATCTCCTGGGGCCCAGCTACCACACTTATACTAATCTGGGGGGCTGGGTTGCCTGCTAGGTCACGCCTTATGGGTGGGACCTGGGTGGGGGGTGGTTACACCCCCTTCCCTTTGTCCAGTTTCGCGCCAGGACTGGGGCTGGAGTGCCCCAGCACCGGTTTGAACTGGACTATGCATGGGACACCTTGTGTGCCCCAGGCAGTGTCTTGTTTCTTTCATCCCTCCCTGCCCCAATACAATAAGGCCTGTCTGGGGTGGTGCTCGCACCTCCCAAGGCAGGAAACCTATTGTCCAAGCCTCCCGTGCCGGGATCACTCCCAGCAGCAGGAGGTCTGACTTGTGTCTTGGCAGCAGCATCCATTTTGTGATGCTGGGGCTCTGGTTAACTTTAACCGGGTAAGTAGGTTTCAACATGTCTTCTGCCTCTAGAAGGGAGGGATAATATCCTCATCACCAGAAATGGGATGGGGGTATTTTTCCAAAGTGTTAGACACCTTACACGACATGTTTTGATAAAGCCAAACCATAGTTACCATAATCGTTTAAGATTATAAGGCACTTTAAGAGTATATGGTAGGCTATATCATAGAAGAGCTATAAGGACATGGTTCCGAAAGCTGCAGACAGGCTCAGCTCATGCTAGAGCACTATCTCACATGTTACCAAGCACTCTGCCTCCAGGATTGTTAAGGCCTGTCATAGGAGTGGCTGATAGGTACACATGTGTCTATATATAAGGTAGGTATAGGAATACTACACCTAAGCAAGGGGTGATTACACGACCTTGCCCCAGCTGAGTGATCAGCCAGTTGTGTCATAATGGAAGGCCAGGCCAGGGGTGGCATAATACATGCTGCAGCCCCTGGTAGGCCTAGGGTACACCTATGCCCTGGGTACCTAAGGTACACTGTACAGGGGCCAATAAGGTGATCCTATCCAATTGGGTTATACACCTAAAGTACATAGTATTAATTTAGAGAGAGAACCGCAGGGCTGTGGGTCTGATTAGCAGGCCCACAGCCACATCTAAGTCGAAAACCAGTAGAGCAAAAGCAAAAAGTGGGGGTGAACATAGAAAGCAGACCCTACTCTCCTACACAATCTTTATGAGGGTCGTCTGTATATAGCCTTTTCTTTGAACAGGTAGCACAGGCTCTAAATAAACCTTTCTTCTCTTTGTCAGCCATTCTCAGGAGTTGGTGAAGAAAAAGGCAGTTATCAAAACTTATCAAATTAGTTGAGGAACTCTCAAATCCAGCTTGAAGTAGAAATAAACTGTAGAATTTGAGCAGAGCTCAAAGGAGACTCCTTAGCACAACGTGCGGTAGAAAATCTGAGGGGCAAGAGGTTCTCTCAGGAGTGTTCTAGAGGGTGAGAAGCTCTGATTGTTTCAGAGACAAGTTTGGTCCTTTTTTACATAACGAGGGTTATGGGTTGCAAAGGGGAAATGGGCCAAGGCCTCTTTTCAGTTTGCTATACTACTAAGCATTGCTTTTTTATGTACCGGAGACTCCTGTCTCGACGAAGGGGGATGATTCAGGCTTGTGAATCTATGAAAGCTCCAATACTGGAGTAATTTATTGTTCTGTTGCAGTGCTGGGGTGGCATCACGTTGCCAACTAGATGGCTTTGGTGCTGTGCAGTGCTCCTGAGGTAAAGTCTGTGTGACGTGTTCTAATGTTATTGTGATATGTATGTGTGTAGCCAAACGCCTTGAGCAGGCATTTTATCAGGTTGTGTTTTCAGGTAGTACATTTAGGTGTCACTTTACAACATGATACGTTACACTACATTGTAGACAAATATGAGATGTAGTTATTGTCACATTGTGGCACATGAATTTCCCATGATAATGCAGAATATTTAAGTGCTGCGTTGGACGAATGCTTGCGATATGCGTCAGAGTGACATACATCTTTCTAAGCGCCATAATATTTTTGCACACAGAGAAATTAGGTAGCCTTGTTAAAAGCAGCTTATAATAACAGCACATCCATCAAGTCTTCTTTTAAGATCTTTCATCCCTGGTACTTGGCCGCACATAAGGGGTGGAAGAGGAGGAGGAGCAACACAAGATATCACTTCTCACAGCACTGCTCGTTGTATTAACTGCTTAGGTGCCTCTTACTGTCAGGGGGCTTTCAATCTGTTGCAGGAAAAACTAATACCAGTCGGACTGGGATTTGTGTCTACTAAATGATGTAAATTCACGTTAGGTACAGGGGCATAACACAGGCCCCTGCAGACCGCGCGGTGCGGGGGGGTTACGCCACTGGTTAGATAATGGGGGAAAGGTCACGTGAAAACAAACGGTGGTCAAAAATGATCACTTCCGCGACTCTAATGAATTGGGTGAAACTGCACAACTGTATATGGGGCATGAGCTGGGGAAGGTAAATTAGGTTTAAGAGGTTATTGTCTTTACTCTTCTTCAAACTACTCACCTCAATGATTTTCCTTTATAATAAGTTGTGTTCTGGGCTCTTGGAACTGAGACTGTGTATTTTCCTATCACTGTAAATAAAAGATGCCACTATGCCAAGGCTGCTGTTATTTCGCGTCACGTGATCAGTGAGTTGCAGATTTTATGACGCAGTGAGTAATTCAAACTGCTGAAAGTCATTCTTTGACTCATCCTACACAGATTTTTAAGAGGAACCGACCTGCCCTTTACAATAATAAAAACACTAGCCGTCAGCATAGTAAAAAGAAAACCCCTTTAGTGCTGAGCGCTTAGGGTCAACAAGCACTGGCAAAGCCAATAGGCTGTGCCTTTTCATAACAATTGACTTTGTCAATGTTTTTTTTGCGCTGCTGTACATCATTCCCAATGCTTTACACTGTGGCTAAAGAGAAATAAAAAAAATAGTGCGATGATGCTGCCTCTGGAGCTGCATCATTTTGTAGCCAAACTCATGCGTCACCATACATGCAAACGCCTATAAAATGACTTGATTTTTTAAAGAAAAAAAAATGTACCAATCTCATCAGCACATTTAAAACAAGCATTGGCATAGCCAATAGGTCTCGTCTTTGGGATCTTATGTGCTTAGCCAGAAGTTTTGGCTATGTTGTAGAGCGTTGTGGGTGCCTTACATTATGTTGAAAAGTTATAATAAAAAGTGTTAAGCATTTTTGTTACCTTTATACAAACGAAGACAACATTATATACAACTGAAAAACCTGATTAAAAAAAGATTTTAACATAAAAAATGTCTTCTACTTTTTTGTACTTGCACACCTGGCAACTTCTTCTTGACTGTTCTCATGCTTGTTTGTTATAAATGTTTTTGTTATGGGGGAGCGCGACATAAATAACGGGCGTGGAGGATGGAAAACAGTAATGTAATTAGAACACGAGCGGCGGACGGACACTAGAGGAGAATCAACAGATGCCAGATTCCAAGGGCAGACTTATGTGATGCTTAGGTGGTACGCTGATGCAAAATGGTGGTGGTGAATGATGTCTGGTGCTCCTTTGGTGACACTATATGGTCTGGATTGGAGGTACGTTGTGGATTGTGGAGTTGAAATATGTTGTTTGGTGTGTAATTATGCGGTGTGTATTGGAAATGTGTGGAGTTGAATTGTGTGGCCTGGAACTGTGGTATTGAGTGAAATTATGCGTAGTGAAATTGTGTCATGGTGTGGAGTGCATTTATGTTGATTTGTGGTATGTGGTATAGAGTTCATTTATGTGGAGTGTATTTATGTTGCATTGAGTACAGTGCAATTATGTAGTGTGTAATTATGTGGCACTGAGTGGTATTATGTGGAGTGTATTTATGTTGCATTGAGTTGAGAGTAATTATGTGGCGTCTAATTATGTGGTACTGAGTGGTATGTGGAGTGTATTTATGTTGCATTGAGTGAAGTGTAATTATGTGGCGTGTAACTATGTCGCACTGAGTGGTATTTTGTGGAGTGTATTTTATGTTGCATCCAGTAGAGTGTAAATATGTGGCTTGTAATTATGTGGTAATGAGTGGTATGTGGGGTGTATTTGTTACAGTGAGTAGAGTGTAATTATGTGGCGTGTAATTATGTGGCACTGAGTGGTATTATGTGGAGTGTATTTATGTTGCATTGAGTTGAGAGTAATTATGTGGTACTGAGTGGTATGTGGAGTGTATTTATGTTGCATTGAGTGAAGTGTAATTATGTGGCATGTAACTATTTCGCACTGAGTGGTATTTTGTGGAGTGTATTTATGTTGCATTCAGTAGAGTGTAATTATGTGGCTTGTAATTATGTGGTAATGAGTGGTATGTGGGGTGTATTTGTTGCATTGAGTAGAGTGTAATTATGTGGCGTGTAACTATGTCACACTGAGTGGTATTATGTGGAGTGCATTTATGTTGCATTGAGTACAGTGTAATTATGTGGCATGTAATGATGTGGTACTGAGTGGTATTATGTGGAGTGTATTTATGTTGCATTGAGTGGAGTGGAGTTGTGACGTGTGATTATGTGGTATTGAGTGGTATTATGTGGAGTGTATTTATGTTGCATTGAGGTATTATTTGGAGTGTATGTTGCATTGAGTGCAGTGTAATTATGTAGCATATAATTATGTGGCACTGAGTAGTATTGTGTGGAGTGTATGTTGCATTCAGTAGAGTGTAATTATGTGGTGTGTAATTATGTGGCACTGAGTGGTACTTGGAGTGTATGTTGCATTGAGTGCAGTGTATTATGTAGCGTATAATTATGTGGCAATGAGTGGTATTGTGTGGAGTGTATGTTGCATTCAGTAGAGTGTAATTATGTGGCACTGAGTGGTATTTGGAGTGTAGCATTGAGTGCAGTGTAATTATGTAGCATATAATTATGTGGCACTGTGTGGTATTAAGTAGAGTGTATTTATGTTGCATTGAGTAGAATGTAAGTATGTGGCGTGTAATTATATGGCACTGAGTGGAATTATGTGGAGTGTATTTATGTTGCATTGAGTAGAGTGTAATTATATGGCGTGGATTTATGTGGCACTGAGTAGTATCATGGGGAGTGTATGTTGTATTCAGTAGAGTGTAATTGTGTGGCGTGTATGTGGCACTGAGTGGTATTATTTGGAGTGTATGTTGCATTGAGTGCAGTGTAATTATGTAGCATATAATTATGTGGCACTGAGTGGTATTCACCCAAGAGGATGAGATTTTTATAAACAATATTTATGCCACAATATTTATGCCACACAATATTTTGACAATATTTTGGTGCCACACCACAGCTAGTGGCACCAGGAACACAGGGTGTTAGAAGCCCGCTGGAACACGTTTATCGCTTAATACCCAACCATATGCGGGGAGGCTCTTCTTTTTCTGTTGCTTACACCCTAACTCCTGGAGCAATTGCCTAGCCCCAACATATTGAATACCGGGACCAAAGGTGTGCTCAGAAGCCCATAGCCATAACTGGTACTACAAATGTTGTCGATGTGATGAATACCAAGGCTGCCTACTTACTTTTGATTCCAGCTCATGCCTCTTTCATCCACCACTCCCTGCTCCTTTAGCTCTCTCTTTTTATGTACTTTTTACTACTTGCTTCACTGTTCCACCTCTTTCTATTACTTTTCTCCTTTTGTGTTCTTTCTTTCTTGCTCTGGGTGAAGGTCTGATGAGAAACAGTAAGTGCCGGTCCCCAAATCGGAGTATTAGTGGACCTGAACAGCAACCACCGGCTCAAATTAAGCACTGCGCAACCACTGTCATGCCCTGTGTGGCTGGTCTCATGGAGGACAGCTAAGGGGTTTCGGCTGCACAGAGTCCCCACCACCACCGAGGAAGGGGCGAAAGGTGATACTGAAAGGAGGAACACTCCAACTCCCGCCATGACCCCCTGCTTCATTGACACCTGCATCCTGGGTACTGAACAGGCAGAAAATCTTCATAAAAGTCCGCCCGGGAGACTCCTTTCAATACAAAATCCCTCTAGTTTGGAGTTAACCTCCGAGCAGAAAAAATATAATCATTTAGTCTTGGCAGGCGGTAATTTATCTGAAATACCTGCCACAGAGAGGCCTTTGTGCTGTGCTAGGCAGGTTAGATTTCAGCGGATGTGCCTTGAAAGCCCGCAAAGAATTCCTGAAAAGAGCCAGGAGCTCACACAGCTGACAAGCAGGGATCAGATTGAGTGCATCGGCCAAGTGCGCTCTAGTGCAGCTGAAACTTGATGGCGCTGGGCGGCTCAGCTTTTCATCATTGGCGTACGCACTTGTCAACACGGCAGTTCAAAGGTTCAAGATCTGCTCAGTTTTGACGTTTTTCGTGACAAAGGTGCCTCCCTGGGCCCCTCACCTCTGGAGAGTCATGGGCAGACGGGGAAGCTTCAAGAGGATCATCAGCATTGCCTGAGGCTGGCAGCGGGATGCCACTCTCGCAGCTCTGCGCTCTTAGAGCACGAGCCCCGAAGATTTAAACGTTTAGTGGGCCCTGGCACCAGCAATAATTAATGGCTGATTTGCCGGAAACCTGAAGGGAAGGGAGCGGTGATGATGCTGCCACCACGTCGTTTTGTAGGTGCGCATGCATTCAAAACGCATGGGCACGCTTACAAAAATACACCGTTATTTTTTAATTAACCAACATAACATGGAAATAAATGTAAAAAGTAGTGTAAAGTGCTATTTGAAATCATATCACATATTTTATGTGGCTGTGACATAAGCGTGTTAATTACTGGACCCGAAAAGCTATTAGAGGTATAAATAAATAATCCTGACTAGAGCATGGTTTATGGGAATTAGCTCACAGAGGTCAAGGATTCCCTGATGCCAGGTGGCAGCGAAAGTGAAAGCACCCCGTTTGCCCATCTGTTTCCAATTAACGTGACCGCGAGATGCGGCGCGATTATTGGAAGCATATGGTGCTGCTGCTGGCTCCCGCAGACCATAGGTCAAGCAAGAAAAAAGGCGGGACATGCTCCCGCCTTTGGCCAACTGCGTGCTGTCTTTCTTAGAAAGACGCATGCAAAGGCCAATAGCGGGGCACAATAATGAAAAGCACACGCACAAGCGTGTATTCTTAGTTTAAAGCCCTTACTAAAGCCTCGCTGAGCAGCGCATGTGCGCTGGCTCAGGCGAGACCTAAAAAGTAGTGGAAAAGCCTTATTTTTTTAAATGGGGGGTGGAACAATGCTCAGGTTGTGAGTGCAACACGTAGGGCACCCTAATGTAACACAGAGGGTTCGGAAAGCAACATTGAGGGCGTGGGTGGAGAAGAGCAACACACACTTCAGAACAATCATGAGTTAAAACACAGCCCAGGACTGGCTGTTTGGCCTCCATGTGACATTGAACTGCATGGTATCCATAAGTGTTTTGTTGGCATTCCCTGAACAGTCACCTCATTGCACAGTAATTCTATCTCCCTTTCTTTCCTGAAAATCCATGTTAAACAGAGTGCATGGGCTTGCCTTGGGATGGGGCAGCGGGAATGCAATAAAAGGCTTCATTGGAAAGAACGCAGGATTCAAAGTAAGGAAATTCACTATAATTAAATAAACTGGGTGAACCACAAGAGGATCCACCTGTTTTGGAAGTAGGCTTGCCTGCATCCATGCTACCACGAAGCAAAAATCTGATCAGAGGAAACCACATCACTGATTCTGCCCAGATGGAGATTGTGGGAGGACCATCAATATTATGCAGCATGTATGTTGAGGCAATGTGAGAGTGTGAAAAGACAAGAAGACAAACGAAATTCACCCTTTTGGAATGAAGAAGCAGTGGATTTGAAGTATGAATCTGTCCTGGTGGAAGATAGTGAGTGATTTTGAGATACTGAGGGATATTAAGCATCTGGCTTGTGTACTGGCAGCCAATGAGAGTGCTGCCCAAGAAAGCAGCCTAAACAAACAAGCATTGGCATAGCCAATAGGTCTCGCTTTTGGGACATTATAAGTATTCAGTTATGCAGCACAATATCCTTGGTGCAACAACATCAACTGTTGCATGGCTAAACACTTATAAGGTCCCAAAGGCGAGACCTATTGGGTATGCCAATGCTTGTTTGCTCTTCCACTAAACATGCTTCATTCTCTAAAAAAGTCCCTTTTTACAACTCTTACCAAACAACATCTCCTATTCTTTCGGTGTTAATCGCACAGCCTCTTTTACAAAACTGTTCTGTGCACACAGTTACCTTACACAATGTAATCTGAGTACAACACACACAAGCTTTTCACAATAAAAAAGGCAGGCCTCTTGCTTTTGTCAATGCGTCCTTCTTTGTAGTAATGAGTGTCTTTGGCAAAGATGCAACTACGCATGAGTAGGCACCTACCAGTTTGTGATATAGCTATGCCACCTAGTGTAAGGTGTATCATTACAATTTATTACTCAGTAAACGCCTGTGTAACCAGGACACTGTACACAGGTCAACATGTCAAGGTCGTAATGACGTGATAAGGATGTGATGAACGAGGCCCTGAAGTCTAGAACCACAGAAAGCACATCTTTGCTCGCTGTGTGGACTTCTAATCTACGCTAGAGGCATGGGCTGAGTTTCTGTGCCCGTCTGTGGCACAAATGATAAATGGCTCAAAATTCACTATTACGTCGGAACACTACATAAATTACAGCGACCTTACGTGTAGAGAGGATGTGGCGTAATGGACAGAGCTGCCGGCTTTTACCCTGGGGAACGCGTCGGTGCAACATCTTGTGGTTCTGGGTAAATCACTTGATCTCACCATGCCTACTACAAAAATGTATGTGTGTGCTTGTGTAATGTAACTGATGCTCTTGTAAAGCTCTGAAATACCTTCAGGTCTAGTTCGTGCTAGAGAAAACTGCAAACAAAAAACTCGTATATAAGCCAGGGAAGCCAGATCCTGAGAAGACTTTGTTAGTAATAGCAATTGTGCTTGTTTATTAGATTAACACCGTCATGGTGAGTGATTTCAGACTGCCTGGTTCACCCTAGGCTTTGGACCCCTCATGCTGTAAGAGCTTTCACTACCTCTGCTCCCGCAATCCTACCTTGTCTTGACGACTTTCAGTGCCATGTAAACTCCTAAATACATATATTTGCACGCAAAGCGAGAAACGTTCGGAGACAACCTGAGCTTGGTTTAGAATCAGTGCACTCTACGCACAGCTAAGCGCATGTGCTTAAGTGGACGTTTCACGTTCGGTTTCTGATAAACGTATTCACCACTGGTCAACATGTTTAGTGATTGCAGTAATTTCATATATTTGCAAACTCCAAAATCTGTTGACTGCAGAGGAGCGTGCATGTAGTAGATAATCGTACGGTATAATGTGAAGTCCAAATGCACCCAGCAGAATTCACTGCTGTCGAAGACCTACACAAAACTCCAAATTCATGCCTCATGAAAAACAAATATTCATTTGCAAGCGCGGGAGCGCCAGAGAGTGCATGAACGCGACAGTGCCAAGCATGTGTTTATGGGAAAGAGAGATAAAAATCTAGTATCCAATTTCATTGCTTTACTCCACGATGAGCTGAAACACCGCCCAAAAGCATTTCGTGCCGCCCGGTATTAGAAGAGCCCGAGTGGTGCGCGCGCACTGCAAAGAATGAAAGGAATGCAGCTGCGACAATACGCGCGCCACTGCTGGCTTCCCAGACCCAAAGGCCACGGGAGGGAACATTTCAACAAAAGTTGGGACAAACACACGCCTTCGGCCATTTGCGTGCTTTCTTTTTTTGAAAGTCACATGCTATGGCCAATGAAATCTGTGGGAGTTAACTAAATCCCACGGAGAAGTCTGAGGGAAGTTTGGAGTGCTTACAAGAAGCCTCCCCATAGACTCGACCTTAAAACGGGATGTGATTCTGGCAAGGCCCTAGGAGGAAGGATCAGTACCGAAATGGAAAACTAGAGACCCCCCATTAACCATCAACATTTCATCATTTTGAATAAAAACACAAAGGTGCATTTCAGTGAGCCATAAATACTCGATAATTATTCCCAATTATTGATTTGTTCAGAGCACTGTAAATCAGCACCTATGCTTAGTAACATAGATATACGTAGATACTAAACATTCAAAGAAGAGACACAGTCAAAGGAATTAATGATCAGAATTATTAAGCCACACAAAGACTGAAAAAGTCACACACAAAATTCACATAACCTAAATTTTAAATCAAACAATGAGAGGATGTCGGTGTCCAGTCAGTTTGAAAAAGATTTTTGGTAGTCTTGGGATGAACTATTTTCCTACAAATAAATAGAGCGCCAGAGAAGAGGGTGTTCACGTGTTCCCCATGACAGTAAAGTTCTGTGTTTAGATTGTCCTTTTTAATAGACAATGGGAAAATGTCCTAGAGTACTGTACCACTCCTCTACTCTCCATAGCTATTGCTGATGTGTTTCGACCTCCAGCGGCATGTAGCTTGCAGGTGAGGTCATCCTCAGGGCACTAAACCTATTGTGCTGAGAGGACACCATGCATAAACATAACTAATATAATCAGTATATATACCACTTTTCAAGATATGTTGATTAAAAGGGATTTTCAAGTAAATACTGAACACAGTTTTTTAAAACTCCGTGGAGGTGATGTTAATTCATGCAACACTGAAAAAATAAACATTATTAACTTGATAGTACTCTATTTGTGTTGTGAAGAACACATACAGTATGGGACTTCTTTTTAAGCCCTTGAGGTACCTGGTATTGATGAGACACAATGTTCCTTATTTTTTCATGAATGAGACGGTTCTTTGGCAGTGCAACAAGTCACGCTAAAGATTCAGAGGGAGCAGAGGACAGATCAAGCAACATGTACACGATCAGTCAAAATGTTCCTCGACAGATTCACACTAATTGCCATGGTGACATTTTATTAGCAAATCTGAATTCAGGAGCAATTCCTTTGGATCTGCAAGTCAAAAATGTTCCTGTCATCTTTTAAAGATGACCCTGAGGAGAGGTGTGGTGCAGCGGCCAGGGCAACTGACTTCGGAACAGAGGGTTCACGGTTCGATCCCCGGCTCCGGCGGCAGCTCAGCTCAACATCGTGTGACTCTGGGCAATAGCTCACTTAATTTCCACAACAGCCCCCAGCGCCTTGAGACTCGTAAGGGTGAGTAGCTGCGCTATATAAAAACGGACTTACATTTATATTTTTACCCTAAATACCTAGGAGATTTAGTAGAATCGGGACAAAATGCTCCAAGGGCTGGATGTTTCTCTCAATTAAAACTCCTGAAAGTAAGAGTAACAAGCATTTGCAATGCAATAGGTCTCACTTTTTAAAAACTTTGACCTATTGGTATTGCAAATGACAACGCCATTTATTTATATGTTTACCAAACACCTGAAACAATAAAAGGCATTGTCATTTACAATACCAATAGGTCAAAGTTTCTAAAATGAGAGACCTATTGCATTGCAAATGCTTGTTTTTCTTGCTCCTTACTGGCCTTTAACATCTCCTCCGGGATAGCAAGCACTTCTGGATGTACCGTTTAAAATCACTGAATCCAGATGGACTGAACATTACAGACAACACAAACTGATTACTGCATATCTCAAGAGCTCTCAGGACTGCATTGATTCCACATTCCAAATGAAATCTTCACTCATGATGCTTTTTAAAAATTCATCTGTGTCATCTGTGCGGCCACAGAGCAAACCATCTTGTACTACCTGAGGAAGGCGGAAGCTGAAACGTTGTAGTGGAAATATATTTTTGTTCTTTGGTGAATCTATCTGTTTGAGTCACTTCTTTCTTGGATGGATATATATATATATTTTTTTTTTTATTTGATTTTGATTTGATGTTATATTTTGGTGGTATTGGTTGGTCCTTGGTATGAATGTGTGACAACCGAATTGTGAAGTTGGCCAAAAGGGGGTATTACTTTTTTGATAATGATTCCAGCCTGTGGTAGAGCAAGCCTGCCAACCCTGATACAGTTCATCTCATTCTGCTCTGAAAGCTGCAAAAATACCCTCTGAGAAGTATTGGCTTTAAAATAAAACAAGTCAATATTATTGCCTTCTGCAGAGGGCATTAACCTCTCTTAAAAGCCCACACTGCAATTATGAAAACGCAAATTGACAGGGAGGGTACCTAATCAGAGGTGGGGCAAATACTAGCTGTGAGCACCCAACAGCCTGTGGGACTAGGGCTATTAGACCCTGACCCCACATGTGACCGATCACAGGCCAAAAAGCAAACCCACGTTCTCAGTCTAGTTCTTGTATTCGCCAGTGAAGAAAAGAAGTTACTTACCTGTAACTGTAGTTCTCCAGTATTGGAGCTTTCATAGATTCACATGCCTGAATCATTCCCCGTCGTCGAGACGGGAGTCTCCGGTACATAAAAAAGCATTGCTTAGTAGTATAGCAAACTGAAAAAAAGGCCTAGGCCCATTTTACCGCTGCAAACCCATTACCTTCGTTATGTAAAAAAGGACTAAACTTGTCTCTGAACCAATCAGAGCCTCTCACCCTCTAGAACACTCCTGAGAGAACCTTCTGCCGCTCAGATTTTCGTGCACTTGTGCAATAACACTCTTAGTGCTAAATCCGAGGTGAGCCTCTCAGGGGAGGAGGGTGCGTTGCATGTGAATCTATGAAAGCTCCAATACTGGAGAACTACAGTTACAGGTAAGTAACTTGTTTTCTTATTCCAGTATTGCAGCTTTCATAGATTCACATGCCTGAATCAGAATAGCGAGCAGTAAATAAATGCACATTTTTTGTTACCCAAGACCTGGAACAAGGGAACATAAGTAGTGTGATAAAAGCGGTATCCCTATACCAAAACACACATATCCAAAAATACTTTGCAAAATTACATCCAATACAATAAACAACAATAAAATGTGCAAATGTAGCTAATAAAGGAAGGAGGGATGGTAAAGAGGGCTCACCGTTACTGGATAAGGTTCCTCAGCACCGTTTCTCCCACCGCCACATCTCTTCCTGTAGCTACATCCAAGCATTAATGCCTGGTGAAGGTGTGCATACTCGTCCAGGTCGCTGCCCTGCAGATATCCTGGATCGGTACTCCCGCAAATAAAGCAGTAGAGGTGTACACTGCTCTTGTCGAATGGGCACGAACTTGTGCATTCAGAGGACGTCCCGCTGCCTGATGACAATACTCTATTGCACTGAAAATCCATCTGGCAATTCCCCTTTTTGACAAAGGGAAACCCTTCCTGGGTTCGCTGAAGGTGACAAAAAGTTGTGAAGACTTGCAGAAAGGTTTCGGTTTTTGCAAATAGAACTTTAGACAGCGTTGGACATCCAGCGAGTGGAGAGCTCTTTCCGCCGCTGTTGTTGGTTGAGGAAAGAATCGCTTGAGAATTAGTGGCTCATTTAAATGAAAATCAGTTGGTACTTTTGGAATGAATTTTGGATTAGTCCTGAGTATCATTCTATCCTCCTTGAATTGTAAGAAAGGGTCTTGGACCGTGAGAGCCTGTATTTCTCCCACTCTCCTGGCTGAAGTGAGCGCGATGAGAAGTGCAACTTTCCACGACAGGAATTTAAGATTTGCCCTGTGTATTGGCTCGAAGGGCTGTTTCATTAACTGGGAAAGAACAATGTTCAATTGCCAGAGTGGTGGTGGAGGCTTTACTGGAGGAAAAACCCGGAACAAACCTTTCATGAATTGTTTGATGATTCTTGCGGACCACAGAGATGGTCCAGAGGAAGTCCTTCTGTAGCGTGATATTGCAGCTAGGTGTACCTTTATAGATGCATGAGCCAAACCAGACTTTGCCAAAAGTAAAATGTATTGAATAATCTTGTGTGCTGCCGAGTTTAGAGGATGAATGTTACATCTTCTGCACCATAAACAGAATCTCTTCCATTTCATCCTGTACGTTTTGTTCGTACTATCCGCTCTGGCTCTAGATAGTATGTTCCTGCACTCCGTTGGGATATTCAGATGCTGAAATTCGCAGTATTCAGGAGCCAGGCTACTAAGTGCAGTGATTTTGGATCCGGATGAAGTACTTCCCCCTGGGACATTGTCAGGAGTGATGGTATTGGCTGGAGACAAATCGGGCGTTTCTCCGACAGTAGTAGAAGCTCCGCGAACCAGTGTTGCCTGGGCCACCATGGGGCTATCAGGATTATCCTGCAAGGTTCCTTTTTGATCTTCATAAGAACCCGCGGCAGGAGGGGAATTGGAGGAAAGGCGTAGGCAAAGATGCCTGACCATGCCATCAAAAACACATTCTCCCAAGATCCCCGTTGGGGAAGCCAGCTTGCGAAGAACTGGCATTTTATTGTTCTCCACTGTTGCGAAGAGGTCTACTGTCGGTTTTCCCCATCTTTGGAAGATGTTGTCTAGACTCCCTTGGTCGATCTCCCATTCGTGGCAGGCGGATTTGAGCCTGCTGAGAGTATCCGCCTTGATGTTCTGATCTCCTGGAAGATGTTCCGCTGTTATGGATATTCTGTGTTGCAGAGCCCATTCCCATATCCATTGGGCTTCTTGCGACAGGGAGAGTGATCTTGTTCCTCCCTGTTTGGTCAAATAGTGCATTGCTGTCGTGTTGTCGGTCTTTATCAACACGGCTGATCCTTGAATCCTTGGTAGGAACGCTAACAATGCTAAGTGGACGGCTCTGAGTTCCAGGAGGTTGATGTGCATTTGCTGTTCGTGCAACTTCCAGCGACCGCTGACTTGGAGGTCCTGAAGGAACGTTCCCCAGCCTTCCAAGGACGCATCCGTCGTAATCACTAGTGGGGCTGGTTGAGTAAGGAATGAAAGACCTTGCAAGATGTTCCGCTTTCGGGTCCACCATGTTGCCGCGTGGACCATGGTCGGCGTTACCCTGAGTATTTCGTCGAAGGATCCTGTCGCCTGATGCCATTGAAGAACCAGTTGTTCTTGCAACAGACGCATCCTTAGCCTGCAGAAAGGTACAAGGGGAATGCAAGATGACATCGTTCCCAGCAATGATTTGTACTTGCGTACTGAAAGAGACTTTCTTTTTATAAAAGCCTGGGATAGAGATATTATTCCCAGCTGTCTTTCCTTGGAGGGGGAACGCTTTGTTTACCTCTGTATCTAGAATTGCTCCCAAGAAGGTGATGTTTCTTGTTGGCTGAAGAGATGATTTTTCTTCGTTTAAAGTCAGACCTAATCTGGCAAACAGTTCCACGCGAGCCGTTGTTGACGACCTGGCTGACGCTGCTGATGGTGCTTTGACTGACAAGTCGTCGAGGTAAGGAAATACTTGGTGTTTCTGCTTCCTTAGAACCGCTGCCACTGGAGCCAGGCATTTCGTAAAAATTCTCGGGGCTGACTTCAGGCCAAAAGGCAGTACCTTGAATTGGTAGTGTTCTCCGGCCACCATGAAACGGTGGTACTGCCTGTGGGAAGGATAGATGGGGATGTGAAAGTACGCATCATGTAGGACCAATTTGGTCATATGATCCCCTGGGTTTAATAGCAGGAAAAGGAATCTTCCTATATTGTAGCGTTCCTAGTGATTTCGCAGTGTCTGTGTTAGACCTGTCAGCCCTAGGGTGGTCTCCCCTTCTATTTTTGATCGTGCCTCATTTTTTCCACCCTCATTTGTATGTTGGACTTAGGTCTCCGGGCGCCTTTTCATTGCCAACCAGTGTTAAGGTGCAGGTGCTCCCTTCTCCCAAGATGGCTGCCACAGGCCCCTGCTACTGCAGAGTGGTCTTCATTAGTAGCACCCTAGTTGCCAGGAGCTGGCTGGAACCCCACAACAATGTTGCGACACCAGCCCGCCTTTTTTGTCCCATAGGTAGAATGGGGAAGCTCCTGGAATGTGCTGGAACCTTCTAGAAGGGAGGTGTGGTTTTACTTTTGCCGCCTTGGATAGAGGTCACCTGACCTAGGGCTACTTAAGTGAGGTAGGGAACTTTTTCTAGTTAGTTGGCCAGTTGGAGCAAAGCAGAGCTGGAGAATCCACGCAGGAGTTTTAGGCGGTAGGGCCTAGCCAGGGACTTATGCCTCTGAGAGTGACAGGATTTAGGTGCTGCCTCTTAAGTGAGTGAGGGATCCTGTAAAGCCCACTGATCTTGCCCAGCAGTAGGAGGACCCAGGGAACCTCTGCCCAGCCTGACTAGGAAGGAACTAGTCACCAACTCAATCCCTATCCCCCAGGAACAGAACCCCCCAAGGGCGCCAGAGACATCTGCGCCATCAGGACTTCATGGCACAACTGAATGCTGAACCTGAATGCTGAAATTTCATGTCACAACTGAATGCTGAAACTGAATGCTGAAACTTCATGTCACAACTGACGGCTGAAACTGAACGTTGAAACTTCATGCCAAAGCTGAGTGCGGGACGGCTGGGGATCAACCAGGTACTAGCGCTGTGACCCTTGCGCTCCCTGACCCGGCCTGGGATCCCCTGCACCAATCCACGTTGAGCGCTGGGCTCCCCCGCTTAATTTGACCCACCCCCCTGGCGCGGGGACCAGAGCGCGCTCACCGCCGCAACCCGGAGGCCGGAAGCTTGCCCCATCATCACGTCGAGGCCCACGGAGAAGGCTGGGGCCCCGTCGCTGCCGTCCCAGCTGCTGGCGGAGGTGTGAGAGGCCGTGACCTGCCCCCCGCCGCGGAGGTATCGACTGCGGAGTCCGGAGCTGTGTCGGTCGCCCCAGGACGCCGAGATCAAGGTAACCCCGGGGGCTGGGAGGTAGCGTGGCCGAGTGGAGGCCGGGGACTCACCACCCTGCTCCCCGGGAGGCTTGGGACGGACCCGGTGCGCCCCCAACAGGTCGGGAGCGGCACCGCACCCGGAGACACTGGTTCCCCTCCGTGGGAGTTCCCCCCGTTCACCGGAGACTCTGACACCCCTCCGAGGGATTGCCCCCTTCCTCCGAGACTGCCGTGTATCAGCGGACCGCCTACTTGAGGCATGTCAAGTACGAGTAGTGCTGTGCTCTCCTGAACCGCTCAGAAGTGTTTTATGCCTGATTATCACGAGTAGCGCTGTGGTTGTAGGCTCTGCTCGGAAGTGTTCTATGCCTGATTATTATGAGTAACGCTGTGTTCATAGGCTCTGCTCGGAAGTGTTCTATGCCTGATTATTACGAGTAATGCTGTGTTCATAGGCTCTGCTCAAAAGGGTTCAATGTCTGATTATTACGAGTAACGCTGTGTTCATAGGCTCTGCTCAAAAGTGTTCAATGTTTGATTATTACGATTAGCGCTGTGTTCATAGGCTCTGCTCAAAAGGGGTCAATGCTTGCTGATTACGAGTAGCGCTGTGGTCATAAGCTCTGCTCCAAAGTGTTCAATGCCTAGGTATTACAAGTAGCACTGAGATCTCGCACGGAAGCGCTAGTGGTGCCAAGAGACGCGGTACGCCCGCGAAGCCTGCCTCGAGTCATTACTTGCCCCAGGTGTGGCGCTACGATTCCCAGTCCTATCTTTCCCCGCACTGGTCATTAGACGCTACGCAGAGTGCCCCCGGCAGAAGGCCATACTAGAGGTGGGAGGGGCGCAGTGCTAGGATTAACCGCTGTGTTTATCGCTCCCCCAGGTTCGCCAGTTATTACCACTGAAACTATGAAGGAGTGCTCCTGCAACTGGTGCTAAGGTATACCAGTGTGACCTATTGCCCCTTAGTGAATTGCTGGGGAATATAACGCTGATGTGATCAGGTACTGCCTAGGGCATCATTATGAAATGCTGGTGAATCAAATGCTATCCTATGTAAATAATGCCATTGCCATCTAATGAACTGCATTGCATCTAACTGCTTAGATAAACTTGAGCTATTTGCATAAATTCTACTGTGTGGCGTCCCTTATTGTGTGCATCACCTGTTTCAGAGGATGTGTGTGTTGTATGGTCGCTTTACACATAAGCCTTTGGGTGCCCAGCCGCTCGAGTCACGTTACTCCCTTAGTGCTTGGTGACCCCAGGTCTTACAGTCTGTATCCTTTTTGATACTCTGCAAGGCCTCGTCAATGTGTTTCCCGAACAAATCCTCTCCATTGAAGGGAAGGTCCAAGATTTTATTCTGGACTTCAGGCCTAAACGCTGTTGCTCTCAGCCATCCTTGTCGGTGTAAAACTGCCGCTCCCCCCGAAGATCTGAAGGCCGTGGTCGCAATGTCCATAGCGCAATCTATGACTTCAGCCGAAGTCCTTTCTCCTTCTTGGAGGATCTTTGTGGCTTCCTGTCTATCAGCCTCAGGAATGCTGTTTATGTAAGGCGAGAGGTCGCATCACATTTGCCTATCATACCTGCCCCAGATGGCCAGGGCATTAGCCGCCTTAACTAGAAGAGCAGACATGGAAGAAAACCTCTTCCCCGCATTGTCCAAGTGCCTGCCCTCTCTGTCGGGAGCTGACGTAATTGGAGCTGATGGATTCCTTGACTTTTGCTGAGCCGCCTGGGTTATAAATGAGTCCGGCTTGGGGTGGCCCAGTAGACAAGCTGGAGCATCCGAGGGAGCTTTATATTTTTTGTCCAGTCTGGCGAGTACTGGAGTAATCGTTGCCGGTGTCTCCATGACCTTGATACCTTCTTCCCATAAATGACTGACAATCGGGAGAGATCGAACTGTCTTGCGATACGGTTCCTTGAAATCATACAAGAAGCATTCCGTCTTATCAGACGACATGGTGAGCGCAAATCTTTGTGCCGCTCTCTCCATTAGATTATGGAACCCCCCGATGTCCTCCGGAGGAGAGTCGACAGGTCTCGGTGAAGGAGATGAAGGGGACGGAATGAGATAATCGTCCCATTCTTTACAAAGGTCTGTTATCTCTCGCTCTTCCTGTTCATCATCAGAGGTCACTGGATCCTGTTGTGGTAGTGGTGATATAGGCAAGGACTCCAGTAAAACCTCCTGCCGTCGTACTGGTGTACATGGAATAGAGCATGGCTGGGATGTAGTCACTGGAATTCTTTGAGAAGTCTGGGGTATTGGATGCCTTCTTTTATAATCATCCAACATAAACTGCAGATCCGTTAGCAGTGAAGATGGAACGCTCACTATTTCTTCCTGGCATTCTCTTCGATAGTGTTGCTCGGGACAATCCTGAAACCTCCCATATTCGTCTTCCTAGTCATCCTCTTGGCACTTTACATGCAATTGCGAGGGGCTACTGGCATAGCCAAAAGGCCCATCATCTTTCTCCTGTGACTCTTCCTCTTCTAACAGGTGGGATGGTAATAGAGGTGTCACCCTGCTTGGAGAAGTAAGATCTAGGGTAATTCTCCTCTTCCTTGCAAAATTCCTTTCTTCGAAACAACCGACGAAACTATCGTCGTCGACGCTGCCGTTACCATCGTCGTTGTTGCCGTCGACAATCCTGTTGTTGTTGCCGTCGACGATCCGGTCGACGATACAATCGTTGTCGTCATCGTCGAAGCCGTCGTCGTCGAAGGTCTTGTCGTCGACACTGCCGTCGACTACGCCATTGTCGATGGAGATATAGCTTTAACAGAAAGTTTTACCTCACTTTTCTTAGTCGACGACGCTACTTTCTTTGTCGATGCTCCCGTCGACGATGCAGATTTCTCTAATTTCTCTCAAGGAGGAGTGGAGGCTGGCTTCTTGAGAGAATGTTTAACTTTAGGGGGTGATTTAGAGGGCTCAGAGCTTGTCCTCTTAGTAAGTTTTACCCCTGAAGCATGACCCTTGCTCTCCTTTTCCACACGTGGAGGAGATTTTGAGGGACTGCGCTCTGAAGACCCATTGGTGGTCTTTTTAAGAGCCTTCTCAGGTCTTTCCCCTGAGGTATTAGTCTGAGGAGATCTGTCTCTTTTCTGAGATCTCCTAGACGTTGTTGAAGCCTCCTCACTGTCACCAGACACAATGTCTTTCCTGGTCTTAAGTTTCTGAAGCCACAGTAAAAGCCTCCCTTCACGATCCCTCAGCGTTTTATTAGAAAAGGTACAACATACCTTACATTCTTTAGCCTGATGGTGTGGGTAAAGACAGTATATGCAATCCTTATGAGGGTCGTCTGCATATAGCATTTTCTTTAACCTCTTCAGTGCCCATGACGAGATAGTCTCGTCATGGAGCACGGTCGCGCTGTGCCCATGACGAGACTATCTCGTCATGAACCCCACCCACTAATGTAACGCCCGGCACAGGAGGGGGAAAGGGCGTGGCACAGAAGGGGTTAAACAGATGGCGCAGGCTCTAAATAAACCTTTCTTTTCCTTGTCAGCCATCCTCAGGAATTGGTGAAGAAAAAAGCAGTTGAATAAACTCTTCAATCTAGAACGAAACTGTAGATTTGAGCAGAGCTCACAGGAGACACCCTGCAGTAGAAAATCTGATTGGTTCAGAGACAAGTTTAGTCCTTTTTTACATAACAAAGGTTATGGGTTGCAAAAGGAAAATGAGTCTAGGCCTTTTTCAGTTTGCTATACTACTAAGCCATGCTTTTTTATGTACCGGAGATTCCCGTCTCGACGACAGGAAATGATTCAGGCATGTGAATCTATGAAAGCTCCAATACTGGAGTAACCTAGAATTCATGTAAACATTCAAGTGGCGGAGCTGATCTCATTATTCCACACAGGGTGTCAGCAATACCTCAAATCTAAGACTGGATAGTACAGTACAAGTTAGATTTTTTTACACGTGTTATATTCTATCCAGCAGTTATGGTTTGCACCATGAGATACTGATGATTATTTTGGCATTATGAACTCGGTTCAACATAAATTAATTTGCTGCTAGCATGAGGCTGTGCCGTTATCATCCAGCTTTAACCCGTAACCTTGAGGAGAAAGGCTTTTTAAACCAGAGATGAGTCGACATTTTCTGTTCTGACAGAATATGATTTAATGGCGGTGTTAATTAAAGCAGCCAGTGATAAAGATGTTCTTCCTCTGGGCAGGCATGCACGTGGGCCAGGGGGCATGCTTCATCCTTCAGCACTGTGCTTCCAGAAAGGGAACGCTTCAGGTACCACACTGTCTTCAGTTCCTGTGATTTCTTGGAAATACACCTTGTGATCTACCTCGCGTTACCTGAAGCAGCAAGTTTGAGCTACTGAAATGTGCAGTGACTTTAACGCAATGCCAGCATTCAGAGGGACTGCAAAGCGTCACCACCAACAGAACGGTGCCATAGCAAATGCCACCCACAGTAGGAAAAACAACAAATTGTGTTCACAGTAAAAACTGCAGTACTAGATACCCCAGTCAGAGAAATGCCCAGCTGCCACAAGGCAATAGCTAGCTCAGTGTAGAAACATCTGGATAACAGAGCAGTCCACCTCTAACCTGGGGAGTCGGGTTTGAGTCTCGGCAGGGACGCTCAACATCCTGTGATTTTGGGCAAATCGCTTAATCTCCCTGTCCCAATGAATGTGTCCGTCTGTAATGCAACTGGTGCTCATGTAAAGCTCTCTGTCTGATACCTTCGGGTCGAGTCCGCATTATATAACCCCCCGCCCTCAACCATCCCCAAAAATACAAACAAAAAAAATTGAATACTTGTCAACCTCTAGCGCTATTAAAGAGAAAGGACATATTTTAATCGATAAATGGACTGATTCCTGTGATGTTTGGCAACTTAAGCTTATTAAAGTGTAATTGTACACTGCAGAACTCTCCTTTTCCTGACCTGCAGAGGGGGCGGGGTTTGGCGCGAGCTGTTCAATTACAGCACATCTAATTAAACCTCCGACATTGCACCTCACTAGCACCCGCGGATGGCCGGGGGCTGCCCCCAGTGTGTTTACCTATGGCACATACCCTTCATAGTGCACGTGCCGGGCATTCTCTCGCTCGCCCTTAATTCACACACTGCCGCGGTTGCTTCCTGCTCAGACTGTGCATGGAAACAAACCTGTGCAACCAGGCTACATCGCAGGGATGCAAATGTCAAAACCAATCCCTCCAAACTCGGCCACGGCCGGTGAACTGTACAAAATGCGCAGATTCGGCGCGGCCCCTCCCATGTTTTCCATGGCAATAGAAATCACAGGCTGGCTTACGGCAATGCAAAGCCGCACTAGGCAAATAGTTAAACAGCTACGGTCCGATTGCCCATTCATCTTACGGTGACATGCTTTTATTGACCTCATGTCTGCGCTGCCTGCAGAGTCTGGAGGAAGGGTCCATTATATAGGTACTGTACCTAGGCAGCGTGCCAGGAGGTAAAGTTGTGATCGACACCTTTTGCCTGTTAGCCTGTTGGGAATCTGGAAGAAGGCTGTCGAAAATCTAAGATGGTAAAAAATCGATCAGTTACAGACCCCCCCTCTGAAGAAAACAAGCAGGAAGGGGAGGGGTTTAATCTGAGCAGCAGTAAAGGATTTTGCATGGTGCTAAGCGTTCTTTTACGAAATAATATCCTTCTACGGGCTTTGAAAGACTGCGGCAAGCACGCGAGTGGTGCGCGTGCGTGTGCCACAGCGAGCAATGTGTTTTGCATTATCGTGCACGCGTCTGCGCACGATAATGCAAACCACATGTTACCCTGTGCAGGTAACAGACACCAATAGGCCATTGGCAGAGCAACGCGCCCGCCTTTGGCCTATTGTTTGCTCTGTTTCTGAAATACACGCACGCACAAGCCAATCACGTAACAAAAAAGAAAGAGCACACGCACAGGCATGTGCAATTTCTAGGTACAGTTTTAAACTCCCTACAAAAGGGCTCTCGCTGCACGAGCACTGCTGCACACTGCAACGCATGCGCGAGACCTTAAGAGGAACTGGAGTTGATTAATGGAAAGCAGAAGGAGCGTGGTGCAGGCTCTTGTGACATGTAAGCTCGACTATGTCAATTATCTGTACCTTGGTATCCCTAAATCTCTGACCCAGCGTCTGCAAGTGGTCCAAAATGCGGCTGCCAGAGCCATCACGCGATCTTGTCTTAGAACCTGCATGACCCCGGTTCTTAAAACTTTGCACTGGCTCCGCATTAAAGAGCGGATTGACTTTAAGGCCTTGACCATCTTTTTTAAAGCTTTTCACAAGGTTGGTGCTATGTACCTCAATAAACGTGTCAACCGGTATTCAACGTCCAGACCCTTACGGTCCTCCAATACTAATTTGGTTGGTCTGCCCAAAATACGTCTCACTCGTACAGGTGGCAGATCCTTTGGTTTTCTCTTTGGGCAAAATTATGAAAAAATCTGCCGGAATCTTTGAGGCTTGACCCTAACTTACTTTCTTTTAGAAAGAACCTCAAGACCTGGTTGTTTCAATTAATATCGGCCCTTCACTTTTCTCTTATCGCTGTGCAAGCGCAAGACACTCTTGTTTGAGTAGCTTTGCGCTTTATCAAATACCCGTTTCATTCATTCATTCATTAATGACTTAGAGGAAGCTATAAAAAGGAACACCTCAATATCTGAAGTTAAAGCTCTTATATCCCAAATTGAAAAAGAGATCAGTGAGTTTAAAACTAACACTGAGAATTTGAAACAGAAGAAATTACAAAGGGATGTTAGAAACGTGTCATTGGAAAGAGTGTATCCCTAACTACAAACGGATTACCATAAACAACAGGAGAACACCAGGATATTACTACAATATCAAGGACGCAGCAGAAAGGTGTTCATTCAGTTCTCTGAGAACTCTTCGCACTCAAATAATACCAGCAATTCGTAACCCTCTACAAGCACATTCGAAGGTCCTAACAGTAGATGTTATTTAGAATGCGGTCGAGGGAGTGGACAATGAAAATGATTAATTAATCCAGACCAGGTCGCAAGAGAAATAAGGACGAGGCGACAGGTCTACAGATGGGGGTGACGCAATTTATTCCCTAGCTATAATCTATTGAACAGGCCTCTGGAGGAAGCAAAAACTAGTCTCTTGAGAAAAGGATTGTCCTTCGTACCCACATCAAAACTAGATTAGTGTAGTGGAAATAATGAGGGAGGCGAGACAGAATTTGTGTTAACTCTCAGCCGTTTATTAGTTACATCTGCTGTTACGGCCCACGAGGAGCAGCGGGAGAAACAACCGCCGGCTCGCGTCCTCGCGCTCTTTTCCCCGTCCCCCGAGCCGCCCCCTGACGTCACAGCCATCCTCGACACCGGATTGGCCAGTGACGTCAGGCGGCATCCAAGGTGGAAATAGGACTGTGGTTTTGCCCTGGCAGACTAGTACGTTACTTCACGTACAACATCTCCCTTTCTTAACAAAATAGAGAACTATACATAACAATCATCTCATAACAAAATCTTCAAACCTTTTTGGCGCCCTGATATGCCTTGTAGGTCTGCGGGGAGTGACATGCAGGTTGGCCCCCCGCCGCGGTTGCCCGTACCACCTTGGCTTGAACTCATCACATTATGACTGTCATTCCTCACTGACATGGGGCTGCTGTCACTATGGCCTTCGGCATCCCCTAGGCCATGGCACGTACTCACACCATCCTCAGAGGTCCCGTCATTGTCTTCTTGAACCTGCCACTCGTACATACTATCATCGCTCTCGGTCTCATGCACCTGGCTGCCTCTCATGATGATTTCCTCTTGACCTGCCTTGAGCCTGACAATGTCGTCCTTGCTACGCCATCCCCCTCCTTCCAAACAGACAGCTCCCTTAGTCACTCCTTGCACACGTGCAGGGGTCTGGAAAACAGACTCTCCCTTCAACACTTTGGTTGGTTTCTTCACCAACACCCAATCCCCCTGCGCTACCTCTTTAACTTTGGCTCTATTCACCATATCAGCATACCGCTTGTTGCTTTCCTGTTTAGCCACAATTCTTTCTTTGACCCTCAACCTCTCATCGGATACATCCTCAGGTTCCTCCCTCATGTCATACCACCTATCAAGTTTGGGAGTAAGCTCACTCATACACCTTCTCCCTCTCATCAGGTAGAACGGAGTGTGCCCCGTGACTGCATTGGGCGTGTTGTGAAATGTGTGCACCTTGTCCGCCAGAAATGCTTTTACATCCAAGTTGGAGGCAATTGCCTGTTGCACACCCTCCTTCAGGAACCTATTCATTCGCTCGACCTGCCCATTGCTCTTAGGGCTGTAGAGCGGGGTCTTCTCCTGCTTGATTCCCAATCTGGACAGGAAGTCCTTCATCTGCCTGGAGACCAGCTGTGTGCCGTTGTCGGACATCAAAATCTTCGGCTGTCCTTCACTAGCAAAGACCCTCTTCAGCTCCTTGATCACTCGTTCAGTGGTAACCTCCCTGACGAACTTGTAGTGGATCCATTTGGAAAAGTAATCCGTGAGGACAATGAGATGTCTGCAGTCGTCAGGCAGCAGGGTAAACGGGCCCGCGAAGTCAATAGCGACCTTGATCCATGGGCCGGCAGGAATGTCCACCAGCTGCAGCGTACCTTTCGCCGTCTTCCAGTGCTTGTCGGCCCTTAAGCATGGTCCGCATCGGTCGATAAAACTGCCGACATCGCCGCACATCCCTGGCCACCAGTAGTATTGTTTGAGTAGGTTCCTTGTGGCGGTAGCGCCCGGGTGACCCTTGTGAGCCAACCTGATTAGTTTATCTCTCAACCCTTCTGGCGGCACAAACAGCTCATGCCTTTTCACGAAGCCGCCCTCGATGGAGAGTTCGGGGCTAACCTGCTGGAAACTCCTGAGCGCACCGTTCAAGTTCCGGATCGGGGGCCAGCGAGCCATTATATGATCCATCACCCTACGCATAGTCATGTCGTTCTCTTGGGCCGTCATCCACTCTTCCTCCGAAATGGACCCTTCGCAAATGGCCGTAGCGTCCACCAGCACCACTACGCACTCCGTGTCATCCATGGATCCGTCCCCCTCGCCGTTGACCGGCAAGCGCGACAAGCAATCCGCCCTGCAATTGAGGCCGCCCTTGATGTGTCTGATGACGAAATGATATTCCTGCAGCCTGGACATCAGCCGCAGAAGCCTCGAGCTGGCCTTCCCGTTGCCGCGGCCTTCTCCGTCCATCATGTAGATTAAGGGCTTGTGGTCCGTGACCAGTTCGAACTCCATGCCCCACAGATAGTTCCTCAGTTTCTCCACGGCCCATACGCATGCGAGCGTCTCCCTCTCGATGGTGCTGTAATGCTTCTCAGCGTCACTCAGTGACCGGGAAATGAAAGCGACCGTGTTCTCCGTCTTCCCGTGGAACTGGCAAAACACCGCACCGATACCCTTGGCGCTTGCGTCGACTGTGATCACGTTCCGGAATGCCCTGTTGTATGGCTGTAGCACGGGAGCTGCCACGATGGCCTGCTTGACGGCATCAAAAGCAGCTTGTTGGGCATGCGCCCACGTGAATTTTTCGTTCTTCCTCAGTAGCTTCCTTAGGGGCTCCACGATGGTCGCATATCCCTGCATGAATTTGGAGTAGTATTCGCTGAGCCCCAGGAACGATCATAGGGCGTCTTTGTCTCCGGGACACGGGGCATCACGTATGGCCTTCACCAAATCATCTTTAGGCGCAATGCCCTCCGCGGTCAGCACGTGCCCCAAGTAGTCGATCCTGCCCTCCATGAACTTGCACTTGTCTTTGGAGACTGTCATCCCTTTGTCGCGCAGTACCCCCAGCACTTCTCCCAGCAGCTCCAGGTGCTCCTCTTCACCCGCCGTGTGGACTAGAATGTCGTCCTGGAAGGCTTCAACACCCTTCATGTCGCCGAAGAGCAGATCCATCAACCTTTGGAAGACACCGGAAGCTGGGGCGAGGCCGAACGGAAGACGGACGTACCTGTACGCTCCGAACGGGGTAACAAAGGTGGTAAGTGCCTTGGACTCCTCCGTGAGGCATACCTGGTGGTATGCGGACTTCAGGTCTATCAAGGTGAAAAACCGCGACCCAGATGTAGAAGACAGGATCTCTTGGATGTTGGGCAGAGGGTGGCAGTTCACCAGAATGTTCCTGTTCAAAGATCGCAGGTCCACACATAGCCGAATGTCCCCTGTCCTCTTCTTCTTGGACACCACGATTGCGGACACCCACTCTGATGCGCCTGCTTCCTCTATCACTCCCTCCGACTTCAGCCTATCTAGAACAGCCTTTAGCTCCTCCCTGACAGAGAGGGGAACTGACCTGACCTTGTGTTTTATTGGCACGGCATCCTCCTTCAATCTAATGGCGTGCACGAATCCTCTCACACACCCTACTTTGTTTTCAAAAACAGACTCAAATTTGCCGATGACCTCAGCCAAACCCTCAGGCAAGTCATCCGGCTGCACATAGCCGACCCAATCATCCCTCAGAACTATGGGATCGTCCGCCCCCGGGACTAGCATCACCCCCAGCTTGGCCAGATCCTTCCACCCCACCAGGCTCCTCCCTTTCTCAGCCACATAGATCTTCGTTCTCACTGTTCGCCCCCTGAAGGTGAGGGAGTCCCAGAAGTACCCCATCATCTCTATGTCTTGCTCCCCAAAAGCCTTCGGATTCACATCCGTCTCATGCAATTTCACACCTTGCCACTTCAACTCATACGTGGTGTCAGAAATCAGGGTAATGGGGGAACCAGAATCGGCCGTAAATGGCAGCTCAACTGTACCAATCAGGACAGAACCAATAGGCCCCTTCACTCTACCATCTTCAGCATCAATGGACAATACAATGTCCGCATCTGTATCAGCATCGCAGTCGCTCACCGAGCTCACTTTCATACCCCCACCAGGTCTCCTGGCTTTGCATACTGCCGCGAAGTGGCCCACTTTCCTGCACTTAGAATAACTTTTGGACAGTGCCGGGCATGTCCTGCTATCCGCCAGGTGGTCCCTCGACCCACATCTAAAACAAGCGAGTGGCTTCCTGCCTCCCCCTTTCTCGCTCGCCACCCTGTCTGGGGCTTTAGATGCACCTCTATGTTTGTCCTGCACAAAGAACACATTAGAAGCCTGACTCGTGCTCGCAAGTTCTTTCGTGGACACCATGGAACGTTCAACTGCCTTCGCAATGGCCACCACATCCTTCAGCGACGGGTTCCTGCAAGAAAGCAACCATTCCTGCACCTTCTTGGAATGGCAGTAGAATACCACCTGGTCCCTGAGGTAAGTATCAGTCATCTCCGCGAATTCACAGTCTTGTGCCAAAACACGTAGACAGGCAATATACTCCTCGATAGTCTCACCCTCCTCCTGCTTCCGCAATGCGAATTTATGGCGCCCCACCATGATGTTACCCTCCTCAGAGTATTGCAGTTCGAGCCGCTTAACCGCCTCCTGGTACACATCCAGAGGGGCAAGGGCCCCCGGAGGGTCCGCATAGACGGGCAAGCTGTCAAAAACCTCCTGGCCTGCTTTCCCCAACAGTCCGAATAGAAGCGACTTCTTGCGTGCAGCGCTATACCCCTCGCCATCAATGGAGACGATGTAATTCTCAAATGCGCGCAGCCACCCCTTCCACTTCATACATGGCTTACCAGGGGAGTCCAGAAAGAGGGGCGGCACACATATGTTGATGGGTTGCGCCATAGCAGGCGAGCAGGCACACGTGGGACAGCGGCGCAGATCCTGGACAGTCCCCACCAAGCTCGGAAGGACACCCCGGTCGCAGGGAGGCAGGAGTCAGACGCAGCAGCAAGCAACGCAGCCTCAGGAGATTGGGAGCATCTAGGACCAGCAGAGACAGCGTTCCCCCCACAGCAGCTCACCAGTGCAGCTCACGGGGTCGTCGGGGCAGAACAGCACCTCAGTACAGCAGGCAGCACCAAGCAGCACACCAGGTTCCACCAGCAGGGCCACGCGTGCAGGAGGCAAGGGCAGGCAGAAGTAATCACCAGCATGGAATCTGGAGCACAGGAACCAGCGAGGAGAGATCAGCGTGTCTTCTCAGCACATCGGGACATCAGGCATCAATGGAATCACTCGCGGGCCGTAACGATGTTTTTAACCCTCGTCGCCATTTGTAGTGGAAATAATGAGGGAGGCGAGACAGAATTTGTGTTAACTCTCAGCCGTTTATTAGTTACATCTGCTGTTACGGCCCACGAGGAGCAGCGGGAGAAACAACCGCCGGCTCGCGTCCTCGCGCTCTTTTCCCCGTCCCCCGAGCCGCCCCCTGACGTCACAGCCATCCTCGACACCGGATTGGCCAGTGACGTCAGGCGGCATCCAAGGTGGAAATAGGACTGTGGTTTTGCCCTGGCAGACTAGTACGTTACTTCACGTACAACAATTAGGTAAAAATGAAATTGAAACTATTGCATTTCTTTAGGAACTATGCTTGAAAATGTTTTCTCCGCCAATGAAAACCCTTCAACACAAGTATACTCTGGCCCGATTAAACCTTACACATTCTACGCCACCACGAGTAATATGCCTTTGGACTTGCTAATCTTTGAGAAATGTATCCTTCAGGAGGTAGTTACGTTTGAACAGAAGAATAAATATGTAAAAAAACAGTTTCCTCGAGGATGAAACACAGGCCCTACTTAGACTAAAATCTGATGAAGGAATCATCATTAAAATGGCGGACAAAGGAGAAGCAATTAAGATGATGGATAGGCAACACTACGAAGTATCTATCTATATTTGTTATACTATTTATGTTTAGGCAAGTGTCCTATCAGCAAAATAGGATTAGCGCCTGAGGGTGACCCAACATGCACATTACATCCTGCTGGAGGTCCAAGCCGTCAGTGATATCTATTGAGAGTAGAGGATTGGTTCAGTACCTTAGGGCATTTCTCCATTGCCTATTAAATAAAAAGAACAATCTAATCATAGAACTTTGCTGTAGTATGAAAAATAAGAAAATGAGCACACTGTTCTCTGGGACTCTATTGGCAGGAACACAGATTTTTCAAAGGACTACCAAAATATTTTTTTTTAAATGAGTGGATATGGCAATATTCAGATGTTTTGTTTTTGCAGTTGTTATGTGATTTCTTTCATTTGAATTTTTCTGTATTTGGGTGAATTTATATAGTAGGTAATTTATTTTTGGACTGTGTCACTTTTTTGTATGCCCAATATCTATGTATATCTATGTTACTAAGAATGTGTTGATTTAGAGTACTCTAAACAAATCAATTATTGGAATAATCATAGAGTCATTATTGGCACACTGAATTGTATCTTTGTGTTTTATTCAAAATGATGAAATATTGATGGTTAATGGGGGTCTGTTCCTATGAAAGCAGTGTCATGTTAAAGGAGGTCATTGGTTCGAAAAGCATTATATCAGAGGGAACAGGATGAAATTCCAGACCAAATTCCCTGTAGGCCTTCTCACCAGAGGGAGGAAATGCAGGAGGCCAGTCTGATGTCACTTGATGGATTCAGTGGAGGGAGAAAAGGATTTTCCTGCCCATTTCTGTATGTACCAACAGCACCAAATATGTTTCATATGTGTCCACTTGCGCCACTCTTCCATCATGTACCTGGAAAATTACCGAACATTTTCCACAGAGCAGGTGCAATCAATAATGTGTTTTGGTAGGGTCTATCAGCAACATTTCGACCACTGCTTGCCAGACCTGAGGCTTTTGCATGATTTTAATGGAATAAAAAGACATGCAAGGTAATTTGGTGAGTGGCCATGGAGCAACTGGTGTACAATACAGTATTTTTAATATTGCTGTCTCTCTTTTACTGATAGCCAGGAGTGGGACTGCAGAGTTGGGCTGATGTGATCATGTTGCTTGAGACCAAACAGTACATGTGCTGCATATTGTTGAACATTCAGGAGTTCAGCCTGGGAGAAGCTGGGCACCGCCTATACAGACATTGTTAATGTAGCTGTGGCAAGGAATAGGGTGATTTTCTGTGAGCATAGGAACACTGATAGAACCCCTTTTAGAAGACAAAGGTGATACAAATTCATTTTAGTGATCATGTTTATCTGAGAGGTGAATGAAAGCCGACAGAGGCCGACTTGGCGGTGAGCGGCGCTGCCCGGCAATGACAACCTTGGAGGCAATCAATGCGCCGCCTCCCGGCCGAGCTCGTAACCTCCTTGGACAGAGTGGACACCCGTGTCCCGTGCCGAGGCGCAGCACCCCTGGCAGTTTTCAGGTCTCGCCTAGCGTTGCAGCGCGCATGCGATGCACACTCTGCGAGGCTTCTTGTAGTCGGGATTTTCTGGAAGTTCAGTTTAAGCCCCGCCCATCATATTCTTTGGCTCACGTCAGCGTGTATGCTAAACGCAGATTTTCCATTGTAAGTGAGGCTTCTTAGTCTCTCCTTGTTATCGCCCTGTCTCCTTTTGGCCCCGCTCATCTGGACTGGATCGTTTTCTTGCGCATTACACTGTCTTCTTCATTACTCGGTGTAGGCACTTTTTTTCATTAAAGTGAAACTGCTTTCAGGTCAGATCACTCTACTATCCCGGGTCCATCCACTACTCATTGAAGGACGCATCACTCTACTATCCCGGGTCGGTATGCTACTCCATGAAGGTTGTATCACTCTACTATCCCGGGTCGGTCCACTACCCATTGAAGGTCGTATCATTCTCCTATCCTGGGTCGATCCTTTACTCATTGAAGGTCGCATCACTCTACTATCCGGAGTTAGTCCCCTACTCAATCAAAGTGCCCTTGCTCTACTATCCAGCACAGTGTTCCTTGCCTGAGACAATACAATACATAACAGAAGCTAATAGGGTTGCTATCCCCCTCACAGCCATCCACGTCATCAGCGGGAAGCAAAGCCATTTTTTGTGCCAGAACAACTAAGTGTGTGGCTGTAACATGAGGTGAGATTAGTAACTGAGCTGCAGCCACATTCAGCCCCCCCCTGCTGGTGACATCCCAGACTGGTCCTTTTCAGGGTACTACACTGCACACCTCAAAGCGGGGATTGGTTTCCATCCGTCAAAACCTTCCTGCCCAAACTGTGGTGAGCAGTGGAGTTATTAACTTTCAAAAGCCTGAAAAATAGCTCAGTGGGTTCAACCATGGCTACTGTAGAAATCTCACCGTAATCCACACCTCAAGTGTTTCGATCCCGGCAGTTCATGCTTCTCAGGTCGATAAAACTATGGATCGGAGCACAAGGCTCTTCTAATTGCACAGGACATAACCTTAGACCAGTGCCGTAACTAACCTTAAGGGCCCCCCCTGCAAAGTACACCAAGGGGGCCCCACGATCCGGACCCAGTCGGGGGCTCGCAGACCAGTACCTGCTACCTATGCACGGTGACGGAGGAGGCCCCCTGGAGCTCGCTCACTCCCCCTCACACACACACACACACACCGCAGGGGCCATTATTACGCCAGTGCCTTAAACGTGCAAGCTACAAGGGCCCACCTCTTGCTACGCCAAAGGGAACCTTTGAAACCATCTCGTTTTAACACTGGCAGCCAGGACTGACAGACAATACAAAGTAGTGACAGATGAGAAACAAGCATTTGCAATGCAATAGGTCTCGCATCTCTCCCACTCCCCCCCACACACACACACACACCACGGGAGCTATTTTTACGCCAGTGCCTTAAACGTGCAAGCTACAAGGGCCCACCTCTTGCTACGCCAAAGGGAACCTTTTTTAACCATCTTGTTTTAACACTGGCAGCCAGGATTGACAGACAATACAAAGTAGTGACAGATGAGAAACAAGCATTTGCAATGCAATAGGTCTCGCATTTGTGAAATTTTAAGCTATTGGCATTGTAAATGACAATGCAGTTTATTTATATGTTTTCAAAACCAACACGTAGATAAAAGGTTTGTCATTTACAATGCCAGTAGCTCATACACTCGCAAATGCGAGACCTATTCCATTGCAAATGCTTGTTCTATACTTGGGGTGCGGTGGAGCGCCACACAGCGCATTGCCTGGACTAGTGGACCTGGACGAGGCCTGCAAGACTGCCTTGAGGAGCCTCAACCTAACCGCTCTAACCCTCACTGCTTCCTTGGATCGACACAGCTTCCTTGCCAGGGCCTGTGGTGCCCAGATCAAAGCAGGACCCCCCAGTGGGGCTCATCATCGGGCAGAGGCCCTCCAGTGGTCTTGCGGTGTGATGGCCCACTCTGAAGTCCTCCATTTCCCCATACACCAGTGGCTGTTGGTGCTGGGGGACAGAACAGCACACGTCTGGTGCGAGCCCACCCACCGGAGGATCAATAGCAGAGCTGGGCTCCCTTCCCCCCCTGCCTTGAGCACACACTGCCTCCCACCTTACCACTCAAGAGTAACGAGGGAAGAAGTATGGGCCGAGTCATACGGGCTGGCCCTCACAAGGCGTATGAAGTGTGGACGTGCCGCTTGCTTAAGAGGGGGTAAATCCATCTACAGGCGTGCTCGCCTCCACGGACCCCAAATCCAGTAAGGGGATAAGCTATGTCCCTGTGTGGCCTCCGATACCTACGTCAGGCACGGCCCATTGGGACACAGCCTGCCAGATGGAGGCCCTCATCCTGCCTTGGGGTGCGGCCCTTGTCTGATCACAGCTCCAGTACTCGCAGCCTCCTGGGAATGGCACGCCACGCTCACCAAGGCTCCTGGTGCCCAGATCGGAGCACGGCCTCATACTGCGGCCCACCACCGGGCCAGTGGTACTGCGGCGGCCCACACAGAAGGCCCTCATCGCCCCCTACGCTACTCCTGGACGATTGGCTCTGGCCCTCACTGCGAGCGCTGGAGGGCATAGTGGTGCACACCTGGGGTGAGGCCACCCACAGGAGAACTTCATAATCAGCTTGTGGCCCCCCCACCTTGGGGCCCTCTGCCTCCCTCCTACCTCAGCATCAAAGACCGCAGCTAGAAGCGGCATGGGGCGCATTGAAAGGGGTTAGACCCCACGATCATCATAAGGTATGGACATATTCCTTGCTTTGCGAGGGCCACTTGCTTGTTGCTCCACCCACCCCTGTGCCCCCCTGTCCCCCTCCAGCCAGGGCGGTGAGCTGTGACTCTGTGCAGCATTGTGTGCCTATAGTGGAGTACGGCCCACGGACAGACCTTCACTAACACCAACTGCCTCCGATCCACTGCGCATAGTGCCAGCAGGAGGCAACGCTCCTCACCCCCCCACAGTAGCATGCATGTCTACACATAAATAAAACACACCACACAAATTTTGTTTGGGTAAGAAACTGCTGCAGGTTTATTGTAGGAGAGTGGCATCGACTGCATAGTTGCCCCCAACTTTTTGCTGATGTTTTGACTGTTTTATGACTCTAGCCAGGCTGTGGCCCTGCTATTCAGGACCCCAGCCTATCTGCTTCTTCTCTAAACTGATGTGAGTACCCTAGGTAGAACCCAATTGGATACTGAGGATACCCTGTCAGCCCTTGTAGATGGTACCCTAGGTACCCAGGGCATGGGTCCCTCAGAGGCCTACCAGGGCTGCAGCACTTATTGTGCCACCCTGGGACAGCCATACCAAATGACACCACCAGACCACTACTGTAGTCTGGGTAAGGTGGTGCTTGCACCCCCTTACAGGGATACAGGTACCCTGTATCCCACCTATGTACAACACATGTATTCTCATTGGTCACCCCTCAAGCAGGCCTTGCTAATCCTACAAGGCAGGGTGCTGAGATATGTGTGAGGGGGAACACCTACCTGAGTAGGGCCCCTCTGCAACCCTTGTAAATATCATTGCTGGGTTGTTTGTAGTGTAGCCATACCATATACTCTTAACCGCATTACAAGATAGCGTGATAACTTGAGAATGGCTACACAGAACCATATTGTGTTTGGTGTCAAACATGTAGGAATCATAACCCCAGTCCAGCCATAGGCATGAGGGCATGATTCCCCCCTGCTAGAGGGGCGATATGGGAAAAGCGGCAGAATTTAGACACCAATTTAAAAGTGCACACGTATCTCAAAATGGATGCTACTCGCCACCCACACGACTCTGGCTGCCTGTTTCTGGGCAAAACCCCAGCCTCGGCAGCTGGACAATAGGGATCCTGTTGCAGGGAGGTGCCAGCACCTTCCCAGACAGGCTATGTGGATTGGAACTGGGTGGGTGCACCATAGGATGCCTTTCAGAGTTGCACGTTGGCTGCCACAGTGCCTACATTCTGCATACACCGCCTGGAACCGGTTCAGGGGCATCCTGCCCCTCGCCCAGGTGGGAAACACACAAAGGGGAGAGGGTGTAGCCACCCTTTCCCGCCTCAACTCTCATTGGTGGGCTCTGATCTGGACCCTCCCCTAATCTCTTGGATAAAGGGGAATACTGTGTCCCCAGAGCCTCAGATTAATCTTGGACTTCACAGACCTGACCTTCAACAAGCTGCTGCCCAGCTGACTGAAGAAATCTCCCTTGGGGTAAAGGAGTTACCCCCCTGCTTGGCAGGCACCTGAAACACTGCAAGTGACCCGGTTGGAACTTCGCTGCTCCTTTGGACATCGATGACTCCTCACAACCTTGAGGTGGGTTTCCTAGCATCCCAGAGGCCAGTGAGTGTGCCTAGCTAGTCTGAGCACTGTGGACTGCGTGGGTGCCGAGATCCCCAATACCCCAGGACACCAGCCACCTCTTGCATAGCACACGACCCTGACCAGTGGGAAAGTTGTGCTTTGGCCCAATATTGAGCCAACCTCTCTGCAGCAACTGTGCCAAAGATCAGCACCCTAGCCCACTCCTGTGGCCCGTGGGCACCCTTTTACGCACTCCAAATTGCTGCCTCCCACGGTCCCTTGTCTCTCGACTTGTGGGCCCTAGCGGAGGTCAATCTTTACTTTTAAGAGTTCCCCTGGTTGCTCCAGGCCTGCTCTACAGTCTCCTTGAAGGAGACCTTGCTCAGACCTCGTGGGTCTGCACCAGTAGCTGATTTGTTCATCTTGCGTGGGTTGCGGTTGCCAAGGCTTAGTGGATCCAATCCGGACACTAACACCGCAGCGACCCTCATCCTTTGTGGGACAGTTGCCCTCCAGAAGCTGGCCTTCCTTGAATCCTCCCGGAGCCCGTGGCTGCAGATCCAAGCTACACCTTTTCCACTTGAAGCACCCGACATTGAAGGGCTCTTTTCCTTGAGCTCCCTGGTCACTGTGCCGTGACCCAGACTCTGTCCCCTCTGCTTTCAGGTTCTCCTCTACAAGATCTACAACTTCATTCTTCACGACATCATCGACGCTTTTGGCTAGCAGCAGTTTTGTACATTTTCCCATTGAAAATCAGCCCGCGACCCGACATCGAAAACGACCTATGCACCCGGCTTCCCTGGGGCAGGTAACAGTGGTACCTCGGTACTCTCGTGGTAGTGGGCTCCTCAAAAGCTTAGCTCTAAGCTCCTAACTTTAAACTCTTGCTAGAAGTGTCTTTAATCTTTTAAAATTAAACCGCGACATTCTCCATAGGCTTTAATAGAGATCCCGATAGCAGCTATTACCACTGCACGCGCCTCCCGTGGGTCCCCTTCCTCATCACCTGGAGTGGATTCTTAAGGGGCCAGCGATCCTAAATGCCCTAGGCATTGTCTGTAGAATTGTCGTGGTTCTTATACCACTTTTTTAATATATGGTTTGGTCCCCCCCTGGGGCCCTGTGATTCCAGTGCTATTTATTGTGTCTATAAATGCTTGTTTGAATTGTAACTTTACCTCTAGCCTCATAAAGAGACTTGTGGGATTCTGTTTAGAATAAATACATATATTTTATATATATACCTGTGTGGACTACTCTTTCATTTGGTCATTCAAGAGGTTATCTATGGTAAAACAATAAGCTTAACACTCCTTCAAGACTTAGCCTGAAGGCTGCTCTCCACAGCTACCACTAGGATAGCTTTCTTTAAAGGTTGTCTTTAACCTATCACCTTAAGAGTCGAATTGGACTGGTGCAAGGTGGCCACTATAACTAGTGACCAGCATATGCCAGGCCAACTTCTCACATTTATTACATACACCGTTATGTAATATGGTGGGTTATCTTACGGGCGATCCAAGGGCAGGCAACCAACTTGGCCGCCTGCCCGCCTGATGAGCCAAGCAGCACTGGGGCGAACCCCATCTGTGCTGCCCCTTCGGTGATCCTCTTCCCGGATCACGGTCCCTTATTACTCATGCCCCTTTCAGGGCGGAGCGTAGCAAGGCAAGCCCCTGGTTGTTCAGGCCCACAACCGCCTGAATGACTAACGGGGCGCCGACACGGTTTTCCCGGAACCTCCCATGAGGCTCCTGGGCTCTGGCTCGGGCACCCCCTATGGTGCCGCCCAGAGGTACCCTTTGGTACCCATTTGCTTCCAGATCGCCCTGTAACTCCGCCTGCAGCGAAAAAGAACAACATTACAACATTCTATGCCTCCACCGCTGCTTCCACGCTGGGTAAGCGGTAGGGTGGGAGACGGCGTGTCCGGGGCGCAAAAGAGAGAGGACAGAGGGTGGGGGAGGCCTATATACCTCCCCTCCCCCGTTCCTCGAGCCCCGGAAAGGACGCGCCCTGTGCGCCGCATTCACAGGCTGCATGAGTAGGGGGACTCCTCCTCGAGGGGTCCCCATAATCAGAGGAAGGGGGGTGCGCTGGTGCCTTGCTGGCACTAGAGGCCCGCCCTTCTAGGGCACCCTGCGGGCGCCAGGGCAGGCGCAGGGATCCCCCAATCCCGAGAGTCATGGCCACGCCGGAGTGGGCCGTCGGGCTGTCTTGGACTCAGCTTGTACACATCTATTGGGAACTTCGTCTCCTGCCTGGGAATAAGCTGTCGCCCTCCCCCACCGCCCCATGCAGGGCCAGCAGCTACACACATGCAGCCCACTGAGACCCTCGATGCCTGCTCTGATGCACACTACACCACAGGGCCGTCGGTGTCCAAGCCGTGACATGGCATAGCCGTTACCGCTGAAAGAGGCAGCCCCCACCACGGACTGCAGAGCACAATCTCTGGCGCAGGTAATCCACCCAAACAGAATTACCCCTCATAATGGTGGTGCGAACCCCCTTATTTACTTGGACAGCCCTGCTCTTTACCACTGACCACCAACCTGCGTATGGCACACTACCTTCGGTGCCTGAATCGCAGTGCATGTGCATCCCCAGACCCCTCTCATTTCAGAAGACTCCTCAGCGTCCTCACCGCCTAACCTCCACTTAGGAGGGCGACCATACCTGTGGCTGCTGATAAGTTGCTGCCCCGCTAAGCAGTGTTTCTCCGTCACACCTCTCCTTTACTGGATAAAACACCCCCTACGACTTACTACCACAGTCGTCCGCAGCCTCTTATTTCAAAGGAAGAGGTGTGGCGCAGTGGCTAGTGCGGTTGACTCCAAAACATCGGGGCTCATGGTTCGATCCCCGGCGGCAGATTAGCCCACCACCATGTGACTCTGGGCAATAACTCGCTTAATCTTCCCGATGGCCCCCAGTGCCTTGACACCCTTAGGGTTAATTGTTTGCCCTTTACAAAAACCGGTATTTATTTATTCAAGGATGGCACCGCCCACACTGTGCCCCAGGCACTTCTCACTATGGGAGATGGTGACCACTTAATTACTTGGCTCTACAGAGCGATTCGAAGTTACAAAAGGGAATCTCCTCTGGACCACTCCGTGTTAAATGAGTAGATGATGTGGGGAGCGTGACGAATACTAAGGAATGGGCCCAGGCACTGGACTTCCCCACACTGTCTCCAGAAACACCAGGTTGAAAAACATTCAGTTCCACATCCTCCACCATGCTTATTTAACCCCTGCACAACTCAACCACTATTTCCCTAAACGAGACCTACGTTGCCTCCGATGAAACTTGGGGGAGGCGGACCTCCGCCCCATGCTGTGGTCCCACCGCGCCCTAGTCACCTACTGGCAGGACATCGACATTATGCTCTGAGAGGTCACCGAACTCGCTGATATATCTTCATGGGAGGTTTGTGCTTTCTGTGTTTTCAAGCATAGAAAGAGACACACTGTCCTCACACGCTTCGTCAGCCTGGCCCTACTACTGGCCAAGAGGACGCTCACAGTGCAATGGAGGGCCCCATCTGCAGCGCCCTTAACTGCTTGGCAGGGTGCAGTACGTAAATAGGGGACTGCTGAGGGAACCACCCTGCACTATGACGAAGCGTGCTCCATTTGCCCATTTGCCTTGGGTAGGACACACTACTAACACAATACCTCAGTCTTATGCCTCAGGATGACCTCTCTCAGCAATCATCCCATCTCAACACCTCACTTTTCAGAACTCATCATGACCGACCTCCTTATGCCTCCGAAATACACATGCCCGCTCCCTTGGTGTACTATCCCGCTTATCCTCTTCAGTACCCTACATAGTATGGCTATACAACCGGCCTGCCTTCCCACCCGCCCCTGCAAATCCATCTACCACGTTCGCATCACCATCATCCCTAAACGTTCTTTGCTAATTCAAAGTACATTATGTCTGCCTCCACACCCACCCCTCTCGAACTGTTCTTTGCTTACAAGCGAATATTATAAAACATATTGTGCGTACAATGCTTTAATCCATAGCGGCACAGCACACAGGATAATGTGCGGCATGACTAAACACTTATAAGGTCCCAAAGGCGAAACCTATTGGCTATGCCAATGCTTGTTGAATTTCTCCTGGAAGGCTGAGCCCTTATCTTCTTGTGGTGGTATTTTGATTTTGCCTCAAGAGATTCCTGTTCCAGCTACCTTTGTCCAGCCATACTCCTTCCTCATGTCTAGGGGATATGTTGTCGGCTCTGGCGTCTGTATGACTGTGGAAAAATCACCTATGGGTCATTTCAGACTCATAAGAGACCCCAAAACAAATGCAGCTTGCAGCCACTATCGTGATCTGTAAGCAGCATTCAGAATTACTGATCATGAGGTACACTTCCCCATCTTGTCTACCAGGGTAAACGTGTCCATAGAGAATCAAGTATCAATCAATCAATCAATCAATCAATCAGATTTGTAAAGCGCGCTACTCACCCGGAGGGTCTCAAGGTGCTAGGGGAAGGGGGTCCGCTACTGCTCGAACAGCCAGGTCTTGAGCTGCTTCCTGAAGGAGAGGTGGTCTTGGGTCAGACGGAGGTGGATGGGGAGGGAGTACCATGTCTTGGCTGCCAGGTAGGAGAAGGATCTTCCTCCCATGTTGGCTCTTCGGATGCGTGGAACGGCGGCGAGGGCGTGGCTGGACGATCGTAGCTGGCGGGTGGGAGTGTAGAAGGTCAGGCGGTTGTTGAGGTACCTGGGGCCCAGGTCATGGAGGGCTTTGTGTGCGTGGGTGAGGAGTCGGAACGTGATTCTCTTGCTGACGGGGAGCCAGTGCAGGTCTTTCAGGTGTCCGGAGATGTGGCTGTGTCGGGGGATGTCCAGGATGAGTCGTGCGGAGGCGTTCTGGATGCGTTGGAGTCTTTTCTGTAGTTTGGCTGTGGTTCCGGTGTAGAGGGTGTTACCGTAGTCCAAACGGCTGGTGACGAGTGCCTGGGTGACCGTCTTCCTGGTTTCGGTGGGGATCCATCGGAAGATCTTTCGGAGCATGCGTAGGATGTTGAAACATGATGATGAGACGGCGTTGACTTGTCTAGTCATCGAGAGGGAGGAGTCCAGGATGAAGCCCAGGTTGCGTGCGTGGTCCGTTGGTTTGGGTGCGCTGCCCAGGGCAGGGGGCCACCAGGAGTCGTCCCAGGCAGAGGGTGATGGTCCAAGGATGAGGACTTCCGTCTTGTCTGAGTTCAGTTTCAGGCGGCTGTTCATCATCCACTCGGCTACGTCTTTCATCCCTTCGTGTAGGTTGGTTCTGGCGGTGGCTGGGTCGTTGGTGAGGGAGAGGATCAGCTGGGTGTTGTCGACATAGGAGATGATGTTGAGGTTGTGTTGGCGTGCGATGGCTGCGAGGGGGCTCATGTAGACGTTGAAGAGGGTGGGGCTGAGTGATGATCCTTGTGGTACGCCGCAGATGACTTCGGTGGCCTCGGATCTGAACGGGGGGAGGCGGACTCTCTGGGTTCTTCCGGCGAGGAATGAGATGATCCACTCTAGAGCCTTCTCTCGGATTCCGATGTTGCCGAGGCGCTGCACTAGGGTGCGGTGGCAGACAGTATCGAACGCTGTGGAGAGGTCTAGGAGGATGAGGGCTGCTGTTTCCCTGTTGTCGAGCAGGGCTCGGATGTCGTCAGTGGCTGCGATGAGGGCGGTCTCGGTGCTGTGGTTGGCTCGGAAGCCGGACTGCGAGTGGACGAGGGATCCGTTTGTCTCGAGGAAGGCGGCAAGTTGTCTGTTGACGGTCTTCTCGATGACTTTGGCAGGGAACGGGAGGAGCGAGATGGGGCGGTAGTTCTTGAGGTCGGTGGGGTCTGCTGATGGTTTCTTCAGGGTGGCGCTGAGTTCGGCATGCTTCCAGCTCTCCGGGAAGGTGGCGGTGTTGAAGGAGCAGTTGATGATGTCCCGGTGTTGGGGTGCGATGACGGTGTCGGCCTTGTTGAAGACGTGGTGGGGGCATGGGTCGGTTGGTGATCCGGAGTGGATGGTGTTCATCGTCTGGATGGTGTCTTCAGTGCTGACCGGGGTCCAGGCGCGGAGGGTGGTGGTGGGGGGCATCGGTTCGGTGGTTGGGTGCGTGCGCCGAAGCTGTTGTGTATGTCAGCGATCTTGCGGTGAAAGAACGAGGCGAGTGAGTCGCAGAGGTCTTGTGAGGGAGTGATGTCGTTGTTTCCGGCGCTGGGGTTGGAGAGCTCTTTGACGATGCTGAAGAGTTCCTTGCTGTTGTGTGCGTTGTTGTCTAGTCGTTCCTTGAATGCTGTCCTCTTGGTGGTGTGGATTAGCTGGTGGTGTTTGCGGGAGGCGTGCTTGAGGGCGTTCATGTTGTCTGTAGTCGGGTTTTTTCGCCAGGCTTTCTCGAGGGTGCGGCAGTTCTTCTTGGAGTTCATGAGGTCGTTGTTGAACCAGGGGGCTGTCTTGCTGTTGGGTCTGTTGGGATGGTTTTTCAGAGGTGCGAGGTCGTTAGCGCAGTTGGTGATCCACTGTGTGAGGTTGTTGGCTGCTTGGTTGGGGTTCGTTGAGCTGGCGGGAGTGTTCTGGCTCAGTGTTGTGGAGAGCTGGTCGGTGGTGATCTTGTTCCAGCTCCTGCGGGGAGCCTGTTGCTGGTGGTGGTGAGTCGTGGTTCTTCTGAAGCTGAAGTGGACGCAGCTGTGGTCTGTCCAGTGGAGTCCGGTGGAGTGGCTGAAGGATATGTAGTCGCTGGAGGAGAAGACTGGGTCAAGCGTGTGTCCGGCATAGTGGGTGGGGGTGTTCACCATTTGCTTGAGTCCGAGGTTGGCGAGGTTGTCCAGCAGGGTGGTGGTGTTGTTGTCGCTGTTGTTCTCCAGGTGGAAGTTGAGGTCCCCTAGGAGGATGTAGTCAGCGGAGAGGAGGGCGTGTGGGCTGATGAAGTCTGTGATGTCTTCGCTGAATTGTGTACGGGGTCCTGGGGGTCTGTAGATGAGGGTGCCTCTGAGTGTGGTCTTGGGGTCGGTGTGAATCTGGAAGTGAAGATGTTCGGCGGCTGTGAGGGTGTCGTCGGAGTTGGTCGTGATGTGGATGGTGTTCTTGTGGACGATGGCGATGCCTCCTCCTGTCTGGTTGGCGCGGTCCCTCCGGGTGATCTTGTATCCGTCCGGGATGGCGATGTTGGGCGCTGAGGAGGCGTTCATCCATGTTTCCGTGAGGAAGGCGACGTCTGGAGATGTGGTGTCGAGCAGGTTCCAGAGTTCCACGGCGTGTCTGTGGACAGAGCGGGTGTTGAGCAGGATGCACTTCAGGTGGTTGCTGCTGGTGCTTGGCTTGGCGGGTGAGGTGCGGGTCCGGATGCAGGAGAACTTGCAGGATTGGCAGGTGAAGGGTCTGTGGGTGCGTCTTGGGGCGGCTCGGCAGCAGCCGGGGATCCGGCCGGTGTTGAGTGCGATGAGAGTGGCGGCGTAGTTGGTCTGGCATCTGCGGGGGCCAGGGGGTCTGGCGCTGGGCGCGGTCCAGGCGTGGACGGCCGCAGGCGGGCTTGCCTTAGGCGCGCCAGCGGCACGCCAGCGGCGCGGCCGCTGCGCGGCCTCCATATGAGTGGAAGAGGGAGGGAGGAGCAGCTGGGAGGTGGGAGCGGGGCGGCCAATGGGGTGCAGCTACCGGGACGCGGCGGCGGGAAACGGGCGGCGAGGGGGAGACACGGCGAACACGGGAAACAGAAAGAAAAAAGGGATCACAATCAGGGCAAAAGTGAAGGTACCAAAATCTGGGCAACAAAATAAATGACACAGGTACAAATGAAAGGCGGACACAGGCACTCACTCGGGGTACAAAAAGAGAAAGAGGACACTGGCACTCGGTCACAGGAGGCAGGCACAGGCAGTCAGGTCACAGTAGGAAGTGGTCACACAGGGGGCTGCGTGGCGGTGAGGGGAGCGACCTGCCTGGTAAACAGGGTCAAAGGTCGCTCTCTCTACTGCTGCGCGGCCTCCATATGAGTGGAAGAGGGAGGGAGGAGCAGCTGGGAGGTGGGAGCGGGGCGGCCAATGGGGTGCGAGGGGGTGGAGCTACCGGGACGCAGCGGCGGGAAACGGGCGGCGAGGGGGAGACGCGGCAAACGTGGGAAACAGAAAGAAAAAAGGGATCACAATCAGGGCAAAAGTGAAGGTAGCAAAATCCGGGCAACAAAATAAATGACAGAGGTACAAATGAAAGGCGTACACAGGTATTGAACTGGTTCTCATCCTTCCTGGTACCCAGATCCCAGGTCCTACCTCTAAAGCATGGAGCACAGCAAGGCTCCTGCCTTCTCTATTCACTCTCTACACTGAGCCGTCTGCCCAAATGGACCAACATCCAACAGGCTGCCAGTGACCCCAAACTTTATCTTAACCTTTTAAAGCTCTTCGCCATCTAAATCCTGAACAGGATGCACTCATTGTCTTTTAAGTGGAATACATACTCTGAATTCTTCCTCCTCTACTCCACAAAAGATCAATTTCAAGGCACAAATGGCTGCACACCCCTCACACCTAGAAATTTTACTCAAACTGGTCCAGTTTGCTAAATTACTGAGCTTCACCACAGGTCTCAAATTAATAATGCACCGTGCTGCTCCAACCAATACACAACACCTCCTTCAACGGCATTGGGTAAGAAAACTAAACTCAAAGCTACTATTCCTCCCTCTTATCTCAGAGCTGTGGTTAGGGCACTTGTCCTCTTGTCACAAGACCATGGCATGAAAGTGAGTCATTTAAATGTGTCAACCTCCTCCTGACGTACACTTGCCTGTAAATACAAGGACAAGCCTTGTACTTAAGACACAGAAGTCTGGAAGTTGGCCTCTCTAAAAATATCTTGCTTAGCGTTCAAATGAGAGAGGGTTATCTAGAGGAAATGATAATTAATTAGTACCCCATTCCACAATCTTGCCTTTCTGGCACCACAACACACACAGCTAACACCCTGCCCAAACGTATGTTTGTGGTATTTGTAGAGCGTAAACCTAGCCAAAAGACAGCTGAGCACCGTTCATGCTGAAAGGTAATGATAAACATGATTAGCGTTTGAGAGTGAAGATCGACTCCTATTTCATTGTGATGTAGTTTTCCTTAACGGGGTGTGTCTTCAACTGATTCCTAATCATGAAAGCACAGATGGAGAAGGCAGTTGGCTTTGTGTTTTTTTATCTTGCACTTCTTTGCCTCCAGTCTGATGGTGTCTGGCTGACAGGTGCTCAGTGGTGGCCGCCACAAATAAAGGAGGGTGGGGGGGGGGGGGGCGGTTGGGCAGTGGGGCAGGGAAGGGTGGTTAGTGGATTTTTTCCTGGGTCCCAGCAGTCCCTTGGACAGACTCCCATCCAATCCTCGTGCTGCAGAGCAGACCGGGGATTGGCCTGTGCGGGTTCAAAAGACGCCCTGCTCAGACCAGGAAGTCTGTGGGGGTTTTTCCAGCCCGGCTGCTCAATGCAGCTGGGCTGGAGAAAACCTAAGTGCACATGTGTGTTTTGGTCAGCCTGAGATGGACGGCCAGACAAAAACAAGCATTTGCAATGCAACAGGTCTCGCATTTATGCAAATTTGAGCTATTGGCATTGTAATTGACAATGACTTTTATTTATGTTTTGCTTTTTGAAACATAAATAAAACGCATTGTCATTTACACTGCCAATAGCTTAAACTCGCGTAAATACGAGACCTATTGCATTGCAAATGCTTGTTACTTAATGACAAACACGAGCGCTCCTTTGTAATGCATGTTACAATTATCAGCGTCACGTAGAAGGATGAAAGGCTGAGACAGCGCCAGGTTACACACAGTAAAATGCAATAACATTAATAAGGCGTGTGTACGCATGTGGTGAAAACCGTCCAATCTGATTCACAGTAAAAGAAAGAAACCGTTGGAATCCTCTTATTAGTGGCATTCAAGAGAATCAAGGCACAAAGCAGGATGCAAGACCCTGAAATATTTACAATAGTGGGTGTATATTTACTTTTTAGGTCTCGGCTGCGAAGGCTGCGCTTGCGCAGTCTCGCTCCGAGATTTAATGACTTGGAGAAGAGGGGCTTGAACCCGCCCCTCTTCTCCCCTGTTCTCCATTGGCTGGCCTCTTGAATGCTGGCCAGCCATTGGAGAAGAGGTCAGTCATTCAGATTAGGCCCCGTCCTTTTCGGATCGGGGGGCGTGTTTTTTGCAAGAAGTCTCAAGGAGGAGACAACAGCAAAACACGCCCCCGAATCCGAAAACGACGCTGCCTTTCTCCGAGGCATTTCTGCTCTGCCTCGGAGAAAGGCGGTGGGCCTCTGATCCTCGGTGCCACCCATTGACGGACGCCTTGCTTCTTCAGAGACTCCTCCTGACAATTTGATGGGTTAAAGTATGTCTTATGTTTCCCAGCCGGTGTTGCTCATTAACAGAGCCCTCCTCTGCGATTGTGTAGTTTCAAATTCAGACTAATACCCACTACCCCCATCGGCTCAATCCCTTAAATCGCAGCGGCACTCAGTGATCCCTCATGTTTCTGTGGTCCAAAGATCGGATACCTACCCCGCTTCCCGAGGCCATTTTCAAGCTGTAGTAAACTGGCTCTAACACAAACAATCGCCAGTAAAAAGGAAAAACCAACGAGACTTCAGACAGCCGCAAGAGCGTCCTACTTCTTGCTCCCAGTAGGCATAAAAAAGGGACTGTCAGAGCCGAGCAACGCCTCCCCCCTAGTAGATTCCCACACAGCTCGCTCCATTGCTGTTGTTTTGTGTTGTCCTCTGGGCGCTGATTGCTGACACCCCCTCAGCGCTTGACAATGGATGTGCTCTCTGACTTGGATCCCCTGACTGGATGGAAAGTTTTACGGTAGGCGTCCACTGTCATAGTCGTGTTTCTGTTAACGCACAGCCCTCTCAAAAACGGCATTTAAGTTCCTGCTCGGACGTGGAACTGCCGTCTGCGTGTGTTTGGTGCCCCGACAAACAGCTCGCCAAATACGTCGCCCATGGAAGGGATGCGGGTGTTATTATGTACGTCTTCCATGACAGCCCATGGGCTGCAGGCAGGGCTCAGAGCGTGATGTCACTTCTGTTTGCAAAAAGAGCAACTTTCCAGCCTTCAGAACAGAGTAAGTGCTAACGCGGACCAGTCCCGCTGCCTTTGTTACAAGGTGGAAAGTTATAGTTTGTCTCTGGAAAAGCGGTGACCTCGTGCGTCCCTAAATGCCGCTCTGTTGGTAGGGTCAGGACAGTATCATGGCAGGTGTGAGAAGTTTACCAGTTCCGTTCTTTTCCTGGCTTTCTTATAGTTGTAGCTTTGATTGTCCTAATGTAAAACGGAGACTACAACTCCCATAATACAAATTAAACATCAAAAAATTAACGAGCTAATCACGTGTGCCACCGTTGGAAAACATGGGCTCCCTCTGTGTAATAATTTACAGTTTGTGGTATCATGTATTGCTGTGACAATTATGCTGTGCACATTGTTTTCTGGTGGTGGTACAAAGGCTGCCATCGCATAAACGTGCAAATGGGAAGTGTGTCAGTTGAGTGTAGGTCATAGGACCCATTTGTGAGATGCGCAACCTAGCCACGTGTTTCCATTGCATGCTGGGACTTGTAGGACAACAAGGGCATGCAGCCTATTGGAAATATCGATGTTTCTGAGCAGGAGTTCATAATACTGAACAGGTATCAAACTAAAACTCCCCCCATGTATTATGTCTTTCAATTCCTGTTTAAAGTTAGCAGATGACTTCATGTTGTCAAGTGCGCATTTAAGTTCTGGTTTCTGGACTTTAAGGTACAAAACGCTGTTTTCAATTGTGTTAATTTATTAAAACATTGGTGGCGGGACCACCCTCAGACAGGGTACTGGAAGAGCCATGTTTGATGAATTATAAAACAAGCATTTACAATGCAACGGTCTCGGCATTGTTAAAGTTAGAGCTATTGGCATTGCTCATGACAATGCCGTTTCTTTAAATGTTTTAAAAACAAAAACATAAACAAAAATAATGTCATGAGCAATGCCAATAGCTCTAACTTTACCAATGCCGAGACCATTGCATTGTAAATGCTTGTTTGCTTTTCTTGTTGCACAAACACCAAAAGACCATCGTTACTCAGTGAAATTGCACAATTGTCAATGACCGAGAATTTCAACCAAAGTGAACCATGGATTGAGTATGCAGTTATATGCAGCGCGTGAGCGCCATGTATAGATGCGCTTTATGTAGTAATAACACCAGCGACAAGCCTCGTAATTTGAAAAGTGCATTATGGACCTTGGGGTGTGCAAAAAAGTTGAGGATTGTCTTGCACGGCCGTCCCCTAATTTTCGCAAGACTGCGCTTACAACGGGTTGGTCGCAAAGTTTCCCATGTGGGTTTTGTTTTTCACCTAAAAAACATCAGGTGTTTCGCTTCCCTTGTAAATTACGGAAAGAAAAAAAGATCGCTAACATCCTTACCTTTTCAAAGTCAGAAAGAAAGCGGTTTTAAAGTTAACTCATGAGACGACTGTTCATTCATTTCTCAGCGGAAACCAACAATCACGACAAACTATTGCCTGTCCGCGAGGAAATCATGCCATGGCATGGACGTATAAAGGCGGGAAAGTCTGCGAGCTATGAATGGAGCGCAGAGTTCTGGTGGCATTTAAAAAATCCTCAGCCTGGGACAAGCTCGTTGTTTATCTTCAGTTATGCAGTATTTTGTATTTTAAAAATGAATCATAATGTTAGATAAGCCAGTCATTCTCATTGCAGCATTTATTGGATGAGGTGAGTGAACCCCCAATTTTAAAAGCTGTCGCACGCGCTTCTTGTTGTGGGATGGAAAGTCCTGACTGGAAAGGAGCATTTTAATCTAGTTTACTTTTGAAAATGTGCATAGCTAGCTTTGGCAATAAATACACGCAATGTTGCATAATAGGTGTTTACATGGCAACATAACGAAATAATGCAGTCATAGATTATGATTGTGCAGCGCTGAGCTACATAATTTGACTTTTTTGCCACGTAATTCTGAAAACCATGTGGAATAAATTTGGCCTCCACTGCCACATAATTTCAGTGACACTAATGACCGGCCAGTACTACAGATAAATACGATAGTATCAAGACAAAAGACGATTTTCTGTTGGTCTGGAAGTGGAAGGTACTCAGCCGTATTGTGCATCAGATGGTGGAGTTTATGCGGTAAATGCGTCAAATCCAGCACTATGGGGACATTGCTACGGTCGCATAATTCCAGTGGCCCTGCCTATAATTGCCAACTTGGGGTTCTAGACCATCAAATCACGTCACCGTTTGCGCTATTTGATTCCGGAGGTAATGGCGCCCTAGGATTTAAAACTAAAAATGACGCAGAGATTCAGGCCTAGAGTAGGCTGCATTATGTTTTTGGAAATGTGTATATGTGGGGCGGGGTTGAAGGGGGCAAATAATAGGATAATTGACTGCAGGAATGGCGGCTTAATTCATAAACGAAAACATTATCCATTCATCAGCCTGCAACCAGTTAAGAGCAGGGATTTGGGGAAAGCTGCTGCTGCAGGGGGTGGTTCGGAGTGGATATAGGAAGTGTCTGCAGGAATGTCAACTATTTGGCTTCGTAAAAATAACAGCTCGACATTTACTGCACACAAACAGCTGCCTGGCCACCGAGGGTTTTAATTAAAAGAAGCAATAAACAGATGGTGGTGCGCGAGGCTGCCTGGATGTGAGAGGGCAGACCTCGGAGGAAATGCCGTAATGCGAGGGGGGAGTTGTGTATCCAACATACCTGGAGACTGCATGGGCAGTAATAGAACCTCATTCTTAAAGAAAATAGTGCTGAACAAGTAAATTAGGAAATAACACATACAGGTGCCGATCACGATCCGGCAAAAACCGGGTACGAACCGTCGGACGGAGCATAATCTCCGTCCGACGCGTACCCGGTCGTCAATTTTTACAAACAAGGAATTACGATTCGCACGGGTACACCAGTACCGTACGAATCGTAAAAAAGCCCGACCGACCAAAAAAAAACTACCAATGCGATCCGGAAAAGCGCCGACCTGACGTCGGGACGCTCGCAGCCAGCCATTCACGACCCAGGAATCACGATTCGCACCGACATCACCCCGCACGGTGAATATTTTGCGGCAGCCAAAAACTGCCGGGAAATCAGGACGACGCGAACAAGGACCACCAGTACGCGACGGACAGACGACGACGCGAACAAGGAGGACCAGTACGCGACGGACACACAGGACCACGCGACCAAGGAGGACCCGTACGCGACAGGACGACGCGATCAAGGAGGACCCGTACGCGACAGGACGACGCGATCAAGGAGTACCAGTACGCGACGGACAGACATGGACCCGAACCTACGAGTCATCCCTGCCCTCATAGCAGTCCACCTCCTCTACAGGTTACGACGCAGACGCCGCAGAAGGTCAGAATAACTAAGGGAGGGGGGAAAGTGGGGTGGGGTGGGGGTGGCACGACCAGGGCAGGCCACAAAACAACCACATAAGTCACACACCACACATGGCCTGGACATACCTGACTCCCATGCCCTGGTCACCACGAGGGGGTGGGGGCATGTCCTGATAAGCCAGCGACCGCCACAACGGAAGTCCGTCACCACGCGAACCGGCAACACAACCAGACAGGTACGTCCCGTACCCACGCCTGAAGAGCGTGGGTACGAGTCGTACCACGCCCACACACACACGTCACCCCAACAATGGCGGGACGGATCGTACCCACGTGGCAAAGGCCTGGGTACGGCCCGCACAAGCATCACATAGCGTGGGGACGGATATGTACGGACCCTACCCCCACCCCGTATGCATGGAGCGTACCCCCACCCCAACAGTGTAAGTACGACCCGTACCCCCACCCGCGGACTCACGGACCGTACCCCCCATGCCAACAGTGTAAGTACGACTCGAACCCTCACCCGCGTATGCAAGGAGCGTACCCCCCACCCCATCAGTGTAAGTACGACCCGTACCCCCACCCGCGTATGCATGGAGCGTACCCCCATGCCAACAGTGTAAGTACGACTCAAACCCTCACCCGCGTATGCAATGAGCGTACCCCCCACCCCAACAGTGTAAGTACGACCCGTACCCCCACCCGCGGACTCACGGACCGTACCCCCCATGCCAACAGTGTAAGTACGACTCGAACCCTCACCCGCGTATGCAAGGAGCGTACCCCCCACCCCAACAGTGTAAGTACGACCCGTACCCCCACCCGCGGACTCACGGACCGTACCCCCCATGCCAACAGTGTATGTACGACTCGAACCCTCACCCGCGTATGCAAGGAGCGTACCCCCCACCCCATCAGTGTAAGTACGACCCGTACCCCCACCCGCGTATGCATGGAGCGTACCCCCCATGCCAACAGTGTAAGTACGACTCGAACCCTCACCCGCGTATGCAAGGAGCGTACCCCCCACCCCAACAGTGTAAGTACGACCCGTACCCCCACCCGCGGACTCACGGACCGTACCCCCCATGCCAACAGTGTAAGTACGACTCGAACCCTCACCCGCGTATGCAAGGAGCGTACCCCCTACCCCAACAGTGTAAGTACGACCCGTACCCCCACCCGCGGACTCACGGACCGTACCCCCCATGCCAACAGTGTAAGTACGACTCGAACCCTCACCCGCGTATGCAAGGAGCGTACCCCCCACCCCAACAGTGTAAGTACGACCCGTACCCCCACCCGCGGACTCACGGACCGTACCCCCCATGCCAACAGTGTAAGTATGACTCGAACCCTCACCCGCGTATGCAAGGAGCGTACCCCCCACCCCAACAGTGTAAGTACGACCCAATCCCCCACCCGCGGACTCACGGACCGTACCCCCCATGCCAACAGTGTAAGTACGACTCGAACCCTCACCCGCGTATGCAAGGAGCGTACCCCCCACCCCAACAGTGTAAGTACGACCCGTACCCCCACCCGCGGACTCACGGACCGTACCCCCCATGCCAACAGTGTAAGTACGACTCGAACCCTCACCCGCGTATGCAAGGAGCGTACCCCCCACCCCAACAGTGTAAGTACGACCCGTACCCCCACCCGCGGACTCACGGACCGTACCCCCACCACACCAGTGTAACTAGACTCGTACCCTCACCTCGAATGCATGGAGCGCACCCCCACCGTGTATGTTCCAAGCGTACATATCCAGAAATAGGAGGTGTGTGTGCAGAGTCCACCCAGCAGTGCCCAGAGGCAGGAGGGGTGTGTGCCTATCACTCCCAGCAGTGCCCTGAGACAGGAGGGGTGTGTGCAGAGTCCTCCCAGCAGTGCCCAGAGACAGGAGGGGTGGGTGTGGAGTCCTCCCAGCAGTGCCCAGACACAGGAGGGGTGGGTGCAGAGTCCTCCCAGCAGTGCCCAGAGACAGGAGGGGTGGGTGTGGAGTCCTCCCAGCAGTGCCCAGACACAGGAGGGGTGGGCGCAGAGTCCTCCCAGCAGTGCCCAGAGACAGGAGGGGTGTGTGCAGAGTCCTCCCAGCAGTGCCCAGAGACAGGAGGGGTGTGTGCCTATCACTCCCAGCAGTGCCCAGAGACAGGAGGTGTGTGTGCAGAGTCCACCCAGCAGTGCCCAGAGGCAGGAGGGGTGTGTGCCTATCACTCCCAGCAGTGCCCAGAGACAGGAGGGGTGTGTGCCGATCACTCCCAGCAGTGCCCAGAGACAGGAGGTGTGTGTGCAGAGTCCTCCCAGCAGTGCCCAGACACAGGAGGGGTGGGTGCAGAGTCCTCCCAGCAGTGCCCAGAGACAGGAGGGGTGGGTGTGGAGTCCTCCCAGCAGTGCCCAGACACAGGAGGGGTGGGTGCAGAGTCCTCCCAGCAGTGCCCAGAGACAGGAGGGATGTGTGCCTATCACTCCCAGCAGTGCCCAGAGACAGGAGGGGTGGGTGCAGAGTCCTCCCAGCAGTGCCCAGAGACAGGAGGGGTGTGTGCCTATCACTCCCAGCAGTGCCCAGAGACAGGAGGTGTGTGTGCAGAGTCCGCCCAGCAGTGCCCAGACACAGGAGGGGTGTGTGCAGAGTCCTCCCAGCAGTGCCCAGAGACAGGAGGGGTGTGTGCCTATCACTCCCAGCAGTGCCCAGAGACAGGAGGGGTGGGTGCAGAGTCCTCCCAGCAGTGCCCAGAGACAGGAGGGGTGTGTGCCTATCACTCCCAGCAGTGCCCAGAGACAGGAGGTGTGTGTGCAGAGTCCTCCCAGCAGTGCCCAGACACAGGAGGGGTGTGTGCAGAGTCCTCCCAGCAGTGCCCAGAGACAGGAGGGGTGTGTGCAGAGTCCACCCAGCAGTGCCCAGAGGCAGGAGGGGTGGGTGCAGAGTCCTCCCAGCAGTGCCCAGACACAGGAGGGGTGGGTGTGGAGTCCTCCCAGCAGTGCCCAGAGACAGGAGGAGTGTAACACATGTGTGTGAGGCCAGAATTACCCACATCCATACTGCCTACAAGGGAACATGTCCCCATGAACTCATGTCAACAGACTCCACACACAAGTACAGTGATCACCAATGATGCCACGATTGTTGCAGGTGGAGACATGGCCATGCATGCATGGCCAAAGTAGAAGGGCTCCGTCACACACACAGCTCATGTAGACACTGCTCTGCGCTAAACATTGGGAACACCCTGCAGGGAAGAAATCTGGGTACACAGAGGAAGGAATACACCCTGGGACAATTGCACCATGCAGTAACTGCTTACATGACCAAAGGAAGTTAGCCAACACCTTGTGATGGCACACAGATCCCAGGGTCCCCCCAATGAGCAGAACACTACTACATATCCCACACACCCAAACCCTTAAACACCACCCAAAACCATGTAGCAGCCCCACCAACACCAATACCACCATAGCAGTAGTGTGATAATGAAAACAAAATTAAGCTTTATTCAGCATGAGCACAATGTCCGTGGATCGCAGGCAGTTCAATATTCACAAAGCCCATAGGGCAGTCAATGATTCGCAGCTGTATGGGGGACACAGTGGGATGCGTGTCCCCTACCTTGCCTGCACAGTCAAATGGCATCGTCTTCCATACTGGTGAGGGCATCAGGGGGGGGGGAAGCACCAGGCACCGCAGGGACATCAGGGCAAAGGGGCGGCGTTGTGGGTGCAGGGATGGAGGACTCAACCACAGGGGGTGTGTCATGGCCAAAGGCGGAGGCCAGGATGGCACTACACACCTTAGCAAGGTCCTCCAGGGACTCCCCTGCACCCGAAGGGACCTCAGGCCCCAAGGAGGGGGGGGGGGTCAGAGGGATGGGTCGCAGCGCCACCGGGGGAGGGTGGAGACAGGGGGGGAGACTCAACCACCCTGACCGAGGACTTCCTTGACCGCTTGCGTGGTGGTGTAACTGTGGGGCTCAGGGACAGAGCGGCCATGAAGGAGTCCTTGGGGGAGATGTGGCCAGGAGAGCTGAGGGGAGGGGATTTGGAGGGAGTGGACTGGGTGGAATGCGGACTCCCACTATGGCTGCGTGTCACACGTTTGCCCCCCGACCCAGTGGGTGTGCCTACCTCACCCTGTGTGTGCGTGTCAGGAGGAGTGCGGTGGACCTTCCCTGCTGGTGTGGTGCCTGTGTCTGTTGATGTGGGTGCATGCCGACGTCTGGGTGTATGTGGGACAGGCATGGGAGTGGGAAGTGTGGATGGGGCAGGGGTAGGTGGGGGGAGGTCACGCTGCAGGAGACCCACTGCTGCAGTCAGTGTGGAGTCTATGGACCTCAGCAAGTTGCGTTGGTCAGCCTGCGATGAATGAATGCCCTCCAAGAATGCCTCGATGTTGGTGAGGGTTTTCCCGTGGGCATGGAAGACATTAAGGATCGCAGCCTGACCAACCTGCAGTTGCCGCTGGATGTCCACAGACTCAGCATTGGCGGCAGCAGTGGAGACAGGGGCAGGGGGTGCGGTGCCTGGCCGGAAGGAGACATGCGGTGACCGGGCACGCTGGGAAGGGACACGAGCAAGTGGGAGGCGGCTGATGGGAACTGAGGGGGCGGTGCGAGGTGTTGTTCCGCTGTCAGCTGCTGGTGCAGCCACCGCCCACTCGGAGACATCCTCCTCGGACCTGTCAGCTTCGTATTCTGACGTGCCAGTCGACAGGTCCTCGGCCGCACTATCCTCCACCTCTGTCCCACTCGATGTGCCAGCCCCGATGTCACGGCTGGCACTGGTGCTCGGTCCCTCCGCCTTGCCTGTGTCCATGTCTCCCTCTGTGTCCCCCGACGATGCAGTGGGCAGGGTGGAGAGACAGAAATTAATCAGACAGCTGTACACATCAGTCACATGAGTCCAATCGACATAGGTAACACTGCATAGCCTGAAAAGGAAGATCCCTAACATCTACTAAACAAGGTACCGATGTAGGGCATGAAACACACAGTTGGTTGAGCCACCATGCCACTGAAATACCATGGAGAGCATGAGACAATAGCTAAAGACAGGAAACGGAGTCTGACATAGCACCCAGGCCCTGGGGACAATCCAGCACTGCATCTGCACCACACAGCGTTGGCGAAAATACCGATGACCAGGGACCATATCCATGAACTTGAGACACATGCTGCATAGGTAATGCTGAAAACATGCCCAACATGACTCGGTCACTGCACCTTGCGTGTGTGTCCAGAAACATCACACACTGCCCAGACCCAGCAAGTAGAAATCAGGATTTGACACATAGGCATTGCCCGCCCCAACAAAACCCTACACGAGGCAAATTGTTGAGACACAGGTGGCACCAACATCTCATAGTCTGGGTGATAAACACAGGGGCAGGCAAAATGCAAGATTGGACGTCAAACAGCCAAGGTGCGCCTGTACAAATAATGAGGTACCAGTGCCCATCCTCAGATGAGTATAACAAGACACACAGGCACTGGCAACTGTGAGTATGAAGAAGGACAATCAGGTCAGGCTGCACAGTGGACACCTGTACAAAATAGCACGTCTATATACATGGTGACAGGGGACAATGGCACAGAGCACAACCTACGCTGTAGACACTGAGAGTGTCCACGTTTATGATGACACATACACCACTGAGGAAAAGGTGCCCCAGGGGACAGTAGTGGGCACGCAACTACATGCTACTGAATGGTAATGACTGCAACACACGTCACCATCCCTGCACTATGCGTATCGCACACTCATGCACATCATGTCACAGGCCACTACATAGGACATGCGCGCTGTAAGGCATGACACATGAGAGACCAACTCCCATGTCTGGAGTCAGCATCAGTGCCAACTGACATGGAACCCACATGCAGTGAACTTGACAGTGCACAGGCAAGGTCCCACAACCTGTTACACACCACCCCCACACATGATGCTACAGTCATTGTTCTCGTGGACAAAGCGCCAGCCTACATTACCTTGTGAAGGAGTGACTACACACAGACCAGGGAACACATTGCAAGGAGGGGAAGGGTGGCAGGGGCGCAGCGCTATACTGGGGCAAACAGGATCTGCACAGCACCTTTAAACCCTGCCAGTGAATTCATGCTACTGTGCCCTTACAAATGCCGGTGACACACAACAAACACACATGCACCTACCCCCTTCCGGCTGTTGCATCGCCTGTAAGCGCCTCTCCAGGTCTGGAAAGACCACCGGCAGCACACGCCTGTGGAGGTGGCTCAGACGGCGGCGGCCGCGGTTCTTGTGGCTCTCAGGTGAGTCCCCCAGCAGGAGCCGTGCAATCCTCCGCGTCCAGCACCGGATATCCTGCCAGCGTTTCCTCACCTGGGGCAGGCTCCGCCTCCGACCATCCACACCCCTCACGGCACTGACGGCGGTCAGCCAGATCTGCTCCTTGGCAGTGGCGCCTACCTGTGAGGAGGAACAAGTGACACCACATCAATACACCAGCCACATGTCACAGAGAGACATATGAGTACAAATTAGCTGGTTACAACAAGGCATGTCATGCAGTCAACGCATTGCACCTTTGTCATAGGGACATCATCCCCTGGTGAGGGAAAAAGCAGTACGTGCCATAGTGGGTACACAGGTGGAATGATGGCAATGTCACAATCAATGATCAAGGCTCACACTGTGCATCACACCCACCCCTCCTGTCTCAGGGCACTGCTGTTAGTGATAGGCCCCCACCCCTCCTGTCTCAGGGCACTGCTGTGAGTGATAGGCCCCCACCCCTCCTGTCTCAGGGCACTGCTGTTAGTGATAGGCCCCCACCCCTCCTGTCTCAGGGCACTGCTGTGAGTGATAGGCCCCCACCCCTCCTGTCTCAGGGCACTGCTGTGAGTGATAGGCCCCCACCCCTCCTGTCTCAGGGCACTGCTGTGAGTGATAGGCCCCCACCCCTCCTGTCTCAGGGCACTGCTGTGAGTGATAGGCCCCCACCCCTCCTGTCTCAGGGCACTGCTGGGAGACATCAGGCACCCCCCCCCTGGGACCCCCCCGACAGTACATGGCATGTGTGTCACACCAGGACACAATGCCTGAAGTCACAGTCACAACATAGGGACAGTCTGTGGCAGTGGCCTATGCACTCACCTGATACCCTGGTCGCCCATACAGCATGGAGTACTGTGGGAGGATCACATCCAGCAGAGCCATGTTCTCCTCCAGGGTGAATGGCTGTGTCCTCTCCACAGCCCTTGACATGGTTCCAGGGAATCAGTAGCAGCAGCTGGGTCGACGAATGCAAAGATGTGCAGGCAAGTACTCCCTCATGGGACCTGGCTGCCTTATATGTGCCCTTCTGCCCAGTCTCATGCACAGGAGTACAGAGTGATTGGTCACTCACATTTGCATCCTATGTTTCCACCAATCCCTTCAAACCTAGCAGTCTGTGGGTTCTCTATCGGTTTCATTCTCCTGCATGATGTCAGCCCCACAAACACATTGCAACAAAGTAGAAGAATTCCAACTGACTTCTGCTGTGCACCTTCCAGAACAATTTCGAAATTTGAACTTGGTCTCCATGACAACCAGCATGCATGTAGGCCTTAATACTTGTCCCCTATGTAATTTGGAGCATCACACACAGGTACGGTGCGTTTCGGGGCCCTAGGGCACCCCAAATGCATGGCAACGGCCCGTACATGCATGCCTACGTTCACTATCACTATGGGTCTGCACGCGTATGCGTACTCGTAGTGGTACGGGCCGTACACTCGCATGTACGCTCACTATCACTACGAGTACGCATACGCGTGCAGACCCATAGTGATAGTGAGCGTAGATGCATGTGTACGGTCCGTACCACTACGGGTACGCATACGCGTGCAGACCCATAGTGATAGTGAGCGTAGATGCGTGTGTACGGTCCGTACCACTACGAGTACGCATACGCGTGCAGACCCATAGTGATAGTGAGCGTAGATGCGTGTGTACGGTCCGTACCACTACGGGTACGCATACGCGTGCAGACCCATAGTGATAGTGAGCGTAGATGCGTGTGTACGGTCCGTACCACTACGGGTACGCATACGCGTGCAGACCCATAGTGATAGTGAGCGTAGATGCGTGTGTACGGTCCGTACCACTACGGGTACGCATACGCGTGCAGACCCATAGTGATAGTGAGCGTAGATGCGTGTGTACGGTCCGTACCACTACGGGTACGCATACGCGTGCAGACCCATAGTGATAGTGAGCGTAGATGCGTGTGTACGGTCCGTACCACTACGGGTACGCATACGCGTGCAGACCCATAGTGATAGTGAGCGTAGATGCGTGTGTACGGTCCGTACCACTACGGGTACGCATACGCGTGCAGACCCATAGTGATAGTGAGCGTAGATGCGTGTGTACGGTCCGTACCACTACGGGTATGCATACGCGTGCAGACCCATAGTGATAGGGCCGTACACACGCATCTACGCTCACTATCACTATGGGTCTGCACGCGTATGCGTACCCGTAGTGGTACGGACCGTACACACGCATCTACGCTCACTATCACTATGGGTCTGCACGCGTATGCGAACCCGTAGTGGTACGGACCGTACACACGCATCTACGCTCACTATCACTATGGGTCTGCACGCGTATGCGTACCCGTAGTGGTACGGACCGTACACACGCATCTACGCTCACTATCACTATGGGTCTGCACGCGTATGCGTACCCGTAGTGGTACGGACCGTACAAATGCCTGTACGCTCGCCATCACGATGGGTACACATACGGCAGCACTCCCACAGTGATTTGGGAACATACACAGGCCCTCTTAGCAGCAGTACGGCGGTTTTTACACATCACAGTGGTGATAGGCGACACACAGGTAGGAATAGGGCGGACATACTTGTCCATGGATGGACATACTTGTCCATGGATGGACATACTTGTCCATGGATGGACATACTTGTCCAGGAATGGACATCAAGGCATCGTCTGTGCATTACTACATGTGTGGGGCACAGGTGTGACAGGCTGTGATGTGGAACATGCCTCCTGAGTGGAGAAGGCACCAGATGTATGATGAGATGTGTATAGGTGTACTGTGTGACGGTGCAATGTGTGCCAGGCATGCCCTTGACTCCTTTGACATGTGTGCATGTCGTACTGCGCACTTGGGGTGAGCGTCACTGGCATGGCACGGACACCAACACACGGAAGTGTCCCATGATGCCCGGTACAGGGGTCATGACACATGACTTGTCACTACCCACAGTGCACAATGTGACTATGTCATTTATGTGTCCGGGATTTTCATCAGGTTGATGTTGTAGCACCCTCAAAAGCTGCAGCCGTTGCAGCAACCAACATGTGTCTGTGTGTAGATTGTCATTGCACACTGTTCCGCACACCATGCCACATGTGTTATCGGATGTGAGGTGCACATGTATGCATGGGACACGGAGTAGTGTGACAAAGCCATGTCAGCATCCTCACAAGGAATGTGTGGTGAGTCATGACATGTGCACCTTCATGGCAAGGTGTGTGGGCAGGCCTAGTGTAATGTCATGTGACCTGTGGCTCCGGTGTTCCGCTACCAGTCTCTGCAATCGGCATCCCACTTCTGCTGATGTGTGGGTGTATGTCACTCCTGTCTTGCGTCGGGCTGTTCACTTGCACTGAGACACAGCTATTCCCATGGCGTGGCATGGGGAGGTTCTCAATCTCCGTGTGTAGCTGGGTCTTGGAAGGAGTGTCACCTTACATCCATACGTGTCCTGGGCATGTAGCACATACCTGACTCCCTATGTAGCATGTGTGTATTGCCAGATTTACATGTGCTCAGTAGACATGAGTTGTTGTCATAGTGCACTCACTCTTCCTTGTCACTTCCAAATTACTGCAGAGCGCCGCCTCTTGCCCGAAGAATTCCAGACTTGGCTGCCATGCAGGAGAATGACAGGATCCGGCTCTACCGCTTCACCCAACCGTTGATCCTGGAGCTGACGGCGAGACTGGCACCACACCTGCAACCGCAGCACAGGTATCCTACGGCACTGACACCCCAGCTGAAGGTAATGGCTGCCCTACATTTTCTTGCCACGGGTACCTTCCAAAATACCATAGCTCATGTTGGTGGCATGTCCCAGAGCATGTTCAGCGGTGTGCTGCATGATTTCTTGGAGGCCATGTTGATTCACCTGGATGACTTCATCAAGTTCCCAACCCCTGAACAGATGACTGAGGTCAAGCGTGGATTCTATGCCCTGGGAGGGATGCCCCATGTCATTGGGTCCATAGATGGGACACATGTAGCTTTGGTACCACCACACGCACGGGAGGTGGCGTACCGCAATCGGAAGCACTACCACTCCATCAATGCCCTTGTGGTGTGTCTGTCCAATATGGTGATTTCACATGTCTGTGCTCGTTTCCCAGGAACAGCACACGATGCCTACATCATGAGGCGTAGCGGGATGCCTGATATGATGATGCAGCTGCGCAACGAACGGGCATGTGTTGTTGGTGGGTACAGTCTGTCTGTCCTGTATTCTGTATAGCCGACCAGCACGACCGCTTCACCAGTTCTAACGATGTCCATGTGCTTCCCATGTAGGGGACGCTGGCTATCCCAACATGCCTTGGCTGCTGACACCTCTCCGCAACCCCATCACGCCGGCCCAGCTCCGCTATAACACCGCCCATGGCCGGACAAGGCGAGTGATAGAGAGGACGTTTGGCATGCTGAAGAGCCGATTCCGGTGCCTCCACAAGACCGGCGGTGCACTCCCTTATGCCCCGGCGAAGGTCTGCAAGATCTTCATGGTCTGCTGCATGCTGCACAACATGGCAGTTGAAAGAGCTGTGCCACTCATCCTGAATCAACATGACGAGGACCATCCACCCGTGGAGGACGAAGGGCTTGGCAATGGGGCTAGTGATGTGGAGGATGTGGAGCCGCAAGAGGACATCCGGACTCGGCTCATACGCGACTTCTTTGCTTAGTGGTGAGTACCAGTGTCTGAGTGTGCACGCATTGGTCCCCGTGTGGCATGCGTTGTGATGTGTGTCTCCACCTGCATGTATGGCACGTGGGTCAGAGGTGTGTGTGGGTGTGTCACTGGAGTGATGGTGGCAGTGATGGTAGTATTTCCCCAGTCATAATTGTGACCTAGCATGTTGTCATCCATACATGTGTCGAGTAAATGCACATGCAAGTGGCTGTGCTTTTTGTGGCTGACTTCTTGTGTGTCTTTCTTCCCCAGGTACCTGCGCATGCCGTTTGCTGGTTGCATTGTTGTGGCACTGCTATTCCTCATGGACATGACATCGTGGGCTGACTCAGCGTTACAGGCACGGACACGTTTGGAAGTCTCCATGGGGTAAGGGATGCATCTGGGGTGTATTGGGTGTGGCAGTTGTTCACGATGTGTGCACACTGCCCCTGTCGGGGTTTGGTTCCTCTGCAGCCATGTCACATCCCCATGGGACACGACATGCAGCTGTGTACACCTGAATAGATAGTCTGCCTGGTTGACAGTCATCAGTGATGGGATAGTGGATTGTGATGATGGCATCAATGTGTGTGACACTGCCCTCGGACACATACAGTTAGCATTGGCTTGACATAGTGTGGGACTTCCACATCAGCGGATCTATGGTGTATGGCAGGCTCTCCGTGTGCAGCTGTGGGTATTTAGCTGTTAGCCGACGCTTGTGTGCCAGTACCATGGCTATCACGCATTTGTGCTGCAGAAGGGGGGTGCCAGTGTTGGACCCACATGTCACTCCACATGATGTGTTCATCTGTACTTCGAGTTGCCTCTGCAAACCCGAATACATGACTAATAAAGGTGTCCCTATGCCTCCAAGGTGCCTCTTCTCAGTCAATGCTGGTGTGTTGGCACGGTGCATCCTGCATGTCTGGCATGGTATTCCCTGATTGTGGCTATGTGTCAATGTGTCGAGTCGCAAGATGCAAGCTGTGTGTATGGGCTGAGACTGTGTATTGGGCATGATGTCCATGACTGCGTGGGTATTGTGACATGTGCCATCCCCATGCATCCAACGTTGGCCAGGCCCCCATTCTCTGCATCCACCGGACTCAAGCTTGCAGGACATGGTTCTGCCACCTGTCTACACATACCTGGGTGCCACCCAGGACACTGGACTGGATCCCTGACCTCTGCGCATGACTGTTGGTGTACTCAATGTGTGTGTCAGCACGGTTGTTCGGCCACCCCCTCAGCTGGTTGTGCCCATCACGGGTGTGTATGGTGCTCCATGTCTGTCTTGCCTAATAAACTGTGACCCATGTGTCCTGTGCCAGACTCAGGCCCCAGGGTGTGGATGGTTGAAGAGAAAAGATGACTCAGGCATGTTTAGACTTTACAAGACACGTGTTAGGTAATAATGCTACCAGCAGGCATCTACTCTTCATAGTGTGATTTATTATTGGGGGGGGGGGGGACAAAGTGAGGGGCTTTCCGGGATTAGGGAATCCAAAGTTCAGTAGGGGAGTTGGTGTCCTTGCCATTGGAAATCCTCAGAGTCCATGCCACAGTCTTTGTCAACATTGGTCAGCCAGTGACCAGCAGGGCCATGTGGCAGAGAATGTCTCTTGATGCTGTGATGCTGTTGCTCCAGTGGGCCAGGTGCCAGGCCAGGTGTCCTGGGAGATGGTGATGTAGCAGCCACCCTCACGGTCCTTTCCGTGGACGACCCGGCCTCCTGCGGGGAACCTCACCAGCAGGCCGTGACGACGTCTGGGATGCTCCGTCGGATGTTTCCTCCTCCTCCTCCTGATCCCTCCCTGTGGGTGGTGATGTTCTCCGCCTTCTGGCACAGGGAGGGTCGGCCATGGTGTCGGCCATCCGACGGAGTGTAGCGTGAATCCCCTGGAATGCCGTCACTTGCTCAGCCTGTCTGTCCTCCATCCTCCGTTGGTGTACCAGTAGACAGGCAATTAGCTCCGCATGTTGCTGGGCCTGCTGGGCCTTGATCCCCTCGAGGACGGACACAACCTGGGCCATGCCCGTGGTGTCCTGCCGGTATGAGTCCAGGATGTTACGGACATGGGAAAATACCGGATCCCCAGCCAACTGGTCAGGCTCGCGCCTCCGCCGTCCTCCACTCCCACCACCCCTGCCCACTTGCGCCTGGCCTGCACTTGTGGGCACATGGGGTCTCCGGGACCCCTGAGGGGTGGCATTGGCGTTGTCGCCTGCCTCCTCCTGGGTGCCCGGGACACCGTGTCCCTCCTGGCGAGCCTGGCTGCATTGTGGTGTTGGGGCAGGGATCCTGGGTGTCTCCTGGGATGTGGCAGGAGTGGGGGTGGTGGTTGGCACAGTTGTACCTGACGCAGGTGCTGCAGGTGGTTGGACACCAGAGGGGCAGGTCGGTCGGGGTCGTCCGCAGAGTGGTGAGAGTGGTCGCTGCCGGTGGGATCGGGCTCCTGCATATCCGGGTCCTGTGAGTGTTCCACCACGACGTTGACCTGTGTGTGAGAGAGACAATGTTAATTTTGGTCCATGCAACATCCATGTTTCATCCGTTTCAAAGTTGGCACATTTCCTCTTGGAATTAGGATCTGTCTTGCATTCCACTCACAGTGCACTTGTGCATGGGTGTGTCCCTTGGCCACCACTTTGGCCCCTTTAACTATGTGTGGCACAGTCTTACTTGCTGCGTCAAGTGTGACTGCAGTCAGCAGTGGAGTGGGCAGGTGTGGCGAGCCATGCATTGGCGCCTTCCGTGTAGCACTGTACATGCGCACATGGAGTGGATCCACACACTTATATAATCCAGGTAGCTGTCCTTGTGCTCGTGTACAGGTTGTGACATGGCCCTGTGTTTTGCCATGGTGAAGAGGGGGGGTTCTGGCACTGGCCACCCTTGTCTACATGCACGCAGTCTACCTGCTGACGAGCAGACATTCACACACGCAACACGGCTGATTAGCTCTCCCTGTGTCTCGCTCCCTCTGTGTCCCCCTCTCCCTCCCTCCGTGTGTCAGCCTCCTCCCTCTGTCCGTCTCCCTCCCTCTCTGTCCCCCTCTCCCTCCATCTCTGTCCCCCTCTCCCTCCCTCTCTGTCGCCTTCTCCCTCCCTCTGTGTCCCCCTCTCCCTCCCTCCGTGTGTCAGCCTCCTCCCTCTGTCCGTCTCCCTCCCTCTCTGTCCCCCTCTCCCTCCATCTCTGTCCCCCTCTCCCTCCCTCTCTGTCGCCTTCTCCCTCCCTCTGTGTCCCCCTCTCCCTCCCTCCGTGTGTCAGCCTCCTCCCTCTGTCCGTCTCCCTCCCTCTCTGTCCCCCTCTCCCTCCCTCTCTGTCCCCCTCTCCCTCCATCTCTGTCCCCCTCTACCTCCCTCTCTGTCCCCCTCTCCCTCCCTCTGTGTCCCCCTCTCCCTCCCTCCGTGTGTCAGCCTCCTCCCTCTGTCCGTCTCCCTCCCTCTCTGTCCCCCTCTCCCTCCCTCTCTGTCCCCCTCTCCCTCCCTCTCTGTCCCCCTCTCCCTCCATCTCTGTCCCCCTCTACCTCCCTCTCTGTCCCCCTCTCCCTCCCTCTGTGTTCCCCTCTCCCTCCCTCCGTGTGTCAGCCTCCTCCCTCTGTCCGTCTCCCTCCCTCTCTGTCCCCCTCTCCCTCCCTCTCTGTCCCCCTCTCCCTCCCTCTCTGTCCCCCTCTCCCTCCATCTCTGTCCCCCTCTACCTCCCTCTCTGTCCCCCTCTCCCTCCCTCTGTGTCCCCCTCTCCCTCCCTCCGTGTGTCAGCCTCCTCCCTCTGTCCGTCTCCCTCCCTCTCTGTCCCCCTCTCCCTCCCTCTGTCCCCCTCTCCCTCCCTCTCTGTCCCCCTCTCCCTCCCTCCGTGTGTCACCCTCTGTCACCTCGGCCCAGCTTCCTGGGCACACACTGTTAGCAGATCTTTGAGTGGCCCTTGGCTTGTTGATGTGAGTTTGTTTCTGATCTCCAGGCACCCATTGGGTGTGATGTGTGTCTGTGCGCTGCTGCTGTGGTGGTGTGTGCTGCCACTCTTTCACAATGTTGGCTGTTCATTAGCTGCTGTCATGTGCAAAACAGTGCCTTCACCCCCATGTGTTGATGCAAGGCGTCCGCCATTTGCTGGCAAGTCATTCCTGTGTTGGGACACACTGTTTGTCTGGCTGTGACCTAGGCCATATGGGTAGAGTGAATTGTTGTCTGCTTCTGAGTTGCACTATGTGCTTTTTTGGGCCCAGCCTCCCGCCATCCGGGTTACCGTGTCATGTGTTGTTGTCTTCTGTGGCCTGTGACTTGACATTGTCCAGCTGGGTGCATGGGGCATGGTGGCAGCAGTGGCATGTGCGTGCTCATGGAGTGTGGTTGAGTCATGCGATGGCTTGTGGTGGTTGCGTGCCTGTTAGTGATGTTGGTTGTGGATGCCGTTCCCCCCATGTGAGGTGCGTTGTTTGTGTACTCACCCGGGTCTCGGAGTCCTTCTAATCCTTCGACTGCCTCCACCGGCAGTATGGCCATCACCCTCTCCTCCCAGGGATGGTAGTGTACGGGTCTGCGGGAGGGCCCTCCTCCGGTGGCGTTGGCCTGGTCGTGTTCATCCTGCCTCTTGGCTCGGACCCTCCTCCGCAGATCGTACCACCTGTTCTGGCATTCCTGCCTGGTCCGTCTGGTGTCCGCAACAGCATTCACAGCATCGACGATGGTCTGCCACATGGCTGTTTTTGCTGCCTGGCTGGTGTTTCTGACCAATGTTCCAAAGATCTGTGGCTCGACTCTGAGGATTTGATCAACAAGAACCTCCAACTCTCGGTTACTGAACTTTGGATTCTTGGTAGTGGGCATGATGAGGGGTGTGGATGGTGGGGGGGTGTGGATGGTGGGGGTGGTGTGTGGATGGTTGTGGGTGTGTGGGTGTGGTTGTGCAGGTGCGTGTGTGTGTGAATGTGATGAGGGTGTGTTTGTGAAGGTGGTTGTGTGAAGGTGTGCAAGTGTAAGGTGTAGTAAAGGTTGAGGTCTGGTGCTGTGGGTTGTCTGTGGGGTCTGGCAGCAGTGGGTCTGTTGCAAAGGCTCATGGTTTGTGTGTGTGGGCCCTTTTTATTGGTCCATTGGTGGGTGTGGCTGTGTTTGAATTGTGGGTGGGTTGGTTATAAGGAGTGGTGGTGTATTGGGCCTCTGTTTGTTTTTGGCAGTTGCAGGTCAGTGAAGGTGTTGTTTTAGTGTTTTTTGGCCATGTTTAGTGTCTTTGTGCCATTCGAATGGTGTATTGTTGTGTTGTTTTGTTTTGTCCTGGTTGTGTCCGTGCGTTTTGAGCGTGTGTACGGTGTGTACATGGGCCATTTGGTTGTACGGTGCTGTCCTTGTGTGTGGCTTGGTACGACTCGTACATGCGGTTGTGATGTTGGGGCCTGGGGTGCGCTCCGTAGTTAGGAGGTTGTGTTGGGGGTAGGACTCGAACGTACTGGGATGTACATACACGGTGGTTCGACACGTACAGGGGTGGGGGTAGGACTCGAACGTACTGGGTACACGGTGGTACGACACGTACAGGGGTGGGGGTAGGACTCGAACGTACTGGGATGTACATACACGGTGGTACGACACGTACAGGGGTGGGGGTAGGACTCGAACGTACTGGGATGTACATACACGGTGGTTCGACACGTACAGGGGTGGGGGTAGGACTCGAACGTACTTGGGTGTACATGGTCGGTGGTATGACACGTACAGGGGTGGGGGTAGGACTCGAACGTACTGGGGTGGGGGTACACGGTGGGACGACGCGTACAGGGGTGGGGGTAGGACTCGAACGTACTGGGATGTACATACACGGTGGTTCGACACGTACAGGGGTGGGGGTAGGACTCGAACGTACTGGGTACACGGTGGTATGACACGTACAGGGGTGGGGGTAGGACTCGAACGTACTGGGGTGGGGGTACACGGTGGGACGACACGTACAGGGGTGGGGGTAGGACTCGAACGTACTGGGATGTACATACACGGTGGTTCGACACGTACAGGGGTGGGGGTAGGACTCGAACGTACTGGGTACACGGTGGTACGACACGTACAGGGGTGGGGGTAGGACTCGAACGTACTGGGGTGGGGGTACACGGTGGTAGGACACGTACAGGGGTGGGGGTACGACTGGAACGTACTGGGGTGGGGGTACACGGTGGAACGACACGTACAGGGGTGGGGGTACGACTGGAACGTACTGGGGTGGGGGTACACGGGGGTAGGACACGTACAGGGGTGGGGGTACGACTGGAACGTACTGGGGTGGGGGTACACGGGGGTAGGACACGTACAGGGGTGGGGGTAGGACTCGAACGTACTGGGGTGTACATGCACGGTGGTATGACACGTACAGGGGTGGGGGTAGGACTCGAACGTACTGGGGTGGGGGTACACGGTGGTAGGACACGTACAGGGGTGGGGGTACGACTGGAACGTACTGGGGTGGGGGTACACGGTGGTAGGACACGTACAGGGGTGGGGGTACGACTGGAACGTACTGGGGTGGGGGTACACGGTGGGATGACACGTACAGGGGTGGGGGTACGACTGGAACGTACTGGGGTGGGGGTACACGGGGGTAGGACACGTACAGGGGTGGGGGTACGACTGGAACGTACTGGGGTGGGGGTACACGGGGGTAGGACACGTACAGGGGTGGGGGTAGGACTCGAACGTACTGGGGTGTACATGGACGGTGGTATGACAGATCCAAAGATCTGTGGCTCGACTCTGAGGATTTGATCAACAAGAACCTCCAACTCTCGGTTACTGAACTTTGGATTCTTGGTAGTGGGCATGATGAGGGGTGTGGATGGTGGGGGGGTGTGGATGGTGGGGGTGGTGTGTGGATGGTTGTGGGTGTGTGGGTGTGGTTGTGCAGGTGCGTGTGTGTGTGAATGTGATGAGGGTGTGTTTGTGAAGGTGGTTGTGTGAAGGTGTGCAAGTGTAAGGTGTAGTAAAGGTTGAGGTCTGGTGCTGTGGGTTGTCTGTGGGGTCTGGCAGCAGTGGGTCTGTTGCAAAGGCTCATGGTTTGTGTGTGTGGGCCCTTTTTATTGGTCCATTGGTGGGTGTGGCTGTGTTTGAATTGTGGGTGGGTTGGTTATAAGGAGTGGTGGTGTATTGGGCCTCTGTTTGTTTTTGGCAGTTGCAGGTCAGTGAAGGTGTTGTTTTAGTGTTTTTTGGCCATGTTTAGTGTCTTTGTGCCATTCGAATGGTGTATTGTTGTGTTGTTTTGTTTTGTCCTGGTTGTGTCCGTGCGTTTTGAGCGTGTGTACGGTGTGTACATGGGCCATTTGGTTGTACGGTGCTGTCCTTGTGTGTGGCTTGGTACGACTCGTACATGCGGTTGTGATGTTGGGGCCTGGGGTGCGCTCCGTAGTTAGGAGGTTGTGTTGACTGGAACGTACTGGGGTGGGGGTACACGGGGGTAGGACACGTACAGGGGTGGGGGTAGGACTCGAACGTACTGGGGTGTACATGGACGGTGGTATGACACGTACAGGGGTGGGGGTAGGACTCGAACGTACTGGGGTGGGGGTACACGGTGGGACGACACGTACAGGGGTGGGGGTACGACTGGAACGTACTGGGGTGGGGGTACACGGTGGTACGACACGTACAGGGGTGGGGGTACGACTGGAACGTACTGGGGTGTGGGTACATGGGGGTAGGACACGTACAGGGGTGGGGGTAGGACTCGAACATACTGGGGTGTACATGGACGGTGGTATGACACGTACAGGGGTGGGGGTAGGACTCGAACGTACTGGGGTGGGGGTACACGGTGGGACGACACGTACAGGGGTGGGGGTACGACTGGAACGTACTGGGGTGGGGGTACACGGGGGTAGGACACGTACAGGGGTGGGGGTACGACTGGAACGTACTGGGGTGTGGGTACACGGGGGTAGGACACGTAAAGGGGTGGGGGTAGGACTCGAACGTACTGGGGTGTACATGGACGGTGGTATGACACGTACAGGGGTGGGGGTAGGACTCGAACGTACTGGGGTGGGGGTACACGGTGGGACGACACGTACAGGGGTGGGGGTATGACTGGAACGTACTGGGGTGTGGGTACACGGGGGTAGGACACGTACAGGGGTGGGGGTAGGACTCGAACGTACTGGGGTGTACATGGACGGTGGTATGACACGTACAGGGGTGGGGGTAGGACTCGAACGTACTGGGGTGGGGGTACACGGTGGGACGACACGTACAGGGGTGGGGGTACGACTGGAACGTACTGGGGTGGGGGTACACGGGGGTAGGACACGTACAGGGGTGGGGGTACGACTGGAACGTACTGGGGTGTGGGTACACGGGGGTAGGACACGTACAGGGGTGGGGGTAGGACTCGAACATACTGGGGTGTACATGGACGGTGGTATGACACGTACAGGGGTGGGGGTAGGACTCGAACGTACTGGGGTGGGGGTACACGGTGGGAGGACACGTACAGGGGTGGGGGTACGACTGGAACGTACTGGGGTGGGGGTACACGGTGGTACGACACGTACAGGGGTGGGGGTACGACTGGAACGTACTGGGGTGGGGGTACACGGGGGTAGGACACGTACAGTGGTGGGGGTACGACTGGAACGTACTGGGGTGTGGGTACACGGGGGTAGGACACGTACAGGGGTGGGGGTACGACTGGAACGTACTGGGGTGGGGGTACACGGGGGTAGGACACGTACAGGGGTGGGGGTACGACTGGAACGTACTGGGGTGTGGGTACATGGTGGTACGACACGTACAGGGGTGGGGGTAGGACTGGAACGTACTGGGGTGGGGGTACACGGGGGTAGGACACGTACAGGGGTGGGGGTAGGACTCGAACGTACTGGGTACACGGTGGTACGACACGTACAGGGGTGGGGGTAGGACTCGAACGTACTGGGGTGTACCTAGACGGGTGGGGGTGTACATACACGGGGGGTACGTGTCGGACGTACGGAGGCTGGGGGGAGTGTTGGGCGCGTATGCGGGCACATGTCTCCATGGTTGCTATAGGAGTTCGGTGCGGACGGTGTTTTTTCCATACGGTTGTGACCTCGGACGCACGGGATGGATCGTGATTCCTCGGTCGGACTTGACTTTTCACGTTTGTACGGTAAATCGTCCGAGGACGTGTCGGACACATTTTCCGACCCGAGGACGTGTGGGGAATGGTTCCCAATGCGGTTCGTATGGACTTTTTCCCATGCGAATCGTGATTGCCAGTTCGTACGGCACTTGTACGATTCGTACGGTAAAAAGACCGGATACGAGTCGCACGGGGTAATTTTTTACCGGATCGTGATCGGCACCACAGTGTAAAGTAAAGGGGCCAGTAACCATGGAAGGATACAGATGACGAAATGGTCGTCATAGGGAGGGACTAATAGGCCGATAAACCAATAGAAGGCAGCACTTAGTAAAAGACAAAGACACAAGCCAATGAAAAAGATGGGCGGGGGAGTGAGCGCGGCTTCACTCAGTACTGAACTACCCCAGGTCTTCCTTAGAGCAGCGCTTGCTCCCTGACTCTAGGCTCGACCTAATGAGCACTGAGGAAGTGAAGTGCACGTAGCGCTCCTCCTCCACCCTCTCCCATCCCATGCCTAGGCCCCGCACCTCCCTACAGCGCTGGCTAAGAACTGACAAATGCAAAATAAAACGATGCAACAACATTGTATTATTTTACATTTGCTGGCTCTGAGCCAGGCAGTGGGGCGACGCTCCTCAGTCATTGCAAAGGTGCCCCCGCTGGGTGTGCTGATAGCAACTTGAGGTTATGAGCTTTTGAGCCCGATAGGCCAAAGTGCTAGTTATGGTGACTTTGTATCTAATGCAGTTGGTTTTGAACGAGTTGCGGGCTAGCAAGGAAAGTTAGTCAGGACCTGACTGGGAGCTGACAGCAGCCCTGGGAAAAATGTTCAAACCAGTTCTCACTCCCTCCCTCTCTTTCCATCCATCCAGTTTCTGTCTCTCTCCTCTCCTCACTTTTTCTCCACCTTCTCTCTGATCGCTCTATCTTTTCTGTAGCTTTCTCCTGCTCACGTGTATCTCTGTCTCTCTCTTTCTCCCTCCCCCGCCTCGCTCCCCCCCTGCCCCACCACAATGCTGCACATTTTGCCAGAATCTCGGGGTTGCTGAAGAGAGTGAGGAAGTGTGCCTTCCATAGCTGGCCTCCAGTGACAGGAATGGTCAGTCGCCGAGTTCTATCAGGGTAGGTGTTATATGGGTGTGCTGACACTGCAGGAAGTCTGAATGGGGTCAATGTGGAGTCTGCAAGGCACTGGAAGGGCGGGGCGCTGCCACCCTTGAGGTGGAAGGGGGAGGCTTGACTGGAAGTCTTGAAATGGCTTTCAGGGAGAGCTCTGACTCACCCCGTGGACACCTGCCCAGGGCCCTCTGTCCTGCACGTCCTGTGCGCCTTTACTCAACGTCGTGTTTGAGCACCTTCACAATAATTATGTAAATAACTCAATGTCATGTTGATTAATAACTCCACAACAAGTGGTGTAGATGCGTAGTCTTCTGGTGGGACACAGGATTTCAGGTCAGCGCGCACAGGTTGAACAACGCGGCCCTGGAGGAAGTTTGACTGTGCGCTGCGGCTACACAGATAATTATAATGATCACATGAAAAGACAGAGCCAGGCCTTTGTGACCCTATTGTGAAAACACCATGGAGTCGTGCAACACCAGTGAGCGCCACATCCGAAAGGACCCATATTAGTGATAACAAAAGAACACAACAGATATCAGTCACAATTAAGAAGATAGAGGAGCCGGATGCAGGAGTGTACTGGTGCGGGCTGTATTTCCATCGCACAAACGAAGTTCAGATAATGAAGAAAATAGACCTGCGTATTTCCGAAGGTGAGTCCAGGTCGTTTTAAATTCCAAATCCACAGAGCTCATGCTTATTGTATCGAATTGTTTTCTCCATCATTGTTTGTAGGCCAATCGCAACACAAGAGGCTGCCAACTTGCACATTTTTCTCCAATAGCATCTCACCCGTCCCTTCCCATATCCCCAATGGTCAACAATCACTCCTATTCCCATCCAGGAATCTAGAGGATTTGACCTGATGGATACATGTTTAAAGGCCAGACTTCTCTAGATAAACTACATTTAAACTCCAAAGACATTGTGTTAAGAACTTTTGAATTGTATCCGTCTAGAATTTAGACCTCTTAGCTAAACGTGTCTAACCCTAGAGTAAGAAAAACACTGACATTTATTAATTCTAGTTCCTTTGATCTCTGAGATTAAAGACATTTTTGCAGACCAGAGATCTAGAAACTTTGAGCTCTAGTAATCGAGGATCTTTAAACTCCAAGGAAATCGATCTAGTAGGTTTACACTGTAGGGATATAGAAGCTTGGAGCTCAAGGGGTATGGTATCTTAAAAGGGAAATAAGTTTGATAGTTTATCAGTATCTAGAAGCTTTAAACATGAAGGATACAGTATCTTTAAACTCAATGGAACTTCATATAAGAACTTTTAGACGTTTTTGATCTAGGTTTGATCGGTAGTGGGACAGTCCCTCTAAAAGCTATTCCAACCATTGTATGTTTCAAATTCACTTCTCTTCTCTTCTCATGCTGAATGGTCTCCCTCCTTTTCCTTCCTCTTTGTCCCTCATACCAGTGATTTTAGGTCTTACATACCGGAGAGATTTATGCTCTAGGTGAAATCCTCTTGAGGACCACACCAAAAACTTCCAGTGGGCTTAGATCCCGTCTGTTGCTTACCATTGGTTGACTTTCTGTCATTCATATTTGCTTGCTTCTTATTCAATGACTTGTCTTCCTCTTGTTGTTTTTGTTTCTACTCTGGAGCTCAGTGGCATAACAATAGCCCCGCAGCCCCAGCAGTGCGGAGGGGCCCGAGCTCCAGCAGGCCCCTCCAGCACTGTGCAAGGACAGCGGGTCCCTGGACTTAGAGCTCCTGGCTGGATCCGGGGCATGAGGGGCACCCTCCATGTACTTTGCAGGGTGGCCCCCTCAAGGTTCGTTATGCCACTGCTGGAGCATAGCCTCTTTCGCATCCTTTTCATTGCCTTACAATGCTCATATTTATGGAACTACATTTTTATTTGTCTTTCAGCACTCCATGAGAGTGTAAGTGCTGCTTCCCACCTCCAATAACACACCCCGTGGGTGCTTCTTGTTGCTTCCTCATTTATTTCTCTCCAGCTCCTCCATTGCTCCCCCCACCCCTTCTCCACCAGCCCAGCCTCCATTCTGGATTTTCTTTTTCTTTTGGAGGGCTAGGAAGCTGTAATTTTACTGCAAGGTTACTCAGCAGTGCAGAAAGTGATAATATGCTAAAAAAGAAAAAAAAATTGTTTTATTTACCGATCCAAGTGGACTCCACCATCTTGGATTGTTAAATAAATAAACAGGCAATTGCAATGCAGTAGATCTCGCATTTGCTTGACTTTGAGCTATTGGCATTGAATATGACAATGCCTTTTATTTATCTGTTTTGATAATTAACACATAAATAAAAGGCATTGTCATTTACAATGTCAATAGCTCAAACTCTTGTAAATGTGAGGCTTATTTCATTTCAAAGAAGAGGCCGCCATTATCCTGAGCTGCTTGAAAAGTGAAAGTGCGCATGGCGCGCTGAATGTTGCAGAAAAGCATGTTGTGCCTGCAGTAGGAGAAACTCATAAAAAAATAGTGCTTACAGACTAAATAAGAGATACCGAGATACCATGTAACAACCGAAGTAAAAGGGCCAGTCCTCATGGAAGGTTACAAATGAAGCCAAGGCTATTATTATTACTAAGGAGGGATTAACAATCCTATTAACGAATCAGAAGCCAGCCTTTACAAAGAAAAATTACACAAGCCAATGAAAAATATGGGCGGAGCTTAAAGTCCATACTCAAATACAGCATGCCTCGCAGAGCAGCGCATGCTTGAGCTAAAAAAATAAGAAACCAAATGACACCCGCCTCATTCCCCTGGCTCGAATATGCATAGCTACATGTTCATCAGCACACATGCCAGTTCAGGAACAAGACTGTACACAAAATATCCGATTTGACAATCCAGTACAGTAACCAGCTAAGCAGGCTATATCATATGAAATACCATAAAGGGACTTGCAGAGCTGATCAAAGTTACCACCATGCTGACAACCAAAAAAGTGTGCGTCTGTCTCTCACACTTCATCATCCAACACACTGCTACATAACATGTCCCATTACCCGATAACCACCCCTCAGTGGTCATCACATACAACATCGAAGCAGTTCCCACATAGGTTCAAAACAATGACAATATTCATCCTACCATGCACCCTACACTGTGTAGCGTGCTACTCAGGTAGGCAAGAGCTTCAGCGGCACTGCAATACATTACAATCTCTCAACCAATGACATTTCCCTCTCTTGTTCTCTTCTCTCTCCAAGAACTCCTCCATCAATCTCTTCCATCTCTTTTCCATGCACACGTCCACTCCCAATGTCTCTCTTGTGTTACTCTCTGCCACTCACCACACCGCCATGGACCTAGCAATTTCACTTCATACCACTTTCAGCACTCTGCCTCAAAGCCTCAATGTTGGTCTCTATTTTCTGCTACATCACTTCCTATTACTATGATTCCACTAACCAACCCGAGGTTATGAGAAGATGAAGATGCAAAATAATCCTTCAATGTCACCACAAGACTGAAGCCCAGCAGAGTTTTACAGGTATTTATATATTTTTCTTTGCTGTATGGAGATGTCGGTGGTCACTTCGAAGTACTTTGCTAGGTGGGGAAGGGAGGTTACAGGTGGTGAGAATGGATGCATTGAAGGTTCATATACTACTGCCCTTCACACCTTCAGTTTGATCCAAAGTTCATTTGTTAGGGCTTTCCTAAATGCCATAAGTCTGATTTTCAAGAGGAGGGATAAAGCAAGTGTGGTCTAGACAGAGGATTCTTGTATTGGAAGCATTCTGCATTCAAACCATTTGTATCTCACTGGATGGGACCATTGTCTGTTTTTAGTGGAGTACATCGGGCGCCTCTGAAACATTTTCATACCTTCTACTCACCTGTCAGCTGTAGCCCAGTAAAGGTTATCTATCCTTTGGAGGCTCCTCCCACAATACCGGGAGCATCATATCCTTGAGAGGCCCCTCCCCCAGAGGGTACTATCCCTGGAAGGCCCCTTCCCCAGACAGTCCTTTCTTCTGGAGGCCCATCTCACAATGTCTAGAGCGTCCTATAGAGGAAGCCCTGTCTCGTGAAACATGCTGTGTAACTATGTAGTTCAGTCATGAAGGCGGGCATAAGGACTGGGATGGGTAAGGGAAAATAATGACAGTAACCAAGGAGTAATTCACATTTTATTTCCTTATTTCCATAAAATTCCAAGTCCTTTCAACCCAGTTTCAGAGATCAGCACAGAGCTCACCACAGCTGTCAAGTCTATACTAGGGCCTATGTAGTACATCACATGGACAAGGGAAATCTACCGGTTGTAAATTAGAAGGAAGCCAAACAAACCTCAGCCACTACCTCAACTTGTAATGGGAGGTAAATGATGATATGCCAACCCCAAAGCCTAGCTACACAGGTCTACAGGTACACCACCGTCCAGGAAGCAAAGTATTATCTGTGCAAATTTCCCTAGAGTATATGGAAGGCCCATAATTGCCGTCACCAATGTTAGTTCACCATGAACCAGCTCACCGTCATTGCTCTTAAGTGATATCACTGGTGGAAGGCATAACTGTAGGAAAGTGCCCCTTTCTGTATTGTCACCCCCACTTTTTTCTCCAATTGCTGATGGCTATGACTCTGATAGTGCACTGGAGTCTGCTGCCCATACCCCAGGGGGTGTGCTCTCTCCCTAAAACTGTTATGTTTACTTCAGTAATCCCAAATTGGCAAAGACTTTACCCACTATAAGTCCCTAGTATAAGTTAGAAGGAGAACCTAGAGCACTGATGGAAAAGAGGTCCTCAGGGCAGCAACATGGTCTTGTACCACCTTGAGTGATCCACACAAATTAATGACTGTGTGTCTGCCAGTACAGACTACTAGAGCAGTGCAAACTGTTCAAACTTGACTGTGCCCTCACCATGTGTGGCACAGTCACCTGCACTGATTTTTATATATATCAGACACCCCTAAGGAAGGCCACCTGAGCCCAGGAGGCAGGGTGCAATATATTAAGGGTGAAGAGTGCAAGCCTATATGTCCCTATAGTGGTTTTCCCCATTGAAAACCACTATAAGTGTAAGCGGTCCCATAGGATAACATGGGCTGGTACCCAGGCATACTCAAGGTCGCCTGCTCCATTATGGTACGGACAAAATATATCATGTTTGGTATCAAACTACATGCCTTGTCATCCCTGACACAATCCTCATGTCAAGGGTGATGTGGCATGCACCCAAGTGGAGACACTGGATGGTGCCCACCTGGTTGTCACAGCTGTCCTATGCTTTGGCTGGCAAGCCTGCGTTTTCCCTTAACTGCTGCTGCCAGGACAGGATTCTGACCTCCTGCTAGGCAGTGTGAATGATCCCAGGAGTCAGAAGTAAAGGCATGGGCAAGAAGGAGGTCACACCTCCCTCCTCCCATGCAGGCTAGTGAATGGACACATCAAGGCGATGAGCTACAAAGGCTTCACACCCTCTGATATGAATGGGGGATGACTCCCAGTGGAGGAAACAGCCCTCCCCCTGCCCCAGGCACATTGTCTAGGGACAGGTTGGAAATTAGCTATGCAAGTTAGAAGGCTGACAACACCTCCAGGGGGAGCAGCACGGTGTGTACCCTAAATATGTTTTTCCCTATGTTTAGGAGTGGCAGAATAGAGAGTTCTGGGTAGAAAAGGTAACCCACTCCACTGGATGTGGTCACCTCAGGGGCAGATAAGCTGCAGGATGCAGCTGCCAATTAGCTACTAGTCTCCACACCCCTAACTCACCTAAATCTATGATTTAAGGGAAACCCCTGACACCAGAACGTCAGATCTGATTAACCTGCATTGAAGAAAAACCAAGAAGGAACCCGTGTCCATGACAACAGGACTTTGCCCACCAGCCAAAGCTAAAGAGGGATACTCTGTCCCTGTGGCAACACTTTGGACCTGTGAGAATGAATTTCATCCTTGGCTCAAACTTGCCATCCCCTGATTCACGGATCGCTGTGGAAACCAAAAGCACCCTCAGACTCACCTGGACTAGTGGCACTAGTCCCCTGCACATAGGAGGTAAAAACACTTCCAGGATCTGAAGAATCACCGGCCATCAGGCCCACCAATGGATCAAAGAAAACCAGATGGTCCAGTACATTGTGGGAGTTGAAGTCCTGCCTGTCCAACATTTCAGGCAACTACCTCACACCCCGGACCCTCTGAAGTGCCCATTCCTTTTAGCTGGGCTTATCGCTGCCAAGGCATGTGGGTCGCCAATCCGGCAACTGACCCCCAAACTCGACACTGCATCTAGAGGGAACACAATGCAACCAGTATCTGACATCAGCAACTGTGTCTCCTGTTTGTTTTTGAATCTTGTTTCTTGCAGCGCCGTGTAAGCGGTAAAATCAGCAACAACCGTGGCTTCCGTTCAGCACTGTAGACAGCCAGAGCACCTCTGCACCCAGACTCCCTGGGCTAGGTAAAATTGTACTGACTGTCGTGGCCTGATCCTAGGACCCACCCAAACTCAACCCTGCAAGGGTTCCATGTAATTCAACCTCAAAGTGGCTGATGGTCACTAGTGTTTTCCCCACTGACTGCAATGTTATGTTTTTCATGTAATATTTTGCACCGATCTAATATTGCTTCTAAAATCTATAACTCGGGGGGCATGACCAAGATGGCGATCTGGTAGGTCGCATGTCTCCGGGGCTCCCCGCTCCTGGCCTTCCTGCCTGGTCATTTCGCAGCCTAAAACCCCAGCACAAACGCCAACAACGGCTAAAAGAGGAGGCCCGTGCAGAGGTGAATCGATATAGGGGAAATTCGAGGACTTCGGTCCCGTTCTGCGCCTTTGGGCGGCCTGGAGCAAGTGGGCGACGGAGAGAGAAAATGGTGCCCGGACCACGTTGAGACTGCCCCGCCGACTGAGCTGGCGCCCTGAGAGCCCGAGGTGGAAGTGGAGACGAGGAGGGGCAATCGGATATTGAAACAACATCCCCGGTGCGGACCTCGTCGGACGACGGCGGGGATCAGATCGGGCGACCCACCTGCAGGGGCGGATCAGCCGATGAGGGGTCTCCGGGGGACGTGCTGCGGGGCCCGGCGTGGTCGGCCTACTACGCAGAGAAGAGAAGAGTGGTAAACCCTCATCGCTCGCAGCTGCACGAAGGGGTGGAGCAGGAGAGGTTTCCCCGGCTAGCCATCCGGAGAGCGCAAAGGCGGAAAGCGCCTGGACACGAGGTGGACACTGGGGCCTCCGGGGGCCTCCGAGCGACTCCATTGAGGGCAGCACTGGGAGCAAGCGACGAGCTCGGCCTATGCTGTTTGCCGCAATTGAGGCTGGGCGGGAGACCGAGAGACTGCTGAGCGGGCCTCCGGGTGCGGCCTCCCACCGGGACAACTGGCAGACGACGGAGCGGTGGGCCCTGTTCCCGGGCTTTGCCGGCAGCCTAGACGGAGGAGCTTCGGCACGACCATGAGGTGAGGAGGGGTGAGCTGGAGCCGAGCAGCGGCTGAGTAGCAGGCAGGCACCTACCCAGCTAGGGCAGCCACCTGGAGTGGCGTGAATTGGAGGGGAGAGAAGGAGGGGGCCCCTGGGAGACACAACACAGAAGAGACGGCGGCGGGGCACCCCCAGTGCCACCATACGGAGCCACGACCCAGCAAACGTAGGGGCCAAAAGCCACCAGAGTAGTGGGTCCTGACGGTGAGGCCCTCTAGCCTGAGCTGCCCTGATGTTGATTCCGGCAGCCGATCGGGGCTGGGAATAGGGAAGGCCCGGCGCGACTGCGTCCCCGCACTGTGGATTTGGCACCAGGAGAGCTGGGCAACGCCGGAGGGTAGAACAGATGAAGCAAGGCTCCCTCTAAGAAACATCACACGACAAACTGAGCTGGGGCTGGCCTCCCCCGCAGCGAGCAGACAGTGTATAGAGGGTGTCCGGAGCGCCTGGGAGAGACGTCGGGTGGGGCCTCTGATCATCCCTGAGGGTAGAAGAGAACACAACGGGGGTTTAGAACATCGAGACCGGGTCAACGAAGAAGTGCAAGGGCTCTCGGGAGCCAAGAGGCAGGCGAGTTACGGTCACCTACCCAAAGCACTGGCCTGGAGGAAGAACGCCCAATGGGACATCAGGGCAATGAATACCCACCCGACCAGAGCAGTCTGAAACTAGAGAAGCGACGAGGTGCCAACCCATACATAGGCCGGGCCGCCAAGCGCGAGTGGAGACTGTTGGAGTAGAGGGGACGCGGCCACAAATACAAAAGGAGCGGACATTCGGCCAGAGCGCTCGGCTGGCGGAGAAGGACGGCAGCTCTGCCTACACCCGCCGACCAAGGGGGTGCACGTCTACGGCAAACAAGACCCACACACGGAGGGAAGCAGAAGATGGACGCACGAGACCGCAGCACACCGGAAGAATAGGAGGGTCTTTCTTACCAGACTGGAGACAACAAAGGTGCTGTTGTCCTGAGAGCTGAAGGCGGAGCGACAATCAGGCGACCCCATTGGGAGAGATCTTGGGGCAGCCCCCACTTGACAAACGATCCAGTGATGGCCTCGGTGAGGAAGAAAGGGGAACGATCTCTGAAAGACATGCTCACTAAGGGTCCCCCTCCTGGTGACAAAGAAAGTAGACTGTCCACCAGTCCGAAAACTCTTGCGCCCACAGACGACGGAGAGTCCCCTATTACACGTACCTTCCTAGAATCACTCTTCAAAGTTCTCAGAGAGGACTTCCAAACACTTAAAGGTGAAGTGAAGAGCGAAGTGCGGGAGATCCGCCGGGATGTGGATGCGGTCGGAGAGAGAGTGGTGGCAATTGAGAACCGAGAGGTCACCAAGGGAGAAGAAAATGAACAACTCCAACAAGAGGTGATCTGCCTGCGTGATCAACAAATAGATCTGCAGGCACACACTGAGAACCTCGAGAACCGTTCAAGATGGAATAACATCTGCGTCCGAGGAGTCCCCCTCGAAAATGGAGGAGCCGAACGTAGCCCATTATTTGCAGGGATTGTTTCATGACATTTTGGGGGAGCCCCAGGACTTTGACATTTGCATCGACAGGGCACACCGTGTTGGACTGCCCAGGCGGGCACCGGCTCTTCCCCCGGACATCCTTGCCTTTTGACCAGACTTTCCTCTCAAAGAAAGAATACTTCGAGAGGCTCGATCGAAGCAACCCATTACATACCAAGGACACCCTTGTGCTTTATACCAATACCTGGCCTCCATCACACTGCAAAGGAGGAAAGCTTTCCGGGAAGTGACTGCTCACCTGAGAGAACAAGGAGTGGCGTACTCCTGGGGCCACCCATTTGGACTGATCTTTAAGCTGAACGGTAAACTCCTTCAACTCCAATCTCTTCAAGAAGCTTGTTCATTACTAGGGCTGGCGCATCACGGCACGGAGGAACCACTCAGTCAAGCGCAGACCTTGTCGAGCAATGAGTGGCAGGTGGTGGGACTTCGACGCTCGCCCACCCCAGAACGACACCCAAACCGAAACACTATCGCAAAAGAAAGGCTGGCAGCCCTCGAGACAGTCCAGAAAGAAACTACGGCGACGGCCCACCCATGAGTCCTACAACAGGGTTTGAGTATTGAGTAGCATTGTTATTGCCAGGGACCGGGGGGGCCGGGGGCGGGGGGCCTGGGACGATTGGTCCACACAAAGCCCCCGACTTTCTACACACCTCATGCCCACACCGTGGTACGATGGGCAATGGACCGTAGAACTTTGGGGTCTCCAGGTTAGGGAAAGGGAGGGTGGAGGGGATTTAGGGGAGGAGTGGGTGGGGGTTCACTGTTGTGGGGAGTGGGGTTTGTAGGGGTTTTGGAGGGAGTGGGCAGGGGGAAATGCTGTGCTACAAATGATGGGGTCCCGACGGGGGCTCACATTCTCAATCGACGAACATTGAGATCCTCTGGGGGGTCAAGGGGACAGGAGGGCCTACCCACCCACCTTAGCCAGTGGTTGTCGCTAATAACATCATGGTAGGGTCCACACTGCAGATACTCACCCTTAATGTGAAGGGACTGAACAACCCCATTAAACGGAGGGCCATTCTGTCCTACCTCGAGAACTCGGGGCGTCCATATGTCTATTACAGGACACTCATCTCCTCCCCAAAGACTGGCATCGCATGAGGTCTCGCGCCTTCCCACACCAATTCTACTCCTCCACGCCAGATAAGAAGGCAGGAGTGGCCATCCTCATAGCTAAATCGTTTCAGGGTAAGGTGGGGAGTAAAATAGCGGAAATAAAAGGCCGACTACTGGCCCACACGGTTTGGGTGGAGGGTGCTCTCTTGGTGGTGGGCTCTATCTACGCCCCAAACTTGGGACAGGAGCTATTTCTGAAGACGGCACTGTCCGAGATCCTGGGAGCTCACGAACGAAGAATAGTGGTGGGGGGAGATCTAAATGTGGACACGGAGGCAGACCGTTCAGGGAAACGCTATGGTCAAACTGGGGCACTCTCCAAAACAGGAAGGGAATGGCTGGGAGATAGAGCCCTGCTAGATTTGTGGAGGGTGGCTCACCCTCAGCTCACGCAATTTTCCTTTTATTCTTACGCACACCACACCTACGCCAGATTAGACCTCTTTCTGGGGTCCAGAGAAGTAGGCACATTGGTGGACACGGTAAACATTATCCCAGCAGCCCTATCGGACCATGGTGCAGTTACGCTGACTCTGTCTATGCCCAAAACTTATAGACCCCCTAGGAAGTGGAGACTTAGAGAAATCTTACTGTCTAGGCCAGGGGCGACCCAACAACTACAGAAATGCATCACTGACTACCTTCCAACTAATGACTCCCCAGAGACACCTATGTTAGCACTTTGGGGGGCACTGAAGGCAGTGGTGAGAGGCGAACTTATCGCCATATCTGCGGCTGAGGCCAAAGACCGCAAAGAAAAACGAGACCTCCTCACCGCCCGGGTACTAGAACTGGAACGAAGACACCAGCGCATTTGCGCGCCCTGGATATGGCGTCAACTAAAAGCAGCTAGAGCACGATTAGCGGCTATCGACTTGGACAGGGCTGAATGCGCAGCCCTCCGGCTGAGGCACACTTATTATGTAGGGGGCGATAAAACGGGACGTCTCCTAGCTAGCAAACTTAGAGCCCGCCCCCAGCGAGCCCAAATACAGGCGCTCCAGAATGTCAGGGGGGAAAGGGTTGAGGGCGACGACGAGATCGCTGAGGTCCTCCGAGACATCTACGCCACACTATATAGCAAAGCCACGCAGACCGGCGATGACGGAGAAACGTATCTTAAAGGGGCCGCTACGACAGCACTGAACACCTGGGGAGCTGAAACCCTGGACGCACCCATTAGAAATGATGAAGTTATTGGAGCGGTCTCCCGTCTTAAGCCCCTGAAGTCGCCGGGCCCTGGTGGCTTTTCGGCTGGCTTCTATAAGGCCTTCTGTCCACTCTTGGCTCTTGGCACGACTCTTCAACTCTTTTCAGGGACCTGGAACCATCCCCCCGGACATGTTGGCTGCCGATATCGTAGTCATACCTAAGCCAGGGAAGGATGTGACCCAATGCAGAGCATATCGTCCGATTCCCCTTCTTAATCTAGATCTCAAACTGTTCACGGGAATCCTAGCAGCAAGACTGGGCCCACGTCTTCCCGGGATCGTTGAACCAGATCAATCTGGCTTCATATCTAACCGACAAGGCTCCGACAACCCTAAGCGCATACTTCACTTGATAGGCTCACCGCACTAACATTTGTATTTGTATTTGTAGGTTTATTTATATAGCGCGTAAATACCGACAGGTCTCTTAGCGCTTGACAGAGAGGAGGTCGCATACAAGCCGGTACGGACGGTCCTAAAAGGTACGTGAGGTTAAAATGTATCTTTAAATAACAAAGTTTTTAGTAGTTTCCGGAAAGGGAGCAAACCCGGTTCCTTACATAGGGTATCCGGCAGTTGGTTCCAAAGTCGTGGCAGAGTGAATGAAATAGCTCGTCCACCCATGTTGACCAAGTTGCTCCGAGGACAAGCTAACTGAAAAGCATCAGTGGAACGAAGAACTCGCCCTGGCACATTTTTAACCAGACGTTCCCATATGTAGCTAGGGGCATGGCCATAGAGGGTTTTGTGGGCAATGCACAGGCCTTTGAATTTGGCGCGCTGTCTGACAGGCAACCAGTGTAACTTTTGCAGCAGGGCAGAGGCATGGGTCCTCCCAGGGAGGCTAAAGATCAGCCTGGCGGTGTCGTTCTGTACAACCTGGAGTCGATTCGTCAGTTTCAGAGGGAGTCCTAAATAGAGCGCATTCCCATAGTCAAGGCGCGATAGAATGGTAGCCGAGACTATGTATTTCAAGGAAGAAACTGATAGGAGGGGGACCAGTTTCCTCAGTTGTCTCAGGACACCGGTGCAGATGCCCGCTCTGAGTAGACCTGGTGACTCAAAGAGAGTTCTGAGTCGATCTTGATTCCTAGACTTTTCCCGACTGGAGATGGACATGGGGGGGCCCCAAGTTCTTTGGGCCAAAACAAGCCACTCCAGGAGTTGTTAATTGCTGGGATGACGAGAACCTCTGTTTTGTCAGGGTTAATTTTCAAAGAATTAACCGTCATCCAGTTAGTGATAAATCTTAGAATGTTTTGAACTGTCTCTTGAGCATGGGCCGAGTTGTCGATCCTCAGGATAAGCTGAGTATCATCAGCATAGTTAAAAACTCGGCAATCTAATTTGGCCAGTGCGGTCACTAAGGGCTGCAAGTAAATATTGAACAGCAGGGGGGATAATGCAGAGCCCTGAGGCACCCCGCAGGGGATATCACCCCTATTTGAAGTAAGGTCACCGAGTTGAACCCTTTGCGATCGTCCAGATAGAAAGGACATTAGCCAGTTGTAAACGGGACCTCTAAATCCCAAACCCGCCAGTCGAGTCAGTAAGATGGGATGACTCACCGTGTCTAATGCTGCGGAGAGGTCTAAGAGTACTAGGGCACTCGGCTCTCTGTTGTCAGCCTTTAATCTGAGATCGTCCAGAACAGATAACATAACTAGCTCCGTACTATGGTGAGCTCTGAAGCCGGCCTGGCGTGGGTGGAGTAGCTCAGATTTTTCAAGAAAGCCGGATATCACTTTCAAAACATGCTGCTCTATGACCTTGGCTAGGAAGGGGAGCTGCGAGATAGGCCTATAGTTTTTCAGCTCAGTCTTGTCAGCTCCTGGCTTTTTTAGTAAGGGGATAACTCTAGCCTCCTTCAAATTGGATGGTACCTGGCCAGTGGCCAGGGAGTTATTAAGAAGTGTGAGGATCTGACAATCCAAAACTGGGAGGGCCATCTGGAAGATCCTAGGTGGACATGGATCGGCCGGTGAACCTGATTTGGTTTTGTTTATCAAAGATGCCAGAGCTTCTGAGTCCAGAGGGGGGGAAGTCCGTAAGGGATTGTACTGGTGAGGTGGGGGGCGGCGCCAGTTCCTGGAAACTCAGAGCGATAGGAGAATTATCGATCTCATGGAGAATCCCTATCACTTTCTGAAGAAAGAAGGTCTGCAAGGTATTGACGTCAAAAGGTATTAAGGTTAAGTTGGCATCGGCCTTTTTGCTGAGTTCCTTTAAGATCTTAAATGTTTCCTTCTGTTTATTAGGGGCATCTGTAATCCGAGCCTCATAATATTCAGCTTTCCTAGAGGTAATAGATTTCTTATATAGGGCCAGAGCAGCTTTATAAAGGATCAGATCAGAGGGGTTATAGGCCTTCCTCCACTGTCTCTCCACTTTACGCAAGCTCTGTCTATTTACCCGCAAGGCTTCATTGAACCAGGGAGCCCCTTTACGTTTGGGCTTTATTCTTTCCCTGCGTTCTGGAGCTAACTGGTCAATAGCTGATTGAAGGGTGTTATTAAGGGATTGGCTGGCTGAGTCAATGTTGGTGTGGCCCCCCTCTGGCCAGCGTAGCTGGAGTCTCTGAAGGGTGTTTGTGAGATTACCCGTCTGGATCTTATGCCAGCTTCACACCCTCCTCCATTCCGCAGGAGATTGGGTGGGGGAGCTATCCAAAGGAACCCAGCAGGAGATTAAAGAGTGGTCCGACCAAGCACAAGGGAGAATGTTTAGGAGCCTATCTTGCTGGTTAGATGACCAAACCAGATCAAGGGTATGCCCTTTGATGTGAGTGGGGCAGTTTACCAATTGGTGGAATCCTAAATTCGACATTGTCATGTCGATTTGTTTAGCTTGTAACTCTCGTGGGAATTTTTCCCAGTGGAACTTGAAATCTCCTACGACCATAAGTTTTTGATAGCGTGTGCTAAGGTCCGATAGAGTTTCGCCGAAGAGATCGCAGAAGTCGGGTGTTGCATCCGGAGGACGACAGACTGTCAGGAGTTCGAAGCAGGAGGAGTCAAAGGTAAACTTAACTCCTAAAATTTCAGAGTTATCATAACTTTCTGAAATTATCATGGTGGCCGAAAGACTGGATTTAAAAAAGGTCGCAACCCCCCCCCCCCCCCCCCTCTTCTGTTATCTTGCCTATTGTGCCACAAGGCGTCAAAGTTCTCTGGCAGGGATGCAATGATATCGGGGGCTGATGCGTCCCCCATCCAGGTTTCTGTCAGGGAGAGGATATCAATAACCCCTTCCTGTAGGAGAGTAAAAATCTCTAGATGATGTTTTTGTAGAGATCTTGTATTCAAGACTGCCACTGTCAGACCCAGTGGGTTCCCTAGTCTGGGAGAGAGGTGAGCTAAGGGCCCAGCTAAAGGATCAGAGGTTATCCCAGGGTTCCTTAGGAGGTTTTCAGCTTTTAGTGTTAAAAGGATAGGGGGCTTTAGAGTAACATTGCCTGTAGCAAAAGACAGCAGTTCGGAAGCTGAGTACAGAATGTTTGGGCCAGGACTTGTGGCCCCTGGCCCCGGGTGGGCGCGGACGGGCGCATACGGGCTTGCCTTAGGCGCTGCGCGTCGGCTCCAGCGCCCTAATGAGGCAGTCCCCTTCCGCCCACCAACCAATCAGCTCTGCTGTGCAGCAGCTGACAACTCCCTCCCAGCACTAGACCGCGTTCCTTAAGCGGAAGTGCAGTTCAAGTTTGAATTTTGAGCAGAGTGCCTACAGGAAACGACTAGCTTCGTAATTTAGGCAGATACTAATTTCACAGTTTTTAAAAACATTAAAATAAACAATTACCGAATAGTAATGCAATGTCAAATATGCACACACATGGAGGACCGTCCGAGAGTCTCGACGCGACTCTCACTCTGTCCGCTGCGCGTCGGCTCCAGCACCCTAATGAGGCAGTCCCCTTCCGCCCACCAACCAATCAGCTCTGCTGTGCAGCAGCTGACAACTCCCTCCCAGCACTAGACCGCGTTCCTTAAGCGGAAGTGCAGTTCGAGTTTGAATTTTGAGCAGAGTGCCTACAGGAAACGACTAGCTTCGTAATTCAGGCAGATACCAATTTCACAGTTTTTAAAAACATTAAAATAAACAAGTACCGAATAGTAATGCAATGTCAAATATGCACACACATGGAGGACCGTCCGAGAGTCTCGACGCGACTCTCACTCTGTCCCATGAATGGTCTACTCCTGTCGGTCGACACCGAAAAGGCTTCGACTGAGTCAACTGGGATTTTCTTGATAAAACCCTGATACACTTCGGAGTGGGATTCAGAGCTTGGGTAGCGAGCTGTTACGACAGACCCACAGCAATCATCAGGGTAAACGGGGTGGCCTCCTGGCCCTTTGAGATACAAAGGGGCACGAGACAGGGGTGCCCTTTGTCACCCCTTCTCTTCGCACTGTATGTGGAACCCCTAGCACAAAGAATCAGAGATAATCCTGACATCCTAGGTATACCATTCGGGGGGGAACGCCACACCGTGAGCCTATATGCCGACGATATCCTGGCTACTCTGGAGTCCCCGGAACGATCGGTGCCGGCCTTTTTACAAGAGCTGACCGCCTTTGGTCAGGTTTCCGGGTCAAAATAAACGTCGGGAAATCCATGGTCTTACATTTGGGTAGTGGAGAAGACCGATGCGAGTCTGAGAGGCCTTGATAGGGAGAGCTGCAGTCCCGCGATACACTTACCTATCTAGGGATAGAACTGACCTCTTCCGTTCCCAAGACGGTTTTACTGAACTACACCAAACTCCTCTCCCAAGTCCAGATGGACCTTCGACAATGGCAAAAACACTCCTTGTCTCTTCTAGGCCGCATTGCAGCAATTAAAATGAACACTCTACCCAAAGTCCTGTACATCTTTCAAACCATACAGGCTTGGCCCCCACCTGTGATCCTTCAGAAGATTCAAAGGGCAGTACACCAATTCATTTGGGATGGGGCACGCCCCCGTATGCGCAGGGACCTGTCCCTCGGACCCCCAAATGGGGAGGATTAGGCATCCTGAACTTTCTGGAATACTTTAGAGCATCACAGCTTCGACACTTCGTGGAGTGGAGCAGACCCGAGTCTGAAAAACTGTGGCTATTTCAGGACCGGTCGATTGCGGGTCTCTCCCTGTGGAAAGTGCCCTTTCTAAAGCGGCCGGATAGACCGCCAAGCCTCGGGAGATCCCCAGTCACAAAGACGATGCTCAGGGTCTGGGATTCGGTAGCACTTTCCCGGAGACTTACGACCTTCCCCTCGCCCCTGACACCTCTGTTTGATAATCCTGACTTCCCCCCCCTGGACTCGAGGTGCGGGCATTTCCACAATGGAGAACAATGGAATGGAAATCGGCGGGGCACCTCTTCGATTTAGACAGGTTCCTCCCGCTTGCAGAAGTGCAACAATCCTACAACATCTCAGCACCGCTGCGGTATCAGTACTTCCAAATCTGTTACTAGCTCCTACACCCCGAGGTACGGCCGTCGGTCCAAAGGAAACTCACCACGTACGAGAAATGGCTCATAACTAAAAGTTCAGTTAAAAAGATGATCTTGGAACTCTATAACATGCTGTGTCCACCACCTCCTTCCTCACCCTCAGCGGGGCAGAGACGATGGGCGCGAGAACTTGGGAGGGAGCTTTCAGAGAAGGAATTGAAAGATATATATTTTCGTGCTAACCACACAACTCGCAAGACAGCTAGTAGAGAGACAGTGGTCAAAGTGGCTACTTATTGGTATCTGACTTCAGCTAGCCTGAATAAAGGAAACCCAGAGTGAAGCCCGACCTGTTGGTGGGGCTGCGACGACGAATGTACATTGACTCACCTATTATGGGAGTGTAAGGAATTGACGGACTATTGGGGTACTATTCTAGATGATATAGACAGGCAATTCGAGACATAAATTCCCTGATTCCCGGCCTACACATTATTAGGGCTCCCTAATCCACTCACTTACCCCCTGAAATCGATCAAAGGCGAACAGATGGGCCTAGCTCTGGGGGCAGCCGTCCAACATATCCTTTCACTATGAGGCACACAGACACGACCGAGCCACACGGGGTGGTTACATAAATTATGGTACAGCATAGGCATGGAGCGCATCCAATCTACCCTAACAAATTCCAAGGACTCTTTTAGGAAAATTTGGCGCCCCTTGTTGTCCCTACTAGCGATGGGGTTCTTGGGTGTTTTTGTATTTTACTGGTTTTTACTTTCTCGTCATGCTTACTTGGATCAAGCCCATAGGACTCCCTCTGAGCAGATAACCCCCTACTCGGCCACGGAAGAACTTCTGGGACTCGCTATGGGACACAAAGGTTCAGGTGGGATTAGGGGGGGGAGATAATCACAAGAATACATTATGGGACTGTCTCAAATGTACATTGTCGATTGTGACTGTTTGCAAACCAGTTAATCATAAAATCTATAACTCTGGTTATAGGTATGATATTCCATTCATTTTGGTGTAAAAAATAAGATAAAAATACACTTTATGTTTATAAATTGGTGTCAGATTTCTATTGAGTCGTAATAATTACTTATCTTCCATGTTAGTACTCTGAAATGCTTAACACATGTTCCTCTAGTAAAGCCTGACTGCTCTTTGTCACGTTATGAGGACTGAGCTAAGGATGTATTAGTGTGAACTCCAGGACTATCTGGGATTATTGTGATAATATTACATGGTGAAGCCTAACCCCCTCACCACATAATATTCCACTTTCCCACAGAAACCAACTAACAGAAGCCACGCACCTACGTGGAGCACTAGACCCGGAAGAGAAACTCTTTATGTTGAAGGAATGCAATGTAGACCCCACAACCATCTGAAAATATTGCACTAACCCAGCCTCATGATACAAGTGCCTGACTCAAAGCTACTGGTGGCAGAGTACGAAATCACCCAAGATGTGAGCGCTTTGACTAAGGTCATAGAATATGAGATGTTAAAGTTTGTCACAAACCAAAGTTCGTGTCTGAAGTAGACTGAAGTAAACAGAAACAACTGTACATGGACCACAGATAAGGAACAAGGCAGCTCACAAAGACAACCAGGTGCCCGTTTGCTTTCTCAAAGATCCCTACCAATTACTGTGCCTCCTTAAGTGGCTTAAAGCCAAGTATTGATTAGAGCATTTTCCTTACAAACTTCCAGGTTCCTTCATATATGGCCCACATATACCAGTGTCCTCAAAATATCTCTAAAGGTATGAACATTTCTAAGTGGACTGAAACTCCTTCCTCAGACTTACATTCTTACTCTCCCAAAAAACACTTTTTGTCCTACTTTCCTACATTATGCAGTGATGAAGTATGTACAAGCAGTCTCTCCATTTTATCGACTGGTGAAACAGAAACATGCCTGTTAGGGTACTGTGTGTTGGATTCTTTCTAATAGGTTATCCCTTCTAATTCTTACCATCATTTTTTTGCATAACACCAACATTTAATTCTCATTGCCTGGTGCTCTTTATCTCATGAATGACTATTCAGAAGCAGTTTCTCCCGTGTACCCATTGGTATAAGGGAAACATGTCTTTAACGGTAACGCTTTCCGGAGGTACTCTTAACAGGCTGTCCTACCTAGTCTTACCAATCTCTGTTAGAGGAACATAAACATATAACACGCATTGCCTGCTGTCTTTAATACTCCACACATAACAATTGTGGCCATTAGCTCCTTCTCTCTAGCGTCCTCCTCATTAATATCTCCACCTTAAACCTTCGGTACATTTTTACCCTGTTTCTAGGCCTCAGCACTCATATTGGATTCACATAGAACTGAGAATCATCCTGTCGCATGGTAAACGACCCATATGCTCATTACTATCCATGTACTCAAGGATATGCATTGGAGAGGTACAAATTACTAATTATTTGGAGCAATAGCAAGTATCTCCAAATCACCTTCAGAGGATAACTATGCCATTTTTATTCACCCTATGTCTTGAACAATTGACGTTTACTGTGCCTCACTGAGTGGAAATCACATTGTTCACAAAAAAGTAGATAAACATTCTTCTGACATTAGATCCTTTTTTAGGTCTCGCCTTGCTATCGTGTAAGCGATCGCAAAGCGAGACTATTGTAAAAGGGCATTTCAAAGTGCTCCCAAAAAGCGGATTGCATTGCTAGCACGCGCACAATCACGCGCTTGGTGCCGCCATGCACTCCGCTTTTTGGGAGCACTTCAAAGGGTTCGCTCCCCCGCCTGGAATGCGCTCCCCCGCACCCAAGCGCGCGCGCGTCACGCTCCGCTGGTCTTGTCTTTTTTTTTTTTAACTTTAAGCGCGAGTCGCGCATGCGGCCAATGCTTGTCTTTAAACATAGTGCGTGACTGTCGCTACTTAGACTACCCGCGTTCCGTGATCTCCAGCAGGGAGGCACGCTTAAGTTTTCCTTTCACGTAATAGGAAGGTCGTCGCTTCAGTGAAAGAGAACGGTCTCCGTTAGTCTTCGCTTTGTAGTGCTACGAATGGTATACGTTACTGCCTTGCGGGTCTGTAATGCATGATTCACACAGCACTCTGGTGTGGTACTTTAGAATTTGGGACCGCGTAGGAGGCAGGGCCCTACCCTGCCTATTCCGGTATTAGCGAACCGCGAATGGCCAATGCGGTATGTACAAGTGCTTTGTATAACATTTTATCGATAAATGCACTGTGTATACGATATTACACATTGGCTTCGTGGGTTCCATCTTGGAGCGGTGGCCATCTTATGGTTGCCCTCACATAGGCTACAAATTAAGGACAAGTACAGGCCTTCAGAACACATGCGCCTTCCAATTGACTCCTCTATGACCTATGCGACTTGGCTCCGCTGCCCCAGGTCAGTCCGGTCCCACGAGCTCCCCGTCCTACGGCCACCTGTGATTAGCATCAGGGTTTGACACACCATAAAGCCTTTTCATCCCACACAAGCCTCCGGCTAATCTCTTTCACACCTGACTCTTCCTGCTTTATGGCTTGTTTTACAAACAGGAGGTGCCCGTGTTTATTGGGGTCTGTTGATATCTGAGGTGGGATCTGAGCCTCGCTGGGTAAGTAATTGTGGGCTGGCTAAACTGGAATGTGGGATGGTCATCATGACTCTGCCTTTTTGTTTGTAATGAATACATATGAATGACCATATCGTAAAACGAGGAATGTGTGCCTGAAGCATGATATTTTGTATATAAGGAGAAGGCCGTTTCTGTAAGTTTAAGCAGTCTCCTGAGAACATACATTGTGTTGTACTTCTCGGACACCTGTAATTGGTCTGCAGCCAATAAATTGATCTTTGACTTCACCAAGAAGACTCTGTGTTTCTGTGGGTCTGAAACAGGAAGAACTCGAAGTCTTACGGTGTGTTCCCCTGCACCGCTGGGTTTTAAAAACCCAGTACTTCAGTTGGCGCCCACCGTGGGGCGATTTCAGTGGTACCGGTCCAAGCCAGAGTTTCGTGAGGAGCTTCGTGTGGAAATTCCGGAGGAAGGCCGCCACTTCATCGACCCCTGCATGTAGACGTGGTCCGAAAGTCTTTTCTGCGAGGTTCTCCGCGTCCCGACGGCTACGAAGGACTGCTGCCCTGATTAATCGCCCTGTTATGGACCCTTGACGATTTTGGTAGAGCGAAACAATCGAGAGAGTCTTCTGGTGACGCCATCGATCATCGATATTCAGTTAAGTATAAGTAGAGCGTCTCCCAGTTTGTTTGGTATCCTTCGGGAATTTGGTATCCTTCGGGATCGCTTTTGATTTGGAACTTGCAAGTGCCAAAGCCAGAGGACTCGTGTATTCACGAGACTATCGTATTCGATAATCCTTTGACGTTTGAAACTAGACTAGTGAGCGAAGATGCCTGGTTCTAGTGTATTTGGAAGATTGTTTTGTTTGGGTTGTAAAAGGGATTCCCAATTAGAGGATTCGTGTCCGGTTCCTCCAATTGGAACTCCAACTTATGAGCTTTATGTAAAATATGGCGTGAGCCCCATTGCATATAATGAAGTATGGATCCGATACACCAGAAAGGACGGTGTTTTAAAATGGCCCCAAAATGGTAGTTTCGATACAGATATCTTAGATAATTTGGAAGTTAAATTGTTTAAAAAGAAAGCCCGGCCGGCGATGTTTGATTCTTTCCGCCTATGGCGAAAGGAAGCCAAACAGAAGGAAATTAAGCTAGCGAAAAGGAATAAGAGAGAAAAAGGTATGTCAATGATGCAAGCAGCGGTGCAATTTAAAGATAATGAGGAGGAACAAATGAATGAGCAGCTACATAGACAGCGCAAACTAGGGATCGATAAATGTTACCCAGTTTTGTCACCCCTTGTACAAGATGAGACAAAAGAGAAAGAGAAAGATTCCCTAATGTCCCATTTGCTAAGTTCACCACCCCCGTATGCGCAAAATGCCACAGCGCCTCCACAGCTCGTAAATGTGCAGCCTCCAGTTAATGTGCCGCAAGCCTTCCCACAGCCGCCAGCTCCTCCTCAGCTGGCTCCTATCCCTGCAGTGCAGCCCTCTCAAGGGCCGCCAGTTTTGTTACCTGTTGCCCCTGCGCTTCCTGCGACTTTGCCTAGTACATCAGCTGCCTCCCCTGGCGCTCTTCCTTACACTACCCAGGTACCTGTATCTGCACCCGCTTTTCTTCCCTCTGTCTTTCCCCCCGTTTTCGCCTCAACTTCTCCTTCAGCACGACAACGACTGGCTAATGTAGTTACTAATTTAATGTCGCCTCTCTTTGGGTCATCTAGTATGACCCCTGGTTTACAACGTAAGCAATTGCGTAGTCAGCTGCCTAATCCTGAAGAGAAATAGGTACTAGATCATATGGCGCGTAGGTGGATTGTTTTCCCTTCACTCTATGATGTGGAATCATTTGTTAACGTTTTTCACCAATGGGATGCCCCGAAACAGAGGTATGTGTTTGACAAAATGTGTGAATTTCTCTGTGAGGAATTGGAGGATCATGGTTCAAACTCAAACCCGCAGGAGTTGTGTCGAGTGCGGTTCGATTTTGGAACAGGTACAATTGTGGGTCCCGATGTAGATAAAGCAGCTGCAACTTTACTGTCCTTCAGGAATTATGATTGTCAACAATCATCGTTCGAACAAGAATTCCCTGTGGGGAAAAAGGTAAAAGCGCGCCAATATCCGATGCGTGAGGTTCCTCCAGTTTGGAGACCTGCTGATGCAAATGCTGTTCCACCTGTCTTAGCACATTTTCAGCGTGTTTGGGTACATGTCCCATGGAAGCGTTCTGAGGTGTTAGCGCTTAAGCAGACATTGCCTGACCCCCGTAAAAACCCTGCAGGATATTATAAGGAGTTATCACAGACTGCAGACTCATGTGTCATGAATCTGGCTGACATAGATATGTTGTTCGGGAATGTGGTTCCACAGCCTTTATGGGGATCCATTCGTAATGTAGATCATGCTGCAGAACTAGGGGGCACATGGGCTAATATCATTGCTGCAGACACTAGACAAGTTGGTGGTGCAAAACCTGAGCCCCTGGTAGCAGAACTCCCTGGTAGAATTATCACTTACATGAAGACTTTAATGCCCGCGATGCGCGTGAATTGGGATAAACTATCCGCATGTAAGCAAAAGAAAGATGAAACAGTGTCTGATTTCTTTACAAGGTTTGAAGAAACGTTTATCGACCACAGTGGTCAAGACATGAGTACTGAAGGTGGCCAACGGTTATTTGTTGATAAATTTGTGCAGAATCTACTTCCCGAGTTGTGTAAGAAGTTAAAAGATTCAGAGAGTTCTTGGGCTGTTTCCTCTTCAGCGCAAATACTGGCTACTGCACAGTATTACGAAAATAGAGATAAAGACGAGAAGGATAGAACAGACAAGAAAACGAAAGAATTGAAAACGAAGGTCCTTTTACAGCAGGCTTATCCGCCACGTGGAGGTCAGAATAATTATAGGCAAACCCAAGGTATCTATCAGCAACCCCAACAGTTTCAGAATAACCAGCAAGTGAATGGGTATTATCAACCACGTATCCCTATAGGTCCCAATCAATGTTCATATTGTAAAGAGGAAGGTCATTTTAAGTATAGTTGTCCTAAATTAATGCAGCGTACTAGTAATGCGTATGGCGCAAGAGGTAGAGGTGGTCAGCAAACTCCTAGAGGTAGAGGGCGTGGAAATGTCCCCCAGAACGCGCGTCCTCTTCCGCCTCAAAATACGATAAATAGCTTTGATCAGCAAGCCAATGCAACTGGTAATACAGCTCAGTACTATAATAATGATTATTATGCAGAAGACGACAATGTAGAAGGTAATGATTACTAGGACAGCCATAGACAGAGAAAGGGAGTTGTTTCAGTACCAGTGGATCAGAGTGGACCGTATGTTAAGGTGACTACAGCGGGTGTAACAGAGCCCTTTCTGCTGGACACTGGTGCTGCAAAGAGTTCAATTATGAATTCAAAACTCCCTGGCGCGCCTTTGTCTGGCGAAATGAATGTTTCAGTAGGTTTTTCTGGCGCCCCAGTTAGGAACCCGATTTCTAGTCCTATGCCACTTTCCGTTGGACCTTGTGAGCTAAAAGCAACCCTCATCCTAACGACAGGTTGTGGTGAAAATCTGTTAGAGTTGGATTTGTTAAAAAGATTGCATGCAACGCTATATTGTTCTCCCTCAGGAGTACAACTTACATTAGGTAAGGAAGTGATTTCCCCGATGTATTTATCAAAGAATACATTGCCACCTGAATTGTCATCCCTTCCGGATTTCCTTTGGGCTACTGGTCCCAATGACGTGGGTCTCTTGGAAATACCGCCATATGTGGTCACTTTGAAAGCCAATGTCAGATTGCCACGCATTCCCCAGTATAAGATCTCCAATGAAGGTCAGAAAGCGTTGTTAGCAATTGTCAGTGATTTGATTAAAAAGGGTGTAATTGAAGAGACAAGAGGCAACGTTTGCAATAGTCCTGTTTTACCTGTTTTAAAACGTACGGACCCTTCACAGCCACCTGTTTACAGATTTGTGATTGATCTTAGAGAGGTAAATAAGATTGTTGTGCCACAGTTTCCAGTTGTCCCTGATATAACTGCCTTGTTAACCATGATTCCAGCCTCCGCTGCATGGTTCTCAGTGATCGATTTAAAGAATGCTTTCTTTAGCATCCCAATTGCAGAAGAGAGCAGGGACATTTTTGGCTTCAGTTTAGGAGGTCGAAGCTTCCGCTTTAAACGTGCTCCACAGGGCTATTGTGAAAGTCCATCAATATACAGTCAAGCTTTAAAAGCGCAGCTTGATGCACTTGTTTTACCTAGTGGCGCTATCCTTATTCAGTACGTTGACGATTTACTAATCGCCGCGGATACTGAAAAGATTTGCAAAGAAGCTACATTGTCATTGTTGCGTCATTTGTCTGCCTCTCATCATAAAGTGTCTCTCTCCACAATGCAATATTGTCGACAAGAAGTGACCTACTTAGGTCATCTCTTATCGAAGGAGGGAAGGAAACTGACCCCAGAGAGAATTCAAGCCGTTGCACAATTGAGTGTGCCAAGAACACAGAGAGAAGTGCGTGCTTTCTTGGGCATTACTTCATACTGTAGGCACTGGATACCAAATTTTTCTTTGCTGGCAAAACCTTTGTTAGCATTAACATGTAAAAATACACCGAATCCTGTCCCATGGTCTGAGGAGTGTCAGAAAAGTTTTTTGGAATTGCGTAATGCATTATGTTCAGCTCCTGTGTTGGGTACCCCTGACTACAGCAAGCCTTTTACATTGTATGTTTATGAAAAAGACGGTTGCGCATTATCAGTGTTAACACAGCCCTTTGGCGACAGACCGCGTCCATGCGCATATTTTTCGTCAACCTTGGACCCGGTAGCGAGGGCATTGCCAAGTTGTTTGAGAGCCACAGCCGCAGCAGCTATGTCTATTCGGCAGTCTGCTGGACTAGTGATGGATAACACATTGATTGTTATGGTTCCACATGCTGTGGACACATTGTTAAACAGGACCAAGACACAGCACTTAACTAGTGCTCGATTGTCAGGGTATGAATTGACACTGTTGGCAAACCATATACACATAAAAAGATGCAACACGTTGAATCCAGCTACATTATTGCCGATTCCAGCAGACATGGATGAGATTGAGCAGCATGATTGTCTGTTCAGAACAGAAGAAGAGACAAAAGGGAGAGTGGATCTTAAAGATACTCCCCTGACTGAGTGTGATGGTACCTTATGGGTGGATGGTTCGTGCTTCAAGCTTCCGAATGGTGATACGACTGCTGCATATGCTATCATGACTTTGCACACGATCGTTGAAACTGCACGTGTGCCACATAATTCGGCTCAAGCAGCAGAATTAATTGCCCTTACAAGAGCATGCGTGTTGTCTGAAGGAATGAGAGTGAACATATATACTGACAGCCAGTACGCCTTTGGTGTGGCCCATAGTTTTGGGCGATTGTGGAAAGAACGTGGATTCCTGACTTCGCATGGAGCTAAAATTCAGAATGGCAAGTTGGTGAATGATCTCCTCGAGTCACTGACCCTACCGTTACAAGTTGCAATTATGAAATGCAGTGCGCACAAGAAAGTCACTGATGATATTGGTCGTGGTAATGCATTTGCTGACGAAATCGCGAAAGAAACAGCAAAAGATGTGAAGACTCGAATGTATGTTGCAGGCCCTGCAAGATGAGTTGGTGAAGTTGGATTGTGTGAAGACACGATAGAGAGTGTGAGGTCCCTTCAAGCTGAAGCCACAGAGAAAGAGTTGAGCAAGTGGAGAGAAAGTACAGGTAAATTGGATGAGAATGGTTGTTGGGTTGATTTGTCAGAACATCGGCGATGGTTACTACCTGATGCATATGTGCTTCCAGTGGTTACTATGGCACATGGAATGGCACATATCAGTGTGAAAGGAATCTGTAAGTTGTTGGCCCCAGTATGGCAGAACACTGGAATTCCCAAGTGTGCAGAGAATGTGGTCAAGAATTGTATGGTATGTTTGAAATACAACACTGGTAGGGGAACCCCAACTCCAGCTGGTCATTTTGCGCCTCCATCATATCCATTTGAGGTTTTGCAGCTAGATTTTATCCACATGGAAAGGTGCAACAACTTGAAATATGTACCGGTTGTTGTTTGCGCTTTCTCAAAATGGATAGAAGCATATCCCCTAAAAGACAACACTGCTCTATCCACAGCCAAAGCCCTTGTGAAATAATTTTTCCCTAGGTTTGGAATGCCAAGAATGGTGTGGAGTGATAATGGGAGTGAATTTGTGGGTCGAGTGATGAAGAATGTGTGTGAGGGATTAGGTATAAAGCAGAAATTTCACGCTGCAAATCACCCCCAATCAGCTGGATTAGTAGAGTGCTACAATGGCACTCTGAAGCTAAAACTGGCCAAAATCCAGGCGAGCTCCGGTCTTAAATGGCCTGACGCTCTGCCTTTAGCACTCCTATCCACGAGAATGACTGTGCATTCACGAGTGGGACTTAGTCCATATGAAGTGGTTTTCGGCCGCCCGGCCAATGTATGGGTTGTGCCAAGACCGACAAAGTTCAGCGAAATCGAACATCCAGTACTGCTTGACTACCTGTATGAATTGACGGCTAAATTGCGTGTTTTACACCAACAGGTGCATGATACTCTGCCCCAGGCCTCTGAAGCTCCCGGACACCCTATCGACCCTGGCTCGTGGGTGCTTGTAAAGAACTTTCAGCGAAAGAGCAACGATGAGCCCCGTTGGATCGGCCCTCACCTCGTACTTCTATCAACAAGATCAGCGGTTCGAGTGAAAGGGAAGAAGAATTGGATCCACGGCACCCACTGCAAACGGATCCCTTTGCCCCTACCATATGACCGGTGGGTCCAGGAGGGTATCGCTGACTCTGAAACTGACACTGTACCTCGTTTTGTACCATTTAGTGATGCACGCGTAAGAGGCACAACTTCAGACCAGGAGAGTGACGATATTTTGCAAGAAGCTGTGCCACCGTCAATTCGATTGGACACCACCGAGCCTGAACTCTTGTTTCAAGACCAGACAGTACCTGGCAGACACCGCTATAATTTGAGGCCGAGACCAAGGCCTATGGACAAATAAAAATTATTTTCCCTTACTACTTTTTAATATTATAGTTCTCCCATCTGAAGGACTTTTAGATTTTTTGTTTTTCGAACCACCATCCGGGTTCAGCCGCAGGGTCGCGGTGCCAAGACTTTGGGGTACAGGCTGAAGACGTTAGGTCAACGGTTCTGGTTGGTCTAGGGCGTTCCCTGGACTGACAGGCGTACTCCTTAGCAGAAAATACTCACCCGCCGCGAGCGGCACGATTAGAGGATGGAGTTTTTCAAGATGGAGAGACCCGCTGAGGAAATGAACTTTAAAACGAAAATCTGTAGAATAATGAAGAGCAAACGTTTTGTATTATTATGTCTGTTTATAATATTTAGTATGATGGTGTTTAATGTAGGTTATGTATTCTTCTCCTCTCAAGTACCATTTGCACCCACTGAACAGCCTATACCTCCTCCTACTGCCTCCTTACACTCTTTCCACCCTCTGCCTGAACATGAACAAGCTAGACGTTCCAAGTTTGTAAACAATTCATTCATTCAACTCCTGCACCAGCACCAACTAGTCATGAATACAACCAATTGCTGGGTGTGTGGTTTAATGCCACATACCATTAACAAGGGTATTCCTTATCTAGTGCTGCCGTTTAGCTATAATGGATCGTCATAGGCATTCCAGACCATGTTTCTCTTTGCATTAGATGCCTACTCCCCGCGACAACCGCGTTCCATCAGACCTAGCACAAATAATAAAGCCTTAATGAAAGGAGTCGTCGATATGAGCAGAGATATCGATGCGTACTCATCTATTCCCAAGGATGAATTGCGAGCCTATGTAGGTTGGAACGCGACGGGGTATAGCATTAGTCTGGGTGAAAGGCAGTGAAAAATCTCATCCCCAATTTGGGTCGTACCCCACATAGGTCGGTTCTGTTTACAAGGTAATGGTCAGAACCCAAGAGCTCAACTGGGGAAAAGTGACTGTACTGAAACGTACACTTTTCCATCACAGTTTTCCCCTGCGTTTTTGGCTGCCAAGGGTACCTATTTTGTTTGCAATGACCGAGCATATACATGGTTGCCCCCTGATTTCTCGGGCACATGTTATATTGCAAACTTGCTACCGCCAACATTTACTGCTGCCTCTGATTATCACAAGACCAGAGTTGTGAGAGGCGTGGTTAGTAAGGAGGATACTGCCGGTCAGGAAGCAGGAGACTTCTTTTTGGGTTTCCTGCCGTTTTGGGGACCGATGGTCAATAGTAGGAACCTGAGACAACTGACTTGTGTGGTTGAATCCACTGTTAATGTAACGGCTGGTGCCCTTGGTAATTTGACAGCTGAGCTCCAAGCGGATCGCCTCATGACTTTGCAGAACCGTATGGTTCTAGACGTCATACTTGCAGACCGCGGTGGGGTATGTAAGGTCATCCAATCTAGCTGTTGCATTTTCATACCAGATAACGCTCCAACAGTTTATCAAGCCATCTCCAAACTGCATAAAATATCTGAATCTATTCACGTGGATAAAGGAGATTGGTCACTGATGGGGTGGTTCTGGGAACTGATATCTGCCTGGGGTTGGAAGATTCTGATGGTCATTGGAATGATCTTAGCCATCCTTTTCCTGTTCTGTCTGTGTATACAGTGTGCTCCTGTGATATGTGGCCTCTGTGCTACAATATGTGTAAGGAAACCTGTATCGAGGGACGAGCTAAGTAATAGGATGATGCTACAGCAACATCTCCATGACTTCATGAATATAGACCTGGACTCGGATTGAAATGAGCCTAGTTATTGCCTATGTAAGGGCAAAAGGAGGGTCTGTGGTACTTTAGAATTTGGGACCGCGTAGGAGGCAGGGCCCTACCCTGCCTATTCCGGTATTAGCGAACCGCGAATGGCCAATGCGGTATGTACAAGTGCTTTGTATAATGTTTTATCGATAAATGCACTGTGTATACGATATTACACATTGGCTTCGTGGGTTCCATCTTGGAGCGGTGGCCATCTTATGGTTGCCCTCACATAGGCTACACATTAAGGACAAGTACAGGCCTTCAGAACACATGCGCCTTCCAATTGACTCCTCTATGACCTATGCGACTTGCCTCCGCTGCCCCAGGTCAGTCCTGTCCCACGAGCTCCCCGTCCTACGGCCACCTGTGATTAGCATCAGGGTTTGACACACCATAAAGCCTTTTCATCCCAAACAAGCCTCCGGCTAATCTCTTTCACACCTGACTCTTCCTGCTTTATGGCTTGTTTTACAAACAGGAGGTGCCCGTGTTTATTGGGGTCTGTTGATATCTGAGGTGGGATCTGAGCCTCGCTGGGTAAGTAATTGTGGGCTGGCTAAACTGGAATGTGGGATGGTCATCATGACTCTGCCTTTTCGTTTGTAATGAATACATATGAATGACCATATCGTAAAACGAGGAATGTGTGCCTGAAGCATGATATTTTGTATATAAGGAGAAGGCCGTTTCTGTAAGTTTAAGCAGTCTCCTGAGAACATACATTGTGTTGTACTTCTCGGACACCTGTAATTGGTCTGCAGCCAATAAATTGATCTTTGACTTCACCAAGAAGACTCTGTGTTTCTGTGGGTCTGAAACAGGAAGAACTCGAAGTCTTAGGGAGTTTTCCCCTGCACCGCTGGGTTTTAAAAACCCAGTACTTCACTGGAGGGAGCGGCCGCCGACCTCTGCACCATGAGCAGCCACAAGCAGGACGGTGAGCACATGAGCAGTGTCGAGGAGGAGGTGAGGCTCCCTTTGGTACTGACCCTTAGGTTTGAGCGCTTTTGTGGCGGCCGCGGCGCAATTTTACTTAACTTGACAATCTCTTCCGTGTTTAGACCAGTGAGAGAAAGAGTTGCCACTCACTTCTACTGTGCCATTGTTTTACTGCCGGGATCGGGTTTGCTTCGTCTTCCCTCTCGGAACCCTTAGCTGCCCCCTTCGCCTCAGTTCTTTCCAACGTCCACCTGTGCACGGTTCAGGTCCAGGCGAGGGGCGCTCACTCACCTCCTACATCTGGCATGGGGGCAACTCAGCCACTTTCCCAGGTAGATCAGTTATATTGTATTTAGAAAAGAACTTCTGACTATTGTGAACTCTCATTACACTTTCCTCACATTTATTGTCTCTATAATGACTCGAATTACACCATAGTCACATGATGCACTAGCACCATCAGTGTTTTGGGCAGGGCTCAATCTTTTACAAATTAAACACTAATTGCGTCTTCGCATCGTTATGTCCCTCGCTGCATTGCAGGTATTAATTACAAATGATAGTTCATAAAAATTCCTACCCGCCATCTCCAGAAATGGCAATGGTGAGCTAAGAAGCGGGTCTGGTGGCTCAGGGCACTAACGTACTCCCTGTAGGGGCCTGTGTTGAATCTCATGCTCACGGGTTCAAATCCTGGCGGGTCCACTCAGCCTTTCATCCTTTTGAGGTCAACAAAATAAGTACCGTTGCGTTGGCTAACAATAAGCATCTGTTATTCAGCACCAACGTGAAGGTGGGTGAACATGCGATTTACAAATACAAGTTATGTTAAGAGGCAAGTCCGTTGTCCTGCATCCTTTATGTGACCTAGAGTCTTGTAGTACGTCGTGCAGCGTCATAGTTTATCTTCAGTGTCGGAGGCTTTGGCACAGGACACATATTCTTGAGCGCATGCATCTGAAGCTTCTCCCATATGTCTTAGTGAAGAGGAAGCTCCGAGAAATATCCCATCTCCTAGAATCCCACATCCCCATCTTTGTTGCTGGTCTAGTCGTCAGAAGGACGATAGACAGCTACTTAAGGCGGGAAAACTCAGTGGTCAAGTCTTGACCTGACTGGCAGCGTGACTGTATTGCGCGCAGCGTTCTTAATGGCAACAGTGCAATTGTTTGTCCAGGATTTTTAAAGTTCCCGTTTTGGTATTTATTTTTAATTTTATTTCCAGTTTCCCCTGTTTTTAAACTGCTGGCCCCTTACCTGCACTCTAATCTTGTAAAAATCACTGCTCTTTTAGCGGGTCCTTGCTACATAATCACTCCCACGGGGGACATATTGGTGGGGAGAGGAGGACGCCTGGTGGCGCCATCTTTGTTGCTGGTCCAGTCGTCAGAAGGACGATAGACAGCTACTTAAGGCGGGAAAACTCAGTGGTCAAGTCTTGACCTGACTGGCAGCGTGACTGTATTGCGCGCAGCGTTCTTAATGGCAACAGTGCAATTGTTTGTCCAGGATTTTTAAAGTTCCCGTTTTGGTATTTATTTTTAATTTTATTTCCAGTTTCCCCTGTTTTTAAACTGCTGGCCCCTTACCTGCACTCTAATCTTGTAAAAATCACTGCTCTTTTAGCGGGTCCTTGCTACATAATCACTCCCACGGGGGACATATTGGTGGGGAGAGGAGGACGCCTGGTGGCGCCATCTTTGTTGCTGGTCCAGTCGTCAGAAGGACGATAGACAGCTACTTAAGGCGGGAAAACTCAGTGGTCAAGTCTTGACCTGACTGGCAGCGTGACTGTATTGCGCGCAGCGTTCTTAATGGCAACAGTGCAATTGTTTGTCCAGGATTTTTAAAGTTCCCATTTTGGTATTTATTTTTAATTTTATTTCCAGTTTCCCCTGTTTTTAAACTGCTGGCCCCTTACCTGCACTCTAATCTTGTAAAAATCACTGCTCTTTTAGCGGGTCCTTCCTACATAATCACTCCCACGAGGGACATATTGGTGGGGAGAGAAGGACGCCTGGCGGCGCCATCTTTGTTGCTGGTCTAGTCGTCAGAAGGGCGATAGACAGCTACTTAAGGCGGTCATGCTGACGCGCAGCGGGCACGCGCAGCGGGTTCGCCGGATTTCCGCCGGAGTTACGCCTGAGTTCAGCCCATCTGCGCCCGTCCGCGCTCGGCCGGGCTCAGGGGCGTGGTCTGCTGCTCCGAGAAAGGTATTTTCCGCCAGAGACTTACATTATATAGACAATGGTATTCAGACGTTAGATCCAATCATTACGAAGAGGCTAGAGGATATGAATATCCTTCGACCACTCAGGGGGAAGTCAGGGACTGTCCCGCCTTCTTTGAAGTTGACTAGTTTGAATACAAGGTCACTTCATAAGCACTGTCTTGAAATTTTCACTCTTCTTCAGGAAGAGGATATTGATGTGTTGACTCTTACGTTGACATGGTTGGGCGATGACTCCCTGCCTGATATTATAGCCACCCTTCCCAATGAATAAGATGTGGTATGATATAACCGCACCGACAACGCTCGCGGTGGGGGGGTAGCTATTTTTTATAAAAAGTACTTAAAGGTTGTTAAAATAGCGGCCGAGTCTGTAGATCTATCTGATATTCTTGGTGTGAAAATTACTTTGAATAATTCATGCCTCGTGATTCTTACAGTCTACCGCCCTCCAAATTCCACACCAGCATTTAATGATTTATTTGCCCCTATCATGTCTGACTTATGTACAAGATATCAAAAGATTGTGGTAACCGGGGACTTCAACATGCACTGGGATAAAGCCCATAAGGATCCGGCAACTCGACACTTGGAGAATACTATGTCTTCACTTGGTATTAAACAGCTCGTAGATGCCCCCACACATATCAAGGGGCATACCTTGGATCTTATTTGGACCTCAGACCCAAAGGTTATCCTTGTGGACATTCTGCCTTGTGTCTGGTCGGATCATTATCTGGTGAACTGTGAGATTCCCATTGTAGGCTTCTTGGCTCAAAATCTATACCAGAGCGCCAGCTTGCGCTCACAAACTTTTCGTTCGCGATCGCGAACTTACCGTTCACAATTGCGAGTAGGGCAATAACTCTGCTGCACATCGCAAATCGGAGTTTTCTGCACTCCGCGAACTCCGCGAAGTGCAGAAAACTCCGCAAACAGAGCAAAGTTCACCGTCCAGGCCTACAGAAGAACCGTCACCAGTGCCCTCATCACCAGCAGACAGAACTATGGAAACTGTCTCTATACCGGAATCTCCAAACATATCACTAGACAAAGACAAAACATTTAGAATGCAGCGGCCAAACTCACTTGCAACCTCCGAGGCACAACCAACATCACACCACACCAGAGGGAGCTGCATTGGCTCCCGATACACAAGTGTGTACACTTCAAGTTCCTCACCCACATGTGCAAAACACTACATACCATGGGCCTGAAAAGCTGCATTTCCTTCCACAAACTATATAGGCCCTTCCGGTTAGACGGACTTCCATTTGCGCTATAACCCCTGCATACACAAGACACAGAATCGGAGGTCAAGCCTTCTCATTCTTTACTTTTAAAGCATGACAGACATCCCACTCCACTTTGTAAATTCTGCAAGAAGTCGAAGACCTGGCTCTTTGACTATCCCCCACCCCTGTGGCCTGGCTCCCTCTCCTGCACAGCGCTGTTATACCCTTACGGGTGATTTTGCACTCTACAAATACACATTGCATCACACAACACAGCACACAACTGTACTGTATTCACTGTCAGTTGATGTAGCAAATGCACACCAGTCAGGTACCAGTCAGCAAAATGAAATAAAATGACCACCCATCTATATATGGACACCTTGTCCTGATTTGGGCCAAAAGCTTCACATGTTGAAAATGGAATAACGTACCCAGATGTTTCTATTGACATGAGTACAGCACAATAATAACCTATTTCCATCCTGCAGGTCTGTGTCTTCAACAACATGGAAAACAGCTGGGAGATCCGCAAATAAGCATTATCTTCAAACATTTACCATGCCAGAACCTAAAATACAGACCATAATGAATTCTCCCCAAGCTAAGCAGGCTGGGAGGATATGGAATATCCTGCCTAGGCTGTGAGGATATGGGATACTCAGCATAGCCGGTCCAATCTTATGAATGTGGACCTCTGACAGGACCAGTAGACCAAATCATAAGGGAAGAAGTATATACCCAACGGGCTTCATGGCACACCATCAATTCCAAACTAGAAGGACATGGGCATTGAACCAATGCCCCCTGTTCTGAGAAGGGAGAGGCACCCACTGCCTACCCTTCTTCTACACATGACAACAGCTACCACAGCACCTTATTGTTTGTATGTCTGTATAAGGTGTTTCGATAAAGCGAACATAGCAAAGAGGAAGTGGAGTTGTGTACATAGTCAAAGAGATGCATAAATCAATGAGTAATGGGATTGGGTTCTAGGCGGTTAATGCATTGTGATGTAGTGATTTTTAAAAAGTGAGTCTTCACCTGTTTCCTAAATTGGACGAGCGTTTGGGCAGTCCTGGTGGATACATGGATGTTGTTCCAGATCCTGAGTGCAGACGAGAAAGGACTTCATTTTTCTTTTTTACACTTCTTAGTCTGAAGTCTGATGGTGTCCAGGCTGTTGGTGTGCCAAGATCCACCAAAGATAGAGAGCTTGTCTGCAAGATAAAGGGGGGTGCTGGTCGTGATAGCTTATTGAAATGTGCGTTTCATACCATGGCCACACACAATGTTTTAAGTAGACTAGAAGAGGTGCAGTATCTCAATGGGGCATATCACAAAATATCAATTTGGCCTTTTTCAGGATAGGACATGCCCTAAATTACCACACTACTCTTAAATGGATCTTAGTTACACTTCATAGGTTATGTTCCTGCCTCCAATCTGTCACTCAGGTTTTTTTTAAAGTTGTCTTTTGTTTTTTTATGCCGAAGATTAGATGCAAGGACAGAAGAGCAGGTCCTGGTAGCAAAGTGTCTCTGCACCCATTTTCCTGCTTTGCAAACAGGACCGGGACCTCTTAAATTTTTTGAGAAGTATGATCCCATTAGAGAGATAAAGGAACAATATTGTAGTAGAATGGCAACAAAACAATAGCTGTGGTAACTCTTGAATAAACCACACACTCTTATGTAGATGACTCGTCCAGCTCTTACTCTGTCACTAAATTAACAGACTTATATTTCCTTGTCCTATGTGAATTGAAATCAGTAGAGTGGTAAAACAATTTAACAAAACACGTACATTAACACACTTTGCACCACCATATACTCATTGGTCTCTTCAAACCACTATGCCTTTGTCACTGGGCCAATAATCCATTGGCCCCTCTGAGTAGCTGTGGGCTCTGTAAGCTCGGACATTCATTCATTCAAGAGACAATCCTTGTGAACAGGAAACCAATGGAGAGCCCTAAGATGATAGAGATACAGGATCTTCTCTTAAGCCATAACACTGGCTGTGTGGCCGCATCCTAGATAATTTAAAGACCATAAAGAAGTTACTGCACAAACCCACATAGAGGGAGTTACAGTTATACAGCCTAGACACAAGGCCTATACACCTGTTTCTCAACAGGAAGCCTGGAAGAAATGGAAGGATTGGGATAAAACCTTCAGCTCTAAAACAGGAAGAAGTGAGCTTGGAAATATGTTCCTTAAAAGAAAGCTGGAAGCCAACAATGACAAGGAAACTGTGTGTTGAGGACACAGGGAGCTCTCCTCCACTTCTCGTGGCCAGTCTTCCCAGCCACCATCCTGCACAGACTGCCCAAGCCGTGCGAGGACGTGGACACGGTGCATTCCGATCCAAGAATGGAGGCCAGAAATCATCAGCCACACTGCCCCTGGCAGCCGCAGCTTCCAAGCACTCCTAGGTTGACTCTGCAGGACCACACTACTCCAGTTGGTGGGAGAATTTGTCATCATCACCCCCCTACTGGAGATCCATAACATCGGACAAGTGGGTCTTGCAGATCGTCCACGAGGGCTATTCTCTGTGTAATGATGGCAATTGAAGCAGTAATAGTTCCAAGTATTTATTTCCTATTAGAAAGAACAGGCGAGCGCCAGGCTACACAGTCTCCCTTCCAGGACATCAGTCTTCATCTGACGTTCTGGATTGGAAACTGTCCGGAACCCACAGGGATTCCATGCCACGCTCCACATACAATATATTAAAAGAAAACAATCTATAATAAAGGCATACACTACACATCCCCCTCCCTTGGAAAAATTTTAAAAAAACAAAATATAAAATAACATAAACTGTAAGGAAATTACATGGCAACTACATATAAAAAAACAATAATAAAACTGGAAGGAAGAACTTTTTAGGGAAACAGGGAAATATCTCTGTAAGCAACACAATCAACAATGTGAGTATATTCCGTAACATATTACTTCACATATTCCTTAAGCCATGCAGGTAAAACTCTCTTCCTTTTTCCACTGTCCACATCTGTGACCCCACCATCTTTTACATCCTCCATAATAATGCTAGAACCACTTCCCCCTTCTTTACAGTGGGAAGGAATTCCGGAAGAATAGAGTTCTTTCCACCAAAATCCGTGGTGACTTGGAACTCTTTGGATGCCCCATCTTGTTCCACAATCTCTTTATCAACACAATCTTCACAACCCAAATCAGCTTGAATTTTACTACAATCAAAATAATCTTCCACCCATTCAAAATTAGGTGTATGCTCATAATTGGGTGTATTCTCATAATGCATCTGATCCCAATCAAATGCAACATTTTTCAAGTTCCACACCCTTCCATCTCCAAGTCTAACAGCATTACGGAGAACCTCCACCACCTGTTGTGATGCTTCAAACCTACTCTCACCTTTAGGAACTTTATTGGGTCTTTTAATTTTCACCCAGTCACCTACTCTTACAGTTACATCCTTTGAACCATGTTGTATGTCATAGTACTCCTGACACCTACCATGCGCTATTTCTAGATTATTCTTTACTTCTTCTGGTGACCATTGTTCAATTCCACCTTTCATTATCTAATTGGGACAGAACTTAGATCCAGGCCTTCTACCTCTCATCATAATAAAAGGTGATACATCTGTTGTGGAATGCTTAGTTACTCTATAAGCCCAAACAGCTTTTTGCAATTCCAACTTCCAGTCCAAATGTTTACTCATTGCAAATTGGATCACACCCTTGAGAACACGATTAAACCGTTCCACTGTACCATTTCCACTAGGATTATAAAGCGAAGTTGTTTTATGCTGGATGCCACATTTCTGAAAGTATTCCTGTGCAGTATTGGATGTAAAATGTACCCAGTTGTCACTTAGTACACACACAGGTAACCCTTCCTCAACAAATATTTTATCTAAAAACTTCAAAACCGTGTGTGTGTCTACTTTGTCTACAATCTTGACCACTGGCCATTTAGTGAATAAATCAACCACAACAATGCCATACTCCCTCATGTCACCTACTGGTCCGAAAATATCAATTGCAATCACTTCCCAAGGAAGACTGGGAATCAACCCTTCACTCATAGGGGGTCTCAAGGTCTTTAGAGATTTATCCGCAGAGGAACAAATTGGGCATCCTCTAACAAACTTCTCCACCTCCATGTCCACTCCCGGCCACCAGAACACGCCCTTAACAACAAGCTTGGTCCTGACTACTCCAAAATGTCCTTCATGACACAACTCTAAAATTCTCTTTTGCAGACTTCTAGGAGGAATTATTCTATCACCCCTAAGTAATAAATCTTTATCCCAGGATAGTTCTGTTCTCACATCCCAAAAAGCTTTCTCCTCCAAATTAATATTAAGTTTCTTTGGAAACCCTTTACAAATGTAATTAGAAACTGCTTTTAAAACCTCATCCTTGGACTGTTCATTCACCCATTCATTTTTAGAAATTGCTGGGGTGCCAGAGTCTTGGATAAGAGCAATGCTAAAATTGCCCCACGGGTCATCCTCATATTTCTCTAAAGGTGCAGGTAGTCTGGAGAGACAATCTGCGACTACATTGTCCTTCCCAGGTACATAAATGATTCTATAAATGTATTCTTTCATCCTCATGGATATCCTTGCCAGCCTAGCAGAAACCCCTACACTACCCTCGCTAGTCAAAATCTTAACCAAAGGTCGATGGTCCGTTCGGATGATAATTGGTTTGCCCCACACAAAGGCTCTAAAGTGTTCTAACGCCCAAGCACAGGCTAATGCTTCCCTTTCAATGATGGGATATCTGGTTTCTGCAGGAGATAACGCTCTTGAAGCTAACAGAATAATTCTTTCACAACCATTATTTTCCTTCTGCGACAAAACTGCACCCAGTCCTTTGTCGCTTGCATCCGTGGTCAAAAAGCACTCTAAGTTTGGATCGAAACTACTCAAAGCATTCACATTATCTAAATATGTTTTGATCATTGAGAACTCTTTCTCACAATCTTTTGTCCATTCAAACTTTACATTTTTTTTTAAGAGTGAGCGTAAGTGTTGTATAACATACTAGCAAAATTAGGTATAAATTTTGAACAATATTCACTCATTCCCAAAAATGATCTAACCTCCTCCTTGGTGCAAGGAGCTGGTGCTCTCATGATTGCATTAACAAGTGAAGGTTTTGGTTTCACACCCTCGCCACAATATGTCCTAAATAAGCTACTTCCCTCTCGCCAAATTTACATTTGCTGATCTCCACACTTAACCCAGCATTCTGTAAAATTCCCAAGATCATATTCAGCAGTTAATCATGTTCTCCCTTGCTTGCAGCGGCTACCAGAATATCATCTTGAAAGAAACTCACCTCTTTTATTCCACCCAAAAGTTTGTGCATCAGTCGCTGGAAAACCGCCGCGGCTGAGGCGAGGCCAAAAGGCATTCGTTTAAACTGATAACACCCGAAGGGTGTAATAAAAGCAGTGAACCTCCTTGATTCTGGTGCTAAGATAATTTGATGATAGGCTGCCGATAGGTCAATAGTTGAGAACCAACTAGCTCCTCTGAGTGAGGAAACCATTTCATTAATTTTTGGCGGGGGACATTTTTCTATCACAATGTTGTTGTTTAGGTGGCGTAAGTCAATGCACAGACACATTTTTCCGTTGCCCTTCCTCGCGACGACAACCGGAGAAATCCATTCCGAGCTTTCCACCTCATCCATTACATCCTTAGCTAACAAATCTTGTAACTCTTTATTGACCTCATCCCTTATCAAAATGGGGACTGGTCTCACCTTATGAACTCTGGGTTCCGCTGCTTCTTTAAGCACTATTTTATGTTCATACCCTTTGAGAGCTCCTAATCTCTTCCGAAAAACACTTGGAATTTTTTTAGCTAATACGTCCCCCATTTTGTAGGTTTCATCCATTATCAAAACTTTCTCCTCACTATTGGGGTAAAAAATAATGTGTAAATTCTTTTGATCGAACCAACCCAAAACGGATGGTCCATGCTCTGCCACATATAATTTATCTCTTGCCGATTTTCCTTTGAAGCAGAACGTGAGCCATCTGAACCCTAACATGTTGATTCTTACCCCCGTAAAACTTACCGGGTTCACATCCGTAGGGTGCAACTCCTGCCCCATTTTATCTATGAACTTTTCTTTCCAGACTGACTCATTTACAATAGTATAAGGTGAACCAGGATCCGCATATACGTTAATCCTGTCACCCCCAAAAGACACTTCACATATAGGCTTTCCCTTGACTGATTCATCCGAGACATTTATGACGTAGTTCCCTTGTAAACTTTTGACACAACTGTCTTCACTGTCCCTTCTAGCTTCTTCGTCCTCATCACCATCCAACACATATTTCACATTACTTCTTCTACGGCACATTTTGCTAAAATGACCCACCAACCCACAAATGCCGCATTTCTTCTTTAACGCTGGGCAATATTTACTGAAAGCTAAATGTTCCTTGCTATCACAGCGGTAACATCTCCTCTCTTCTTGTCTCCATTCTTTCTGTGTAGGCTTCTGACCCTGAATAGGCCAACGTAGTCCTGGATTCTTGTTTACATTCTGTAATTTAAAAACACCACTAGGATCTTTTCCAGACTCTTTAACTACAGTGGCACATCTTCCTGACATCTCAGATTTCCTTACTATGGCCAAAACATTGTCTAAGGGTGCATCCCCAGTGACCCATAATCTGTCTTGTAATGAAGAATTGTTGTTATGCATGACCAGTTGGTCCCTAATGAGGTCGTCATGAAGATTACCAAAATTGCAATCTATTGCTAGCCTCTTAAGGTCATCTAGCCACTCACCCACAGGTTCCTCTTTATTCTGTTTCCTTTGGAATAATCTATGTCTTACTACGCCAATGCACACCTTTGGAGCGAAATATCTGTCAAGGTCTTTAAGCGCCGCCTCAAACACATTCCCATCACTATCAGCGGTTTTCTGCATTCGCAAATATGTTTTTAAACCCACAGGACCTAAGGAGTGAAGTAGTAGTCTTTTTTTTTGGTCTGGTTTCATCTTACCATCCTCATCAATGGCCTCAATATAATTCACAAAGTACTCTTTCCATTCCACCCACTTTATAATGGGTTGTGGTCCATTCACCCAAAACGCATGTGGGGAGCTTATAGAGAAATTTTGTTGAGCCATTGTCTGTACATCTGTTTGGGACGCCTGGTCTCCTTGATCCATACACAGTTCACCAATAGATCGGAAATAGGAATTTGTATTAATTTGTAATGATCACTCTATTGTCAACGACAATGACTTGCCAAAATCCAAAAGTTGTTCCACTTAATGTCTATTTATATATATTTCCATTCCTTTTTTTAAAAAAAAATAAAACGACTCCCCCGACTCTCTCACCTGTTCTTACCTTTTATATGTTGCTTCTCGTCATCATCCACGTATCGAATTCTTAGTTTAAAATTAAGTAATGTTTACACTTTGTTAAATGGTTTCTTATTGTTATTAAAAAAAAAAATATATATATATAGTATTTTTTTATTTTTTTACATTAACTTCCCAAATGTTGTTTTTTAAGTCCGATCTTCCTCCTCTCCTGATCGCGGTTCCTCCAAAATGGCCGCTACGTTGAGTGAGGTTGCGTTACGTGACCTTGCGCGCTGATGCTGTTATTAGTTATGCGCATGCCCCTCACGCGCTCGTCAGTCTATGACGGAGCGAGCAGAGTCCGCGCTGGAACGTTGCTGCTGATTGAAAAATGCAGCAGATAGCCCCAACAGTTCGCGCTCAATTGTAAGTACAAATCTTACATTTATTTCAGTCCACACTTCGCCCCAACGTTGCACAGCACGATGGAAAAAAACCCCCCAAAAAAACCTCTGTATGAACGATCTGTCCCTCGATTAAAATTTTGCCAATTTTCTTCTTCTTATGTTTTTCTTCCTTTCTCGAAACAAATGATGTTCATGTCTTCGTGGGTTAAAACCATCTCGTCGCCAATTGTAATGATGGCAATTGAAGCAGTAATAGTTCCAAGTATTTATTTCCTATTAGAAAGAACAGGCGAGCGCCAGGCTACACAGTCTCCCTTCCAGGACATCAGTCATCATCTGACGTTCTGGATTGGAAACTGTCCGG